>NC_091472.1:89696472-90368296 GCF_036971445.1 Narcine bancroftii | reverse complement strand
TGTCAAGGGGGGTCCGGGAGAAACTCAGCAGGTCAAGGGGGGTCCGGGAGAAACTCAGCAGGTCAAGGGGGGTCCGGAGAAACTCAGCAGGTCAAGGGGGGGTCCGGGAGAAACTCAGCAGGTCAAGGGGGGTCCGGGAGAAACTCAGCAGGTCAAGGGGGGTCCGGGAGAAACTCAGCAGGTCAAGGGGGGTCCGGGAGAAACTCAGCAGGTCAAGGGGGGTCCGGGAGAAACTCAGCAGGTCAAGGGGGGTCCGGGAGAAACTCAGCAGGTCAAGGGGGGTCCGGGAGAAACTCAGCAGGTCAAGGGGGGTCCGGGAGAAACTCAGCAGGTCAAGGGGGGTCCGGGAGAAACTCAGCAGGTCAAGGGGGGTCCGGGAGAACTCAGCAGGTCAAGGGGGGTCCGGGAGAAACTCAGCAGGTCAAGGGGGGTCCGGGAGAAACTCAGCAGGTCAAGGGGGGTCCGGGAAAACTCAGCAGGTCAAGGGGGGGTCTGGCAGAAACTCAGGGGGGGCCTGACCTCGCCAGGACCGTTGCCCACTCCCCCTCCCTGCCGCAGGCCGACCCGCGACTCACGGTGACGGGGCCACTGATCCGCCGAGATGCCGCCCTGCAGCGAGAGCCGATGCCCCCGCACTGTCGTTGTCCAACCCGATCGCCCGCAAACCCCGCCCTCCCACACACAGGCCTAAGTAAGTATTATGAACTTTAATCTCAGGATAAAACGATCTTCCAATAATTTCATGTCACAGTGATAAATATATTCCTGGTTAAAAATGGTCCTGCACCTGGATACAAGCTCATTAGGCATAAAACTTGAAAAGTGTGTAAATCAAAGGATATCTATACCAATGGAAAAAGGGCATGGCAAATAACCCTGCTAGAGTTCATGCCCACAATCAGTCACCCATTTGATTTTTTCAGGAATCATGTTATTCTCCCACATTCTCAATAGCCCTCAGATTTTACTATTCGACAGCACACTAGCAACATTTGACAAATCCTCTATAGAGAAATATTATTTATTGAATATTTTATTTCTCATTTGTTAATGCTTCTGGAAAGAGTTTATCTAAAACTATTATTAAACATTTATTTTAATAAGAAAAAGTTTAACATTACATATGTTGAAAGAAGAGAAAACATGCAGATGTTGTTGAAAATTTTCAATAAATATTTAGTTTGGCCCTCGACTTAGTCCAAGTTTTTAATTTTGGCCCTCTGTGAATTTGAGTTTGACACCCCTGATATAGAGGATAGCCTCACAATACTAATTGAGTTTTTTTGAGGAAGTGATGAAAGAAATTAATAAAAATAAGATGGTAGATGTGGAATTTAGATTTTAGTAAGACTTTTCACAAGAACCTCCATGGCAGTCTCCTTCAGAAAGTCATGAGGCATGGGATCTATGGAACCTTGTCTGTGTGGATACAGAATTGGCTTGCCTGCAGAAAGCAGCAGTAGATGGAATATATTCTCCCTGGAAGTCAGTGACTAGTGGAATTTGGCAGGGATCTGTTCTGGGACCTCTACTCTTCAAGATTTTTATATATGACCTGGACAAAGAAATGGAAGAATGGGTCAGTAATTTTGCAGATGACACAAGGATTGGAGGTGTTGTGAACAGTGTAAAAGGTTGTCATAGGTTACAAAAGGATATAGACAGGATGAAGCATTGGGCAGAGAAGTAGCAGATAGAGTTCAATCCAGAGAAGTGTGAAGTGATGTAGTTTGGAAGGTTGAAATTGAAGATGGAGCACATTGTTAATGGCAGGATTCTTAATAGTGTGAAAGAAAAATATTTGGATCTCTCAAGGTTTCTGAACAGTTTGATAGGGTAGTTAAGAAGATTTTTAGTATGTTGGCCTTCATTAGTCAGGAAATTGAGTTCAAGGGCCATGAGATAATGCCCTATAAAAACTCTGGTTAGGCCACATTTGGAATACTGTGTCAATTCTGGTTACCTCATTACAGGAACCATGTGGAAGCAGTGGAGATTTACCAGGATGTGGCCTGGATTGGAGAACATGTCATATGGAGCAAAAAAAAAGATGAGAGGTGCAATAAGATTATGAGAGGCAGAGATAGAGTAGACAGCCAGCACCTTTTTCCCCAGGGAAATAGTAGGAAATACCAGAGGGCATCTGGATAAAATGAAGGGAGTAAAGTTTAAAGGAGAAGTCAGGGGCAAGTTTTTTTTTATATAAAAGTTTGGAATGCATTGCCAGGGTTGGTGGTGGAGGGACATTTGAAAGACCTTTAGACAGCAACATGGATGCAAGAAAAAGAGGGTTATGGGTATGAGATAGATAAGGTTTAGATTCTTGCCTGTTTATATAGATAGGCACCACATCATGGGCTAAAGGGTCTGTACTGTGCTGTAAATTCTAGTCTATTGGTAGGGTTTTGTACTCACAAAAGTAAGAGATTGAAAAATTACAACTATTGCTTACAATTTTTTTTTTTTTTAAGTTTTACAATATCTGATGCAAGGTCACTACTAGATCATTGCTTCTTTCTTTCAAATGTTTCTACCCATAACAATGACTGAATGCTCTTCAGATGCACTGATAGAAAAATAACAGATATATTTATAACAATGACATATCAACAAACTGTAAATGCACACTGTTACATTGTTAGGTACATTCTAAAGTTGCACGAGTGCCTGAAAAAGATCAGAAAGACAATGAATCGTACCTCCACTGCTCCATTTTCAGTGACAGCAAAATCATTTAGTATTAAAAATATTTTATTGTTCGACATTTTGAATTAAGTCTTCTAATAGCACTTTATTTTAAAGGAAGCTTACAGGGAAAATTGTTGGATCTTTGCACTATCATACCTAAATAATTTAGAATTTAATCTGTTGTCAGGCTCATCAAGGTCATAAAATCTGATAATACAAGCTGTCAGCTTCAGAAAGAAGTGACTGGGTAGTATCTCTGATAATTTGACCAAATTGCTCTCTATTCAGCACTTTAATATCATTGGCCCATCCTTGACAGACTCTTGCATTAAGTCACCTCTTGAACCTCAGGATATCCTAAAACACTTTACATTTATTCAACTATTTTTGATGGTTATAATGTTGGAAATTTGGCAACTAAGCTTCCCACAAACATTAACATTACAAGGTCCTGATCATCTGTTTTTTTGTAATGCAGATTGATAAGGCACAACAGGAGGAAATCTCCCTTGTTGTTCTTTGGATTGGGTTGACACCCAACCCCAACCAACCAACCAATTTTCCCTTGCAACCGCTGCAACCGGGCCTGCCTGTCCCGCATCGGACTTGTCAGTCACCAACGAGCCTGCAGCTGACGTGGTCATTACCCCTCCGTAAATCTTCGTCCGCGAAGCCAAACCAAAGAAGAAAGATATCAAATGGAACTACTTGAAGAACAAGGATCTCAGTTTAACATTTCATCAAAGCCTAGCATTATTATGTTAAACCTCAGCTATTATTCAATACAACACTGAAAGGTGTTGTCCGGGGGAAAAGCGATCCTGTAATCTGGGTCAATGTATTCAAAAGTGAGTTTTACAGTTCGAGACAATCATTGATTAAAATAATCTTCAAAATCTATTCTCGACCTAAATTTTTCACAACTCTCCTGATAACCGTAATTCAAATAAACCCGATTATCACACGAGCACGATTACTCCTCTTTCAGACACTGGACTTGTTGGTGTAGTCTCATTTACTCCTCTTTTAAGTTTCAGTCGACAATTCAACAAAGTTCAACAGCTGGGACTTCATGCAGCCCCACGTTCCTCAGAGCAACCACTGGCGACCACTCAGAGACCTGCGTTTTAATGACAACATTTGTAGGCCGTCTTCCTTCCACACAACTACTCACTTGACCAGGACCATCCCGCCAATAACAGTCCCCGTAATCGACAGCGGCAATATATACTTGTTCATTGCTCTCGCTTCAAAATTCTCCGCTCACGCTTCTCGCCCATTTCCCAATGACCTCTATATAACCAATCAATGACCAGTCGCCACCGGAATGTTAAATTCAAGGCAATGGTTGGCCCTGGAAATCGACCAAACAGAATGTCCAAAAAATCAAGGTGCAGTGACGTATGCGGCGGAGGCTCTCTGGGGGTTGTTGTCCATCGAATGCAACACGTGAACAACGACGTGTGAAAGGTCATCTACCTAAAAGATGAGCATTGTTTCTCTTCACAGATCAATTCTGGCCTCCTGAGTATTTCCAGCATATATTTTTTTGTTCTTTACTTTAGATTTTCAGCGTTTGCATTTTCTTATTTTTCTCATCTCTTCCTCTCTGACGTACGTGTTACTGTAAACCAATGGTTCTCAACCTTTTTCTTTCCACTCACATACCACCTTAAGCAATCCCTTACTAATCACAGAGCACTTATGGCATAAGGAATAATTTATGTGAGTGGAAAGAAAAGGATTGAGAACCACTGCTGTAAGCAAACTTAGTGACAATGTAAAAATTAGGTTTTTTTAAATGGAAGTAAGCAAATGTGTCTTTGGGAAAGTTTTGCAGTTGAATGGGTTAAAGGGAAATTTCAAATGCAGATTTGCAAGGAGGGTGTGGAGAGGATTGCAGGGAGCTCTGTTAAGGCTCAACCCCAGCAACTGTGTGACAGTGGATTCCATGAGTTACGGATTGTTCCCAGGTGCCCACACTGAGTCCGACATCTAGAACTGCTGGAAGACTATCACAGCTTTGTTTGGTAATTAGAGTGCTTAGGAATGCAGAAGGCAGCATTAGGTAGCAAACATAGCCAGGTCCATTACAGGCTCTGACGTCTCATCCACTGATGGGGAGAAACCTTTCTCATTGCTAGTCAAGTGAGATCTTGGTGCTTGTTGGAGAGTTCTGGCGATGAAGCATTCTGCCAAATGGTTTTGACAGTCTGCTCAGGGAATGGCAAGGTTAATAATGATAATAACGATGACGAGTTTATTGTCCAATATATTTTGTAATGTACATAAAAACACTGCAAATTAAATTGGAGATAATATTCATATTTAACATAGTACAAGAACTAAAGTGACCGTACAAGAGTGCAGCAGGCCTTTTTAAGATGAGGTTCATGACCCTGATAGATGTTGGAGAAAAAAAAACTTTTGAACCTCAAGATGCTGGTTTTTGGGCTTCTCTAGCTTCTACCCAAAGGTAGCTTGTGACCAGGGTGATGGATTTCAGATTTATTGTCAGAGTACATACACAACTCCTCAATCGATGGTCAGAACACTTTCGATCTCTTTTCAGTGCCAACCGCTCAGTCCAAGAATCCGCTCTGCTCCAGCTCCCTCAGCAGCCCTTGAGTCTAGAGCTGGATGAGGTCCTTACCTGAGAAGAGACATATAAGGCAATTGAACAACTGAAAAGTGGCAAAGCAGCAGGTATGGATGGAATCCCTCCCCAGAGGTCTGGAATGCTGGTGGCAAAACTCTGCATACCAAACTGGATGAGTTTTTCATGCTCTGCTGGGACCAAGGAAAGCTGCCTCAGGACCTTCGTGATGCCATCATCATCACCCTGTACAAAAACAAAGGCGAGGAAACAGACTGCTCAAACTACAGGGGATTCACACTGCTCTCCATTGCAGGCAAAATCTTGGCAAGGATTCTCCTTAATAGACGAATACCTAGTGTTGCCGAAAATGTCCTCCCAGAATCACAGTGTGGCTTTCGCGCAAACAGAGGAACTACTGACATGGTCTTTGCCCTCAGACAGCTTCAAGAAAAGTGCAGAGAACAAAACAAAAGACTCTACATCAACTTTGTTGACCTCAACAAAGCCTCCGACACCGTGAGCAGGAAAAGGCTTTGGCAAATACTAGAGCGCCTCGGATGCCCCCCCCAAGTTCCTCAACATGGTTATCCAACTGCACGAAAACCAACAAGGTTAGGTCAGATACAGCAATGAGCTCTCCGAACCCTTCTCCATTGACAACGGCGTGAAGCAAGGCTGCGTCCTCGCATCAACCCTCTTTACTATCTTCTTCAGCATGATGCTGAAACAAGCCATGAAAGAAGACGCTGTTTACATCCAGTACCGCACGGATGGCAGTCTCTTCAATCTGAGGCGCCTGCAAGCTCACACCAAGACACAAGAGCAACTTGTCCATAAACTACTCTTTGCAGATGATGCTGTTTTAGTTGCCCATTCAGAGCCAGCTCTCCAGCGCATGACGTCCTGTTTAGCGGAAACTGCCAAAATGTTTGGCCTGGAAGTCAGCCTGAAGAAAACTGAGGTCCTCCATCAGCCAGCTCCCCACCATGGCTACCAGCCCCCCCACATCTCCATCGGGCACACAGAACTCAAAACGGTCAACTAGTTTACCTACCTCGGTGCACCATTTCATCTGATGCAAGGATCGACAACGAGATAGACAACAGACTCGCCAAGGCAAAGAGCGCCTTTGGAAGACTACACAAAAGAGTCTGGAAAAACAACCACCTGAAGAAACACACAAAGATCAGCGTGTACAGAGCCGTTGTCATACCCACGCTCCTGTTCGGCTCCGAATCATGGGTCCTCTACCAGCATCACCTACAGCTCCTAGAACGCTTCCATCAGCGCTGTCTCCGCTCCATCCTCAACATTCATTGGAGTGACTTCATCATCAACATCGAAGTACTCGAGCTGGCAGAGTCCGCGAATCCATGCTGCTGAAGACCCAACTGTGCTGGGTGGGTCATGTCTCCAGAATGGAGGACCATCGCCTTCCCAAGATCGTGTTATGGCGAGCTCTCCACTGGCCACCGAGACAGAGGTGCACCAAAGAAGAGGTACAAGGACTCTTTAAAGAAATCTTTTAGTACCTGCCACATTGACCACTGCCAGTGGGCTGATATCGCCTCCAACCGTGCATCTTGGCGCCTCACAGTTCGGCGGGCAGCAACCTCCTTTGAAGAAGACCGCAGAGCCCACCTCACTGACAAAAGACAAAGGAGGAAAAACCCAACACCCAACCCCAACCAACCAATTTTCCCTTGCAACCGCTGCAACTGGTCCTGCCTGTCCCGCATCGGACTTGTCTGTCACCAACGAGGCTGCAGCAGACGTGGACATACCCCTCCATAAATCTTCATCTGCTAAGCCAAAAAAAGAAAGAAAGAAAGAAACATACACAACATCACATACAACCCTGAGGTTCTTTTTCTTGCAGACAAGGCAGAATTATCACTTATTGGTAGTGCAAGAAAAACAACTGTACACAACCTACACATGTAAACAAATGTAGAAATGTAAGCAAACTGTGCAATACAGAGGGGAAAATAAATAAATAAAATGCAAAAGTAAAAGTCCTTAAATGAGTCCCTGATTGAGTTATTGTTGAGGAGTCTGATGGTGGATGGGTAGTAGCTGTTCCTGAACCTAGTGGTGCAAGTCTTGTAGCATCTATACCTCTTTCCCAATGGTAGCAGTGAGAATAGAATGTGTGCTGGGCACTGTGGATCTGTCATGATTGTTACTGCTCTCAGATGGCAGCATTCCTGTAGATGTTCTTGATGGTGGGGAGGGTTTGTCTGTAATGTCCTGGGCTGTGCCCACTACATTTTATAGGGCTCTTCGCTCAGGGGTATTGGTGTCCCCATACCAGGCCATGATGCTGCTGGTCACATTTTCCTCACACATCTGTAGAAATTTGCCAGTGTTTCAGAATCAGAATTTATAGTCATGAACAAGTCAAGAAATTCGGTGATATTGTCATGAACAAGTCATGAAATTTCCGATGCCATACCAAACCTCCGCAAATTCCTGAGGAAGTAGAGGCACTAACGTGCTTTCATCACAATGCCATTAGTGTGTTGGGACCAGAAAAGATCTACTAACTCCCAAGAACTTAATTTTGCTCACCCTCTCCACCTCTGATCCCTTAATGATAGCTGGATTGTTTATCTATGGTTTTCCCTTCCTGAAGTTAACAATCAACTCCTTGATTTTGATGACATTGAGTGTGAGGTTGTTGTTGGTGCAACATTCAGCCAAGTTTTCAATCTCCCTACTGTATGATGTCTCATCACCCCTTTTTATACAACCCACCATCGTGTATCACCAGCAAATTTGTAGATGGTGTTGTTGTCATACTCAGCCAACAATCATAAGTGTCAAGTGAGTAGAGCAGGGCTCTAAGAATGCAACCCTGTGGTGGTCCGGTACTGATGGAGATTGTGGAGATGTTCTTACCAATCATCAATGATTGTGGTCTGGAGGTGAGGAAATCCAGGATAGAATTGCACAGTGGAGTGTTGAGTCTCTGGTCTTGCAATTTGATTATCAATTTTGAAGGGATGATGGTGTTAAATGCTGAACTGTAGTCGATAAAAAGCATCTTTGCTGTCCAGGTGTTCCAGGGTTTTGTGTTGAGCCAGTGAATTCGTACCCTCTATAGACCTGTTTCTGGAATAGGTAAATTGGAATGTATCTATGTCACTGGTCATCCAGGAGCTGATATGCTTCAACACCAGTTTTTCAAAACAGTTCATCACTGTTAATGTGAGTGTTACTGGTCAATCTTCATTTAGGCAGGTTACCACACTCTTTTTGGGCACTGGTACAATTGACGCCTATTTGAAACAAGTAGGTACCATGCCCTGCCGGAGTGAGATGTTGAAAATATCAGTGAATACATTGGTAAGTTGGTGAGCACAGATTTTTAATACTCAGCTGGGTACTCTATCCAGACCAGATGCTTTCCTCGGATTCACTCTCTTGAAGGCAGCCCGCACATCATTCTCAGATACAGACAGGAGAGGACCGATGGGGATATGGGGATGCACATTGGTGGTTCTTTCTTGTTCTTGTGGTCGAATCAGGCTTTGAGTTCCTCTGGGAGAGAAGATTTGCTATCTCCTACTGCACTGGATTTGGTTTTGTAGGAGATTATGTCCTTTATGATGTTGGATGCCTTCTTGAGGCAGCATTTTACATAGATATCTTCAATGAATGGGAAGCCAAAGCTTGTGATGGACCTGGCTATATTTATTAACTTCTTCAGCCTGCCTGTTCCTGGGCACTTGAATTACTAAACCAGATTGTGATACTGTATGCTTTTCATAGTGTACATGTAGATATTTGATATAGTATTCAATGACATGCCAAATCTCTTCCAACTGTTGAGAAAATAGAGGTGTCACTGTGCCTTCTTCATAGTTGCCTTGATATGTTGGCTCCAAGGGAGATCTTCTGATTTGTGGACTCTCAAAAATTTGTAGGTACTGACCCTCTTCACGTTTCTCCCATCAGTGCAGACAGGTGTCAAACCAGCTGAATTTTTACTTCAACCAAGGTGTCTACATATTTTCGTGATTTTCTTCATGGTTAAAAGAAGATGTGCCTGATGTGTCATAAGTGCAAGTCCCCTGACAACAGAGGGAAAATGCAACATCGCTCTCATTCAGATGATCACCTTTGTGTGTGGCTGCTTCAAGTTGTATGTGGAACAAAAGAATGCAAACAATGAATGTCACTACGTGCTGAGGTTCTACCTGTCTCCTGTGCTGTGAAAAATGGGTCTAGCCTTGTTGCCACACAACGCTCCATTTAATTGAACATTGACACGCACCCTGCCCATTGTGAAAAAGGTATTTCAGAAAAAAAACCTTAGACTACAAGTGAATCAGACAGTGGTCTGCCCCAAATATCCTGCAGGCTCTGTGCAGAAGGATATGACAGATCCTGTGGTATCATTCCCTGAGCAGACTGTCAAAATCATTTGGCAGAATGCTTCATCGCTAGAACTCTCCAACAAGCACCAAGCTTGACTAGCAATGAGAAAGGTTTCTCCTCATCAGTGGATGAGACATCAGAGCCTGTAATGGACCTGGCTATGTTTGCTACCTACTGCAGCCTTCTGCGTTTCTAAGCACTCTAATTACCAAACAAAGCTGTGATGCAACCAGTCAGTATACTTCCCACAGTACATTTGCAGGAGTTTGATAGTGTATTCAATGACAAGCTAAATCTTCTCCGATTTCTTCAAAAGTGGAGGTATTGGTGTGCCTTTTTAATGGGTGCCTCAATGTGCTGGCTTGATGAGAAATGTCAACACAGGATTGTTGCTAACTACACATTCCAGGATATTGGATTGCTTGCTGAGGGACACATTGATGTTTGGCACAGCCAACACAGGCCTTGTGGTGAAGGACAACAGTCTAAGTTGGATATTTGAATATCCATTGGTGAAACTAGATATTTGCCTAGGTTTAATCATGGTGGGTGAATAGGTTAATGACATACTTGCACTTCTAGGCTCAGAGTAGCAATGGAGAACTTTCTTAGAATGTGTACATTTTGTATTGTTGGATTTTGCATTGATGAATGGCACAGTGGTATAGCCAGTAATGTCACTGCCTCACAGTGCCAGAGAATGGGGTTCAATCATGACCTCAAGTGTGGAGCTTGCACATTCTCCCCATAAACATGTGAGATTCCCCTGGGTGCTCTGGTTTCCTCCCATGGTCCAAAGAGATGAATGTTGATGGATAATTTGCCTCTGTAAATTATCCTTATTGCGCAACTGAGTGGTGGAATCTAGGGGAGTAGAGAATGAGGGAATAAATTGAGATCAGTAGGAATGAGTATTGGTACTCCGTGGTTTCATTGGCCCAAAGGCCTGGTTCCTCACTGAATCTCTCTATATTGAGAATGTCCTTTTGCCACTAGACATATAGAAACTAAACCCTGTGTAAAGGCCTCTCAAATACTAAAAGCTTGGACTGTCTGTAATGTGTGTCGAAAAAACCAAAGACTTGTTGATCCAAACCAAGGCTTTTATTAAGTAAAAGACTGGAACAAATGTGTGCCAATTGTGTACAAAATGTGCAAACATGACATATATGTGGATGACATATATGTAATAGCTTGTGTGACACCGATGGCATGAGGCGCATATGGCAAGGGATCAAGGCTCTAACAGATCACAAATGAATCTTGCCAGTTAAGGACAATGACAGCTCCCTTCTGGATAGACTAATCATCTTCCATGCACAGTTTGATAAAAAGAACAGGATGACGCCAAAAAAAGCTCCATATCCCCCTGATGAATGGACCCCCCACATAGCCATGGCCAAGGTGAGGATACCTATCCAAGGTGAACCCACACACGACAGTAGGACCAGACAACATACTTTGTCGGGTATTGAAGGACTGCACAGACCAATTGACGGAGATCTTCATCAACACCTCATTTCAAAAGTCCTTTGTTCCTGTAGGATTCAAGATAGCCACCATCATCCTAGTGCCCAATAGAGTGAGAATAACAGGCCTCAATGACCACCACCCTGTGGCACTGACTTCCACCATTATGAAATGCTTCGAGCATCTGGTGATGGAATGCATCAAAGCACACCTCCCAGAGACACTGGACCCATTTCAATTCATCTATAGTTTCACAGATGATGCTTTAGCCTAGTCCCTTCACTCTGTCCTGACCCACCTGGAGAATGACACCTCATATGCCAGACTGCTGTTCATTGACTTTAGCTTGGCATTTAATACAATAATTCCCAAGAGGCTGCTGAAAAGCTGTCCTCACTCTCCTTTCTGTGACTGGATTCTGGACTTCCTTACAAAATTACCACAGTCTGTCCTTCAGTTACAATGAGCACTGGCACACCTCAGGGCTATGTGCTCAGCCCACTCCTGTTCATGCTACTGACCCATGACTGCATCGCCAGATCCAGCACCAACAGTGTCATAAACTTTGCAAATGACACAACAATAGTTGGCTCCATCAGCAACAACAATGAGTTGCATTATAGAGAAGAAGTGGAAAATCTCGTGAAATGGTGAAAGAGTAACAACCTAAGTCTGAACAAATTCAAGACAAAAGAGATTATCGTGGACTTCAGGAAGATCAGGATTGACCAGCCTCCACTGCACCTCAACAACTCTATGGTAGAGAGAATGGAGAGCACCAAGTTCCTTGGATATCACTTAATTAGTGATCTATTGTGGACACAAAATATCTCTTCACTTGTCAGGAAGGTGCAACAATGATTGCACTTCCTGAGAAGACTGAAGCGGGAAAGGCTACTATGCCAGCCATTGATGTTCACACATTCACACATACATGCGTCCCACAGTGGTGCACTACAATTACTTCAGTGAGAAGGATGTATTCTTACGCGGTTACAAAATAGTTCACATTGATCTAACATCCCTCCTTCTCAAAATAATTTAGTGTTCTTTATCACTTTCAAGTGCAACTTAAGTAACTGAACTTGTACCCTAATTTATTTACACAACTATTTAAAAAAAAAGTTCTTATTGATATCGCACTGGCAGCAGTATGCTCCTTCGCCACCTTGTGGATTTGGCTGTGACCATTGGGCTCTATATTGCTGGTACATGTGTAGGTGATGTAGCTTGTTGAGCTTCCCCTGACAATTGCTGTGTTGATGTTTCAGTATTAGTAGTTGTGGGGTCCTCACTTGATATTGGTGTTGCAGGTTTTGCTAGTACAGGTACACGATCCTTTATCTGGACATCTAAAATCTGGAAAGCTCCAAAATCTGGCAATTGGAGACCGGCAGTCGGGGGAGGCAGCTGAGGGACCGGCGGCCAGAGGAGACTGCTGGGTGGCTGAGGGACCGGCGGCCCAGGTGGACGGCCGGGGGAGACGTCCAGGCAGCCGAGGGACTGGTGGCTAGGAGAGATGTCCAGGCGGCTAAGGGACCGGCAGTCAGGGGAGACATCCAGGTGGCTGAGGGACCAGTGGTTGGGGGAGACTGCGGGGCGGCCAAGGGACCACAGTTGGGGGAGACGGCTGGGTGACTGGTAGGGGATGGGGATGGATATGGCAGCACAATTTGGGTGGGCTTTCCAAAATTCGGAACACACTGTCCCCCAAGGGTTCCAGATAAAGGATCGTGTACCTGTATTAAACCTTTCTACTTCACATCTTGTATCGGCCGGATGTGAATTCTGTTCCTCCTCTTGATGTCTCAGCTTCTCTGATAACCTTTGCTGGGGTCCATGTTTTCATTATCAGTTCTTGAATATGTACATGCTGCCCTCTGAAGAGTTTTGGCAATGTTTGTGCATGTTTGTTTTAATGCTGGCGGGCTTCTTCTTGTGTGTCAGCCAGTCTTCTTCTGGTTTCCTCCTGGTCTTCTGGAGACTGTATTTTGCTTGGCAGAGTTGTTTTATATCTCCTGCCATTCAGAAGTTCTGCCGAGACTTCATGTCAGCCCTTAAAGGTTTTGTACGTAATGATCAAAGAGCTAGGTATGGGTCTTCTTTTGTTTCACAACACTTAACTAGTGTGCTTTTCACAGTTTGCACTTGTCTTTCAATGAACCCATGACCTTTTGGATAGTATGGGGATGATGTCGTGATAACCCATACTCTACAGCCAGCTTCCTGAATTCTTGTGACGTAAACTGTCTTCCATTGTCACATATTACTTCCTCGGGTATTTCTTGTTCAGCAAGGAATGCTCTTTTCTGAGGTAATAGTTGATGCTCTCAGGTCTTTCACCCTTTTGACGAATGGAAACTTAGAGTAGTAACAGGCTACTATTAAATACTACTTTTGATTTTCAGTGTGCCATGGCCTGGCAGGTACTTCTGTGGAAATCATTTCCTCTTTTTGTTGTGTGTTTCTGTTGAAGCTTTTTGATATCTTCTTCATCTGGATCAACTGCAACTCCTGGCAGCTATCCAGACCTAGAATTGCTGGTCCTTCTGCATCTACCATGTAGAATATACAGAGGATGTTCTTTCCTTTATGCCAGCCATTGATTTTAGCTCTCCCTGGCTGCTTGATCATGGGTCCATCATCGGTCGTTAAAGTGACATTTGCTGTTTCCAATGCACCGTCTTTTAGTTACACTTTTATTATGTTCTCTGGGAACATCTGGTGGTAGAGTCTGAGTGGAAGGACGTTGCTTTATGATCCAGTATCCAACTTCACCTTTAGGTTAAATATCATAGGGTTGTTCTGGATTGTCTTCTGTATTTGGATCCTTGTGTGCAACTCGCTTCCTTCTTTCATCTCACCTGACATCTCGTGAAGGTGTATGGATTCTATGTCCAGTATCTGGGTGTCGGACTCCTCATTGTTGTTTCCTTTTATGTGGTGGATCTTCTTCTTGTCTCTTTGCTTTACTGTTATTATCTGGACCGTCTCTAAAGCCAGTATATCCTTCTTCAAATATGGAGACCAGAACTGGACACAGTACTCCAGGTGCGGTCTCACCAGTACCTTATACAGTTGCAACATTACCTCCCCACTCCTGAATTCAATTCCTCTAGCAATGAAGGCCAACATTCCATTTGCCTTCTTAATATCCTGATGCACCTGCAACCTAACTTTTTGCGATTCATGCACAAGCACTCCCAAGTCCCTCTGCACAACAGCATGCTGTAGTTTTTCACCCTTTAAATAATATTCAGCTCTTTTATTTTTCTTGCCAAAGTGGATAACCTCACACTTACTAACATTGTACTGCATCTGCCAGACCTTTGCCCACTCATCCAGCTTAACTATATCCCTCTGCAGACTCTCCACATCCTCATTACAATTTGCTCTTCCACTCAATTTGGTGTCATCCGCAAACTTGGCTACACCACATTTTGTCCCCTCCTCCAAGTCATCAATGTAAATGATGAACAGTTGTGGGCCTAACACTGACCCCTGCGGCACCCCACTTACCACTCTCTACCAACATGAAAAACTCCTATTTATCCCGACTCTCTGCCTCCTGTCAGACAACCAATTTTCAATCCAGGCCAATAGACTTCCCCGGACTCCACTTTCCTGTAACTTACTGAGAAGTCTCTTGTGCAGCACCTTATCAAACGCTTTCTGGAAATCCAAATATACAACATCAACCTGTTCCCCTCTATCCACCGCACCCATTATATCCTCAAAGAATCCTAACAAGTTTGTCAAACAAGATCTTCCCTTTCTAAAACCATGCTGCGTCTGCCTGATTGAACCCTTACGTTCCAAAAGTTTCACTATTTCATCTTTAATGATGGCTTCAAGCATTTTTCCAACTACAGACGTCAAGCTAATTGGCCGATAATTTCCAGTCTTCTGCCTACATCCCTTCTTAAAAAGTGGCGTGACATTTGCTGTCTTCTAGTCTGCCGGGACCTGCCCAGAATCCAAGGAATTTTGGTAATATGACCACCAATGCATCAACTATAACTTCTGCCATTTCCTTCAGAACCCTTAGATGCATATCATCAGGACCAGATGATTTGTCTGGCTTTAGTCCCATTAGTTTCTCCATCACTACTTCCTTTGTAACAACTATTTTATCAAGGCCCTCCCCAATATTAGCATCCTTAACTCCGCACTTGGGCATGCTGGACGTGTCTTCCACCACGAAGACTGACACAAAATATTTGTTTAATGCCTCGGCCATTTCCTCATTTTTTGCTACCAGTTTTCCTTTCTCATCCTCCAAGGGTCCTATGTTAACTCTGGCCACCCTCTTCCGTTTTATATATTTATAAAATTTTTTGCTTTCTGTTTTTATATTTTGTGCCAATTTACTTTCATAATCCTTTTTCCCATTTCTTATTACCCGCTTTGTAACCCCTTGTCTCTTAAAGTTTTCCCAATCTTCCAGTTTCCCACTGCTCTTTGCGCTTTCAATTTTATACTCTCCTTTATTTCCTTTGTTAACCACGGTTGATTTTTCCCTCTCTTGCTGCCCTTTTTCCTGACCGGAATATATTTTTGTTGAGCATTACAAAATATTTCTTTGAAAATCTTCCACTGTTCCTCAACTGTTTCATCAATTGGCCTGTGCTCCCAATCCACTCTGCCCAATATAAGAGGCCTAATGATCCCAGGCAATGGAGGCACTTTGGTCAAAGCCTCCACATACATAAATAATAGAGCCATGGTCAGTTTGCAAATTGATCAGCAACTGCATCCACTCTGAAGTGGCTCTGGGGTTCAGAGCCTGCTGGAGCCAAACTAGGCCATGTTCTTTATTTGGTCAGACCAGTGGCTAAAGGACATTAAACTCCAATCTGTTCCTTGCTTTCTTTGGGTCCATTGACATCACAGTGCCAGGAATCTGATGAGAATGACATGCCATGTGGTAAGAATTAGCTGGAGCAAATAGCCAATGTGAAACAGAAATTGGAATTGTGAAAATGCTATTCCCTCTTAATCTTGGGAAAGAACCTGATGCAGATGAAAGGTGCTCTCAATGTTGCTATATATTCCATTGAACTGGACCATGTCGAATAATCATTCCCTAGTGGACAAGTTTGTGGAGAAAAATAGCTTTGATCACAAGCCAACAATTGTCTGCATGGAATGTCCTTGAGATCCTAATGGAAAAAAAGACAGTATGTCCTGGCAGATGGTTTCCAAACATGGTCAAGTCATCATTGGAATTCTCAAGCACCAACATCCACTTGAGTGATGGTGAGGAGGGCCCTCCCTGTCAAATCTTTTCTGCACAAATAGATCCCCAATTCCATCACATGCAGCCCTTGAAGTTGGTGGTTTTTCAATCCAGAGATAACAGGCCCTTCCTGCCCTCGAGCTCATGCTGGCCAAATACACCCATGTGACCAGTTAAACTACTAACCTGTACATCTTTGGAATTTGTTGAGTTTCACCCTGTACAACTACAAAAGTAAAGGTATTGGTGTGGCTTCTTTATAGTTGCCTCAGTGTGCTGCTGTAGGAAAGGTCTACAGTTTCTACAGTCTCCTAATGGAGATTGTTAAAGATGCAAAACTCTGCGATGCATTCAGCAGTTCTGCATGTGGAGCACAGCTGCAGCCCATGTGGTCGAGATCAGATGGCTCAATTGGTCTTGGAGAGACTTCCTCTTTGATGAAGGTTGATACAGTAAGAACCACTGACATCATTCTTATGTTCCTCAGTGCAGGACAGCTGAACAGTAAGGATATGCTATGTCCTCAAGTGAATTAAAGCCTATTGGTTTCTCCACAATAGTCTCCTGAGTAATTGATGGTGCATCAATTTAAGTCACTTGAAATTTTCTACAATGGAGCAGATCCTCATACCAGAAAAACTGGAAATTGACCCTCAATTGCCTGAGGCATCTACCATCTTCAAACTCTGGCTGCGATGTTTTGAGGCATTCCTGCAGGCCTCCTCTACCATCGTGTGAACAGAAACTGACAAACTGCAAGTACTGCACTCCTGGATTGGCACGCCTGTGTACTCATGATCAGGGATGCCACCACGTACCAGGAAGCCATGGACACCCTCAAAGGGCAAATACTCGCATAAGATCAATATTGTCTATGCTAGACACCTTCTAGTGACCAGAATACAACAACTCAGTGAGTCAAATGCCGAATATCACCAGGCCCTGCGCTCACTCAGCAAGGCCTGTGAATGTAAAGCTATGTCTGCCGTGGCGTACATAGAGGACCTGATCCAGGACACCTACATTGCGGGGATCAGGTTGAATTACATATGACAGAGACTTTTGGTGCAAGAGGAAATCAGCCTGAGGAGAGCAGACAAGCTGGCAGGTATGCCAGTTCTCCAGAACATGGAGGCCGACTCAACCAACAATTTGGCCACCTCATGGTCACCCCGGTCACAACCATCCTGGGATGCGCTACCAAACCTCCACTCCACTAACAACCAAACTACAACAGCAGTGCTCCGTGAAGCTCTCCTGACATTCTTGACTGGCTCTAGTAATGACCAGATCAGAGCTGCGGTGTTCTGGGAACCTCCAAAGTGCTACTTCTGTAGCCTGGGCAAGCATCAGAGGAAACACTGCCCAGTGAGGAATTCAATCTGCTCCATCCGTGGAAGGAATAGCCACTACGCCAAAATGTGTAAGTCCAAGCCCATTCCTAGCAGCGCCATGTGCAGGCCATGGGGGGCCATCTTCCACAACACCACCGTCACTCGGAGCCAGCAACTCTATGTGCAATCCATGGGGGCTGCTATCTTGGACACCACCTTCAGGACCCAATTGTGCTGCATGCGGGCCACAGAGGCTGCCATCTTCCTGATCTGGCAACACCGTGTGTGGGCCCTAGGGGCTGCCATCTTGGACGCTCCCACCTTCTACTGCAGCGATGTGCAATGATGTGACCCTAGCCTCCATCACTCTCAACCAGGATAGTCCGCACCAACTCGCCAGATCAATGATGGACATCAAGGTAAACAGCCAGGTGATGAGTTGTTTGTTTGATAGCTGCAGCACAGAGAGTTTTATATATCTGGATGCAGTACAGAGCCTCTCCCTCACAGTACTGCTGGTGAATCAGAAGGTCTCCTTGGCATCCAAGTAATTTACAGCGGATGTTTGGGCTTTCTGTATTGTGACTTTAATGGTATGGGTACTGTATCAGACAACTTTAGACTGATGGTAATGCCGGAGCTCTGTGCTGTTGTACTGTTGGGGGTTGATTTTCAATGTTACCTTAAAAGCGTGACGAATGCCCCATCCACCTCTCACCATTTGTAATCAGCAATTCTATGGCCAACTCCCTGCCATACACGTCCACTAACCTAACCGCTCACCATGCTCGACTTGCAGGCTCTCAACACTTAAAATCCCCCCTCCATTGCTATTCACTAACCTCACCCCTGACTGTAACCCGTCGTCACTAAAAGCAGACAGTACAGTGCTGGGGACAGGGCCTTCAACCGGGCAGAGGTACAGCACTTACTTCAGGAAGGGGTTATTGAAGCCAGAAATAGCCCTTGGAGACCGCAGGTTATGGTAGCGCGGAACGGGGAAAGCAATAGAATGGTCATCAACTACAGTCAGACCGTCACTAGATACACTCAATTGGACCCTTACCCCCTTTTGTGAATCACCAACATGGTCAACTAAATTGTCCTGCAACAGATCTTCTGAACCATCGACCTAAAGTTGGTATATCATCAGCTACCCATCTGCCCAGAAGACCACCGGTATTCAGCATTCAAGGTGGATGGTAAACTCTACCACTTCCTGCGGGTCCCCTTTGGTGTCACAATTAGTGTCTTAGTCTTCCAGCGGAAGATGGACCGTATGGTGGATCAGTACGAGTTGTGGGCCACTTTCCCATAACTCGACAACGTCACCATCTGCAGCCACGACCTGCAGGACCATGATGCCAATCTCCAGATTTCTCGAGACAACCAAGCTCTTTAATCTGACATACAACAGGCCAAGTATGTGTTCCAAAAAACTCACTTGACCATCCTTGGCTGTGTCATGGAGAATGGCATCATTGGACCAGACCCAGACTGCATGCGACCACTCCTGGAGCTTTCCCTCCCACATAGCCTCAAGGCCTGAAGAAGTGCCTTTGGTTTTTCTCCTGTTATGCTCAGTGGGTCCCCAATTATGCGGACAAGACCTGTCCCCTTATCAAAGCTATGTCCTTTCCCCGGCAGAGGAGGCTCGTGCAACCTTTGACCACATCAAGTCTGACATCGCCAAGGCCTTGATACATGCTGTGGATAAATCCACCCCTTTTCAGATGGAAAACGCCACGTCAGACTTTGTCCTGGCAGCCACTCTTAATCAGGCTGGCAGGCCTGTTGCATTTTTCTCATGCACCCTGCTGAGCCCTGAGATTCGACACTCAGTTGAAAGAGAGGCCCAAGCCATGGTCGAGGCAGTGCGGCACTGGCGCCATTACCTGGCCGGTAAGAGATTCACCTTCCTGACTGGTCAATATGCTTTTGCGTTCATGTTCAACAATCAACAGCGGGGCAAAATAAAAAGTGATGAAATACTGCAGTGGTGAATAGAATTCTCCGCTTATAACTAGAACTTAATGACCTGTCCCATGAAACTTGTGCCAGCATCCAGATTGACCAACTGCAAAGCCTCCAAAATGATCTCTTCGTCAAAGCAAGCAACCTGCCATACTCCATTGATGAGATCAGGACCATGACAAAGAACTGCCAAGTCTGTGCTGAGTGGAAATGGCACTTCTACCGGCCAGACAGGGCACAACTTATTAAAGCCACTTACCCCTTTGAGCGACTCAGTGTCAACTTTAAAGGACCCCTGCCCTCCACTGACCATAACATATACTTCCTTAACATCATCGATGAATACTCCTGCTTTCCATTTGCCATCCCCTGCTCAGACACGACTGCTGCCACAGTCAAGGCCCTGCACAGCCTCTTCACTCTATTTGGCTTCTCCAGTTATATTCACAGAGACCAGGGGCCTTCCTTTATGAGTGACGAGTGGCACCAGTACCTGTTGGCCAGAGGCATTGCCACGAGCAGGACCACCAGTTACAACCCCGGGGTAACGGGCAAGAGGAGAGGGAGAATGCTACTATCTAGAAGACACTCCTCCTGGCCTTGTGGTCAAAGGTCCTCCCAGTCTCCCACTGGCATGAAATTCTCTCCATTCTATCAGGACCCTGCTGTGCACTGCCACTAACGCAACACCACATGAACCTATATAACCATATAACCATATACGGAGCGGAAACAGGCCATGTTATGTTTTCCTTTCCCAGGAAATCTGTGATAGGGACAACAATACTGGTATGGCTGATGTCCTCCTGGCCCATCATGCTCTGGAGGCATGAGAGGAACCATAGGTCTAACTCATTAGTCAAAAGGCTCCATCTCCTCTATGTCAACCTCCAATATGCCTATGTGGCATTGCCAGATGGACACGAGGACTCTGTTTCCTCAGGAGCTCTGGAGATTGCTGCTAATCACCCCACACCCTCCTCACCGTTGAACGCACATGATGCACCCAACCTCTGGTACCCTGCCTGTGCCCTGAGGGAGGGTACACCAGGCACGGCGTCCACCAACCAGCACAATACTGATGGATACAACCAGGTGCCCAAGACTGTCCAAGACTCCGCTGCTACATCGCAGCCACAACCAGTTTGACGACGGTCTCAGCGAACGACCATACCGCTTGATAGGCTGAATTTATGACTTTTAAATTATTGTGTAGCTTTGTAAGTTCCACTTCACCTTATGGGACTTTATAAAAACAAGGGGTGAATGTGGTAAACCATTATAACAGGGGTGGTCAAACTTGCTTAATATAAGAGCCACAAATGATAAAGCTCAGATTCTTGAGAGCTGCAAGACAAGATCAAAATTCACACATACGTTTTTATTGTTACATACATATTTTGTAACAAAAAATTTATATAAATTTTAAGAAATGCATATTAAATGCAATAATATTTTTTCATGCATGCAGTTATTAAACTGCATGCCACAAATATGTAAAAATAGGTAAACCAAAAAAATGAGATATTTTAATCAGATTTCTACCTTACGAAATTAGTCTTATTATAATCATATTTTTTTAATGACAAATACAATGCTACAAATATCAGGTTATTAAAGACACGAGTCGGGCGGGTGAGGGGGAAGAGACCGGCAGCGCGAGTCAGGCGAGGGGGAGAGTCAGGCGGGGGGGGGCGGTTGGGGGGGGGGGGAGGGGAGAGACCGGCAGCGCGAGTCGAGCTGGCGAGGGGGAGCGATCGGCAGCGCGAGTCGGGTGAGCGAGGGGGAGCGATCGGCAGCGCGAGTCGGGCGGGCGAGGGAAGACTGGCAGTGCGAGTCGGGCGGGCGAGAGAAGACTGGCAGCGCGAGTCGGGTGGGCGAGGGAACTTGCAGCGCGAGTCGGGTGGGTGAGGGTGGGGGGAGGAGACCAGCAGCGAGCTGCATATTAAAGGTCAAAGAGCTGCATATTAAAGGTCAAAGAGCCGCATGTGACTTTATGAGCCGCGGTTTGGCCACCCCTGCACTAAAATGTATAATTATCTGGTCAAGCATGCCTATTGGCCAGTAGTACCTGTGGCTCCTCCCCACAGATTCCTGTGAAAAAGGTGGTTGTTCCGCAGCCCCCTTTAACTCAGTGCAGGACAGCCGAACAGTAAGGATATGCTATGTTCTCAAGTGAATTAAAGCCTATTGGTTCCTCCACAATAGTCTCCTGACTAATTTATGATGCATCACAGGGGAACATGGAATTTTAACATGAAGTTGCTGACTCCAGAGAACTAGAGGAAATAAAGAGGGATTACACAGGTTGGAGAATGCTGAAATACCTCTGACTTTCTGATGAACTAGTGGGAAGCGACCAAGGAGAACGTCATGAGGATTCTTTATCCTCAAAGTTCTTCAGCCAGCGAGACAGAAATAGAGGCAATTGAGCTAACTCCAGATAGGCCTGCAGCAACCCCTCCTTCTGCAGTCAAGAGGGGTGGTTATGAGAGAGGAACTCCAAGAGATGAAGAGCTACCAAGATTTGCTTTTCACCCAAGGAGTCCAAAATCATCTTCCAATTCAGAGTCCACTCAGTGGAGGAAGATGAGATGTGCTCACACTTCTAACAGGGGAGCTTTGTAATTCACAAACTTAAGGAAAAGGACAGCTCAGAAATATCCTTGAGACAGACATACTGAGGATAATTGGATCCTTTTGTGTTCTATGTGGCACTAAGGCCACAGACTGTACCACCTCTCAGAACTTCCTGTCCTCTATCACAGAGGTCTTAAACCATGGTAAATATTTGAACTGGACCAGATGGTAACCTGAGGGAGCTGATGGACTCCATCCATTCCTTTGAGTCAAATAAAACTCCCAGAAGCGACCGTTACAGTCTGAGTTGTACATGGCTCTGTGGGACTGGGTGGGGTTGGACATGCTTGAAGAATACAATTCATCCGGCAGGTAGTACGTATGTCAGACTCCATGACGAAGGGAATCATTATCTTCACCTGCAAGCAGACGGGGAGAAGAAGGATATCAGGAATTGGAGACCCATATTATTTTTGATCATTGATTAATAAATCCTGTCTAATGCAATTACCAATTGAGTCAAGTGTGCTCTGGAGCAGGTGATCCACCCAGACGAAACCTGTACTGTTCTGGGCAGGAAAATCTTTGACAGCTTTGTGCTTTTCAGAGATACCATTGCCTATGTGCAGGACAGGAGGGTGGACAGCTGTCCAGTTAGCTTGAACCAGGAGAAGGCTTTCCACAAGATATGACACACATACCTGATGGATGTGCTCTCCAAAATGGGCTTTGGGGGAAGGAAGGTGGTGGGGGGGGGGGGGGGGGGAACCTCAAAAATTGGATTAAATTGCTCTACGCAGAATCTCAAGTACAGATCAAATCAATCATTTCAAAAAAGATAGCTTCTCCATTAAGTCTGGAGTCAGACTGCTCTCAACAGTCTTGTTTGTGCTGCATAGCACCCTTGGCTGAATCCATCAGGAAGGGCAAGAGCATGAGAGGGATGATGAAGCCAGAGAGTGGAATTACATGGGTAAAAGCCTCCCTGTACATGGAACATGTTGTGTCTTCTGTTCAGATACGATTGGTCCATTGAGTCTGTTGAGGCAATGCTCTTTGGAAAGTGGCCATCCACTTCACTGTCAGGTTCATACATCTGCCTGAAGATTATAAGGATCTGGTTTGGAGGGACTGAGGCATGCAACAAAAAATGATTGGAGCAGACAGGTCATTTATGTGTGACACTCCATCTCAATAACAGGAAACAACTTGATCAGCAGGTGGGAGATGCTCTCAAGTATTGTGATACCTGGCGAAGGTATGGCCTGTTTCCAGTGCTGTCCCTAGCACCTGAGACGTGTTTCAGCTGATGACCACCTTTGTGTGTGGCTGCTTCAGGCTGAGCGTGGAACCAAGGTAAAAGGACACCAAGTGCCGTTATTTTTGTGCCGAGGTTATACCTATTCCAGGTGTTGTCCCAGCCAACCTATCTATCAAGAAGTTTTTACAGATAAACACCTTTGAGCACATGTCCATCAGGCAGTGGCCAGCATGGAACATCCAGCAGACACTATTCTGTATGTTTGTAAGGTGTTGTATTGGATTTTCTTATTTTCCAGTGATCTATATTTGTCTTTATTTCCCGTCTTTTGATATTCCTTTTCTAATACCCCTATTTCCATCTCCAATTTATTTATTTCCACATTAAATTCTCTTTTAATCTTTTTTGTATATAAAATAATTTGTTGCCTCAAATATGCCTTTAATGCATCCCATATTAGAAAGCTATTGTCCGTTGATCCCAAATTAGTTTCAGAAAAAAGTTCAATCTGTTGTCATATAAATTGTTTGAAATCCTCCCTTTTTAGTAGCATTGTATTTAATTGCCATCTGTATTTATTTTCCTGCTTCTCCGATAATTGTATTACCAAGGTTAGTGGCAAGTGATCTGAGTGCAGCCTAGGTAAGTATTCAGTTTTTATTACTTGATCTTTCAGACTCGACGATAGCAAAAATAAGTCATCTGGTAGGCGAGTCATTTTTTTTGAATAAAATGAATAATCTCTCTCCTAAGGGTTAGACTGCCTCCATACATCCATCAAGTTTAAATCTTTCATATATGAGAGAGTTAATTTAGCTGCCTTGGCTCTTGTTACCATTTTTGCTGATTTATCTAGGACCAGACCCAAACAAAAATTAAAGTCCCCTCCAATCAATATATTTTTCCTTCCTTCTGTGGCTTTTAAAAATATGTCCTTCATAAAGATCTTAGTGTCATAGTTTGGGGCATAAATATTCATTAATGTCCATGATTCTAAGTAAAGTTTGCCATTTATCATTACATATCTACCCGCTTGGTCCATGGAGACATTTTCTGCAGCGATTGGGACGTTCTTATTAATCAAAATTGCCATGCCCGCTCTTTCGAATTGAATGAGGAAGAGAAGACCTGCCCCACACACAATCGCCTCAATTGTGTTCCACTTTAGTATGATGTGTTTCTTGGAGAAATACTATGTCAGCTTTTATTTTTTTAAATATAAGAGTATTCTTTTCCTTTTTTGTTCATTCAAATCGTTGACATAAACTTCAATGACTTATCCATAATAACATATTAAAAATTCTGTGCAAATATACAAGTATGTAAACTATTTTGTGATCTGTGACCTCACCCTAAAAATCATGCAACCTCCTCCCCAGTGATGACATAGATAGGAAGTCCCCAAGGCCCGCAAAAGCCTTCAGGAAGAAAGAAGAAGAACCCCACCCTAAAGCGCCTTCTTGAAAACTTTCTCTCCCCAATAAGCCAGAGTTGTACCTTGCTGTATCTTCAGAACCTTCTTTCCATTCTCTGAGCTCTCCAAGACATAGATAGGATAAAACTTTGACATTTCATTATAAAAATTAAGACGACCACCACACAAAAATAACTTTACTTTCTCCTTAAATATCTTATTTTCACTAGTCTTTCACCATTGACTTTGCTGTTCCTCTTCATAGTTGTTGAATAAACTCTTTCATTTCTTCTTTCGATTTAAAATATCTTCTATTGCCTTCAGATATGTCCACTCTCAACATTGTTGGGTACAGCATTGAATATTTAAAGTTCTTTTCTCGGAGATGCCTCTTGACCATGTCAAATTTTCTTCTTCTCTGAATTTCTGCATTATTAAAGTCCTGGAAGAACATGATCTCTGCATTGTCCCATTTCAGGGGAGAACCAGAGTTTAGAGTATTTTCTTAAGCTCAACAATCTCATCAGAATGGGTTGAGGACAGGCTTTATTTACCCTTTCTCCTCGGTCCCAATGTTCGATGAGTGCGTTCAATGTGCAGTCGATCGCCAAGTTCATCGGTATGAAGGACTTGAGGGATCCAAGTCTTGAAGAATTTCACAGTATCTCTACCTTCTACACTTTCTCTCAGACCAACAATTCACACATTGTTCCTTCGACTGAAGTTCTCTTTATGATCCAGTTAGTCCAAAAGAAGCTGCTCATTTGTCACCCATTGTTCAGCTTGTTTCTTTAGTTCTTTGATTTGCTTATTGTTTTTGCCAAGATCTTTCAAGACTCTGTCTACTCTTTCATTTAATAGCTTCACCCACATCTCTTACTGCAGTGGTAAGCTCTTTAATGGCATTCTCCACATTAGTAAAACGTTGACAGAATTTCAAAGTCTGGTGTTTTTTGAGAGGAGGAGGCATCTCCATCCACACTTTCCGTCGAAGTGACCAGTGAGGCTGGAGCTTTTTCCGTCATGGATTTTGGCTTCTTCCCATGGGATCTTCCAGTCATTCTTCAATATTAATCTTTTGAAAATTTTTCATTAAAACCACTTTTTGTTCATCTTTTAGAGGATTTTCTCGGAGAGCTCAAAGAAACACGTCTTTTCAGCCACCCAGCATGGCCATGTGGCAGCAGCGCCTTCACTCCACATCCAGGCAGCTGCCCACAACAGCCCATGCTGCACAGCATTGCCTCAGTCGGCGCCCAACCTTGGTTCACACCAAGGGCCGCAGTGTCATCAGTACTTGTGAATTTGCTAAGGGTGTGAAGGGATGGATGCAAGGATTCTTGTCATAGTTCATTTCTAGCAGCAGCATAACAGCAGACTGTTCCAGGGTATGCATTCAGAGAAAGGCATCCTGCACTGTTGGGAGTTCAATTTGATGAAAAATGCTCTTTAGTCTACTTGAAACTTGTTTCTCCCCGCCCCCCACTTAATCAAAGGTAGTTTATTCAATTATGACAAATAAAAATCACATTAAAGGAGTTTTACAGTACTTCCAGTTGCACACTATAACAAGTTCAAATTATAGCTTGGTTATTCCTGTTCAGAACACACTCAAGCCCCTGTGAAACCCACTAGAACTGTAAATCATAGAAGAGGTGGAAAATCTTGTGACATGGTGTGAAAGTAACAACTTGAATCTGAACTTGGACAATATGAAGGAGATAATCATGGACTTCAGGAGGACCAATAACAACCAGACTCCACTTCACATCAATAGCTCCGTAGTGGAGAGAGTAGAGAGCACCAAGTTCCTCAGAGTCCACTTAACAAGTGACCTTTTCTGGACACATAACATCTCCTCACTTATCAGGAAGGTGCAGCAATGATTGCACTTCCTGAGAAGACTGAAATGGGCAAGGCTACCAGTCACCTGTAATGATATAGTATTGTATGTGCTGGCCAGTACAGGCACGGGCTGGGCCACACTCCTGATGACATCCTCTTCTAGACTCCTCCCTGGACTCCTTCCCTGTGACCCAGGCCATAAAGGTCGAGTCACCTCTTCCTTCCTTGCACTTTCCTAGTTTGGACCTGGGCCAGCAGTCTTGTGTGTAATAAAGCCTATTGTTCCCCTCAGTTTTTGTCTCTGTGATTATTGGGGCAACTGGTAGTGCCCAACAATTTATTACACACAATTTTTTAATGTCTCTGGTAATGGAGAGGTTGGTGCGCCCCGATCGGCTAGAGGTAGATCCCCAAGTCCCAGGTGCATCTAAACTCTTTGAACAGTGGGTGAACTGATTCAATAACTTCCTCGATTCAGATGAGAAGAGGCTGAAGGTCCTACATGCAAGAGTTGGCCAGAGGGCTCTCCAGGCCATCAGAAGCAGCACAACCTACACCGAGGCGATGGCTGAACTATACAAGCTATACAAGCCCAAGGTTAATGAAGTCTACTCCCATTACCTCCTGGTGTCCAGAAAACAGCTGCCTGGTGAGTCAGCTGAAGAGTTTATTCGATCCCTGGTTACACTGGGAAAAGAGTGCTTGGGGAACCCCACGGCCCCGATATCGATGGCCAAGTGCATGGAAGACCTGGTTCTGTATGCCTGTATGTCGGGGTTGAGGACGGATTATATCCGACAACGTCTCCTCGAGAAGGATCAACTCCCACTAAAAAGAGCGATCCGACTGATCAGCACCTTAGATTAGGCCTAGCGCCAAGCGGATGATCGTGGGCCTACCACGTACGTACTGCCATGAGGGCCGCTGTCCTGGGAATCAGCATCGGAGGCGACTGACCCGACCACGGCTGCGGTGACGCCGGCATCGTCGCGATGCAACTTCTGAAGGCAGGCTAGGCACTCAAGATGCCTCTGCCCCGCGAAAGGAGCCACCTGGTCGGGCTGCGGAAAGAAGGGCCACTACCACAAAGTTTTTAGGTTCATACCCTGTCCAGGAGCAGCTCAGCGTGTGCAACCGAAGAACTTCCAGTACAGACCGCGTGCGTGGTAAGGGGGGGGTGCGCTACCTTACCCGCTACCAACCCCATCCTCTACACCGCAGCCTACCTCATTGATGACATCATTTTCGCCCTCAGCAACACCACTTTCGCCTTCTTCCCCAACAATGGCAGCATGGTCAACATGGAGGCCACCATTGTGGGCATCGGGTCTCCCCACTGACGAGGAGGAGGAGATACCTGTCCTGGCGTCAGTCACCCTGAACCAAGCCAGCCCTCCATGAGTTCGCTCCATGATGCAGATCGAGATGAATGGGTGTAAGATGAACTGCCTCTTTGACAGCGGCAGCACAAAAAGTTTTATCCACCCCGAGGTGGTCCGCAGACTCTCCCTTCCCATCTGGCAGATGACTGGATCAGTATCGATGGCAATGAAGGACCAACAGACTTGTATCTGAGGGTATTGTGTAGCGTCTATAACAGTGGGGGTGGGGGGCGGGAAATGTTACAATGATTTTGTATTATTGATCATGCCCCAGCTCTGTGCACTGATCCTCCTGAGCCTTGACTTCCTGAATCAGTTCAGGTGTGTGACGATGGCCCCCAACCGCCATTCACTGTTCACAGCCCCTCTGTCACTATTTGTGAACCTCATCCCGGACTGTAAACCGATCGCCACCAAGAGTAGGCACTATAGCACTGAAGTTTTGGTGTTCATCCAGGCTGAGGTTCAGCGACTCTTGGTGGAGGGGATCATAGCCCCTAGCTCCAGCTCCTGGAGGGCGCAGGTCCTTGTGGTCAGAGGGGCAGGCAAGCCTTGGATGTTGATTGACTACAATCAAACCATTAACCGCTTCCCCGGATAGCCGACTTGGTCAACAAGGTCGCACAATACAGACCATTGACCTCAAGTTGGCTTACCGTCAACTTCCCCTCCACCCGAGCGACCGCATCTACACGAGATTTGAGGCCGACTGCAAACTATTTCACTTCCTTCGAGGTTACTAATGGCGTCTCTGCTTTTCAGAGGGTTATGGATCAGATGGTGGAGGAGCACAAGCTGACGGCAGTGTTCTCAAATCTTGACAATGTCACCATCTGCGGCCACGACCAGCAGGAACACGACGCTAACCTCGCCAAATTCTTACATACAGCCAAGTCCCTCAATTTGACATACAATAAGGACAAGTGGGTGTTCGATACAGATCGCTTGGCCCTTCTCAGTTGCGTCATGACACATGGTGTCATTGTCCAGACCCTGACCACATGCGACCACTAATGGAGCTCCCAGTTCCAAACACCCTAAAGGGACTGAAGAGGTACCTGGGGCTGTTTTCCTATTATGCACAATGGGTGCCTAATTACGCTGATAAAGCCCAACCCCTGATTAAGTCCACAACCTTCCCATTATCGGCGGAAGTCCAGGTTGCTTTTCACCAGATCCGAGGAGACATTGATGCATGCCGTAGATGAATCCATCCCATTCCAGGTGGAGAGTGATGCCTCTGACTTCGCCCTGTCCGCCACACTTAACCAGGCAGGCAGGCTGGTAGTGTTTTTTTTCCCCGCACCCTGCACGGTCCCGAAGTACAGCACTCCTCCGTCGAGAAGGAGGCACAAGTGATCGCTGAGGCGGTGCTCCATGGGCGACATTACCTGGCCGGTAAAAGGTTTACTCTGCTGACAGACCAGAGAGCAGTGACCTTCATGTTCAATACAAAATAGCGGGGTAAAATCAAAAATGACAAGATTCTTTGGTGGAGGATCGAGCTATCCACCTATAATTACGATATCTTGTATTGGCCAGGTAAACTCAATGATCCCCCAGATGCCTTATCCCGGGGGACATGCGCCAGTGTGCATCTTGACCGTCTCCAGGCCCTACATGACAATCTGTGCCACCCCTTAGTCACGAGGCTGTACCACTTTGTCAAGACTCGGAATCTCCCTTACTCCATAGAGGATGTCCGGTCCATGACCAGGCGCTGCCAGATCTGCACAGAATGTAAGTTGCAGTTCTACCGGTCAGAAAAAGCACACCTCATTAAGGCCAAACGCCCCTTCGAATGACTCAGTGTTGATTTCAAGGGCCCCTTTCCAACCTCAAATAGGAATGCCTACTTCCTGACAGTGGTGGATGAGTTCTCCAGGTTCCCCTTTGCTATTCCCTGCCCAGATATGACCTCAACGATGGTTATCAAGGCGCTGCGCAGCATCTTCACCCCGTTCGGGTACTCCAACTATATTCACAGTGACCAGGATCCTCGTTCATGAGTGAGGAGCTGCGACAGTACTTCCTAGCTAGAGGCATAGCCACCAGCTATAACCCCAGAGGTAATGGTCAGGTGGAAAGGGAGAACACCACCGTCTGGAAGGCGGTGCTCCTGGCCCTCAGGTCAGAAACATGCCAGTGTCCTGCTGGCAGGACACTTTGCCCGTGGCACTCCATGCCATCCAATCGCTGCTGTTCACCGCTACTAACACCACCCCACATGAATGCCTCTTTGCTTTCCCTGGAGATCGATGAACGGTTCCTCCATCCCTTCTTGGTTGGCAACCCCAGGGGTGGTCCTGCTATGGAAGCACGTCAGGGGCCATAAAACAGTTCCACTGGTGGAAGCGGTGCACCTCATTCATGCCAACCCCCAATACGTGTTTGTGAGGTACCCTGATGGCCATGAGGACACTGTACTGATCCAAGACCTGGCGAGTGCCGAGACCTCGAAACAGCCCTTCCTGCCGCCGACCAGCCTACGGCTTCCCACCCCAGGAGTCGACCTCCCGGGAGACATTGGACCACCCATTCCCCTGGGAGCCCCCCACCATCATCCTGACCCAAACTGTTCCCACCCCGGCCTCTCCTGTGACAGCCTCCCCCCCTGAGGAGCAGCACACAGACACGTAGGCCCCCTCGTTGGTCCGGCAGAAGGAGGAAGTCGCTGGTGTAACTGAACCTCTAGTCAGAGAAAGAGGTTGCTTTTTCCATGTTTTTCTCCTCTTCTTCCTCTCTCTCCTCTTCCTCGTTATCATTCCCTGTGGTCCCTATTTAAAAAGAGGGGGTGAATGTAATGATATGGTATTGTATCTACTGGCCAGTACAGGCATGGGCTTGCCTGCTCTGTGATCCAGGCCATAAAGGTCGTCACCTCTTCCTTCCCTGGACTTTCCTAGCTTGGACCCAGGCCAGCAGTCTTGTGTGTAATAAAGCCTATTGTTACCCTCAGTATTTGTCTCTGTTATTATTGGGGCAACAGGTAGTGCCCAACATCACCATCATGCCAACCTTCTACAGGAGGTCTATTGAGAGCATCCTAGCTGACTGCATCACAGTGTGATACGGTTGTTGTAGAGAAATGGATCAGAGGTCAATCCACAGGACCATAAGAGTGGCAGGGAGGATCACTGGAGTCTTCCTCTTCCACCACCACCTCCACCATCATCAACTTGATCTACCAGGATCATTGTCTGAAGAGGTTGCACAAAATTGTTGAGGAGCCCTACCACCCTGCACACATCATCTTTCAGGTACTCCTGTCAGGAAAGAGAATAGGACTATCAGAACCAGCACCACTAAGTTGAGAAACAGCTTCTTCCCGTGGGCAGTCAGAATGCTGAACAACTGAAGGAAATGCTCACACTAACCATCTGAGACTCTTATATTTACTAAACAATATTTATTAATTTTTATATATATGTATTTGCCCTGAGCAGATATTGTTTGTATGTGAATTATGTTTGGTTGTGTCCCTGTATGTTTTTCACTGAAGAACGGAAAACACTGTTTCATCAGGATGTACTTGTGCATTGGACAAGTCTTCTATTCTTCATTTAATTCAAAGGCAAAAGGAGTTGCGGTTTTGGTATATAAGAATTTACCGTTTCAATTGTAAGACGAGGAGAAAAATGGAGGAAGACTACTTAAGTTGAATTGTATGATCTCTAATGAAGCCTGGACTTTGATTGATGTTTATGCTCCAAATGTTGAAGACACTGCTTTTATTACAGAAATATCTATTATTGGGACAAGCTAATTCCAATGTGATGATTGGGGGGGATTTAAATATGGTATTAGAACCGTTATTGGATAAGTATCCAAAGGTAATTAAGAAATCTAAGATGGCGATACATATGGCTAATATGATGAAAGATTTGAATTTAGTTGATATTTGGCGTAGATTTAATCCTACACAGAAAGACTTTTCTTTTTATTCTTCTCGACATAATTCTTTTTCAAGACTTGATTATTTTTTAATTTTGGCACATTTACAGGATAAGATTACATCTGTGGATTATAAGGCAAGGTTAGTTTCGGACCATTCATTGTTATTACAGGAATATCAAAGTTCTCCAGTTACACAACATACTTTAAGATGGAGATTTAATACTATGTTACTACAAAAGCCAGAATTTATTGTTTATTTGAGAAAACAAATTGAGGATTTCATTGCTAATAATGTTTACTCTGTTTCTGATCAGTTTGTTTTGTGGGATGCAATGAAAGCTTTTTTACGAGGTCAAATTATCAGTTATGCATCCAAACTGAAGAAAGAGAGAGTTAGAGAAACTGAGGATTTGGAGAAGAAAATAACAATCTGTGAAAAAGAATTTCAAAAGAAAGCTACTGAATTCCAAAAGATCCAATTAACTAATTTAAAGTTGAAGTATAATAAGTTACAGTCATATCGATTTGAATGTCTGTTGAATCGTTCAAAAAATAAATTTTATGAATGGGGTGAGAAAGCTCATAAAGTATTAGCTTGGCAATTAAAAAAAGAACAGTTATCTAGGATTATACCAGCTATTAGAAATAAATCGGGTATTACTTTTAGTCAAAAAGAAATTAATGATGAATTTTGTAATTTTTACAAAAAACTTTATTTGACTGAATGTAAAGAGATAAAAGAAGATGCAATAGACTCTTTTTTGAAAAATATTAATTTACCACAGTTATCTCAAGAAGACAGACAAGAGTTAGATAAACCTTTTATGGATAGTGAAATTGAAATGGCTATAAAAGATATGCCAAATGGAAAAGCGCCTGGTGGAGATGGTTTTTCTATTGAGTTTTACAAGACTTTTTATGTTGATATATTTTCCTTATTTAAGAATGTAATACAACAACTTTATGATACTTTTCAATTACCTGAGTCCTGTTCTAATGCTATAATTACAGTTATACCAAAAAAAGATAAAGATCCCTTACAGGTAGCTTCTTACCATCCTATATCTTTGTTAAATGTAGACTATAAAATAGTGGCTAAAGTTATGGCTAATAGGTTGGCTCAGTATTTACCAAAGATAATACATCGTGATCAAACAGGTTTTATAAAAAATAGGTATGCTTTGGATAATATTCTACGATTAATTACTTTGATAAATAGATCTAAATCTCAGAAGAATTATCCAATGGTGGTTTCATTGGATGCAGAAAAGGCATTCGATAGAGTAGAATGGAAGTTTTTATTTAAAGTACTTGAAAAGTTTTCATTTGGTCTCTCATTTATTGGTATGATTAGGGCTCTGTATAATGGTCCGAAAGCTAGAGTTGTTACTAATGGTTTGCTTTCAGAATCCTTTAATTTAACAAGATCTACTAGACAAGGATGTCCATTATCACCCGCCTTGTTTTCTTTAGTTATTGAACCTCTAGCTCAATTAATACGTCAGAATGATAGTATCAAAGGCATGAGAGTCTTGAATGAAGATTATAAAATAAATTTATTTGCGGATGACGTTTTGCTGTATTTGGTGGATCCTGATGTTTCTCTGCCAGCACTTCAAGATTCCTTAGAGATTTATGGTCAATTATCTGGTTATAAGGTTAATTGGACTAAAAGTGAAATTTTATCAATTAGTAATGATTATTCAATGTTTAGAAATATTACGAATTTGAAGTGGACGAAACAAGTTAAATATTTGGGAATTAATGTTAATACTGACTACCAAAACTTATATTCACTTAATTATCTTCCTTTAATGAAGAAGATTAAGGCAGATTTAGTTCAATGGAAAGATTTATCTTTGGGTTTATTAGGAAGAATTAATACTATAAAAATGAATATTTTTCCTCGTATACAATATTTATTTCAATCAATTCCTTGTTGTTTACAAAAAAGATTTTTAAAGGATTTATATAAAGTAATTAGGGATTTTTTGTGGAAAGGAAAATTTCCTAGGGTGGCGTTGAAAAAATTGATGTGGGATTTTCAATTTGGAGGGTTACGGCTACCTAACTTTCAATTTTATTATGAAGCAGCTCAATTTAGATTTCTTAGCGCATTAATGGCCACACAAGATACGCCTAGTTGGGCATAGATAGAATTGGCAGTTATTTCTGAAAAATTTTCGAATGAATTTTTATTTCGATGGAATAAAAATTTGTTATGAACTTATGATGTACCAATATTGAAATATTTAATGAATTTATGGACAAGTAAATTACATAAAATGGGATTGAAAAATAAGTGATCAGGAAGATTATATAATAATCAACTTGTTCCTTTCACGGTATCTAATACTATTTTGAAACAATGGGAGGAGAAAGGAATACATAATTTATCTGACTTTTTTTAGAAGGTCATTTTTGTTCTTTTGTAGAATTGCAAAAGAGATTTGATATAAGTGGTTATTATATATTTGTGTATTATCAGTTAAGATCTTTTGTAAAACAGGTATGCGGTCATCAAATGAATTTACTGTCTGAAACTGATTTTGAGAAATATGTGCTTTCATTTCCAAAAAAGGGTTATATATCAGGTTTGTATCGTATTTTGTTGGAAAGTGAAAGTAAAATAGATTGGGATAAAGATAAAATGAAATGGGAAAAAGATTTAAGTTTAACAATAACTGAAGAAGATTGGTCTGAAATCTGCCGTAATAGTGTTCGAAAATTGATTAATGCTAGATTGACGATGATTAATTATAGTTTTATACATCAATTATATTTAACACCCAAAAAATGTAAAAAATTTGGTTTTAGTAAGTCAGATCTTTGTTTTCGTTGTAATCAGGTTTCTGGTACTTTTTTACATGCTGTTTGGTTGTGTGATTGGTTACAACAATTTTGGAAAGGTATTCAATCTGTATTTAATAATCTATATAATCTTCATATTATATTAGACCCTGATATATTTTTATTAGGGAATATGCAACCATTGATTGATTTAGAATTAGATAATTACCAGATCTCTTTTATTTACTTAGCGCTGGCAGTGGCCAAGAAATGTATAGCGATTACTTGGAAGAATAGAAATGTATTGTCTTTAGATAGGTGGTATTCAGAGATGAAGTTTTGTTTGGTTATGGAAAGAATATCTTTTTCTATACAAGATAAGATGTCTTTTTATGAGTTAAAGTGGACCCCATTTATTGATTATATAGAATTTAAATAAGTTTGAATTAATCATTTTTTTTCTTTAAAAAAACTTTTTTTAAACTATATATTTTTTCTATATATATATATATATATATGTTTTCTTTTTTTTTCTTTATCATCGAGTCCACGCTGCTGAAGATCCAGCTGCACTGGGTGGGTCACGTCTCCAGAATGGAGGACCATCGCCTTCCCAAGATCGTGTTATATGGCGAGCTCTCCACTGGCCACCGTGACAGAGGTGCACCAAAGAAGAGGTACAAGGACTGCCTAAAGAAATCTCTTGGTGCCTGCCACATTGACCACCGCCAGAGGGCTGATATTGCCTCAAACCGTGCATCTTGGCGCCTCATAGTTCGGCGGGCAGCAACCTCCTTTGAAGAAGACCACAGAGCCCAGCTCACTGACAAAAGACAAAGGAGGAAAAACCCAACACCCAACCCCAACCAACCAATTTTCCCCTGCAACCGCTGCAACCGTGTCTGCCTGTCCCGCATCGGACTTGTCAGCCACAATCGAGCCTGCAGCTGACATGGACTTTTACCCCCTCCATAAATCTTCATCTGCGAAGCCAAGCCAAAGATATGTCTTCTTTTTTTTTCTTTTTTAGTTTTTTTTTATTATTAGTTGGTTTTTTTTTCATTTAAGTTCTTTTTGTTTTTGCTTTTTCATATATATTCTTATATAATAAACATTTTTTGGATTAATAATTAATACTCAATTAATATTTTTTTTGTTTTTTATATATATATCGATCTTTTTTTTAAGATATATATTTTTAATTTTTTAAAATTATACTAATAGTATTAATTCTTCACTCTTTATCGTGGGGATGGGGAGGGGGGATTTAGGGGTTAAAAATAGTTTTTTTTAGTCTTAGTTTTTAGTTGTTAGGGGGAGATGTCGAGATTGGTATTGTATTAACTATGTTACTTTGTACTTGCATTACTTTATTTTGTATTTTTTCTGTAAGTGAATTACTTACTTTCTTCATATGTTAAAATTAATAAATAAAGTTTCGAAAAAAAAGGATGTACTTGTGCAATCAGAATGATTATAAACTTGAAATTCCCCATTGTTTCTGTGGAAAGAACACGCTCCTTCTCCAAGGACACATTGGTATGGATGGAACCCCAGAAGAGAGGCAAGCATTCAGTCTGGGCTGAACCCTCAACTGTCTTCTGACTAGACAGAAGTCTAGCCATCTTAGCCAGGTGGGAGACAATAGCCAGGCTTAGGAGCAAACTGACCAGGTGATCTCTGAGCAAACCAACTCCATCCTCACCAGGTAACTGAAGATCAGGAGCCGGGCACTGAAATGTTACCAAAACCTGAAGGGCAGCCCCTTCAAATATTCAAATGGAGGCTGCAAACTCTCACACTCCATAAATACATGGTACACCATCTCCCCCAGCTGTTACATGGTACTGCTCTGTGCATCACTCTCTAGCCGAGGACTATAAAAGGGGAGGATTTCCCCTGTAAAAAGACCTCCACTGGGGAGTTCTCAGTTCCTCAGATTCAAAATTTGTTGGTCTTTCACCACAGTGGAATGCCAGTGAGAGAAATGCTGCCAACTGGCACATTCCAGGTGCTGGAGTACACACTGAGGGAAACACAAAAAGTTGGTGCAGCCAACATGATGGCTTGTGGGAAAGGATCCCCATCTAGGGCAGTGGTTCTCAACCTTTTTATTTCCACTCACATGCCATCAGTGCTCTGTGATTAGTAACGGATTGCTATGTGAATGGGAAGGGAAAGTTGAGAACCACTGATCTAGGGTCTTTTCTGCAACTGAAAGCCCTTCAAGTATAGGAAGAACAACTGCAGGGTGCCACATTCATGGTAATGATGCTAAAGTAAAATAAGGAATTAACACAATTAACACAATGCAGAGGAATATAACACTAAGGATGTGAAAAGACTGAAATTTGTTTTGAAATAGGCAGATTTTCAAACGCTGCAGATGCGCTGGATTAGTTTTCTCAGCTAAAATTGTGGCAGTAATGATTCCAGTAACAAAGTCAACCGACAGAGTTCTTGTGTTTGTCAGCACGAATGCATGTTCCGATTGGATCATCCACTCAGCAATCCATTCACTAAAACCTCCACATTAGAGACTGGAAAATAGAATGTTCAGAGCTGATGAAAGGTCAGTAGTATGAAGTATTTCTCTACCCAAATCTACTGTTTAATCTGTTGAAAATCTTCAAAATCTTACTGTTATTTCAGCTTTCCAGCATCTGCAATGTCCCAGTACCAGTCGAGCAAACCCAGTTCAAACATCTTCGGAACAGGACTCTAAGTCCCAGCATGCTTCGCGAACAACGGTGCGCAGTTAGCGACCTTTCACCCTTTTCCTTTTCCGTGTTCGGCGAGAAGGAAAATGCGGCCGCCCGCATGCGCAGTGGTGCCGAGCCCTCAAGTTTGAAGACAACATTCGGGACATTTTTGTTATTTTGTAGTAAAGGGTTGATTTCTCCAACCCCCCTTCTCTTTCTCGGCCACAACAGCAGTTCGGAGGGCGGGGTAGCCTCCCAGTATGTGAACGCGGACAGAAGAAAAGGGACGAGAAAGAGAGAGGGGGGTGGAAATGAAGATTGGTATAATATAAGTGAGGTCAGCTGGCGAGTTGGCCTTAGCTTCCCTCCTCCCCGCTCCAAGACGACTGTTGGGGCTTGGGCTCGAGTCGACACTGTCTCGAGGGCGACCCGTTGGGCGCGAGAGCCGGTGGTTGGCGCGTCTCGAGCGCTTTTCTCCCTGGTTGCTCGGGCAGCCGGATGGTGTCCTCTCCCCTCCCTCCCGGCGCGCGAGCGGGGGAGTCGCGGGTCGGTGCCAGCGCTGCGAAGAGCTGTGGGGGTGAAGGGGACGGGAGAGAGGGAGAGAGGGAGGGAGGGGGGGGGGGAACGGGACAGGACATCACTTCCAAAACTTTCAGGGGGCAAGGGTGGGTGGGAAGGGGCAAGAGACCTGGAGGAGGAGGTTTGTTTTGACTAGAATGAGGGGCGATCGGCCAACGCTAGAGCAGTGAGGTGTTGAGGGAGGGGGTTTGGGGGTGTTGAGAATTATTTTTCGGGATCATCCCCTCCCGAGGAGCGGCGATCGAGCAAGAAACCGTCTCGGTGGCCCCGCTGTGAGTTGGCGAGGCTGCGGGTGCGCACCCCGTGGCTGGAGGCAGCACCATGCAACAGCCGCTGCAGCAGTACGACTTCTTCAGCGAGGACAATGCACCCAAATGGCGGGGTCTCTTCGTCACTGCTCTGCGGAAGGTAAGGGCTTTGCTCCCACGTTCTTGAATGTGCTGGAATATTGCATAACGCAATTTATGAGATCACCGCCACCTAGTTTTATTTTTGAAATTGTGGATGAATAGTTGAAACGTAACTACGGACACATCCGACATGGTATTACGTGTGTGTGTGTGTGTGTGTGTGTGTGTGTGTGTGTGTTATATATCGATATATCTCTCTCTATATATATCTATATATAGAGATATATATACGTATAAAAATGTATCTCTGTGTATAAACACACACATCACCCCCCCACCGAAAGAAATGTATACAGTGAAAGAAATATGTTTATGCACGCACAGCGAAAAAAATGTGTAGACAGTATACCCGCATATCTACCCACAGAAAGAAAGTCCGCGCGCACACAGCCAGTGGAAGAAAGTCTGTCTGTACAGAGTGTGCGCCAGTTCATGTCCGATCGGGCAACGTCCGACCGCATACACGTCCATCGTCAGTGGTCCGATAGGGTTATAATGGAGTTCAGTCAGAAATCCCGATGGGAGAACGCGAGATCGGGATGGAGTGGACGTAACTAGAACTGAGAAGCGGCAAGGGTAAAGGTACAGAAGAGGTTCACTGTTAAGGGATTAGCCAAATTCTTGGCAGACATTAACAGCTTGCTGAAGAGATGGACCCAAACACTGAACTAGAGAGGAATGCTCATGCAGTGTTCGCTGTATATAAAGAAATTTATGAAGAAAAGAAAAATCAAACAACACTGGACATATTCCTGAAGGAGACAACACCTCCCCAAGAAGAGCCTCAGCCAGGTCCTTCAGGCATTACAGAGTGACAGTTCATCAGTGGAGGTTATTTGATCTGAAATTCTTCCAGTGGAACACTAAAGAAGTTGAGAACCGTGATGTGGATGATCCTGATCCTCTTTGTTAAATTGTGATATAGGCTAATAAAGTTTTTACATAAAAGTTTAAAAAGTGAAAAAAATTAGTTAATTTTATCCTAAGTTCAGTATCCCATATAGCTTTGCTAAGTGTATACGGCAATACGATGTTCACACAACATCCACATTGCATAATGCCCATTTTCACAGAATGTATCGTTTACTTAAGGGGCACATACCTGCATACATACAGTAAAAGAAAGTATGCATGTATGTACATACACATTCTTTGTATGTACATATATACACAGCAAAAGAAAGTATGCGTGAATATATTTTTATGTATATACTGTACATATGTGTGTATATGTGTATGCTTGTATATTTGTGTTTGTATGTGTATACACACTTAAACATATATACATATGTATACTGTATATATATATATATATATATATATATGTGTGTGTATACACACTCATATTGGCATCTAGAAGGAGCCTAGACAAGGGCATATCCTTCGAGCCTGAACAATGAATTTTTTAGGTGGAGTGCAGTACTGGCCCCATCCTTTACACCTGGGGTTTATCTGCCATGGCCTAGCAAGCTTGGATGGTGACAGCCAGGTCCTCAGGTCATAGGTGTTACATCAGGGTGTCCTTCTCGTAGATGAGGCTAATGAGCCTAATCTGCCTGTGTTTGAAATCAAGAGTTTTCCTTCTCTTAGGTTGGCTGCCAACCAAGGCTTATGAGCCCAGCCTACCTATGCAGTTATACTCCTGGACACTCGGTTGCACCATGACGTAGAAAACTCAGTGAAAACGGGGTAAATCACAAAATGTTGCTATGGATGCAGTAATGTAGGAGAGGCCATTTACAGTGACCTCCTGCTTGGCAAACCAGAGAGTGGCCACGCAGCAATCACTACACCAAGAAAGGAGAGGCAATTTATTATGCGTGCACTTTCCTGGTTGAATAGGACACACTCACACACACAAGCAAAAGGTTGTTTTGTGATTTTGTGCAGTAAATTAATAATGATGTTCCAGTCGTGAAAATGGAGAACAATTAATGAAGCAGTATGTCGCGCTGGCCGCTTCAGTGGAATTGTGTACAGTCATTTTGACTGATTATAGTGAAATTACATCCTCTTTGGAGATCACCTTAATGCAGTGTTTCAGGCTATCTTTGGCATTGTTACGGTGATCTTAGCCTTTGTAGATCAGTCTCTTAATCTACAATTAGTTAAATTTTACCTGGTCTGTTTTGGTTTATTTCCTGACGTAAATAATGTTTTACTTGAATTAATTATTTGCATATATTGGGGCTTGGTAGGTACCTTGTTATACGTTGTTTTTAGCATGTTGGAAGGTTTTTGCGGATTTCTGCAGTGACCAACTTGAAAATGATCCCAATGCTGGGATTTCAGACATGCCTCTCCCTTTTTAGTTATTTTAGATAAAGTATGGAACTTGTGATTAAATAGGTTAGATATCAAATTTATTGTCAGCATACATACATGACATCACATACAACCCTGAGATTCTTTGTCCTGTGGGCGAACCACTTATTGATAATGCAAAAAAAAACTGCACTCAACATGCACATGTAAACAAATAAGGAATTGTAAACAAACTTTTTTTCTCTCTAAATTGCACAAACAATGACATGTTAGAGACCTGAAATGAGTCCCTGATTGAGTTAGTTGTTGAGCTGCCAATAGTGGAAATGTAGCAGCTGTTCCTGAACCTGGTGGTGGAAGTCGTGGCACCTACACCTCTTTCCTGATGGTAGAAGTGATACTAGAATGTGCACTGGATGGTGTGGATCCTTGATGATTGCTGCTGCTCTCCAACGGCAGAGTTCCCTGTAGATGTTCTTTGGTGGGAAGGGTTTTACCACTGATGTACTGGGCTGTGTCCACTACCTTTTGCAGGGCTTTATGCTCAGAGGTATTGGTGTCCCCGTAACAGACTACAATGCAGCCAGTCAGCACTCATCTGTAGAAATTTGCTAGTGTTTCTGATGTCATATGAAACCTCTGCTAACTCTTTAGGAAGTCGAGGCACTGATGTGTTTTCTTCACAACACAATTAGAGTTGGGTCCAGGAAAGATACTTTGAGACAGTGACTCCCAAGAACTTAAATATGCTCCCCTTCTCCACCTCTGAACCCCCAAAGATCACTGGATCGTACACCTCTGGTTTTCCATTTCTGAAGTCAGCGATCAGCACCTTGGTTTTGGTGTCATTGAGTGCGATGTTGTTGTTGTTGCATCATTCAGCCAAGTTTTCAATCTCCCTACTGTATTCTGACTCATTGACCCTTTTAATACAACCCACTACTAGTGAATTTGCAGATGGTATTGTTGTCATACCAAACCACACAGTTGTAGGCAAATAGTGTGGAAGACTAAAAACATAGTCTTATGGTGCTCTGGTACTGATGGATAATGTGGAGGAGATATTCTTAGCAATCCTCACAGATTGTGTCTGGAGGTGAGAAAATCCAGGATCCAATCACTGGGGTGTTGAGTCCCAGGACTTGCAGTTTTCCTAACTGTACTTGATTAAGAGCATCCTGATGTATGCATCTTTGCATCCAGGTGTTCCAGGGCTTTGTGTAGAACCATTGAGATGGCATCTACCTTAGACCTTTTGCTATGATAAGCGAATTGGAATGGATCCATGTCACTGCTCAGATTGGACCTGATAAGCTTCAACACTGCTCTTCAAAACATTTCATCTCTGTTGATATGAGTCCCACTGGTTGATAGTCAATTAGGCAGGTTACCACATTCTTCTTGGGTACCGGTATGATTGATGCCTGTTTGAAACAGGTAGGTACCACACCTTGCTGGAGTGATATTTTTAATTTAAATTTAGATATACAGCATGGTAACAGCTCTTCCGGCCCACAAACCCATGCTGCCTAATTACACTCACCAGATTACCTGCACTACATTTTTGAAGTATGGGAGGAAACCATCGCTGGCACTGTAACAGCATTGTACTAAATGCTACGCTAACCGTGCCGCCCATGATGAAGAAGTCCAAGAAAATAAGAGAAATGATGAACAGAATTGTTTCACATAGCAACCTTTCTCATAATACAGAAGCATTTTCCCACCCTTCATCACTTTGAGCTGTCTCCATCACCTCTTGGTCTTTCCTAATCTCTGATCTGCGGAGAATCTTTCCTTCTGTTCTCTTCACCCCTCTTCCTTTATCTGTGTTATTTTATCCCCAACTTTGCTCATTTCTAATGAAAGCCCTGTACACTTAAAATGCTGACTTGGTTCTTGTGTCCAGAGATGCTGTCTAATCTAAATATTTTAAACATTTGTACTCACATATGAACTGAAATGCACATGTTCAAAAGATAGTGGAACCAGATTTACAAGTGACTTTCAAAAGAAATTTGTGTACATGCAGGTCAATTGTGAAAAATTATGACAAATTGCACAGCTATTTCAGAGTACAGGCAATCCCTGGGTTACGAACGAGATCCGTTCCTAAGTCTGAAGTTGAATTTGTAGGTAAGATGGAACATGTATATAAGGTTTTTATTTAGCATTAGTTAAAACTACTGGAGTCGATTTCTTGAAGTAGGCACGCTCAATACAATGCTAACGGCAACATGATCTGACAAAATGGTGGACGGCGTTCTCCTTACTTGAGCCGACACACAGGAAGCTATCTGCTTGTAAGTATGAGTTGTCTATAAGTTGGACTTCGTAACCATGAGCACAATATTTCATTGTTTGAGGATCTTAACTAGAAATGCTGAAATGTATTGCCTATTCATAATTTCCCTTGAGAAGATGGAGATGAACCTCTTCCTTAATGTCTGTAACAATTTGTTGAGGGTTTTCTATACAGTTGTTAGGTAGTGAGTACCTGGATCTTAACTCAGTAATGATGGAGGGTCGGTGATACCTTTCCAAGTCAGGACCGTGTCTACTTTAAGAGGAACTTATAAATTGTTCCATTTGGGCTTTAAGTTTTTATGCAGTCTGGGGTTGTGTGCATTTTTTCATCTATTTAATTGTTTATTGATTAGAAATTCAGATATGCCAATATGACCAAGATTTATTGGTATTGAGGAGGTAACTGTTGAAATTGTGGTGAGTTGTTGCTGTATACCTTATATACCCTGAGTCAATTTGCAGCATTTATGGAAGGCATTAATGTTTTAAGGCAGTGGAAGGTGAGGCAGCTAAGTGGGCTCTTTGGATGACTTGTGACAAGCTTCTTGAGTGTTGTTTGATCTAGATTTATTTGGGCAAAGAGATTCCATCATGCGCCTGATTTATGTCTTAATGATAATGGATTCAAAAGATAACTCATTTTAGAGCACTCAGTCTCTAATCTGGTGTGTTGCTGCATTTATGAGGCTAGTCTAATTCAGTTTCATTGAAGCTGACTCCCCATAATAATAAAAATGACAAAATTCCTAATGTTAAATAAAGAAGATAATTTTTTTTGTCATTGATGTGAAGATAGTTCCAATATATCAGTCCAGTCTCAATACTGGACTAGGATTTGAAAATTGAATTGAATGTGAGATCCCATTTATTATCTATTTTTCCAAAATATACAAACATTTTTTGACTGATAAAAGTACATAAAAAGGTGCTATGAAACTAGTGCCACGATCAAGATAAGAAAATGAGTCTCTTCAGAGATATTGTGTGTCTGTTGATCCCATTGTCTCCTTTGATACTCCTGCCTCCTGCACCACCTGTATTCGCACGTCCTCTCAGAACATAAAGTGTAGAAATTTACAGCACAGTACAAGCCTTTTGGCCTACAGAGTTGTGGTGACCAAATAACCAACTCTAACAACTGCCTAGAATTTCCCTACTTCATAACCCTCCATTTTTCTCAGTTACATGTAAACAAATAAAGAAATGTAAACAAACTGACTGCAATACTGAGAGAGAGAGAAAAAACAATCAATAAACTAAGAGTACCAGCAGTCCCTGGGTTATGAACAAGATCTGTTCCAAGGTCTGTCTTTAAGTCGAATTTGTACGCAAGTCAGAACGGGTACATATTCTTATTTAGCATCAGTTACTCAAATGTTTGTCTTAGAAATGTAAAATATATACTATGTATATAAAACTACTGGAGTCAATTTTCGCGTGTAGACATGTTGAATCTATGGTTAATGCACATAATGAATGCTGTTATAAATATAATATCAGTCAAGGGAAAATCACTTATTTATTAAAAATTGCAATATAGTTTCCAGAATCAGTAGATATGTTGCTTGGAATAATCCATTTAAGTTTGAAACACACTACTTTAAAATAAAATAAAATCCTCCACTGCATGAAGTGATAAACTTCATGTGCATGAACCTGGAATATAGCAGTCTTCGTCTGTATATGTCAGGTTAAGATTACGATCAAGATATTGTTGTTAAACAGCAATCTTGGAAATATACAATCTGCTGAGCTATTTGGCAGGGTTACATTTTAATTAATGTGATACTAATAACACTGTGGGTCTGGAGGTGTACTTGTATCTGAGTTGCATCTGCATGCAGGTAATACAATTATGAAATGAGCGATTGCAGATTTCTGACTGGCATGCAAGTTTTCATGAGAGTACCTGTTACACGTTGACCAGCTTTCTTTTTCAATTTACCAGACAATAAAATAAGCTGCTTCAGTGAACACTTAACAACAATAGATAACAGGTAAAGATTTTTTGTAGTTTGGGACAATTTTAATGGAGAGCTGGGAGTTTATCTAGTTTGATAACAGCTGGAGAGCAAGGGTGAGATGGGGTCATTTTGCTGTGTTTCAATACACAATGTGTACAATAACTGTCTGAAATCAAAGCATTGCTACTTCAAATGTGATTTCGGTAAGGAGTGCATAGTCGGTTTGTAAGTACAAGTTATCCGTAAGTCAGATGTTCGTAACCTGGGGACTGTCTGTAATTAATTGGGTCCCTGATTGAGTTTGTTCTTGAGGAGTCTGATGGTGGAGGGATAGCAGCTGTTTCTGAACCTGTTGTTGTGAGTTTTGTGCACCTATACCTCTTGATGATAGCAGCGAGAATAGAGCTTGTCTGGGTGAAGTGGATCCTTGATGATTGCTGCTGCACTCCAATGGCAATGTTCCCTGTAGATGTTATCGATGGTGGGGAGTGTTTTAAATTTTTAATTAAAAAAAAAAAAATGCAGCATGGTAACAGGCCATTTTGATCCACGAGCCCATGCCACCTAATTCCACCTACAATCCCCGGTAAGTTTTGAACGGTAGGAGGAACCAGAGTACTCTAAGATATCCACACAAACATGGGGAGAATATACAAACTCCTTACAGAGTGCGCAGGATTCGATGCCAAGTCCCAATCTCTAGGGCTGTAACAGTGTTGTGCTAACTATGCCGCCAGACTAAGAGAATGATAGATGTATAGCAATATCTTAGTTACGGCATGATAGGTCTATGCAGATCCATTTTAAACTTTATCCCTGCCAATAGAGCTCAAGAATATTGTTAGCCTCTCTCTATGTAATTTTGCGTTGGTTGTGAAAAATATTTAGTGTATATTTCCTAAAAAAAAGCCACAGTTAACATCAACAGAGGATGTTAACCTAACAAGTTAAAACATTATTTTTGACTGAATTTGTAAATATAGAAAGCAGCATTGTGCTTGGACTTTTTCAATCTTCTTAAACCAAAAACCCTTTTCTCTTTTAACTGAAGTTTCATTTTTATACCTAATCTTCTGTATGACTTGGAAAGGAAGCCAGATTTTCCCATTTGCTTGTTCTTCTTGTTTGTGGAGGGAGAGGTTGTGGGTTTGGGAGCTGTTAAGGCATGGTATTGGCAAGTAACTGGGTGGGTTTGTAGATTGTGTGGCTATGCATTGGTGGTGGAAGGAATTAATGTTTTGAGTGGTAGATGGGGTGCCCATAAGGCTGCCTTGTCCTGGATATTATTAAGCTTCTTGGAGCTGCACTCATTCAGGTGAATGGTGAATTCCTTTACTTTCCTGGCTTTCAAGTATTGAGGGGCAAATAATTTGCCAAAGGGTACCCAGCCCCAGGCCTGCTATTTTTCTCCTCTTGTGATATATTAAGACACTCACAACTTTTAAGCATGTTTTTTATTGCCAATAGTTCACCTTTTATATAAGAAAAAGCACTAAAAGTATACTTGCTGTGTTGTACCACAAACCTATCTGATATATTACTGAGAGATTGTAATGCAATATTAGCAGCTGTCATTTGATTTTCCATTAATTTTCATCTCTTGAAAGTTTTTTTTCAATTTTGGTTTTTCTCGTTTGAGTGGATGAAATCAGCAAGCGCTATAATGATTACTTAACATTTTTAAATTTCGTATCTGACTGTAAAATGTTCATGATGGGTAATGCAACAGCAGGGATGAATACTGAAAACTTTGGGATTGAGATTCAATGATCCAAGAATGCTTGCATTTTTTTCCTGCATTTGCAGGGTGCTTACTGTATCAGTTGCAACACTGAAAAGTTTATGCATTATTCTATTGGCATTCTCTGTTGCTATGTCAAGTCCAAATTAACATTGTTTGTTGTTTTCTCCAACAAGTCCAATATTTCTTCTGTCATAGTTTTATTTGTGAATAAATATTGCAAGTTGGAATATGTTTGTGGAGAATGAATCTGAATGCTTGGAATTCATGATATCCTTGAATTCCATGTTCCATTTGAGCCTGTCTCAGAGTTGAAGTTTGCAGAGGTGATGTAAACCGTGTTTCCTGAATTTTTTGATGTCCTACTGATTCATGGACACTTCTATATTTATGCCCCCGTTCTCTGACTTTATTTGATTAAGAATGCATTTTAATATAAATTCTTAAGATTGTTTTGTATCCTGCTTATACCATCAACACATCTGGAAGAGGAGACTCTCTGTAGTGTGGCACAAAATTTTGTTGGTTAAACCTGGGCAGGACATGCACAATGAATGTTAGACTGTGGCTGAACAAAAATACTTGGGGGTACATATACATAGTTCCATGGAAGTGGCAACATGGATAGACATGGTGGTGTAGAAGCTTTTTTGACACATTTGCCTTCATTGAGTTACAGGAGCAGCGAGGTTATGATAATCGCAACTAGACATTGGTGAGACCACACTTGGAATATTATGTGCAGTTTTGGTCACCAGCTAAAGAAAAGATATCATTAAGCTGTTGCTGGGACTGGAAGCTTGAGTTATAAGGAGAGGCTAGAAAGGAAGGAACTTTTCGCCCTGGAACAATTTTTGCGGGTGGAGGGGGTGTTGGAGGGACCTTGGTTAAGTTTATAAAATTATAAAGGAAGTGGATAAGGGAAATTTTTTTCCCAGGGAAAGGGAATCTAAAATCTAGATTTAAGAGGAGAGGGCACATCTTCGCACAGGGTGGTTGGTATATGGAATGAGCTGTCACAGGAAATATTAAAAGTATTACAAGGCCAGAGGAACCCAAAACCCACCAGCAATAGATATTCACCAAGACAAATGGTTACTTAAACAAAAATTGCTTTTAATTATCTTTAAACATGAAAACAGGATCAAACTTTAACTTATTTCTGTTAACTTAACCCACTTCTAATTCTAAGCATACGTGTATGTAATGTGTGTATAAGTTCAGAAAAGTTATTCACAGTCCAATCTTACTTTTCATTCCTCCAAGTTTACTAGTTGCAGCCAATTCTTATACTGTGCACAGAGTTTAACATGTATAAAGTTCACCAGGCTTTGGTGCTTGAAAAGTAAATGGTTACTGCTCAGGAAGCTTCTTGTTGGTTTTCAGAGAGAGATTTGTTGCTCATTAGACACCCACAACTGATTCCTTCAGATCAGCCACTTCAGTGTCTTGCCGAAGAAACTTGGGCTTTGACCAGTTTGAACAAAATACTCACAACCCGTCTTCCAATTGGGATTTTTCCACTAGCTTTGACCAGGCTGAACAAAGTACTCACAACCTGTCTTCCAATTGGGGTTTTTCCACTAGCTTTCCTGTGTGTGTGTGTGTGTGTGTGTGTGTGTGTGTGTGTGTGTGTGTGTGTGTGTGTGTGTGTGTGTGTGTGTGTGTGTGTGTGTGTGTGTGTGTGTGTGTGTGTGTGTGTGTGTGTAAGCCTGTTTTTCTTTCTCTCTCTGCTTGCAAATCCTCATGACTCTCATAGAACAGCAAGTTCCACTCCAGACAGCCTGTGGCTCTGATGAGTTCTTTCATCTGTTGCCATTTTGTAAACAACAATCCATTAGTGAAGTCTCTTGGGCACTCTCCAAAGCTTTTGCAAGAGCTCTTGGTGCTGCCCTGTATAGCGTGACCAGTATTTTAAATGAACTCTGTTTTTAAAGTGTTTGTATGTGTCCCAATTTATCTCCACGAAAACCAACAAGGTCGGGTCAGATACAGCAATGAGCTCTCTGAACCCTTCTCCATTAACAATGGCGTGAAGCAAGGCTGTGTTCTGGCACCAACCCTCTTTTCAATCTTCTTCAGCATGATGCTGAACCAAGCCATGAAAGACCCCAACAATGAAGACGCTGTTTACATCCGGTACCGCACGGATGGCAGTCTCTTCAATCTGAGGCGCCTGCAAGCTCACACCAAGACACAAGAGAAACTTGTCCGTGAACTACTCTTTGCAGACGATGCCGCTTTAGTTGCCCATTCAGAGCCAGCTCTTCAGCGCTTGACGTCCTGCTTTGCGGAAACTGCCAAAATGTTTGGCCTGGAAGTCAGCCTGAAGAAAACTGAGGTCCTACATCAGCCAGCTCCCCACCATGATTACCAGCCCCCCCACATCTCCATCGGGCACACAAAACTCAAAACGGTCAACCAGTTTACCTATCTCGGCTGCACCATTTCATCAGATGCAAGGATCGACAATGAGATAGACAACAGACTCGCGAAGGCAAATAGCGCCTTTGGAAGACTACACAAAAGAGTCTGGAAAAACAACCAACTGAAAAACCTCACAAAGATAAGCGTATATAGAGCCGTCGTCATACCCACACTCCTGTTCGGCTCCGAATTATGGGTCCTCTACCGGCACCACCTACGGCTCCTAGAACGCTTCCACCAGCGTTGTCTCCGCTCCATCCTCAACATCCATTGGAGCGCTTACATCCCTAACGTCGAAGTACTCGAGATGGCAGAGGTCGACAGCATCGAGTCCACGCTGCTGAAGATCCAGCTGCGCTGGATGGGTCACGTCTCCAGAATGGAGGACCATCGCCTTCCCAAGATCGTGTTATATGGCGAGCTCTCCACTGGCCACCGTGACAGAGGTGCACCAAAGAAAAGGTACAAGGACTGCCTAAAGAAATCTCTTGGTGCCTGCCACATTGACCACCGCCAGTGGGCTGATAACGCCTCAAACCGTGCATCTTGGCGCCTCACAGTTTGGCGGGCAGCAACCTCCTTTGAAGAAGACCGCAGAGCCTACCTCACTGACAAAAGGCAAAGGAGGAAAAACCCAACACCCAACCCCAACCAACCAATTTTCCCCTGCAACCGCTGCAATCGTGTCTGCCTGTCCCGCATCGGACTTGTCAGCCACAAACGAGCCTGCAGCTGACGTGGACTTTTTACCCCCTCCATAAATCTTCGTCCGCGAAGCCAAGCCAAAGAAAAAAAAATGTGTCCCAATTTATCTCCCAAAAACATATCTATCTTCTCTTCTTTGGCTTGGTTTCGCGGACGAAGATTTATGGAGGGGTAATGTCTACGTCAGCTGCAGGCTCGTTTGTGGCTGACAAGTCCGATGCGGGACAGGCAGACACGGTTGCAGTGGTTGCAAGGGAAAATTGGTTGGTTGGGGTTGGGTGTTGGGTTTTTCCTATAATCTGTCACAAAAGCACTCAATTGTAATGTAATTTTTTAAAAAATATTTAATATTCCATACATGCAGTAACTAATTATTATAATACAGATATTAAAAAAACAAATTGATTACATATATGATGGTTTTCTCCCCACCCCAACCAACCCCCTCAAAGAAATGATGTACAAACTGAAAAAAAAAACTTTATAGGTATAAAAAAGAGAAAGTAAAGGGATCTTTGGATTTCAGAGAAAGATATAATCCAGTACAAATCATCAGATCTAACATAAACATACGGAGGAGAATCCTGCAGGTCCAGAGGGATAAAAGGGATATAATTACAAATTTAATCCCATTATTTGGGCGGATGGGTGTCAAATTTGTTAAAAAAAAATACATAGGGTAATTTTTCTTTAATTATAAGTGTTTTTTTTTTCAAAAGGAATACAATTTTGAATTTCATATACCACCTTGGAATAGTCAAAGATGTATCTGATTTCCAAATAATTCCAATACTTTGCTACCACTAATGCCAATTTAACAAATTTCAGTTGATAAATTAATAGTTTCAATTTAATACTTCTACCTTCAATATTTCCTAATAAATATTAAATCAGGACTTTGCAGAAAATAAATTTCTGTAACTTGTTCCAAAATTTTATGAAAAGCCGTCCAAAAGTGTCTCCCATTGGAACAAGACCACGTTGCATGTATAAAGGATCCTACATCTTCATCACACCTAAAGGATTAGGAGTCACGTGATGGAGTAGTGGCCGGTCGGGGAACTCCAGCCCTCTCCGGAAAAGTTTAAAAAAAAAGAGAAAAAACAAAGGCACAAGCACAAAAACTAAAATAAAGTGAAAATAAAGGTGTGGAGAAAATGGCAGCGAAGAAAGAAAAGCCAAAAGCAACGGGAAGAAGAGAAGAAGAAAAGACGTCGGAAGAAGAAGGTGAAGGCCTTACCTGTCTGAGGAGGCCCGCTGTGGAGAGAGAAGCCCGCTCCCTCAAGTCAGTTGAAGCCCCGAGCTCGGGACTACAAAAATGGCTCGCGGAGCCAAACAAAAGTGCGCAACTGCGCATGCGCAAGACAAAAAGAACACTTGACGGGGGGACCAGCTGAGGAGTCGATCTCCACAGCTGAAATTGACAACCACAACAAAGCAGCAAGAGGGGAACATAGAAAATAACGAGAACAAGAAAGAAGAGAGTAAAAAGAAAACAAAGAAACAACAGATGACCAACTCAGAGGAAGAAGACCAGCAGCAAGACACTTCAAATAAAAATAAGAAGACCAGAAATACTCAACAAGATAAAACAAACAACCCAACAAGAAAACCAGAAGAGACAGAGGTAAAGGACACAGATCCTGGAGTGGACTCAGAAGAAGAAGAGGAAGAACACAGAGAAATGGAAGAAGAAGGGAAGGGCAAGTACATGGATATATTTTTTTTTAAAGAATATATGGAATCAATAAAAGAATGGCAATCACAAGAATTCAGTGAAATAAAGAGTAAAAAGTACAGAAGAAAAAATGAATAGATTAGAGATGATCATGTCAGATATAGGAAAAAGAGTGGACAAGGTGGAAGAACGAGAAACAGCCATAGAAATAGAAGTAGATGACTTAAAAAAGAAATTAGAAGAATCTAATAAAAAAGTTAGAGACACAAGAGCTGTTAGCTCAGAAGATTATAATAGAAGAAACAATATAAAGATAGTGGGCCTTAAGGAAGTTGAAGAAGGCAAGAATATGAGAGAATTTATAAAAGAATGGATCCCCAGGGTCCAAGGAAGACCAGAATTACAGGAAGAAATGGAAATAGAAAAGGCACAAAGAACATTAGCCCCTAAACCACAACCACAACAAAAACCAAGATCCGTTCTAGTAAAATTCCTTAGATATACAACAAGAGAAAATATATTGGAGAAGGCAATGAAAAAAATAAGAGAAGACAAAAAACCACTGGAATACAAAGGTCAAAAATTTTTTTGCTATCCAGATATAAGTTTTGAACTCCTGAAGAAGAGGAAGGAGTTTAATACAGCAAAAACGATCCTATGAAAAAAAGGATATAAATTTATGCTAAAGTATCCAGCGGTACTTAAAATAGTTATTCCAGGGCAGCAAAACAGACTATTCTTGGATCCGGAGGAAGCACGAAAATTTGCAGAACAACTACAAAACAGACAGAGAGATGAAGACATGTAACGAGAACAAAAATGACCACAAAATATATGTATATGGGTGTATATATATATATATATATATATACATATATATATATTTAGATATATATATATATATTTTTTTTTATATATATATATATATGTGTGTGTGTATATGTGTGTATGTATATTTTAAAAAAAATAGAGTATAGATAAGAACTAAGAAGGGAAAGTAAGGGAAGAAAGGAAGTAAGGAGGGAATTAAGAGAGTGACCTTTGTTATAAATGAAGATTAAAATCTTTTCTAGGGGGGGCTGGGTGGGGAAGAATTACGGTCACTGCGAAATCAGTTGACGCTTGCGAGTGATTTTGCAAATCCAAATGGAGAGGGGAGATGTGATTGCCCGACAAGGGACAAAGGGCAACTCAGGAAGGGGAGGGGATAGTGGGGTGAAAGAAATTTTAGATAGGAGAATAAGGGAAATGTTTGATGTTTTAGAAATGTTGTCTTATAAAGTGTTCAAAAAAAAGCAGAAATGGATAAGAAGGAAAGGTGATGATGAGAAAATGGAAAGGGAAGATAAACAAAGTATGAAATGGCTATGTTGAATTATATGACTTTAAATATTAATGGAATACATAACCAAATCAAAAGGAAGAAACTGTTAAATTTACTGAAAAAAGAAAAAATTGATATAGCATTCATACAAGAGACACACTTAACGGAAGTGGAACACAAGAAATTAAAGAGAGATTGGATAGGACATGTAACAGCAGCATCATATAATTCAAAAGCTAGAGGAGTAGCTATATTAATCAGTAAAAATGTACCAATCAAAATAGAAGAGGAAACAATAGATCCAGAAGGGAGATATGTAATGATAAAATGTCAGATATATTCGGAGTTTTGGAATTTACTCAATGTATATTCACCTAATGAAGAAGATCAAAAATTTATGCAAGATATCTTTTTGAAGATAGCAGACACGCAAGGGAACATACTAATAGGATGGGATTTCAATCTTAATTTGGATTCAAACATGGATAAAACTGGAAAAAAAATTAATAGAAAGAACAAAGTAACCAAATTTATAATTAAATCGATGCAAGAAATGCAACTTTTGGATATATGGAGGAAACAACACCCAAAGGAAAAGGAATATTCATATTATTCGGGCAGACATAAAACATACTCAAGAATAGACCTATTCCTGTTATCAGCTCACATGCAAGAGAGAGTTTGGAAAACGGAATATAAAGCTAGACTATTATCGGACCACTTACCCCTGTTTTTGACAATAGAGTTAGAGGATATCCCACCAAGAATGTATAGATGGAGATTAAACTCCATGCTACTTAAAAGACAGGATCTTATAGAATTAATTGAACGACAAATTAAAATGTACTTTGAAATAAATACGGAATCAGTGAAAGATAAGTTTATACTATGAGACGCAATGTAAGCGTTCATCAGAGGGCAAATAATAAGTTATGTAACTAAGATGAAGAAGGACTACCCAACCAGGAAACAGAACAGTTGGAAAGGGAAATAGCAAATACAGAAAAATAATTAGCAATGAAGGAAGACACAACTAAAAGAAGAAAATTGGCAGATAAAAAAATAAAATATGAAACACTACAAACATATAAGGTGGAGAAGAATATAATGAAGACAAAACAGAAATATTATGAACTAGGAGAAAAAATGCACAAAATTCTAGCGTGGCAGCTTAAGACAGAACAAACTAAGAGAATGGTATTGGCATCAAGGAAAAAAGACAAGCAAATCACATATAATCCAACGGAGATTAATGAAAACTTCAGAGAATTCTACGAACAACTATATCAAACTGAAAACGAAGGGAAAGAAGATAAAATAGATAAATTTTTAACTAAAATTGAACTACCGAAATTACAAACAGGAACAAAATAAATTAACAAAACCATTTGAAATAGAAGAAATACAGGAGATAATAAAAAAACTACCGAACAATAAAACACCAGGAGAGGATGGATTCCCAATAGAATTCTATAAAACATTTAAAGATTTATTAATTCCTCCCCTCCTGGAAGTAATCAACCAGATTGATAAAACACAAAGCTTACCAGAGTCATGTCTTACTTCTTTCTTTGGCTTGGCTTCGCGGACGAAGATTTATGGAGGGGGTAAAAAGTCCACGTCAGCTGCAGGCTCGTTTGTGGCTGACCAGTCCGATGCGGGACAGGCAGACACGATTGCAGCGGTTGCAAGGGAAAATTGGTTGGTTGGGGTTGGGTGTTGGGTTTTTCCTCCTTTACCAGAGTCATGTAAAACAGCAATAATTACAGTAATACCAAAGACGGGGAAAGATCCACTTACACCAGCATCATATAGACCAATATCTTTACTTAACACAGATTATAAGATTATAAGATAATAGCTAAACTATTAGCAAACAGATTAGCCGACTATGTACCAAAAATAGTAAATCTAGATGCAGAGAAGGCCTTTGACAGAGTAGAATGGAATTATTTATTCAAAGTACTACAAGAATTCAGCTTACCAGAGAAATATATTAATTGGATTAAAGCATTATATAAGGGGCCATTGGCGAAAGTGACAGTAAATGGATATATATCAAAACAATTTAACTTAAGCAGATCAACAAGGCAGGGATGCCCAGTATCTCCTTTATTGTTCGCATTAGCCATAGAACCACTAGCAGAACTGATAAGAACAGAAAATAAAAAAGGGATAAAAATAAAAGACAAGGAATATAAAATCAGTCTATTTGCAGATGACGTTATAATATACTTAGCAGAACCAGAAATATCAATAAAAGAATTACATAGGAAATTGAAGGAATATGGAGAAGTGTCGGGGTACAAGATTAACGCAAATAAAAGTGAAGCAGTGCCAATGAATAATGCGGATTTCTCAAAATGTAAGAAAGAATACCATTCAGATGGCAAACGCAAGCAATGCGATATCTAGGTATACAAATAAATGAAAACCTTGGCCATCTATATAAACTCAATTATTATCCACTAATGAAAAAATTACAAGACGACTTAGAGCATTGGAAAGATTTACCACTAACACTGATTTAAAGAAAATAATAAGGAAATTTTTATGGAAAGGGGGGAAACCGAGGATAGCACTAGATAAATTAACAGAATGGTATAAACAAGGAGGCTTACAACTACCAAACTTTAAAAATTATTATAGAGCCGCACAATTAAGATACCTATCAGATTTTTATCAAACAAGGGAAAAGCCAGATTGGACTAGATTAGAACTAGATAAAATAGGGGAGAAGATACCTGAACATATTATATAAATGGGGTGAAAAATTGGTGCAACGTAGGAATTCTCCGGTATTGCATTATCTGCTCAACATTTGGAAGAAGATTCATGTAGAAAGGAATAAAACAAATTACCAATTACCAAAACTAATACTGACGCAAAATCAGCTAATCCCTTTTACAATAGATAACCTTTCCTTTAGAGAATGGGAGAAAAAAGGGATCAAAAGAATAGAAAATTGTTTTTTGGGAAATAAACTATTATCCTTTGAACAATTGAAGGATACATATAATATAACTTGTGATACAATGTTGGTGTACTACCAACTGAAATCCTACTTGAAGGACAAATTGGGAAACAGTCTGAGGTTACCAGAAGGAAGTAATTTTGAATATGTGATTACAGACACAATGATAATCAAAAAATTTATAACAAACATGTATATTAAACTACAAGAAAGGGAGAACGAGGAAACAAACTGTAAACCAAACAAAAATGGGTACAAGATCTAAGCATAAAGATAAAGAATGAAACATGGGAGAAGCTATGCTCCGGAACCATGAGAAATACAATAAACACGAGGTTACGTATGATACAATATAACTGGATACACAGGCTATACATTACACCTCAAAAGTTAAATAAATGGGACCCAACAGTATCAGACAGATGTTTTCGCTGTAAAAAGGAAATGGGAACATCAGTTCATGCAATTTGGACATGTGAGAAAGTGAAAAAATTTTGGGAAGATCTAAACCAGATACTAAATAAAATCACAAAAAGCAATATACCAAAAAACCCAGAGATCTTCCTCCTAAGTAATATAAGAAACAAAGAATTTGGACTCGATTTGGATGGAGCACAACAAAGATTTGTTATGATAGCCCTAGCTGTAGCAAAAAAATGTATTATGTCAACCTGGAAATTAGAAGATAACTTGAGAATACAACAATGGTATATAGAAATGAATAAATGTATTCCATTAGAAAAAAATAACATATAATTTAAGAAATAACATTACAATATTTGAATAAATATGGGAGCCATACATGAAATACATTAGAGAAAACCTACCATGGACATCTACCACCTAAAATGACAGAAGGAGAAGATAATGAAAAGAACTGACTCAGTGGAATTTCTTGTTTATTTTTATTGAGTGACAACATTGTTTAACGGGTTTAATGTATCTTATATTCTGAACTTTAAATAAATGGGAGGGGAGGTGAGGAAGGGAAGGGGGGGAGAAAACGACACTATATATTTAAGAAGGAAAATGTATGTATCTTGATTAATATGGTTTATAGTGTGAAAAATGAAAAAAATTAATTAAAAAAAAAACACCTAAAATATTGGTCTGATAAATCTGATTTCAATCTGTTCAACTTCTGTGGTGTAAGATCTAATTGATGTTAAAAAAAATTATATTGAGGTAATCTGTTGATTAATTATAATATTCAAGTCTGTTTCCCATTTCTGTTGAGATCTATGTAATCCTATTAAAGAGTTCCTGCTTATAATATAAATATATCAAAGAAGTGAATTTTTTAACCAACCCGCTCATAATAAGTTCTATCTCAGTACAAATAGATAGAAACATGGTTGGACCAAGCATATCCCTCAAATATGCTCTTTACTGAAAATAACAAAAAAAGTTATGTGATATAGTGTAGCATTTGCGTGGAGAACAATGACATGCACACCAAAAACTTGAAAAATTAGACTGGTTTATAGCTCTGGCCATTGCGCTTATATGGGCCCAAGGTGCCGACGTCAGGACCCTGCGTCATTTGGAGTGTCAGCCTGGGATTGGCCGGTGTTCCTGCCAGAATTCTCCATTTTCCGCCGTGCATAGGTCACCTGGGACAATGGCCGGTGTCACCCCTAGGTCTGCACGGTTTCTGTGTTCATCGACCATTTTTCAGTGCAGTCTATGTCTCTGTGCATGGGCCGCTACATGCCCCCCTCCCCCCCTCAGAACCGGTGACTGGGGCATTGTCTGTAGCATGGGCAGTCTGCCCCTGCATCGTGAGGGAGGAGTGTAGACTGGCTCTTACAGTCCAGATACGCTGTTTTCAGGTAGTTGATGGTCAAAGTCTCCTTCTTACCACTGATGTTGAGGACGAAGGTGGAACCATTGTCTCTGACAACCCTGTAGGGCCCCACATAGGATCATTGTAGGGGCGGCCAGTATGAGCCACTTCTCACGAATACGTACTGTGGACGTTATGTTTGGGCTGGCTGTGTGGTGGGGTTTGCCATGGAATCAGGGACCTGAGTTTTTGCCACAGGTTCTTGAGGGTTGCTGCAGGGTCTTTTGGCCAGGAATTCCCCTGGAATGATCAAAGGCGTGCCGTAGACCATCTCTGCCACCGAGGCATTGAAGTGCTCCTTGTGTGCGGTACGAATCTCCAACAGGATCTGAGGCAATTTGTCCATCCAGTTGGGACCCTTGAGCCAGGCCTTCAAGGTTGCCTTGAGGTGCCTATGAAAGTGCTCCACCAACCCATTGGCCTGCGGGTGATGAGTGTGGTGTGGTGGAGCTGTGTCAACAAGAAGTTAGCCTGCGCTGCCCATAGATGAATTGTGCCTCCCATCTGAGGTTAGTTGCTCTGGGACCCTGAATCTCTACACCATATGTTGATGAGTGACACAGGTTTCTGTGGTGGTATCAGCCAGTGGGACTGCCTCCGGCCACCTTGTGGAGCAGTCAACCATGGTCAAGAGGTATCTCACCCCATGGGAAACTGGTAACAGCCCCACTATGTTAATATATACATGGCTGAACCTGTGCTGCACTGGTTCAAAAGTCTGGACACTCTTGTGTTAACCTGCACTTTGGAGGACTGACAGTTTTGGCCCACTGGTTGGCCTGTTTTCGGCGGCCATGCCAGACAAACCTGCTAGCCATCATTTTGACCATGGGTGGATTGCGGGGTGCGCCAGGTTGTGGATGGTATCAAAAACCTGGAGCCTCCATGCAGCCAGAATGATGGGGCAGGGACTGCTGGTAGAGACGTTGCACAGCAGTGTCAGGTTACCAGGGCCAATGGGGATGTCTTCAACCCTGAGGCCAGAGATCGCTGTCTAATATGTGGTGATCTCAGAATCCTGCTGGTGCGCTTTGGTGAGGGCCACATAGTTGACCTTTTGGGACAGGGCGTGTACTGACTCGATCGAGGGGCATGGTTGCATCGGCTACCACGTTGGTTTACCCTGCGATGTGCTGTATTTCTGTGGTAAATTTGGTCACGTAGGATAAGTGTCCCTGTTGTCAGGCTGACCACGGGTCAGGTCAAGGCAAAAGTCAGCGGCTTGTTATCAGTAAAGTCTGTGACTTGCCAGCCTTCCAAAAAGTCATGGAAATGTCTTACTGCCAGGTACAGTGCCAATAGCTTTCGATTGAAAGCAGTGTATTTGAGCTCTGGGAGGCAGAGGTTTCTGCTGAAGAAGGCCAGGGGTTGCTATTGGGCCTCAATGAGCTATTCCTGCAGCCCCCCATCCCCAACCACTGAGCTGGAGGCATCAACTGTCAGGCTGGTAGGTGCCTTCAGTCTAGGGTGGACTGCTAGGATGGTATTGGCCAGCATGTCTTTGATATTCTAGAATGCCCTTGAAGACTCATCGCTGCAAGTAACATCTTTTGACTTGCCATCAGTGCGAAGAGGGGGCACATGATGCATGCTGCTGCCAGTATGAAATTGTGGTAAAAGTTTATCATACTGGCAAATTCCTGTAGCCCTTTTACTGTGTGTGGCTTAGCAAAGTGCCATACCGCCTTGACCTTCTTGGGGAGGGGTGTATTCCTGTATCTGTTTATTCTGTGCCCCAGGAAATCTATGGTGTCCAGATTGAATTGGCACTTTGCGGGTTGATTGTCAGCTCAAACTCACTCAAACAGGTACACAATTGTCTCAGTGGGCAGCGTGGTTTATTTCTCTGGCCATTGTGCTTATATGGGCCCCAGGCGCTGATGTCAGAGTTCTCCATCTTCCCATTGTGCGGAGGTCACCTGGGCCAACGGCCTGTGTCAGCCCCCCAGTGCTGCATTCATCTGCCATTTTGTGAGCTGGACCATGTCTCTGTGCGTGGGCTGGTACAAATGCATATTTGTTTCTCAATTGCTCAAACGACATTAATTGACCTCTTTCATAACAATTTTTAACATTAACAATCCCTTTACAAAACCATATTTTCAAGAACTGAAATCTCTTGAAAAGGTAAAAGAGGGTTAATCAATAGCATTTTAGGTGATATAGACCCTCCACCAATATCATAATTTATTTTATTCCAAACATTAAGCAAATATTTCAAAAATGATGTCTCTTTATCAGCAACCAGGATTTTTGATTCCCATTTATATATAAATTCTTATGCTTTATTCTCTCCTGTTTTATTCAGTTCTATATTAACCTATCCTGATTTTTAAAAAAGTATATTTTCAAAAAAAAGAAACAAGAAATCTCATCTGTGCCGCTTGATGATAATTTCTAACATTAGAAAGCTGTAAACCTCCCAATTTGTATTTCCACGTTAACTTGTCTATAGAAACTCTTACCATTTTACCTTTCTAAAGAAATTTCCTTACTTGATTATTTAATTGTTGAAATTTTTTTTTGAGATATTAAAGGATATTGTATCCTTGGAAATATATTGATCTTTAAACAATTTACCCTTCCTATTAAAGTTATAGGTAAATGTATCCATCTTTTCAAGTCTTCCTCAATCGTTTTAAGTAAAGCTAAATAATTAATACCTTTATATGCAGAAAAAGCATTTGATAGATTTGAATGGGATTTTCTTTTTAAAGTCTGAGAGAAATTTGGGTTAGGGACAATATTTAATTGATTAGATTAACATAATATAAGAATCCTACTGCAAAAATAGTGACTTATGGTCAAAATTCAACAACTTTTCGATTGACTAAATCAAGTATACAAGGTTGTCCACTGTCATATGCTTTATTTGTTTTAACAATTGAACCCTTTCCTGAATTAATAAGACAGGATTTAAAAATAGAGTATTAAAGTGAATCAGGAAGAACATAAAATAAGTTTGTAGATGATGTTTTAATTTATTTAACACACCCGTTAAATTTGTTGCACCAACTTAAATTTAGATTAAAAAATATGGAGGAGTACCTTGTTATAAAATTAATTTTTGGGGAAAAAAAAGTGAAATCATGCCTTTAGTAAAAGGGATTATACAAATTGTAAAAAGTTAATTGATTTTAAGTGGCCAGATATGGGAATTAAATAGGTATTTGGGTGGAAGCTGAATTAGAAAATTTTAAATTAAATTATTCCCCATTATTAAAAAGAATAAAGGAAAGATTTGGAAAGATGGAATATGCTACCTATTACTTTAATAGGTAGAATAAATTGTGTAAAGATTAATGTTTTTCCTAGAATATAATACCTTTTTCAATCGATTCCTATTACAATTCCTCAAAATTTTTAAAAAGAATTAAATACTTGTGTTAGGAATTTTTTTTATGGAAAGGAAAGATGGCAAGAGTTTCTTTGGATAAATTAACTTGGAATTACAATTTAGGATGTTTGCAGCTCCCTAATTTTATGCATTATTATAAATTCCAGCTTGCTTATATTTCAACTTTGTAAAATAAGGGAACCAAACACAAGATTTTATTTATAAATGGAATTTTATGTTGTTAACAGTGAATAGAGAGACTTCTATATTCAAGCATTTAATTGAGGTTTGGAATAAGGTTGATAAAGAAATTGGGTGAGGAAGATTATTGTCTGGAAAAATACCATTATTTCACAATAGATTGATTTAGTTTCCCATGGGAAAGAAATTTTTAAAGATTTTGCAGTGTCAGCAAATTAAAAATATAGATGTTTTTGAAGCAGGAAAATTTATTTCTTTTAATAGAATGGAGAAGTTCAAAATCCCTGAAAATACTAGATTTTGTTATTATCAAGGTACAAAATTTTTACTTGAGAATTATGGACAAGAGCTGTTATTACCAGTAGAGATGGAATTAGAATTATTGTTATGTATTGGAAATATAAAGACATTTATTTCAATGATGTATAGGTTAATACAAAAGAAAGCCCAAAAAATAGGGCTTCAAAATTCAAGACAAAGATGGGAAGTGGAACTTCTTTACTCAGAGAGTGGTAGCCGTGTGGAATGATCTTCCGGGAGAAATAGTGGCGGCTGAGTCAATTGTATTATTTAAGAAAAGGTTGGACAGGTATATGGATGAGAAGAAGATGGAGGGTTATGGGCATTGTGCAGGGAGGTGGGACTAGAAAGGGGTGTTTGGTTCGGTGCGGACTAGAAGGGCCTAATGGCCTGTTTCCGTGCTGTAATTGTTATGTTATGTTATGTTAATAAACAAATAGATGAATGCGATTGGATTGGGATATGTAGAGAAAATATGAAATGTATAATAAATGTGATATAGAATGGTGCAATATAATTTTATTAATCAGTTAATCAATGTCTCAATTAAATAGGTTGCTATTTTAATTATGATTAACTAATTAATTTCTATTAACCAAGTGATTAAAGCTTCTATTTTGAATCCTCCAAGGGAGTTGGGAAGAGTTGGTTTCTGCAGGATTATATGTGTATTTGTGACCTCAGTCACAACCTATAAGATGTAGGGAATTAGTGTTGTATTAGACACTTATTGGGAGGGATTCTTAAATTGTTATAGATATGAATTTGCAAACTTTTTTGTTTTCATTTTTTGGATTACTGGAGGAGGTACTTCCAGATACACTGATTTTTGTTGGAGGATGAGGTGAGGGAGAAGGATTGACAATAAATATTTGGCTTGATGGTGATTAATGTTAATGGGCTAAACAGACAAATAAAAAGAAAGAGGCTGCTAACATATATTAAGAAATTGGGAGTTGATGTAGCTTTTCTTCAAGAAACACACCTAACTGAAAAAGAACATTTGAAATTAAAAAGGCATTGTGTAGGATATGAAATATCATTTTCATTTAATTCTAAAGCAAGAGGGGTGGCAATTTTGATTTAAAAAAAAAAAGAATCTTCCAGTTAAAATTCAAAATATTGTTACAGACCATGCAGGCAGTTATGTAGTAGTACATTGCCAAATATTTTCAGAAAAGTGGACATTTTTGAATCTGTATGCTCTGAATATTGATGACAAGAAATTTATTCAAGATACTTTTTTAAATTTAGCAGAGGCACATGAAAATATATATTTAAAAAATTGTATTTATTAGTTTAAAACCATAGAATAAAATATAATTAAAGATAATTCAAAATAATACAAATGCACGTGGTAATATAAATGTAAAGGAAAAATCTGAACCCACCCCCCTCCCTCCCTATAAAGAAGATAAAAGAAAAAGGGTAAGTATGGGATAAGAGACCCTCAACAGGGGTGCCTATCATTTTAAAAGTCTCATAATATACTGAGACCTTAAGAAGGTAATCTCAGAGCTTCTATTAAATATTAGCACCCATATTTTGTAAATAAGGCTCCATATCTTCCAAAATAAAAAAAAGACTCTTAAATTATAAGTAATTTTCTCAAGTGGTATACAACTCCGAACTTCAGCATGCCACCTTTTTATACCCAAATCCAAATTATTTTTCTTTGGCTTGGCTTCGCGGACGAAGATTTATGGAGGGGGTAAAAGTCCACGTCAGCTGCAGGCTCGTTTGTGGCTGACAAGTCCGATGCGGGACAGGCAGACACGGTTGCAGCGGCTGCGGGGAAAATTGGTTGGTTGGGGTTGGGTGTTGGGTTTTTCCTCCTTTGCCTTTTGTCAGTGAAGTGGGCTCTGCGGTCTTCTTCAAAGGAGGTTGCTGCCCGCCAAACTGTGAGGCGCCAAGATGCACGGTTTGAGGCGTTATCAGCCCACTGGCGGTGGTCAATGTGGCAGGCACCAAGAGATTTCTTTAGGCAGTCCTTGTACCTTTTCTTTGGTGCACCTCTGTCACGGTGGCCAGTGGAGAGCTCGCCATATAACACGATCTTGGGAAGGCAATGGTTCTCCATTCTGGAGACGTGACCCATCCAGCGCAGCTGGATCTTCAGCAGCGTGGACTCGATGCTGTCAACCTCTGCCATCTCGAGTACTTTGACGTTAGGGATGAAAGCGCTCCAATGGATGTTGAGGATGGAGCGGAGACAACGCTGGTGGAAGCGTTCTAGGAGCCGTAGGTGGTGCTGGTAGAGGACCCATGATTCGGAGCCGAACAGGAGTGTGGGTATGACAACGGCTCTGTATACGCTTTATCTTTGTGAGGTTTTTCAGTTGGTTGTTTTTCCAGACTCTTTTGTGTAGTCTTCCAAAGGCGCTATTTGCCTTGGCGAGTCTGTTGTCTATCTCGTTGTCGATCCTTGCATCTGATGAAATGGTGCAGCCGAGATAGGTAAACTGGTTGACCGCTTTGAGTTTTGTGTGCCCGATGGAGATGTGGGGGTCTGGTAGTCATGGTGGGGAGCTGGCTGATGGAGGACCTCAGTTTTCTTCAGGCTGACTTCCAGGCCAAACATTTTGGCAGTTTCCGCAAAGCAGGACGTCAAGCGCTGAAGAGCTGGCTCTGAATGGGCAACTAAAGCGGCATTGTCTGCAAAGAGTAGTTCATGGACAAGTTTCTCTTGTGTCTTGGTGTGAGCTTGCAGGCGCCTCAGATTGAAGAGACTGCCATCCGTGCGGTACCGGATGTAAACAGCGTCTTCATTGTTGGGGTCTTTCATGGCTTGGTTCAGCATCATGCTGAAGAAGATTGAAAAGAGGGTTGGTGCGAGAACACAGCCTTGCTTCACGCCATTGTTAATGGAGAAGGGTTCAGAGAGCTCATTGCTGTATCTGACCCGACCTTGTTGGTTTTCGTGCAGTTGGATAATCATGTTGAGGAACTTTGGGGGACATCCGATGCGCTCTAGTATTTGCCAAAGCTCTTTCCTGCTCCCGGTGTCGAAGGCTTTGGTGAGGTCAACAAAGGTGATGTAGAGTCCTTTGTTTTGTTCTCTGCACTTTTCTTGGAGCTGTCTGAGGGCAAAGACCATGTCAGTAGTTCCTCTGTTTGCACGAAAGGCGCACTGTGATTCTGGGAGAATATTCTCGGCGACACTAGGTATTATTCTATTTAGTAGAATCCTAGCGAAGATTTTGCCTGCAATGGAGAGCAACGTGATTCCCCTGTAGTTTGAGCAGTCTGATTTCTCGCCTTTGTTTTTGTACAGGGTGATGATGGTGGCATCACGAAGATCCTGAGGCAGTTTTCCTTGGTCCCAACAAAGCTTGAAAAACTCATGCAGTTTGGCATGCAGAGTTTTGCCGCCAGCCTTCCAGACCTCTGGGGGGGATTCCATCCATACCTGCTGCTTTGCCACTTTTCAGTTGTTCGATTGCCTTATATGTCTCATCCAGGGTGAGAACCTCATCCAGCTCTAGCCTTAGGGGCTGTTGAGGGAGCTGGAGCAGGGCGGAATCTTGGACTGAGCGGTTGGCACTGAAAAGAGATTGGAAGTGTTCTGACCATCGGTTGAGGATGGAGATCTTGTCGCTGAGGAGGACTTTGCCGTCTGAGCTGCGCAGCGGGCTTTGGACTTGGGGTGAGGGGCCGTACACAGCCTTTAGAGCCTCGTAGAAACCCCTGAAGTCGCCAATGTCCGCGCTGAGCTGGGTTCGTTTGGCGAGACTAGTCCACCACTCATTTTGGATCTCCCGGAGTTTGCGCTGAAGATGGCTGCATGCGCGACGGTAGGCTTGTTTCTTCTCTGGACAGGACGGCTTTGTAAGGTCAGCCTGGTGGGCAGCTCGCTTCTTTGCCAGCAGCTCCTGGATTTCCTGGCTGTTTTCGTCAAACCAGTCCTTGTTTTTCCTGGAGGAGAAGCCCAGTACCTCTTCAGTGGATTGCAGTATGGTAGTCTTCAACTGATCCCAGAGGGTTTCAGGGGACGGGTCTGTGAGGCGGGTTGCATCGTCGAGCTTTGCTTTGAGGTTTGCCTGGAAGTTTCCTCTCGCTTCGTCTGACTGCAGGTTTCCAACATTGAACCTCTTTCTGGGGGCTTTATTGTTGCTGGGCTTTGGCTTGAAGTGAAGGTTGAGCTTGCAGCGAACCAGCCGGTGGTCAGTGTGGCATTCCGCGCTGGGCATGACCCAGGTGTGGAGCACATCTCGTTTGTCATTTTCTCGCACCAGGATGTAGTCCAGGAGGTGCCAGTGTTTGGATCGGGGATGCATCCAGGTGGTCTTAAGGCTGTCCCTCTGCTGAAAAAGGGTGTTTGTAATGACAAGCCGCTGTTCTGCGCAGAGCTCCAATAGGAGGCGCCCATTGTCGTTGCACTTGCCGACGCCATGCTTGCCCAGGATTCCTGGCCAGGTTTCTGAGTCTTTGCTGACACAAGCGTTGAAGTCGCCCAGGATGACTTCTAAGTTATGGCAATACATTTTCTTGCTATTGCTACAGCAATTTGTACAAACTTCTTTTGATACAGATTCAATTTAAACTTAGGTTCAATATTCTTAATATCACTCAATAAAAATAACATTGGATTCTGTGGGAATTTAATCTCTATTATTTGTTCCAATAATTTACCCATTTCTAACCAAAGGTTCAACATTAGGACACTGCCAAGTAGAATGCAAAAATGTACCAATTTCCTGTCCACATCTAAAACATAAATCTGAAAGAGTCTAAATCAATTTCTTTAATTTATATGGTGTTAAATATAACTGATTAATAAAATTATATTGCACCATTCTATAATCTCACATTTATTATACATTTCATATTTTCTCTACATATCCTAGTCCAATCGCATTCATCTATTTGTTTATTCAAATCCACTTCCCATCTTTGTTTTGAATTTTGAAGCCCTAATTTTTGGGCTTTCTTTTGTATGCGTGGAAAAAAGGACACAAAAGAAAGAATATTTCTTCAATTTCTTCCATCCCGATTGTGAAATTAAAGTAAAAAATAATTCGTTGCAACAAGTCCATAGTAGTTGCTAAAGGTTGAGCATCAGGAAAACTCTGAGTGTATTCTTCCACTTGAGTAAAATTTGTAAAAAAAAATTGTTCTATTGTCCTGTAACAAAAATCTTCAAAGTTGCAGGGTATCGAAGGACAAATTTGTAACCTTCATCATAAAGAATTTTCTTAGCTGAATTAAATTCTTTCCTTCTCAACAAATCTTCACAAATACAATACACTTCTCACAACAAAGGACCTTGTTGTTTCTTTGTTCCTTTCACAGCAAGACTTAAAACTTTCCATCTTGATAATGCAGAAACTTTATTAATATAGAACAAGATTTTTGATTAGGCAGAGGTTTTGGTTTCAGAGCTCTTTGGGCTGGCTCTTTCAATTTCAATCATTCACAAAATGATCTTCTCCCAATACTGTAGGAATCCAATCTTGAAAGAAGTGAATAGCACCTGGACCTTCTTTTCCTTCTGAAAGGCTTACTATTTTAATATTATTTCTTCTACTAAAATTCTCCAAATTATTCATTTTTATCAAAAGCTTTCATTTACTGTAATTAAACCAGTAGTTGCATTTTCCACATTAGATACCCTGTCTTCAACAGGTCATACATTATTCTGTACTCTAGTAATTGTTTCTTACATTTTCTCTTATTTCTTCTTCATTTTATTTACCACATCCAACACTTTATTAGTTTCTTCTTTCATTTCTTTAATTTTATCTCTAATACCTTTAATCCTTCTCTCATTTCCCCTTTCATTGCTTTAATCTGCTGCATTATCATTATGAACAGCTCTTCTGTTTTAGTTTGAGGATTAAATTTAATTTCTTCCATTACCTCCTTGTATCCCTTCTTCCCCCTCTTCCTCATCTTCAGTTCCTCTGGAACCCGATTCTTTCTCCTCTAGTGCTGAAGTCGAGGTCTCTGACTTTTCTATGGACAGTTGCTGCACTCCCAGTAATGCCTTGGGCTTCATTGTGCCGCGCATACTCAAGAAATTGTGCATGTGCTGTTCACATCTAAGTTCCTCACCAACGCCATCTCTCCGCAGTAGCGGTTGAGAAGCGCTGGCAAAGGTCCCCTCCAAGGACTCACTGGATTGGGAGGCAGAACGAACTCTACCTCGATGCTTCGTCGTAAGCCTCAAATCTTTTTTCTTCTTATCTTCCCGTTGGGTTCCAGAGGTCATTGCAGTTACTTTTCTTTTTCTGAGACATCATGGAAATAAAGCAAGAAGGTTTAAATGCACCTTGAAGATATATTTAAGAAAAACTAGTACTTAAAACTGTTTTAACTAATTTCCCAAGGGAGTCAGGAGCCTACATATTGATCATACGACATCACGTGACATCCCCCCCAATTGTAATGTTCAAAAGACATTTAGACTGGTACATGGCTTAGAAAACATTTAGATCTAGAGATATAGGCCAAATGCAGCCTATGGGTAAAGCTTGCTTGGCATGGACAAGTTGGACTTCAGGGGTCAGCCCAGCAAAATTGTGGACTCAAGCACTGCATTGGCGGAGGAGTTAAATACCTTCTTCGCACGCTTTGAGTCCACCGCCCGGCAGCCTACAGCTGCACCCCCTCTAACCCAGTCTGCCCCCAGCTACGAGCCACTGACTGTGCAGCCATTCGAGGTGGAATGAACCCTCGTCAGGGTAAACCCCAGAAAAGCGGCTGGTCCAGACGGCGTACCGAGGAAGGTACTTAGGGCCTGTGCAAATCAGCTGTCCCAGGTCTTCACTACAATCTTCAACCTTTCCTTGTCAAAAGCCATTATACCAGCTTGTCTGAAGGCCTCCACCATCATACCCATACCAAAGAAACCACAAATAACTGGCCTAAATGACTATCGTCCAGTAGCACTCACACCTGTCATCACCAAGTGCCTGGAATGACTGGTCCTAGGCCACATCCAAGACTGTCTGCCTCCCTCCTTCGACCCACACCAATTCGCTTATAAAGCGAACAGATCGACGAAAGACACCATATCCATCATCCTCCACACTGTGATGAGCCATCTGGAACACAGGAACACCTATGCAAGGGTACTTTTCGTGGATTTCAGCTCAGCCTTTAACACCATCATCCCCGATATCCTAGTCAGCAAACTGTCTGCTCTGGGCCTTCATCCTCTCACCTGTTCATGGATCAAAGATTTCCTTACAGATAGACCACAGAGAGTCAAACTTGGAACCCACCTGTCCTCCACCCGCACATTGAGCACGGGCTCCCCACAAGGCTGTGTGCTGAGCCCTTTGCTCTTCACTCTTTACACCGCTGACTGCAGACCTGTCCACGCCAGTAACACTGGCGAAGTTTGCAGATGACATCACGGTGGTGGGGTTGATCACAGAGGGAGATGAGTCTGCCTACAGGAATGAAATCCTGAATCTGACCGAGTGATGCCGGGCACATAACCTGATCCTAAACACCACAAAAACAAAGGAAATAATTCTGGACTTCAGGAAGCACAGGTCTGACCCGCACCCCGCTCTACATAGATGGTGACTGTGTGACGAGGGTCCACAGTTTCACCCTCCTGGGGTCAATATCTCAGACGACCTCTCCTGGACTGTAAACACTTCAGCAGTCATCAAAAAGGCTCAGAGGCGCCTGTACTTCTTGAGAATGCTCAAAAAAAGCAAGGTGGGTCAGAAGCTGCTGATTACCTTCTACAGTTCCACCATACAGAGCATCCTGCTGTACTGCAGCACAGTATGGTTCTCCCATTGCACTGAAGAAGAGCGGCAAAGACTTCAACGGGTGGTGAGGGCAGCAGAAAAGATAATTGGATGTTCCCTACCCTCCCTGAAGGATCTCAACACCTCTCGTTGCCTCAGTAGAGCACAAGCAATAATAAAGGACCCCACCCACCCTGCCCTGCATCTGTTTGACCTACTACCCTCTGGCAGATGCTACAGGTCAATCAAGACAAGAACAAACAGACTCAGAAACAGTTTTTTCCCCCAGGCTGTCTCTATACTGAACACACATATCCACAAATTCCCCTCTCTGTCCTCCACATCTATCATACATACAGCCGACACCCCCCCTCCATTCACATAAAGGACATATACGGCACTGTAAATTAAATTATTTATTTAACTTCTGTGGTGCTGGCTGTGGTTGCGTTGCTGCATTGGTAACCTTGAACTGCTGTCTTTTTAATCTCGTTGTATAACTTGTACAATGACAATAAAGCTATTTGAATTTGAATTTGGACTGTTCCCATGCTGTCAACTCTGAGATTTCTGTAATACTTGCCATTCTCCAACAAAGTGTCAATCTTTAGGCTGAGTAATATTCCTAATAATAAAAGTAGATTTTTTTGGTCTGTCAACTTGTTGAATGCAGAAATTAATTTGTCAACCATTTAAATGTACTCTTAATGCATTTTTTCTTTTTACTTTTGATTTAGAAAGGTATTCAGATTAAATTTCTTGTGTTTTGTTTCAAGTTGATCATTTTATTGTGAGTCAGTGATGCTGTGCAGATAAGCACAAAGGTGTTGCATTTCTTACAGCAAAATGCAACAAGTTCCTGTTCTGACTTAAAGCCAGCTTTCTTGTTCAGTTTACCATTTAGAGTCAGAACAGAGAAAAATAGTTAAAAGGCAAAACTGAAGGCTATTTCTCTGAATGTGTGCAACATTCATAATGAGACAAATTTATGGATCAAATTGAAATAAATCGATAGGAACCAATAGCTATTATTGAGATGTGTTGTCAAATATTGTTATAATTTGCATGTTTGGAAGATAGGGGCCACATGGAGAAGGAAGAGTAGCCTTCATAATAAATATGAGATAAAGATCATTGGAAGAAATAATATTAACTTGGAAAATGAAGCATGGGGCTAAGATAGGAGCAGTAAAAATTGGTGATAATTGTGTACAGGCCCCTCAGCCCTGACAATGAAACAAATAAAAAAATCATAGGTACATGTTACAAACTCTGCAATATTTCTTTAGGCTTTAATCTATAAATCAGAAAAATAAAATTAGCAGTAATTAGTGTCAAAGAAATATTCATGGAATGTTGATATGGTTTTCTAGATTGGTATGTTGAAGAACCCATGAGGGAGTAGTCTACTTGCAAGAAAGGGTTAATTAATAACCTTGCAGGCTAGGGGATCGATTTAAAGAAGAGCAATCATAATATGGTAAAATTTTGCACAAAGATATGAAGATGAAATAAGGATCTTGGATCTAATTAAAGTGAACTACAGAAGTATAAAGCGTAAATTGGATATAATGGAGAACTAAATCAAAATGTGTAATGAATAAAAATTAATTAACGTTTAAAGAATAAAACAAAAATGTTTTTAAGGCACAAAAATCCAACAGGAAAAGTTTCCAGTTGTCTCTTGAGAGATATAGTATAGATTCTGTTTTGGTTCGAAAGAAAAAGATTGTAATGCAGTCAGGAGGAGCAGAAACCTTGTGTTATGAGAAAATTTTAGAATTTATCAAAGGACTGAGAGGCATTGATTTTATAAATAAAAGAAACTAGACTATGTGAATGACTTGTTGAGAAACACTAAAATGGACTGTAAAGATTCTTAAAATATGTTGACTTTTAAAAAGTTTGATACCTTGCAATATTGAATGTATTTTGGAGTGGTTCCCACAGATTTAATCCAGAAATGCAAAAGCTGCAGATGTTGGAATCCTGAATAAACAAAGAATTGTTGGAGGAACTCATCAGATCCGACAGCATACATGGGTAGAAATGGCCAGTGAATGTTTGGATCAAAACCCCTTACATGGCAAATATAAGAAAAAAAAATGACATTACATAAAGAGGGAAAGAAGTTGTCCACATATTATGACTACTTAAGAAAAAAGGGAGAGAGAGAGCAAGCTGGTTGACCTGATGTCACTATTAAACAAAATTGCTAGAATTTGTTAATAATGGCATCTAGAATTATTAACAGGATAATTTGGACTGATATGGATTTTGGCACGGAACATTGATGAAGCTGCAGAAGTCAGTGCCCAAGATAGCGATGCACATATTTGGCAGCCCATATAATGAAGATTGTAGGCTCTGGGGGAGCAGCTGACTGCTGCAGGGCACCGGAGTGGGACACTTGCCGAGAAGACACTACAGGATAGTAGACCAGCTGCAGACCAGCGATAAGCTCGGAGGCTGAAGGACACACACCAGGCTGTGTTCTTTGAGAGACTGGTTCTTGGGAGCCAGATACCAGGATTTGTGAGAGTGCCATTGGCAAGCAGGGCTCTCGAAGGGAGAGATGGCATTGGTGAGGAACTTAGATGTGAACAGCATATGCACAATTTCTTGAGTATGCGGCACAATGAAGCCCAAGGCATTACTGGGAGTGCAGCAACTGTCCATAGAAAAGTCAGAGACCTCGACTTCAGCACTGGAGGAGGAAGAATCGGGTTCCAGAGGAGGTTCATCAACTGAAGATGAGGAAGAGGGGGAAGAAGGGATACAAGGAGGTAATGGAAGAAATTAAATTTAATCCTCAAACTAAAACAGTATTGGGACATTAACAGCTTTGGTACAGTACCCAGAGCTGAGGAGGGTCATTTATATTTCTGGAGCTCAGGTTCACCTTTGGAACAGACAGGAGGCCACACACGCCTATGGAGAGCCAGGAGGCGGCTGTATAGGAGGAGGTGGATCTTGGGATACTTTGTCTCTGAAGGGACTCTTGGTTCTTTTTCTCTTCTGGGTAGGGGTGCTGGATTAGTGTTGTATTTGTGTGTCTTTACAGGCAAAAATTTAAAAAAAAAGTCTATGATATATAATGTATGACAAAAAAGGAATCTTGAAATTCTTGAGTTTTTTGAAGTTGTAACTGGATAGTGGGGAGATATTAATGGATGTGATGTATGGGAATTTTCTGAAGACATTTAGTGAGGTGTCAAAAAAAATTGAGTCTGTAGGATTTTGTAAAATGCACTGGTGTGGTTTGAGGTTTAGTTGGTAGAAGCAATAACTGATCAATTTGGGTTGGGAGGCTTTGATCAGTACTGGGGCTCTACAATGAAGGGAACAAGTATAATAAGCAAGTTTGCTGATACAGGTCAAAGTTGCATGTGGGGGGTCACATGATGTCATAGAGGGAGTATGAGTAGAAAAACGGAGCTTCAAGAAAAACCAAGTGAATTCATTTTTAAATGGCCAAAAAGACTCTAACATCAGAAGAAAGTACAGAAAGAATCAAATAATTGCCAAAGTGATGGGGAAGAAGGAGAAGAAGACGAATGTAAAGAAATTATTGCCTCAATACCCCACGACAATCCTGAAAATGGCAGAGCCTGCCTGAAGGAGAAGATGATGTTGGAGTCATGACCTGCTCCACAGTTGGACGGGTCGCTGAAATCATCCCCCACTCCCCCCTCCCACCCCCAGGTCCTGACGAAGCAGAGCTAACTGGGTGGACAGGATTAGAGGAAAACGTGGGGGCTGCAGCAAAAGAAACAATGCCTGCGCCACTAAGTGAGCCCTACACAAGAGGGCTGAGGGCACTACAGAATGGAGATCGATGGAGGGATGAAGGGAGGCGTGAGTGTTCAAGATTCAGCACCAAAAGAGCAAAGAGGAAGAAAAGGTGCAAATAGCAGCACACTTACTTTTACCTGCAGAGACTGGCAAATGCTGGACGCAGTGGCGATGCTCCAGAGATGGCGAGGATGACTCCAACCCAGCAGTGATGGTGTTGGGAAGTAGCAGCACGGGAAGCAGAGCGGATGAAATGTACAACCTCACTTCACAGACAGACAGGAGAAAAATGGAACAGAGAGAAAAAGAAATACTAGAACCTTTCATGACAAATATTAAAGTGATGATGGAAACAGTAATAGAGGCTTTAGAGAACAGAATAAAAAAATTTTTGAGTGTGACAGTATATAGATATGTTTTTGGGAGATAAATTGGGAAAGGTTTGTTACTGTAGGTCACATAAACACTTTAAAACAGATCTTATTTAATATACTGGAACTCTGCCCCATGCTAGACATGTCAGGGCCAACAGTCTTTCCAAGAGTGTTGGAGAGTGCCCAAGAGATTTTACTAATGGATTGTTGCTTACAAAAAGGCAAAAGATGGAGATCTTGTTGGAGCAGCAGATTGTCTGGAGCTGTTCTAAGAGGGTGATGTGGTTTTGCAAGTGGAGAGAGTCAAACAGGCTTTCTTTTAGAGAGAGAGAGAGACAGTGATCACTTCCACAGTGTTACAGCCAGCAAGAGCAGCTGGGACTGGAACAGGACTAACTGGCAAGCTTGTGGAAGCCCCATGTGAAGGATGGGTTGTAAGTGCTTGATTCAGCCTGGACAAAGCCCTTGAGGTTCATGCAAGAGGAGATGACTGGCTGTCTAATGTTTCACTTGGAATAAGAGAAGCAAAAAGGTATTCTGTGGTGAGCTGAAAGAAAGAGGTTATCATCTGGAGAACCCTGAATGGAGGAAGCTTCCTCAGCAAGACACTGAAGTGGCTGGGTGTCCATCGGACAACAAATCTCTCTCTGAAAACCGACAAGAGCCTTTCTGAGTGGTAATCATTTACCTTTCAAGCACCAAAGCCTGGTGAACTTTATAAATGTTAAATTAAGTGCACAGTATAAGAATTACCTGCAACCAGTGAACTTGAAGGAATGAGAAGTGAGATTGGATAGTGAATCAAAGAACTTTTCTGAACTTAATCATACATTACATACATGTGCGCTTAGAATTAGAAGGGGATTAAGTTAGGTTAGTTTAAGTCAATAGTGATAAGTTAAAGTTTGATTATATTTCCATATTTAAAGATAATTACAAGCAACTTTTGTTTAAGTAACCATTTGTCTTGGTAAATATCTATTGATGCTGGGTTTGGAGTCCTCTGGGCTTGTATCAAGAGATTTGTCAATGGAGCTGGGAAAAGTTAGGAAAGCTATGGGAGAATTATCAGGAAGGGTGACTACAGTAGAGGAAAAGGTGGAAAGGATAGAAGGTAATATGGAAAGATTGGAAAATTACAGGGAAATCTGAGCAAGAGAGAACAAAAAAATGGGATAGACTAGATACTCTTGAGAACCTTAGTAAAAGAAATAACATAAAAATTGTAGGGGTAAAAGAGGAGATAGAAGGGAAGGATCAAATAGCATTCTTTAGGGAATTGATCCTGAAAATATTGGGGAGGGAGAGAATGGGGTCATGGGTGGGGGGATGCCTACCAAATAGGCTTGTCGCTCTCTTCTCCCAAAGCCAGGTCTGGGATAGAAGCTCTGATCTGTCCTGATCAGATTGGCCACATTCCAGGATAGGGAAAAAAATCTTACGGGTAGCAGCTCTGGGAGCAAGGGAGAAGGGAAGCCCTGTAGAATATGAGGGGGCCAATGTCCTCTTCTATCCAGACATCACCAGGATGTTCCTTAAAAAAAGAAATGAATTTGATCTGGTCAGGAAAATGCGAAGAACCAAGTGAATTGGGTCGACGTTACTATATCCAGCAATTCTGAAAATATACCTAGCAGTGGGAAGGAGGAATTTTTTTTACTGAGGCCAGAGAGGCATTAAAACACTTTTATACTTTGTCTCCTGCCCCAAAAAATATCCCCAAGGGAGATGGGGAGAGAAGGGATTCAAGGCTAAAGGCTGTGTATACAGTTGATTGTATATAATATAAATATAATTGAAGCACATGTTATACTTGGTTTAACAAAAGTAAATGTCATTTTAAAAAAGGGAAAACGACGTTCACTATGAGCTCTGGAGTGTCTAAGAAGGTGGTGAGCATTGAAGATGGGTGCAATGGGCATGCCCTGGGATGAGAAGGGCAGTGACGCCAAGAGGTTTAGAGATGGTGTCCTGGGGAAAGGGAGGGTAGGGTTTGGGGGGCGGGGGAGGTGTAAGGGCTATATACTATTTATTTTGTTTTTTTTACTCTTTGTCTTAATTTCCCAGAATTTATTTTATACATGTCTCCATGGCTGGCAGGACTAAAAGGAAGTGCACTATGGACTGGGTGAAAGGAAAATATTTTATGAGAGAGGTAAAGAGAAGGAATCAAAGGGAAAAGAGCTGAGAAGGTCGATGAAAAGGAAGAGAGTCTTGGAAGGGACAATTTTTTCCTGGATCCGGTTATGGACAAATCAGCCAAGAAAGTGACAAGATCCAGGGCGGCAAAAGCAACCCTGACCTTCGTGAAAGAGATTAATCTGGTGAATGCTTGGAGACGATGGCATCTGAGGGAGAGGAATTATTCATTCTATTCGAAACAGCACGAATCTTACACCAGAATCGACTTGTTTCTTGCCTTGGCCAGCTAGAGGGTAGAATTGTAGAAACTGAAAATATGGCAAGGCTATTATCAGATCATTCATCTTTGTCATTAACTATTGTCATGTCAGATAAACAAGCTATGGCATATAGGTGGTGCCTTGATCCATTGCTATTGAAAAAACCGTAGTTTTGCAGTTATGTTAGAGCTCAAATAGAAATGCTTTGCAAAACAAACTGTGACTCTATTGCCAATAATTTTCTGCTATGAGATGCATTAAAAGCTTATCTGAGAGGACAAATAATTGGATATACTAAAAGTATTAAAAGAAAGCAAATGAGGAAGGTCAATGAATTGGAACAATTGCTGAGGAAAAGTACAGAACACTAATAAATAAAAAGCTCAAGTACAATACTTTGTAAACATACAAAATGGAAAAAGCAATTATGAAGATCTAAGCCAGTGGTTCTTAACCTTTTTCTTTCCACTCAGATACCATTTTAAGTATTCCTTTTGCCATAGGTGCTCTGTGATTAATAATGGATTACTTAAGATGGTATGTGAGTGGAAAGAAAAAGTTTGAAACCTGCTGTTTCAATCATACCTAATTGACTCGTTATGTGCATGGTTTCATAACTCCAAAGAGCACTGATGGTATAAAGATTACTTAAAGTGGTATGTGAGTGGAAAGAAAAAGGTTGAGAACCACTGATCTAAGCAAAGGTACTATGAGTTGGGGAAAGAGCCCACAAGGTACTGTCTTGGCAGTTGAAGGCAAAGGAAACTGCAAGGACAAACAATGCAGTCGAAACAGGGCCATACAGGATTTCTTATAAGCAGAAATAAATAAATGAAATGTTTAGGCAGTTCTATATGCAATTATATAAATCTGAGTTGAAGGAGGATTTGAACAAAATGGAGGAATTCTTGTCCAAATTGGAATTGTCAAACTTAGAATCTGAGGAGTGGGAAGGATTAGATACTTCCTTCTCAGAGGAAGAAAAAGTAAAAGCATTGAGCTTACTGCACACAAACGGGTCTCTGGAGAAGGATGGGTTCCCTCCTGAGTTTTATTTAGAATTCAAGGACTTTTTAACGCCACTATTTATGGATGTGGTAGAACAGGCAGTTGAGTCCCACACCCTCCCGGAGTCTTTTTTGATGGCGATAATTACGGTAATTCCTAAAAAGGGAATGGACCCCTTAAAATTGACCTCTTTTAGACCAATCTCACTTTTGAATACGGATCATAAAATAATAGCTACAGTTTTGGTAAATAGTTTGGCTCAGTATCTACCAAAATTAATAAATCCAGATCAGGTGGGTTTGTGCAGAAAAGACAATCGGCAGACAATACAAGTGTATAATATAATACACCTGGCACAGTCAAGGGCAGATCCAAGTATAGACGTGTCAGTCGACGCTGAGAAAACCTTTGATAGACAGGAGTGGGAATTTTTGATGAAAGTGCTGGAAAAATTTGGGTTCGGACATTCATTCAAAAATTGGGTTAAAGCATTGTACCCAAGGCCCAAGTTGTCAATAATGGACAGACATCTCCAGCCTTCCCACTGATCAGATCTAGTGGACATGGTTGTCCGCTATCCCCTGCTCTATTCATATTGGCTATTGAACCGTTAGTGGAAACCATTCGCCGGGATCCAGGCATCAAAGGGTTCAGAGTGGGCTGGAAAGAACACAAAATTTATTTGTTTCTGGATGATGTTTTGATATATTTGACAGAACTAGTAGGGTCATTGTGGGCTATACTGGAGGACTTTGGCAAAATCTTGGGATATAAAATTAATTATGATAAGAGTGAATTAATGCTGCTAACAAAAAGGGAGTATGAGAAATACCAGTGAGAGAGTGGCGACAAAAAGGGATGAAGTTTTTCGGAAAGTGGATAGATAGGAATTTACAAAATTTATATCAATTAAACTATCTCCCCCTATTTGTAAATATTGAGGAGGACCTATGCAGATGGATGTACCTGCCTATAATGTTGCTGGGCAGGGTTAATTGCATTAAAATGAACGTGATGCCAAAGCTGCAATACCTCTTTCAATCTTTGCCCATACCGCCGCCCCAGGGTTTTTTCAAGGCACTTAATGGATGTGTCAGACAATTCCTATGGAAGAATAAAGTAGCTAAATGCTCCATGGAAAAATTGACCTGGGGCTATATAGCCTGGGAGGAATGAGGCTCCCAGACTTTAAAAAATGTTGGGTGGCCTAGGCAAGGTTTATCACCTCATTCTTTGAGGGGGACGGTTTACCCTCCTAGGCACAAATTGGTCTATGCACAGTGGGGGAGAAGATGGCAGGAGAAATTATTTACAAATGGGATACTAAATTAATAATGCAAAAAACAGACAACCCGATACTAAAGCATATAATCCAAACATGGCGTATCAAAGACTGTTGAGAAGGGGAAGCTTATGTCATTTAAGGAATAAAAAAAAACAAATTTTACTCATCAAACTAGACCTTCTGCTGTCTTCAGTTATGATCCTTTTTGAGGAACAAATTAGATTTGGCTATGGCCCTGCCTCTGTGTAGTGACATGGAGGCTCTAATTTGAGGGGGGGGGGGGAGAGGGGGGTTGGAAATCGCACGTAAGTTCATTTTGGCTTTGTATATTCTGTTCCAAAATGAGAGCCTGAAACTGGGTCTCCATAAAGCAAGGCAAAGATGGAAGTCAGATCTAGGTACAACAATTCCTGAGCAATGCTGGTCTGACTTCTGCTGGGACAGCATGAAGGCGGTTATTAACGCCAAATATAGGCTGGTGCAATACAATTTTTTTGCTCCAGCTATACCTTATGCCACAAAAATTGCATAAGGTTAAACCAGAAATCCTTGAATTGTGATTTGGATGTGGCAAAGAGGCAGGAACTTTTGTGCATTCAGTGTGGCTATGCACCAAGGTGAGACCCTTCTGCATAGAATTGGGGGACATTAAAAAAAAATTACAGGGTAGAGTATCCACAGGATCCAGCCCTGTTCCTTCTAGGGGATATTATGAACATGAGTCCAAGATTGTCCAAACACCAAATTCAATTCGTGAAGGTTGCCTTGGCGGTGGCTAGGTCATCTGGAAATCTGACTCTCAGTTAAGCACAGCAAGATGAAACATGGATATGCAGACCTGTGTTCCCCTGGAGAAAATTACTTACAACTTAAGAGGAACATATGACACATTCATTGAAGTATGGCAGCCATACTTGCGACACGTTGAAACACAGATGTGGTTAGCCTTCCCAGGGACTTTCTCAAAAGGAATACAGTGAATAACAGGATCACACAAGCCCTAAAATACTGAGAACAAGGAGACAATTTGGATGTCCTGCCGGTTCCCCCCCCCCCCCCCTTTTTTCCCTCATGTATTTGATTTTTATTTTTAATAATTGATTTTTATGCTTTTATCTGGGTTGAAGTGGGAAGATAAAAGATGGGGGAGGAGGGAGAGGAGGAAAAAGTGAGGACTTGGCAAACAATGAGCTGTAAAAAGGGAGGATGGTTCCCCTATAATATTTGGCTAATACGAGTCTGTAAAACTATAAAAGTTGCATGTGGGATGTTAGGACAAGGGCAGCTTGGAAGTATAAACAAATTATTAAATGTTTAAGGTATGACAAATGAACTACAATGAGGAGACTAAGTCTTCTACTTTGTTAGTAGTAAAGAAGCAATTTTTTAAATGGTGAGATATTGAAAGATGCTGATGTCCAGAAGGACCCGAGTATCCTTGTAAAAAGCCAGGGAGAAAGCAATTGGTGTGTTGGCCTTTATCAAAAGAGGATTTGAGTATGAATAAAGACGTAGTACTGCAATTCCATTGGCCTTAGTGAGAAGGAATGAAACGAAGAATAGGCAGGTTAATTTTTAGGAATGGCTGTTGTCCTATAAGGAGACACAGTGCACACTGTCCTAGTTGTTTCTTCAAATTGAGAGGAGATCTCATTAAAACATGCAAATTTCTTCTGAAGCTTGATGGTTTTGATGTAGAATTGATGATTACCTTGGCTTAGTGTCCAGAATTAAGGTCGTGGCTTCAAAATAAGGGGCCAGCCATTTGGAACAAAGATGAGGAGAAATTTCTTCACTTTGAGGACAGTGAATCTTTGGAATCCCCAAACATAATGTAGAGCAATTGCTGAACCTGTTTAAGAAAAAGATACTGAATACTAAATGGAATCAGAGAAGATGGGTTCACTACAGGAAAGTAAAGTTGAGATTAAAGTTTTACCTTAAACTTAGTGAAATTCAGAGCAGGTGTGAGGTACTAAACTGTCTACTTTTGTTTCCTGTGTACATTCACTTTTTATAATTTGATAAGACTACTGTGGTCAACTTTGGTTTCTATCCAAAGCAAGAGTTTCTGTGGATATTCAGGAAAATTCCGATCATCTGGAATTCGATAAACCAGAAGCTCAAACAACTGGCCAAAAAAAAAGCCGCAGAGAAAATAAATAAATAATGTGAATGAATAAGACTGGGTGGATAGATCCCTCAGGGGAGTGCTGAGAATTCGTTGGACGTGCAGGTTTGGCTCTTTGAAGTAGCAATTCCCCCTAATGTGCATGCATTCTTTTCGCTGTTGTGTGTAGTTGAGCCAGGAAGATGTGCCGAGGGCCTGACCTGGAAACTTGCATCGAGGTGAGCTGGGTTGTTAGCGCGATGAAGATGCACTAAGGGCTTGATTGGAACTCTTGCATGGAGGTGAGCCAGTTGTAAGCGTGATGGAAGTGCTCTGAGGGCGTGACCAGGACACTTGTGTGGAGGTGAATTAGTTGTCAGTGCGAAGAAGATGTGCTGAGGGCCTGACCGGGATACTTGTGAGGAGGAGAGTCAGGTTGTTAGTGTGAGGAAGGTGGTAACATTTCAACAAAATTGCATTAGAATTAAATGTTGGCACCCAGGATGAAGACCTGGGCAACTCTCCCAGTGTCTTCTTAACCATTTCTAGTAAGAATTTAACTTTTTAAATATTAGGTATATTAGTAAGGCTTTATCTATAAACTTGGGGGAGGGGGGTAATTATGATGATGGCATGGTTAGTGCAGCGGCTAGTGCAATCCTGTTGCAGCGCCAGTGATCAGGGTACAAATTGAAATTTTATAAGTTACGGGAATTAGTCGATTAAAGTGAACTTTACATAATTAAAGACAAAAACACTGATTTTTTTTTCAACTTTACATTTTGCACTTTTTTTTGTCTTTTAAATGGTTATATTCTTAATGCAGCTGTATTAGTTAGGCACTGGAAGAGTGAGTCTCAGTCAACCAGAAAATTAGAATACCTGACATCGGATTCATACAACTGTATAAATAAGCAGCAAATATAGAGAATGAGACTAATAACAGCAAACAAAGAAATGGCAGAGCAGACTGTTAAGAGCACAGAGGACCCCCAAACCCAGCAGCAATAGAAATTCACCAAGACAAATGGTTACTTAAACAAAAGTTGCTTTTAATTATCTTTAAACAGAAAACAGGATCAAACTTTAACTTATTACTATTTAACTTAACTTAACCCCTTTCTAAGTGCATGTGTATGTAATGTGTGTATAAGTTCAGAAAAGTTCTTTGATTCACAGTCCAATCTCACTTCTCATTCCTCCATGTATACTAATTGCAGGCAATTCTTATACTGAGCACAGAATTTAACATTTATGAATTTCACCAGGCTTTGGTGCTTGAAAAGTAAATGATTGCCGCCCAGGAAGGTTCTTGTCGGTTTTCAGAGAGAGATTTGTTGCTTGTTGGACACCCACAACTGATTCCTTCAGATCAGCCACTTTAGTGTCTTGCCGAAGAAACTTGCCCCCATCAGGGTTTTCCAGATGATAACCTCTTTCTTTCAGGTTATCATAGAGTTCCTTTCTCTGTTTCCCTTATTTCAAGTGAAACATACAGCCATTCATCTCCTCTTGTATGGACCACAAGGGCTTTGACCAGGCTGAACTAAGAACTCACAACCCATTTTCAAAATGGTGTTTTTCCACAAGCTTGCCAGCTTGTTATGTTCCAGTCCAATTGTAGAAATGAATTAATTCTCTCTCTCTCTCTCTCTCTCTCTCTCTCTCTCTCTCTCTCTCTCTCTCCCTCTGAGAAAACCACATGACCCTCTTTGAACAGCCCTCTGCACTCAGACTGCAGTACTGGACCCAATCTTCTGAGTTCGTTCATCTAATTAACACCTATTTGTGAAGTTCTTATAGGCATTCTTCAAAGTTTTTGCAAGGGCACTGGGAACCTGGACTGTCTGGCTTGAGCAGACCTCCAGCATTTTAAATGAGATCTGTTTTGAAGTGTTTGTATCTGTTTGTGAGCCAACTAAAAACCCCACATAATTTATCTCCTTTAAAACATATCTATATGCAATATAAAATATAACAATCTGTCACAAAACAAACAAAAAATGGAAGGATTTATGGGTCAGAGAAAAGGAAAGTTCACATAGATTGAAACCCTTTAGTGAGGCTAAGGATCTTCCCTCCCCACCCATCCTTCCACTCCCTTGGGCATTTCCTGCTCCAATCACAGGAGATGAGACTTATTGCTATACCTTTTTTTCACCTCCATCCAAGGTCATAAACAGATATTCTAGATAGAGAGTTCCCCATGCACTTCTTCTAATCTCATCCACTGCACTTGGTGCTCTTGATGTAGCGTCTCAATATCAGTGAGATGCAAAATGCTAGCTGAAACTCCTATTTGCCAACAATTTTAAATTCCTCTTCCCATTCCCATACAGACATGGGTGAGGACAAACACAAACTTGAAGAACAGCATATTATATTTTCACGTGTGTAGCTCATAACCTTGTGTAATGAACATTGGATTTACCAATTTCAGGTAATTCCCAAATGCAAATATCTCCTAGATAACATAGGCACTAATTCAAAATAGAAAAGAAGTATGTAAAAAATATGCATTATCAAGAGATAAAATAGTAGAAAAAGGTGGATAAATCACTGTGATCTGGCGACCTGCATTCAAAGGTTTTTTAAATGAAGCTGCTACAAAGATGGTGGACACATGGTTTAATATATTTCAAAACGTGCTCAATTCTGACAGTACCATAAGATTCAAAAGCAGTCTATGTGACTCTTGATCAAAAATGAAAAAGATACACACACACACACACACACACACACACACACACACACACACACACACACACACACACACACACACACACACACACACACACATATATATTGGCAAGGTCTATGGTGAATAATTGAAGAGGAAACAACTAATCATTTAAGAAAGCTGAATATATGAATATGATATTAATAGAGTTAATATTATTAAGATGAATATCCTGCCAAAGTTCTTGTTTGTTTTTCAAGCTGTCCCAGTATTTGCTCCTAAATCTTTGTTTGATTCATTAGACTCAATTATTTCCTTTTTTGTATGGAAAAATAAGCTTCTCTGTTGGGGAGGGGTGGGGGGGGGGGGGGAATTTCCATCAAAATACTAAGAGAAATGGGGGCATGGCATTACCTAATTTGAGACTCTATTGCTGGGCAGTGAACATTAGAATTATCATTATTTGGATGCATCAAAATGAATATTCAGGTGCCTCTGGATGGATTAGAAAATAAATCCATTAAAAAAAACACTCATCTCAATACTTGGAGCATATTTACCTTTTTCGTTTCCAAACAACTGATAATTTGGTAGTTAGACATACTTTGCGAATTTGGTTCCAATTTAGAAAGCATTTTGGTTATTGTAGATTTTTATTAATTAGTTCAATTTTATGTAATTCCTTTTTTTTTTAACCCTCCGTTCAAGACATTGGAAATACTCAATGGTGAAGGTTAGATATTCAGTTTTGGACCTGCATATAGACCAAAACCTTGCCTCTCTTGAGTAGATATCTGCCAAATTTAAATTACCAAATCAGCATTTCTTTCATTATATACAGATTAGGAGTCTTTTTAAATTCCTTAATGTGGAAACTTCCCCAAAACTTAGATTTTAATCTTATCTGGGAAGTATATAATTTTAGACGAAATCAGAAAGGACTGCTTTTAGCCCTTTAATAACTTCTTTTAAGATTTAGTGTTAGTACTTTATGTAACATTAAGAAAGTTTGGAAATATGACTTTCAACAATTGTTTGCTGAAGATACATGGGAGTCTATTTTGAAAAATGTACAATCATTTTTTTCTCTGTGCTAGACATTCCTTATTACAATTTAAAGTAGTCCATAGGTCCCACTATTCCAAAGTTCAATTACCATATATTTTGGTATATAAGTTGACCTCCATTTTTTTGGGCCTCCCAGGATCAAGCCAAAAATTTTAATACACGCTAATCGCAAGTAACAAAGCTGTAAATTAAGTAAGGGGGGGGGAAAAAACCTCAGCCTACCAGACAACATCAGCGACGGTCCATGGATCTGGAGTGGCAACATTGTGGTCCAGGCAGCGTAGAAACCTCAGCATACCTGGCAGGAGCGGCGACGGCGAGCTCAGGGTCCCAAGTAGGAGCAGTTCTGGCGGTGCCCACTGATGGGGAGGTGTCAGGGAGTGGCGGCGCTGGCAGTAGGAGGGCGCTTTCAGCATTGACTTAAATGCTGATTTGATGTCAATCTGGGGTTTTTTCAGTGAATTTAAGGTCTCAAAAGTATATCCATTGTATAAGTTGTCCTCTTTTTGAGAAATTTTTTAGGGTTTCACGACTCGACTTATGCACTGAAATATACTAAATTTTACCCCACTATATCCTCTAAATGTGACAAGCGTACAACTCAGGAAGGTACTTTATATCATATGTTCTGGCTATGTCTCTCTCTTTGCATCTACTGCAAAGAGATATTTTTTACACTTTCTTTAATTCTTGATATAAATCTCTCTTTGACTCCTTTTATTGCTATTTTTGGAATGAGTAGACAAAAGGGCTTAATTTTGATTTCATCTCAGTCCCATGTAGTCACTTTTGATTCCCTGATTGCTAGAAGGCTCAGTTTGCTGTGGTGGAAATATGTTGTCCCTCCCACTATTGGATTTGAATGCATCCCTCTCAAGAGAAAATTAGGTGCTGAACTTCTGAAGCGAGTGTAATTTTAATCATGTGTATCTATGTATTTGATTTTATTATTTTCTCAAAAACCAATAAAAAGATTGAAAAAGAAAACGGAATATAAGCAATCTTTGTCAACATGGTTTTATGAAATATAAATAATGTTTGACAAATTTGCTAGAATTCTTTGAAGATGTGATGGACTAACATCTCCTGTGATGAATTGCTTTGAGAGGTTGGTCATAGCCAGAATTAACATGAACCTAAGCAAAGGTCTGGACTTGCTGCAATTCACCTATTGTCATAATCACTCCACGGTAGATGGATTATCACTGGCTCTCCACTCAGCTTTGGATCACCTTGCAAACAGCAACTCATGCATATGGCTACTCTTCGTAAGCTGCAGCTCAGCCTTCAACACCATTATTCCCTCAGTTCTGGTCAAGCAGGTACAAACCCTGGGCCTCTGCACCCCCACTGCAACTGCATCCTTGACTTCCTCATCAGAAGACCACAGTACGAATTGGAAACAGTGTTTCCTCCTCACTGACTATCAACATGGACACTCTTCAAGGATGTGTGCTTAGCCCACTGCTCTACTCACTATACACTCATGACTGTGTGACCAGGCACAATTCTAATGCTATTTACAAATTTTCTGATGCCATCATGGTTGACGGCAGAATGACAAACGGCAATAAAGGAAGCACACAGGAGGGAGAAAGATCAGCTAATTGAGTGGTGTTGCACCAACAATGGTAGCAAAATCAAGGAGATGATTGTGGACTTCAGGAGGAAGTAAGGAGAACACCACCCAGTCCTCAATGAGGGCTCAGTAGTGGAGAGGGTCAAGAACTTCAAATTCTTGGTGTCAACATCTCCAAGGATCTGTACTGGAGCCTCCATGTGGATGCAAGCACAAAGAAGGCATCCCAGCGGCTATACCTTGTGAGGTGTTTGAGGAGATTCAGTATGTCACCGAAGACTCTCAAACTTTTACAGGTGTACCGTGGAGAACATTCTGGCTGGTTGCATCATTGTCTGATATGGAGGTGCCAATACTCAGAACAAGAAAAACCTCCAGAAGGTTGTTAACTCAGCCTGTGACATCTCGGCATCAGACTTCTTTCCATTGAGAATCTTTACAAGAGGTGGTGTCTTAAAGCAGCCTCAAATCCTCAAGATCCTTCGCTCTCTTTACTCTGCTATCATTGGGGAAAAAGGTACAGGAGCCTAAACCCTGTAGGTTCACTGTAGGCTCAGCTGCACAAGGATTGCTTCTTCCCTTCTGCCATCAGGTTCCTGAATGAACAATGAATCAAAGACACTGCCTTACTTTGACTTTTTGTGCACTTTTTTTTTGTAAGGTGGTGTATATGAATTTTTGCACTGTCATGCTGCTGGGAAAAAAAAAGAATTTTGCAACTTGTTCATGGCAATAAATTCTAAAAGCATAGGTGGAGGAGAACCTGTTGATGTGGTGTATTTAGATTTCAAAAGCATTTGACATTGTACCGTACAAGACGATGGTATACAAATTAAAAGGCCCTGGAGGAGCTATATTAGCAGGAATTGAAAACTGGCCATCACATAAAATATGGAATTGTGATAAATGGGTTCTTGTGAAATTTGAGATATAGAACAAGTGACTACCCCAGAGTTTGATTGGCCATCAACTGTATTTACATTAGTGACCTGAAGGAGGAAATAAAATGTGAAAAGTTTCCAAGTTTGTTGTTGACACAAAGGGTGGATGGGCATATTCTGATGACAACATAGTGATTATGTGATGGAATGTAGATATATTGAGTGATTGACTGAAAACCCGGAGTTTAATGTGAGGAAGTATGAAGTTATGCACCTCACTAAGAGGGATCAAAAGGTGAATATTATCTAAATGGAGACTGAAAATTAAGTTTGGAGGGATGGATCTAAATGTTTTAATGCATGAATCATAAAAAAGGCAGTTCCAACAAAAAAGGATCGGATTTTATAAATAGGGTGAATTTGCTACAATTGTGCAGGGTGTTAAAGCCACATGTGGAATATAGTGAATAGTTTTGATATCCTTACCAAAAAAAGAATGTACCTGTAGTAGCATTTGAGGCAATCCAAGAAAAAATGGCGAAACTTATTCAAGGGATAAGAGGGTCAGCCGTCCTACCAAGAGAGACTAGAGAATTTGGACCTATATTTTGTGGAGTTTAGAAGAATCAGCAGTGACCTTATTTGGATGAAATATCCTAAGGGGGCTTGATGTTGACATTTTCACAAGTGGCAATCAAACAATGGGATGTAGCTTAAGAGTGGAGGTATATTTAAGGTGGAGATAGATAAATATTTGCATGACCATGGAATTGAAGTTAACAGGAACTGGCAGAGAACAGGAATTGAAACCAGCCAGGATAATATTGAATTGAGTGGGCAAATGTGAGACATTAAGTGACCTATTTGTCAAATTTTGTCTTTTTTTTTATGTAAGCCATGACTTTGATTGCTTTTCATTTGCCCTTGACAACTCATAATTGTAAAAAAAAATTCTGATGGAATTGTTATTGGTGCTCTTTTGTTATTACACTCAATTTGCCTTTCGCCTATTGTCTAGGAGGAGCCTGCATTCTCTGGCGTGGAGTGGGAGTCCCTGGGTCAGTATATGGTGCTGCACCCCAAGTTTGGGCATGGTTGCCATGAATTGTGGGGCTAGCACCATCAGGTAGTCTGCCAGGAGTTTGGAGAACTCGTCCTCGGAGAGTGTGACTGAGTCAAAGTGTGGGGCTGGGAGCTTGGCTTCACCTAAAGAAAACGTCTGGAAGGCTTTTGTGTAAACCAGGGGAAACCCCTGTAGGTTCACTAGCAGGCTGTTGGCTCATAGGAAGTCTGCCCCCACGAGTGGTTGGTCCACGGCGGCTAGTGTGAAATCCCATGTGAAACAGCTGGTACCATACTGCAGCTGGACTCTGCAGGTGGCTTTGGTGCATATTGTGCTGCTGTTTGCCGCTCCCGGGGTAGGTCCTACCTTCCTTTTGTGGGTATCGTGCCCTGTTGGTTTCCGCTCTGGTGTCAACCAAGAAGCGATGTCCAGACTGTCTGTCCCAGACAGGGTAATGTGAAATTTCTCTTCTACTCTCCCATCTTTTACCTTGCCAGTTAAGCTGAGCTCCTCCCCCTTCCTACCTTCTCTCCTCTTCCCCCTTTGCCCACTTTTTTTAATTCAGATGTCTACCGGTTTCTTTTTATTCCAGGCAAGGGGCTCAAACTTGAATCATTGGTTACCCTTTACTTCCCATGGATGCCACTGAGATTCTTCAGTACAATTATGTATTACACTTGACCCCAGCATCTGCAGATCTTCTAGTTTAACTTCTGTTTTTAGGTTATCCATGTTGCTAGAAAGCGCATCATTTCCTTGCAATATACTTCAATTAACACATTTTTGGTACACAGAACCATTAGTGGGGGCTGGCCCCAGTGTTTCCCAGAAACTTCCAAGGTGGGTGACAGTGACAGGGTCCTGTGCCCTATCTCTGGTGGTACAGGACCACTGCTCATTGGGTTGGGTGTGGTCAGGGTTATGGCTGTTTGCAGTTTCTGATAACTTGTGCAATGGGCACCGCGATTTCTTTCTTGGCTCTCCATAGCACGTCTGCTCAAGCCGCCACCTTATAGGGTTCGCTAAAGTCTGTCAGCTAGCAGGAGGTGTGTGTCTTCTGGTAGTTGTTCCAGGAATGCCTGTTCGCAAGAGTGGCCTCCGGCTAGGACCAGCATTTCATTCATTAAAGCTGAGGGGTCTGTCCCCTAGGCCATTTAGGTGGAGCAAGCGGGTGCCCCGTTTGCGGTGTGAGAGGCTGAAAGTTCTTATGATGAGTTCTTTGAATGCTGTGTACTTGCCCTCTTCCAGAGGCATCTGTATAAAATCCGCACCTGGCTCACCGTTTCCTCATCGAGGGAGCTGACTACGTAGTAGTTGCATGTAGAATCTGAGGTTACTTGCTACTGTTGAACTGTGCCCCTTCTTGGTTGAACCACACGCCTGGTCGAGATGACCAGAAAATTGGTCATCTTTGGTCCGAATATCATTTGGGCTATTGGGGTCACCAGTTGTAGGGATGTGCTACACACAGAGCTAGTATAAACAGACATGCTCAGTCGGAGTGGTAGTTCAAACTGGTTTAATTGGCGTTCACGCAACCGGCTTTTATGCACTTCCAGTTCCTGGCGCTCTTGCTGGAAGTGACATCATCTGCTAATACAAAAGATTCTTCGCGTTTGTAGGTTTTGCTCCGCAATGAAGAGGAGGTGGAAAGCCCTGCGCCATTTTGAGAGCGGATCTCCTTAGTTGTGTGCAACCGCCATTTTCTCTGGTTCGACTGCTACTTAGTGGGCCACCACAATGTAATATATTTGGATCTCCAAAAGCCACTTTACTGCAATCCTATGGAATAATGTTTTAAGAATGAGGATGGTTTGTGTAACTAACAGAACCATTTTCAGATTAACAAAGTATGAGTAATGGAAATCCACAGGGATAAGTTCCAAGCTCTCTACTGTTTTATTAATGACATGCATTGTTATCAGATTTTCTATCCCTGCAAAGAGAGGTATGGAAACAAGCTTTAAGAACAGGGTTTGCAAAGGGACTTAGATTGGTGAGTATGATCAAAAATTTGTTAATTGAAGTATATTGCAAGGAAATGATGTGCTTTCTAGCAATATGATAACCTAAAAACAGAAATTAAACATGAAGATCTACAGATGCTGAGGTCAAATGTAACACAATTGTACTGAAGAATCTCAGTGGCATCCATAGGAAGTAAAGGGTAACCAATGATTCAAGTTTGAGCCCTTTGCCTGGAATAAAAAGAAACCGGTAGACAACTGAATTAAAAAGAGTGGGCAAATGGGGAAGAGGAGAGAAGGTAGGAATGGGGAGGAGCACAGCTTAACCGGCAAGGTAAAAGGTGGGAGAGTTAAGAAATGCTGAGAAGTGGTAATAGGAACAGGACAGAAGGTAGCTCTGTGATGAATGAAGGAAGGGGATAGGAAGCTGAAGAAAAGGCGACAGAGGGAAAGGGAGAGACATTGGGAAGGGAGTGAACAGAAATTGGAGATATATTAATGCCAGGAGCTGGAGGAAGGAATAGGGGGAGAGGGAAAGGGGGAGACACGGGAAGGGATTAACAGAAATTGGAAAAGTTTGTTAATGCTGCTAACGGAAGTTGGAGACTGCCAACATGGAATTTGAAGTGTTGTTCTTCCAATTTACAGGTGGCCTCAGAGTGTCAGTACCTGAGTTCATGGATAGACATGTTTGTATGGCAATGGTGTCTGGAATTAAAATGGTTGGCCATTGTGAAGTCCTTGCTTTTGCTGCAAATAGAGCAAAGGTGCTCAACAAAATAATCTCCCAGTTTGTGCCCAGTCTCCTTGATTTAGAGGAGGCTGCATTTGGAGCACTGGATGCAGTAAATGACCCCTACAGATACACGTGAAGTGTTGTTTCACTTGAAAGGGCTGCTTTGGGCCCTGAATAGTGGTGAGGAAGGAGGTGTCAATGAATGTAGCATTTCTTCCAGTCAAGAGTTGGTACGAAGGGAGGATGAACGGACTAGGGAGTTGTCCCTATAAAAACCAGGGAGAGAAGAGGAAGATTTGTCTTGTGGTGGGTAGTAGAAATTGCAAAAGGATAATACATTGGATGCAGAAACTAGTGGGATGGAAGGTGAGGAGAAGGGGAACCTTGACCTTGTGTCTTGGGGCGAAGGGGCCAGTACAGAAGTGGAGGAAATAGAGGAGATGCAGATTAGGGGTGAGTTAATAACAATGTTTTCTGAAGAAGGATATATCAGTTATTTTAGAATGGAAGACCTCAACCTGGATGCAAATGCAGCAGGGAGAGAGGCATTGAGAGAAAGGAATAGAATCCTTACAGGAGACTGGATGCGAAGAGGTGCAAATGTAGTAAATAAAGACCTGCTGAATTTCTTCAGCACATTTTGGTATTTCAATCTAAAATTGAAGATTGTTTTAGTGGAAAGAGGCATGTTGTTGTAGAGAGAAATATGGAGCTTCTTGGACATCAAAAATTAGCTTGCTGGTAAAGTGAGTAATTAGGAAAGCAGAGGGAATTTTGGCCAGGCAGTGGAGTACAAAAATAGATGAAGTTTGTTTCTAGTATAGAGGGTACCTAAAGACAAAACCAAAAAGAGACAGATAACATTAACAATCTTGTAGTTAGGGATGCTCTTGGAAAGAGTGATCACAATCTTATTGAATTTCTCATACAAATGGAGGGTATAATAGTTTGGTCTAAAACAAGTGTGTTCTGCCAAAACAAGGGAAACTACAAGGGGATGAGGGAGGAGTTGGCTAGGGTAGATTTGGAATGAAGACAAATGGAGGATGATTGAGGAACAGTGAAGGACTTTCAAATAGATTTTTCATGGTGCTCAACAAAAAATATATTACAATTAAAAATAGGACAGTAATGGTTGGGGCAGCCAGCACTGGATATCTAAGGAAATCAAGAAAGGCTTGAAACTTAAAGCTCATGTGTGCAAAGTCTCCAAGAGCAATGGGAAACTAGAAGAATGGGAAAACTTTAAAAAGCAGCAAAGAACCACGAAGCAAGCAATCAAGAAGGAATGGAGATGATGAGAAAAGATTAGCACAAGCTATAAAAACAGACAGTGAAAGTTTTATAATTAAAGTGCAAAAGGATGGCTAAAGTGAAGGTTGGATCCTTGGAAGATGAAATGGGGGAAATGATATTGGGTAATAAGGAAATGGCTGAAGCTTTGAATAACTATTTTGTGTTGGTATTCACAGTGGAGGACATGTCGAACATGCCAAAGACAGATGCTATGGATGTGATGGGAGGTGAGGACATACAAAATATTGGACATACAAAATACAATAAAACAATATCTTTATACAAAAGGCATCACTAAAGAGGTTGTACTCTGAAAACTTGAGGGGCTAAAGATGGATAAATCCCCTGTTCCTGACGGGATGCATCCCAGGGTACTGAAAGAAATAGCAGAAGTTGCAGTCGAGACTTTGGTGATAATTTACCAAAATTCTCTGGACTCTGGGCAGATACCGGTGAATTGGAAGATGGCAAATCTCACAGCACTATTCCAAAAAGGATGTAGGCAAATGGCAGGGAACTATAGGCCAGTTAGTTTAACATCTATAGTTGGGAAAATGCTTGAAGTTATCATTAAAGAAGAAATAGCGAGGCATCTGGAGCAAAATGGATCCAACAGGTAGATGTAGCATGGATTCAGCAAAGGTAAGCGTGTTTGACAAATTTACTGGAGTCCTTTGAGGTTATATTGAGCATGGTAGATAGAGGGGAACGTGTGAACATTGTTTACCTGGATTTTCAGAAAGTGTTTAAGGTTCTGCATAAAAGAAATACAGAAGACAAAGATGCATGCTGTTGGGGGTGATGTATTATTAATGATAATAATGTTAACTAATAGAAAGCAGAGAGTTTGGGAAGAGGGTGTTTTTCTGGTTGGCAATCAGTGGTGGGGGGAGTGGGTAACCACAGGGGTTGTGCTGGGCCCACAGCTGTTTAAGAATCAATTTATTATCATAGTAATAAAATAGTATAATAATAGTAATAAAACAGTGTCGTATTACATAGACATAGTCAGAGAGAGAAAAGCAAAAGAGAGTTCCCCAGAGTCACTGAGTGTCCATAAATTTGCCCCCAGCACTTCCACAGCCACACAGAGTCCAGTCCAAACTATTGGCAACCTGAGCTTCAGATTCAAACCTCTGATGTGGTCAGGAACCCTTCAGCGGTCTCCTGGTTCTGATACCTGGTACCCCTCCTGCTAGTTAAAGCCAGTTTCCAGCAGTCTGCACTCTGGTGCGAGTCTCCCAACAGCAGTCTCCAGCAGGCCATGGGTTCATTGTCTAGAGTCTCCAGCAGCCTCCCGAATGCACTGGACCCTCAGCCATAGAGCCCCCTCACTGGTCAGCTGCCATGGTCATTGTCCCCGTGGGTCATCTCCTCTGCTTCTCCCTTTCAGACAGGTGGTGATCTTCCCATCCTCTGGTGCCCTGCTCCAGTCCTCCACTTCCCTGGAGTCTGCAGCCCCTTGTGGCGCCGCCATCTTGGGTCCAGACCTGTGGTCGTGAGATTTCAAGTAAAAACCCTTGTTGGCTCCCTAAGTGGGTCTTTCAAAGCCCATGTGGAGCCAATGGCAGTCGACTGAGCGGCTGGACCCCATTGGAGTGCTGCATCTCCACCCCATCGCGGGTCAGCACCAGTGGCAGCTCTGCCACTACAGCAGCTCTGTCAGTACTGCCATCTTTTCACAAAATTATATTGTGTGTGTGTATATGTGTATATTATATATGTATATTTATAATATATATTTTCTTTATATATATCTATATATATCTATATATAGATATATATATCTGGAAGAGGGAACAGAGTATTGTGAATCTAAGCTTGCTGATGACACTAAATTGAGTGCAAAAGCAAATTGTGCTGAGGATTCGGAGAGTCTGCAGAGAGATATAGCTCGTTTAAATGAGTGGGCAAGGGTTTAGCAGATGGAGTGCAATGTTGGCACATGTGAGATTATCCACTTTGGAAGGAAAAATGGAAGATCAGAATATTATTTAAATGGAAAGTGATTGCAGCATGTTGCCATGCAGAAGATCTTAGGAGTGCTTGTCCATAAATTGCAAAAGGTTGGTTTGCAGATGCAGCAGGCTATTAAGAATGAAAATTGAATGTTGGCCCTCATTGCTAGAGGGATTGAATTTAGGAGTAAGGAGGCTATGCTGCAACTATGCAAGGTACTAGTGAGATTTCATCTGGAGAACTGCGTGCAGTTCTGGTAGTTTTTTTTTGTAATTCTTTATTTATCACACTATGAACCATATCAACCAATATATTTACAGATGCATCTCTTTAAATATTCACAGTGAGATTTTCTTTTTTCCCCCCATTCTTCCCTTCCCCCTGCTCCAAAAACATTAAATATTGGACATACAAAATACAATAAAACAATATCTTTATACAAAAGGAATACAAACAAAAAAAAGTATCATCTACTTATTCACATTAAATCTGATTGTGTTTATCTTCTTATCATTTTAGGTGGTGGTGTTCCTAGGCCTGCTCTTTCTCTTATGTTCTATATATGGTTCCCAGGTTTTTTCAGTCATTTAAATTATATGTGATTTTTTTTTCAATGGGATACACTTAAACTTGGTTATATATTCCATTAATGTTTATAGTCACATGGTCAAACGTTTCACTTCCGCCTCTTCACCACCTCCATCCCTTTTTTCCATTACTGTTTTTTAAGTTTTCCTTTTTAATCTCAATATATGACAACACATTTAAGACATGAAATACCCCAACAATCCTCACAAGCAATAACCCTTTAACCCCAAATGAACCTCCCCTCTTTGGATTGCCTCCTGTCCCTTGGGCAACCACAACTCCCCTTTCCATTCGGTTTGAGAACTTACTTGCAAGCGTCAACAGATTTTGCAGTGACCATTATTCTCCCTCCCCCCAGCCCCCCCAGAGAACATTATTTTCCTATACTTATAACAAAGCTCTCTTTTTTTTCCTTCTTCCCTTTCTCTTATCCATCTTTAAATCTTTATATATACATCATCTTTACTTTACATTTTTACATATTTTTGTATATTTTCTTGCTGGTCATCCTTCTTGTCACTCCTCCTCTTCTCCTCCTGTCCTGCAAATGTTCAGCAAATTCTTGGGCTTTCTTTGGGTCTGAGAACAGTCTATTCCGTTCCCCAGGAATAAGTACTTTGAGCACTGCTGGATGTCTTAATATAAACTTATACCTTTCTTCCATAAGATTGTTTTCGCCGTGTTGAATTCCTTCCTCTTCTTTAAAAGTTCGAAACTTATGTCTGGGTCAAAAAAATAATTTTTGTCCCTTGTATTCCAATGGCTTATTGTCTTCTCTGACCTTCTTTCTTGCCTGCTCCAGTATGTTTTCTCTTGTTGTATATCTTAGAAATTTTACCAATATGGATCTTGGTTTTTGATGTGGAGGCGGTTTCAGTACTAAGTGCTCTATGCGCCCTTTCGATTTCTATTTCTTCATGTGAGTCTCGTTCCCAGCACCTTTGGGATCCATCCTTTTATAAATTCCTTCATATCTGACCCTTCTTTGCCTTCTTTCAGGCCAACTATTTTTATGATGTTTCGCCTACTATAGTTTTCCAATTCGTCAATTTTTTGTGACAATAAATCTGGTGTCTCTAATTTTTTTTCTGTTCTCTTCCAACTTTCCTCTTAAATCATTTATCTCCATTTCTACAGCAGCTTCTTGTTCTTCCACATTTTCTACTCTTTTCCCTATTTCAGTCATGACCAACTCTAAGCTTTGCATTCTGTCTTCAGCTCTTTACATTTTTCTTTTGATTGAACTAAATTCTAATGATAGCCATTCTTTTATGATCTCATTTGTTCTTTGAAAAAGGCTTTATCTAAACTTTGTCTTTTTATTTTACCTTCTTCTTTCCTTTGAAATTCTTGGTCTTCTTCTGTGTCTGTGTCATCTTCTTCTCTTCTCTGTATCTTTGTATCTTCATCCTTCTGCTGAGCTGCTTCTGTATCCTTGTTGGGCCCCCCGCCGCAGGTCGACCCGCTGCTGGCCCCCCCCCGCCGCAGGTTGACCCGCTGCTGGCCCCCCCTGCCGCAGGTCGACCCGCTGCTGGCCCCCCCGCCGCAAATCGACCCGCTGCTGGGCCCCCCCACCGCAGGTCAACCCGCTGCTGGCCCCCCCCCCCCCGCCACAGGTCGACCCGCTGCTGGCCCCCTCCCGCCGCAGGTCGACCCGCTGCTGGCCCCCCCGCGGCAGGTCGACCCCCTGTCGGTCGCCCCATTGCCACTCACCCTCTTCCAGCCCTTCATACTCTTTCTCACCACTCTTCTTTCTTGTTTACTTCCCCCAGCCGAGCACCCCGATACTGGGCGTCTCTCAGCTGGCCGCTCCGCAGCTGGCCACTGCTCAGCTGAGTCCCCCTCCCGTCGGCGTTAACCTTTTCTTTTACTTGCGCACTGCGCATGCGCAACTCTTCGCACATGCGCAGTTGTGCACCTCCTCTTGGCTCTGAGAGGCATTTTTGGAGTCCGCCGGCCGGGAGGACACTGCTCCTCTGGGGACTCACCAAAATCGGAAATCGGCCGCTCCTCTCCACGATGGTTCTCTGCTCCGATGTGCAGGTAAGGCCGCCTTCTTTCTTCTCCAGTGATTTTCTTTCTTCCCTTTTCTCTGTTATTCTTACTTTTTCTCTTTTGGGTGCCATCTTCTGTCTGTTCTCTGTAACTTTATATTTCTCTTCCTGTATTTTATGTTTATTGAGCTCTGCTTTTTCTTTTTTCTGGAGAGGGCTGTTTCCACCCGACCAGCCACTACTCCACCACGTGACTCCCCTCCTGGTCTCCTTATTTGAGGAAGAATGTACTGGTTTCGGGGGGTGGTGCAGAGGAGGTTCACCTGCTTGATTCTAGTGATGAAGGGGTTGACCTACGAGGAGAGATAGTCATCTGGGACTGTACTGGCTGGAATTTAGAAGAATGAGAAGGGATCATATAGAAACATAAAATTGTGAAAGGCATAGATAAGATAGAGGTAGGTGAGTTGTTACAATTGGTGGGGGACACCAGAACTCAGGAGCATAGACTCGAGGAGTCACGTGATGGAGTAGTGGTCGGGAGGGGAATACCAGCCCTCTCCAGAAAAGAAGAAATAAAGTGAAGAAAATACAAAGTTCAAGAAATACAAAACATAACAAATAAAAGTTGTAGAGAAAAGAAAGAAAATGACACCCAAGAAGGAAAAAGTAAAAACAACGGGAAAAAAAAGAAGAAAAGTCGCTGGAAGGGAAAGGAGAAGGCCTTACCTGCATGAAGAAACAGGGAGCCATCATGGAGAAGAGAGCCCGTTCTCTAAGGTTGGTGACGACCCCACAGAGTCGCGATTCCCCAACTGCTGGACTGCAAAAATGGCTCTCAGAGCCAAACAAAAGTGTGCAGTGCACTTACTAAGGAGAAGGAGGACACCGACCGGAGGGGGATTCAGCCGAGGAGCGGGCAAACATAACGCAACCAGCTGAGGGATGCCCCACACCAGGGCTCTCTGCTGGAAAAAGAGGAAAGTGACAGGAAAGGGAGTGAAAGGAAAGAAGAGCAGCAGCAGGAGGCCCAACAGATGAGTAGCCCAGAAGAAGAGGACCAACAGCAAGAAGCCCAGCAAAGTGAGACAAGCAACTTATCAGGAAAGTCAGAAGAGACACAGATACAAGGAAGAGAAGAAGAAGACACAAATACAGGTACAGACATAGAAGAAGAGGAAGAAGAAGACCAAAATCTGCACAGAGAAATAGAAGGTAAAACAGATGGACAGAATATAGTCAGTTTTTTTTTCAAGAACAAATGAGAGCATTAAAAGAATGGTTGACATTAGAATTTAGTGAAATTAAAAGAAAAATGAAAAGTACAGAAGAAAAAGTGAATAGATTAGAGCTGGTCATGACAGAAATAGGGAAAAGATTAGAAAATGTGGAAGAACGAGAAACGGCTGTAGAAATGGAAGTGAATGACAAGAAGAAAATTGGAAGAAAGTGACAACAAAGAGTCACAAGAGTTGTTAGCTCAAGAAAATTGATATGTTGGAAAATTATAGTAGGCGAAACAACATAAAAATAGTGGGCCTAAAGGAAGATGAAGAAGGCGCAGATATGAAGGAATTTATAAAAGAATGGATCCCAAAGGTCCTGGGAATGACAGAAATACAGGAAGGATTGGAAATAGAAAGAGCACACAGAACACTAGCTCCGAAACCACAAACACATCAAAAACCAAGATCCGTTTTAGTAAAATTTTTGAGATATACAACAAGAGAAAATATACTGGAGTGGGCAAGGAATAAAATTAGAGAAGACAATAAACCATTGGAATACAAGGGTCAAAAAATATTTTTTTACCCAGACATAAGTTTTGAACTCTTCAAGAAGAGGAAGGAGTTTAATACAACAAAATTGATCCTATGGAAAAAAAGTTATAAATTTATGTTAAGACATCCAGCTGTGCTTAAAATATTTATCCCTGGGGAGCAAAACAGACTGTTCTCAGATCCAGAGGAAGCACGAGAATTTGCAGAATGCCTGCAGGACAGAAGGAGAGATGAAGAGTTGTAACAAGAATGAAGAATGGGGATAAAATATATATAAAGGTGGAAAAAAATGTACATGTAAGAACTAAAGAAGGGAAAGAGAAGGGAAGAAAGGAAGTAAGGGAAAAAAAATGGTAAACTTTGTTATATGTGTATATTAAAAAAAGTCTTTTCTGGGGGGTTGGGTGGGAGAAAATAACCGTCACTGCGAAATCAGTTGATGCTTGCAAGTGGGTTCGCAATCCAAATGGAGAGGGGAGTTGTGGTTGCCCGGCAAGGGATAAGGGGCAACTTGGGGGGGGGGGTGATATTTGGGGCTAAGGGAATATTGGATGTGGGAGTTGTTGAAGTATTTTATGTTTTAAATGTGTGGTCATACATTGAAAAGGAAAAACTGAGAGATGAAAATGGGGAAAAGGGGGATGGTGGTGGTGGGGAAGTGGAAATGAGGTGTAAACAGGATATGAGATGGCCATGTTGAATTATATGACTATAAATATTAATGGAATGCATAACCAAATTAAACAGAAGAGGCTATTAAATTTACTGAAAAAAGAAAAAATAGACATAGCATTTGTGCAGGAAACACATCTAACTGGAGTGGAACATAACAAATTAAAGAGAGACTGGGTAGGACACATAGCGGCAGCATCATATAATTCAAAAGCTAGAGGTGTAGTTATATTAATTAATAAAAATGTACCAATCAAAACAGAGGAGGAAATAATAGATCCAGCAGGGAGGTATATAATGATGATGAAGAGTCAGATATATTCAGAATTTTGGAATTTGCTCAATATTTCTGCACCTAATGAAGAGGATCAAAAGTTTATGCAAGATATTTTTTTAAAGATTGTAGATATGCAAGGGAATATATTGATAGGAGGGGATTTTAACCTTAATTTGGATCCAATGTTGGATAAAACTGGACAAAAGACCAGCAAAAAGAATAAAGTGGCCTAATTTATGGTTAAATCAATGCAGGAAATGAAACTTGTGGATGTATGGAGGAGGCAGCACCCAAGAGAGAAGGAATACTTTTATTATTCAAGAAGGCATAAAACATACTCAAAGATTGATATGTTTTTGTTGTCGGCCCATATTCAAGGGAGAGATAGGAAAACTGAATATAAAGCTAGATTGCTATCTGATCATTCACCCCTGTTATTAGCTATAGAACTGGAGGACATCCCACCAAGAACATAGAGATGGAGGTGAAACTCCATGCTACTTAAAAGGCAGGAATTTAGAGAGTTTATTGAACGCCAAATTAAAATGTACTTTGAAATAAATGCAGAATTAGTGAAAGACAAATTTATATTATGGGATGCAATGAAAGCTTTCATTAGAGGGCAGATAATAAGTTATGTAACTAAGATGAAAAAGGAGTACAATCGGGAAATAGAACAGTTGGAAAGGGAGATAGTAAGTACAGAAAATGACCTAACAACAAGGGATGATATAACAAAAAGAAGAGAACTGGCGGACAAAATAATAAAATACGAAACATTACAAATGTCTAAAGTGGAGAAGAACATAATGAAAATAAAGCAAAACTATTATGAACAAGGAGAAAAAACACACAAAATATTAACCTGGCAACTTAAAACAGAACAAGCTAAAAGAATTGTATTGGCATCAAGGAAAAAGGACAAACAAATTACATATAATCCAATGGAGAATAATGAGAACTTTACGAAATTTTATGAACAATGATACCAGACTGAGAACAAGGGGAAAGATGATAAAATAGAAGAGTTTTTAGCTAAAATTGAACTGCCGAAATTGCAAGAAGAGGAACAAAACAAACTGATAAAACCATTTGAAATAGAGGAAGTACAGGATATATTAAAAAAATTGCCGAACAATAAAACACCTGGAGAGGATGGATTCCCAATAGAATTCTATAAAACATTTAAAGAGTTATTAATTCCTCCTCTCCTGGAAGTAATGAACCAGGTAGAAGAAACACAAAACTTGCCAGATTCATGCAAGACAGCAATAATTACTGTAATACCAAAGACTGGGAAGGATCCACTAACACCAGCATCATATAGACCAATATCTCTACTTAATTCAGATTATAAGATAATAAGCAAAATTATTAGCAAACAGATTGGCCGACTGTGTACCAATATAGTAAAACAAGATCAAACTGGATTTAAGAAAAGACGAACAGCGGATAATGTCTGTAAATTTATTAATCTAATTTATGCAGTTCAAGGAAATAAGAAGCCAATAGTGGCTGTTGCTTTCGACACAGAAAAAGCCTTTGACAGGATAGAATGGAATTATTTATTCAATCTACCAGAAAAATATATTAATTGGATTAAAGCATTATATAATGGACCATTAGCAAAGGTAACAGTAAATGGATATGTATCGAACCAATTTAAATTAAGTAGGTCAACTAGGCAGGGATGTCCATTATCTCCCTCACTGTTCGCTTTAGCAATAGAACCATTGGCAGAACTGTTGAGAACAGAAAATAAAATAAAAGGGATAAAAATGAAGGAGGAGTATAAAATCAATTTATTTGCAGATGACATCATAGTATACTTAACAGAACCAGAACTATCAATAAATGAACTACATAAGAAATTGAAGGAGTATGGAGAAATATCGGGGTACAAGATCAATTCAAATAACAGTGAACTGATGCCAATGAGTAATGCTGATTATACAGAATTTAAAAAAGAATCACCATTTAAATGGCAAACACAAGCAATCTGATACCTAGGTATTAGGTAAGATAATAATTTAAGCCACTTGTACAAATTAAATTATCAGCCACTAATAAAGAAATTGCAGGAAGACTTAGAACATTGGAAAGAATTACTGCTAACGTTGATGGGGAGGGTAAATTGCATTAAAATGAATGTCTTCCCAAGGATACAATATTTATTTCGATCGTTACCAGTTCCCTTACAGAGAAATTCTTTAATGAACTAAAGAGAATAATAAGGAAATTTTTTTGGAAAGGGGGAGAAACTGAGGATAGTGTTAGATAAATTAACGGAGAGGTACAACCAAGGTAGTTTGCAGTTACCAAACTTTAAAAATTATTATAGAGCAGCACAATTAAGGTATTTATCAGATTTTTATCAGACAAGGGAAAAACTAGATTGGACTAAGATAGAGCTAGATAAAATATGGGAGAAAGTACCAGAACATATACTTTATAAGTGGATGAAAAGCTGGTATGATATAAAAGCTCACCAGTATTGCATCACTTACTCAATATATGGAAGAAGATTCACTTAGAAAGGAAAAAAAAACAAATTACCAAATACCTAAATTATATTGACACAAAATCAGCTGTCCCTTTTTCAATAGATAACCTTTCCTTTAGAGAATGGGAGAGAAAAGGAATTAAAAGAATAGAAAATTGTTCTTTGGGAAATAATTTATTAACAATTGAAATACAAATATGGAATAACTCATGGTACAATGTTTGCATACCATCAACTGAAAGCCTACTTAAAGGATAAATTGGGAAACAGACTGAGATTACCAGAAGGAAGCAGCTTTGAATATGTGATTACAGACATAATGATACTTAAAAGATTTATAACAAACATGTACATCAAGCTGCAAGAGAAGGAAAATGGTGAAATAAGCTATAAACCCAATCAAAAGTGGGAAAAGGATTTAAACATAACTTTTCCCATGTTTCATTTTTTGTCTTTATGTTCTGGAACTATGAAGAATATAATAAACACAAGGTTACGCATGATACAGTATAATTGGTTACACAGGTTATATATCATGCCCCAAAAGTTTTTAAAAAATGGGATTCAACATTATCAGATAGATGTTTTCGCTGTAAGAAGGAAATGGAAACAATAGTACATGCAATTTGGGCATGTGAGAAAGTGAAAAAGTTTTGGGAAGATCTAAATCAGATATTAAATAAAATCAGATATTAAATAGAATCACAAAAAAAACTACTTACCAAAAAATGCAGAGATATTTCTTCTAAGTAATATAAGAAGTAAGGAATTAGGCCTCAAACTGCAAAAAAGTGCAAAAAAGATTTATTATGATAGCCTTAGCTGTAGCAAAAAAATATATAATGTCAACTTGGAAATCAGAATAGAGCCTGAGAATACAGCAGTGGTACATGGAAATGAATAAATGTATTTCATTGGAAAAAATAACATATAATTAAAAAAATTAAGTCACATTATTTGAACAAATTTGGGAACCATACATGGAACATAACAGAGAGCGCTTGCCTCAGACTTCCACCCCCTAAAATGATAAGAAGACAAAATGACTTGATCCGGTGTGTAAATGTAGATGAAACATTTTTCTTGTTTATTTTTCATTGTGTGGTGACATTGTTTAATGGTTTTATTGTATTGTATATGTTGAATGTTTATTGGTTTTGGAGGGGGTGGGAAAGGGGGAGGGATGGTGGGGTGGGGGGGAGTGGAGAAAATGCCACTGTATATTTAAGAGGGAAATGTTTGTATGCATTTTGGTTGATATGGTTCACAGTGTGAAAAATAAAAAATTATTAAAAAAAAGAACATAGCCTCAAGATTCAGGGTAGTAGATTTTGGACGGAATTTAGGAGGAACTGCTATTCCCAAAGGGTAATGAATCTGTAGAATTTGCAGCCCATTGAAGCAGTGGAGGTGACCTCATATTTAAGACATGGTTGGATAGGTTTCTACATAGTAAAGGAATTAAGGGATATGGGGAAAAGCCTATAATCAGATCAACCATGATCACATTGTATGGTGGAGTGGGCTTTATGGGCCAGATGGTCTACTCCTGCTCCAATTTCTTATATTCTTGTGTCCTTATTAGGTCACCCTCAGCCTATTGCTCTGCAGTAAGAACAATCTCAATGTTTCCAATTTCTCCTTTAACTAAAACCCTCCATTCTAGGCAACATGGTGAATCTCTTCTGCATTCTTTCCAGTGTGACCTCATCCCTTTGACAGTGTGTTGATTAAAACTGCACACACTATTTCATCTGTGGACTAACCAACATCTTGTGTAGCTGCAACATGATGTCACAATTCTTGCACTCAATACCCCTGCCTCGAAGACAAGCAAACCAAACACCTTCACTATCTTGTTATCTGGCACTATTTTCACAGAGCTATGAACTTGTATCCCAAGATACCTCTGAACATCAATGCTTCTGAGGACTCTAATGTTGACCAACATTTGACAACTCTAATTACATTCTCTTATGTTTAAATAAAATGCAGCAGTTTACAGTTTGTTTGTTGGCAGAACAGAATCAAATAATTCCCTCAAGATACCCCAAAACCCACAATAGGCAATGAAGTATTTTTGCAGAATAGTCAGTTTTATAATGTGGAAAGTCCAGTAGCTATTTTGTACATGACAAAGTTGCACAAACAGCAGTGAGGTATTATAGATAATTAGTTTCAAAGATGTGGATTAAACTATAAATACTGGTCAGGATATTGGGGAGAACTCTGCTACTACCTTTAAATAGTACCCTTGTTATTTGATATACACCTCAGACATCTGAATGGTGTGTGTCTTGTGACTTTAAAAACATTTCTCTAGTACTTGAATGATATCTTCACTTTGTTTAAATAATGCTATAAATGGTAGGAGAAGGTTCGAATGTTAGCTCCAGTTTGCTTGAGGAGATACAAATAGAAAAGTTGGATCTGTAACAAGACAGTTTTTCATTGTTGGTACACCATTTTCTGATCTTTCTTATGACAGTGAATTTTACATTTGTGCACTTATTGCCCGCTTGGTATTTTCTGGTTTACATACTCCACAGTGCCATGCCCTTTATCCTTACCAGAACAAAATCCATTTTTTTCCCTTTTAATTTCTGATTTTCCTCAGCATAATGATCTGTACCTTGGTCTTTCAGGTCCATGTTCTAGTTTTTTTGATATTTCCATGATCATATCCTACTCTGGCTTGATGATTCCTTTCAGCTTGAGGTAACTGAATTTGAAACAAAGGGTTCCTTTGTTTTATATATATTTTTTGGTGTACTCTGTCATATTTCTGAACTCTTTACCAGCCAGCCCAGATTAGTCTATATTTCAATTATTTTCTTGCAAATTTGCATTAAACTTTTATTTTGTGCCTTGGGGCAGGGGTGTGGGCTTTTTTTGATTTTCTTTACTCCCTCTCAAACATTATTAGGTTATTTTCCCCTAATTCACTTTATCTGGGGGGAATGGTTTTACGGATGATGCCACTTGAAACATAAGGATTGGCTAATATGAATTAAAAGTTTAAATTGATAATTCAGCAAGTTTACAATGGTGCTGAAAAGTTTTATTGGCTGGAGAGAGAGGAAGAGAGCAATGATTCATGAGAAGGAATTTATCTCAATTGCAGTATATTTTCTGTTATCAAGCCACTGTGGATTCCAAAGATACCTTTCAGTTTGCATTCAATGTATATGTATTAAATTTGTAAGAATTATTTTCACAGAGTTATGCTGATTGTTGGCAGATTATCTCTTTATAAGGAGAGGTTCCATTTAAGCTCTGGGGAAGTATTTGAATTGGTGATGTAAAGATAACTGTTGGGGAAAGGAAACTGAAACCACAATTCTCCATCTGTGGAGAAGACTCTAATTTTGAGTGCTGAAAGCATTTATTATTTTTACAAGTTAACTTTTACAACTTGAGACAGTTTGGTTTCCTAAAAAAGCTATTATCTGCTTTCTCAAGTTTATTTGGAAGTCTAATCCCATTCTTTGTTGGTCTTCAAAATCACAGTTAAATCTCAGTACATTAATTAATACCTCCTTTTAATCAGCATACTATTAGTACTATCTATAATGAAATTGGGATTTATACAATGCTGTCTATGTTTGGGACAAAGGCACATTTTTTTTCTTTTTGACCCTGTGCTCCATAGTTTTAAATTTGTAATAAAACAATTTGCTTGTGATTAAAGTGCACATTCCAGATTTTATTAAAGGGCATTTGTGTACATTTTGGTTTCACCATGTAGAAATTACAGCATTTTTTTAATATATACATAGTTACCCCATTTTAGGGCACTATAATGTTTGGGACACTTAGCTTCACAAATGTTTGTTATTATTCAGACATATTTACTTCATAAGAGAGCGAGGTTTGCTTCTAAGCTTTTTATCACCTTTGGAGTCTGAGATTGCCATATTTCAGCATGAGGACCATAGTTGTGCCAATGAAAGTCAAAGAAGCTATTATGAAGCTGAAAAATAAGAATAAAACAGTAAGATACATCGCCCAAATCTTAGGATTACCAAAATCAGTTACTGGTGAGCTCAGTAATCGCAAAGGGATTAGTTGGCCTATAGCTGATGACAAAAGAATTCTAATCACGATGAAGAAAAATCCCCAAACGTCTGACCGACAAATCAGAAACACTCTTCAGGTGGCAGGTGTGGATGTGTCTGCAGAAGACTTCATGAACAGAAATTCAGAGGTGACACTGCAATATACAAATCACTAGTTAGCCACAGAAACAGGATAGCCAGGTTACAGTTTACCAAGAAGTATTTAAAAGAACTTGCGGGAAACAGGCAGGTAAATGGAGCTGCTTCCATTCCCAGATCAGCCATAATCTTAATCATAATGAATAATAATCTACTCCTGCTCTTATTTATCCTCTTATACTGAAGCATAGTTGTACGATGTTACATCAGTAGAGGTTAAGTTGTCCTGATGGCCCAAAATTCTGGGGACAAACATAATATTAATGTTGTAAATTATAGGGTAGTACCTTTAGACTATGCAAGAGAGATGTAGTAACTGGCTGGAAATGAAGATTTTGGATATGATTGAAGACAACGGTGCAGGAAAGAGCTGATTAGATATTCTTCAGCAGCCTCATTAAATGATGCAGAAAAATATGGAAATGAAGTCACTGATGAAGACCTTGGCTTTCACAAGAGAAAGGATAGAAAGCAACACACATAGTCCCCTCTAAATGAAGTGCACTCACCCAACCAAAACTCACTGAGCACCATTTTGATGCCAGCTACCTTATCAGCCAGCATCTCTCACTGAGCCCTTACCCTCCTACTACAATGAACTTGTGAGCTGTTTCCTCTTTTCACCTTAATTTCCCTTCCCAAAATCCTCTACAACTCTCCTCACATCTCATCATCAATTTGTTTTTTTTTCCCCCTTCCTCCAATTTCTGATTTATCTATTCCCCCTCAGTATTCTGGTTTGATTCAAATTTCTGCTCAACTTGAACAATGCACTTGTTTTTAGCTCTCAAAAACTGAGAATGTATATGCATAATCATTTGAGGAAGAATTTTATCTACATTTGCAGACCTCCTGAAATATATACTAAAACATAAAGTTTGAGGGGTGGGGAATCGAGTTGGAGCAAGGAAGGATTTAATGGGAACAGGGCAGCCTCTCCATTACATCAATTACCTTGTTTGTTAAAAGCCTGCAAAACATAGCTATAGCCAAGATTTAAAGATTAAGTGGAAGAATCACTGCAAGATGAGGGGTGGGGGTGGTGTGGCTGTAATGCTAACAATAGATGAGTGAAATAAATGGGCATAATTTACAGTGCCATCCATAATGTTTGGGTCAAAGACATTTTTTTGTTTATTTGGTCCTGTGCTCCACAGTTTTAAAATTGTAATCAAATAATTCGCGTGATTAAAGTGTGCATTCCAGATTTTGTAACTTTTGTTTCCTCTGTGCTGGCTGAGAAGTACCTCAGAAAGAGTAGCTGCCCCAAGAGCAAAGAGCCAAGTGACTCTTGATTAATCATAGGTTGCAAAAATCAAATTTGTAATTTAAAATCTTTTCATGGCTTTATTCTATGCGATATCTTAACCATTTTTCAAAATTCAAAGTCCAATTTTAGTTCCACCCTTTTAGTGGTTGTGTTTTTGTCTGTCTTGTCTTTATTTACTTGAGATTACCTCTAATTTTTGCTCCCCTCTTTAACACACTTTGACTAGTGTTTTTGTTTGTGCCATTTAATGGAATTACTTGATGTATGGTGAACTTTGCATAAATAATGTCATCAAATGTTGATTAATCCAAGTCAATCTGGCTATTCTTTTGATACCACCCTTCCTATTATCTTGGCTTCTCCTTTTGCAATGTTGATTATTAAAATCTGGTGGATAATAAAACATTTACTGCATTTTAGTAAAGTGCCTTAGAGTTAAAATTTGTTTGAAGACCTTGAGTGTTATTGCATTCAAGTTTATGTTGTTCTTGCATGGTAAAACAGGTCGATTTTGCTCACAATTATGTGATCGCAGTGGATAGGATGAATGGATTCATTCATGGATTCAATGCTAAGCATTGCAAATGCCATATTTAGGTGAGACAAACTTCTCTTGTGCCCATGGGAGAAAGTGACACCCATAGATAAGATATATTTGCTGAGGGTAGAAAGATCATTATTCAAAGATTTAAATAATCTAACACAGCTGCTAGTGGGAATAGACTATTCAGCCAAGCGGCCCTGCTTTGCCATTCAAGGTTGTGAGGTTTTTGGTCATAACCTTGATTCTACATTCCCAACATCTCTCACTGTATATCAAGAATAATCTACCTCTGACTTAAAAATATTCAATGTAAGCACCAGAGATCCGAGGGATTTCTGCAAACTGCTCTTGAGAGAACTGTGAAACTGCATCCTGTCAAAGAAAAACCTTTGGGATTTCTGCACATCTGTGTACTCTCGAAGCAGTTTTCAGCCTCATTACATTATGAATTTTTTTGCTTATTTTTATCAGGTGTACCAAAATACATTTAAAAAAAAAACCTATGTGCTATCCAGGAAAATCAACCCATGTAAAAGTTCAAATAAAACAAAAGTGTAGTTAAAGCAGTACAAGGACCATGATCATTTCAAATTTATTGTCATCTGATTGCACAAGTACAATTCGACAAAACTACGCAGACACACAACCAGACAACACACATTCAGACTAACAATACATATGTAAGACAAATATTCATCGACACAAATAAATAAATAAATAAAATTTGTTTCATGAATGAGTCTCGGATGGTTAATGTGAGCAGTTTCTTTGGTCACTCAGTATTCTCACTGCCCGTGGGAAGAAGCTGTTCCTTAGTCTGATGGTGCTGGCTCTGATTCTCCTGTATAATTTTCCTGCCAGGAATAGCTGAAAGATGCTATGTGCATAGTGGGAGGGTCCTTAACAATTTTGCAAGTCCTGTTCAGACAATGATTACATTAGATCATGTCAATGGAGGGAGGGAGACCCCACTGATCCTCACTGATGCTCTTATGGTCCCTTGGATTGACCTCTGATGCAATGCTCTACCACAACCATACCCCACTGTGATGCAGCCAGCAAGGAAGCTCTTGATTAGTGCTCCAGTAGAAAGTTGATAGAATGGAATTCTTCTCAGGAAGTGCAGTCGCTATTGTGTCTTCCTGACAAGTGAGTGTTCACAATAGGTCACTAGTTAAGTGCACTCCAAAGAATTTGTTTATCTCCATTCTCTGCAACAGAGTTGTTGATCTGTAGTTGAGGGTGGTCTTTCTTGTTCCTCCTGAAGTCCACAATTATCTCCTTTGTTGTGTCCACATTGAGACTTTGGTTGTAACTCTTGCACCATTTCACAAGATTTTCCACTTTTATCATGCGACACATTGTTGTTGATGAAGACAACCACTGTCGTGTCATCTGCAAACTTGATGATACTGTTGGAGCTGGATTTGATGAAGCAGTTATCGTTCAGTTACGTAAACAGGTGCGGGCTGAGTACACAGCCCTGAGGTGCACCATTGCTCAGTGTCACAGTGCTCCATGTTCTAGTACCCTTCCGGACATGCTGGTCTTTCTGTTAGGAAGTCCAGAATCCAGTTACAGAGAGGGATGTTGAGACCTAGCAAGGACAGCTTCTCCACCAGCCTCTGGGATAGGTTTGCAAGATCTAGAGATCATCTTCTCTGTCTGTGAGGTCCATTCAAGAGTCTGATAACAGTGGGGAAAGAAGCTGTCCTTGAACCAGGTGATGTGTGTTTTCAAACTCTTGCATCTTCTGTCCGATTGGAGAGTGGAGAAGAGAGTATGGCTGGGACGGGTCCATTATATTGGCTGTTTTTGGGTGGCAGCTGGAAGCATGGACAGAGTCATTGGAAGAGAGGCTGGTTTGCATGATGGTGTGGGCTGTGTTCAAGATTTTTGCAGTCTCTTGCAATGTTAGGCAGAGCAGTTCTTGAATCAATCTGTGAATCATCCACACAAGAAACTTTCTCTGGTGTTTCCATAAAAATTGGTAAAGAGTTATTCAGCATCTGCTAAATTTCCTTAGCCTTTTGAGGAAGTGAAGGCATTGGTGTGCTTTCTTGGCTGTGTTGTTGGATAGGAAAAATTGTTGGTGATATTTGCACCCAAGAGCTTAAATCTCTCAAGCACATCCACCTCAGCACCATTCCCAAGGACGGGAACTTCTTCCCATTTTCTGAAATAATTGATCAGCTCCTTCATTTTGCTGACACTGAGGAGAGATTATTGTCTTAAAACCATGCCATTAAGATTTCTGTTTCATTGTTTGAGATCTGGCCTATTATAGTGCAATAATACCAATCAAAAAATCAGAAACTTAGAGATCATCTGATACTTGTGCATGGCAACCTTAGTTTTCTTAATCTCATTCACCCAGAAACCCATAATTTTCAATCAATAAGCAAGATCCCTGGCTGAGGATGATGGGCGTCACAGGTGCTTCCCATCATGATCTCTTTACATTTGCTTCTGATGCAGAAAATGTCCCAAATAGTCACTGGGTTTATGCAAGTTCTCAAAAAGAAACCTTCATTTTCCTGTAACTTGCTCTTTCACACATCCTTGAATATCCTCTTAATTCTTCTTACACCCTCCTACACTACAGACAATTTTTAAAAAAGTGGCCAATGAACCTGTTGAGTTTACACATTCTCCCCACAACCATATCCCAAACACTAGATGGAATTGAACTTGGATCACTGGAGTTGTGAGAAAGTTGATCTACTTGTAGACACCCCCACCCTCGCAAGTGCAAACATTACTTTCTTGTGTGACAGTGGGAAAAGTTTTGCACTTGAATGGATGGAAGTAAAAATGTTTTATTGATCTGGGAATCCTCATTGCTGAACTAATCTGGCTGCACCAAGAAATGGGACCTCTAAGTCTTTTCTGTCAAGTCTGTAAAATCTTAGACTAACTGTAAATAAATTGGGTGAACCCTTGCTGCAGCCCCTCTATCACAGTATTCCTGGTTTCTCTGGGTCCATGTAGACTCTTGGATTTGCATTTTCTTGGAAAAATAGCCAGTATGCTATTTATTTTTCTAATTGCACGTAAACCTGAAAGTAAATTATGGTCAAGGTCACTTGAAATGCCAGCATCAATTTTTTTTTAAAAAGGAAACTGTCTTTCTATTTTTTTTGCTCTCAAAGTGGATGATTTCAAAGTTTTTTCCACATTGAATTCATTTAATCTATGACCCATTTGTGCAGCTCTGCATCATCTTGCCAGACTACAATGCCATTGGGCTTTTGTGTAGTCAGCAAAATTGGGTATATTGCATGTGATTCTCTAATAGTGAACATCTGGGGCACCAGCAATTTGCCAGTTAACTCCTCCCATCTGAAAATTACCTATTTATTCCTTCTATTTCAATGTAAATATTATGAATTTTTATTTTGTTTCTTTTCTTTGGCTTGGCTTCGCGGACGAAGATTTATGGAGGGGGTAAAAAAGTCCACGTCAGCTGCAGGCTCGTTTGTGGCTGACAAGTCCGATGCGGGACAGGCAGACACGATTGCAGCGGTTGCAGGGGAAAATTGGTTGGTTGGGGTTGGGTGTTTGGTTTTTCCTCCTTTGCCTTTTGTCAGTGAGGTGGGCTCTGCGGTCTTCTTCAAAGGAGGTTGCTGCCCGCCAAACTGTGAGGCGCCAAGATGCACGGTTTGAGGCGTTATCAGCCCACTGGCGGTGGTCAATGTGGCAGGCACCAAGAGATTTCTTTAGGCAGTCCTTGTACCTTTTCTTTGGTGCACCTCTGTCACGGTGGCCAGTGGAGAGCTCACCATATAACACGATCTTGGGAAGGCGATGGTCCTCCATTCTGGAGACGTGACCCATCCAGCGCAGCTGGATCTTCAGCAGCGTGGACTCGATGCTGTCGACCTCTGCCATCTCGAGTACTTCGACGTTAGGGATGTAAGCGCTCCAATGGATGTTGAGGATGGAGCGGAGACAACGCTGGTGGAAGCGTTCTAGGAGCCGTAGGTGGTGCCGGTAGAGGACCCATGATTCGGAGCCGAACAGGAGTGTGGGTATGACAACGGCTCTGTATACGCTTATCTTTGTGAGGTTTTTCAGTTGGTTGTTTTTCCAGACTCTTTTGTGTAGTCTTCCAAAGGCGCTATTTGCCTTGGCGAGTCTGTTGTCTATCTCATTGTCGATCCTTGCATCTGATGAAATGGTGCAGCCGAGATAGGTAAACTGGTTGACCGTTTTGAGTTTTGTGTGCCTGATGGAGATGTGGGGGGGCTGGTAATCATGGTGGGGAGCTGGCTGATGGAGGACCTCAGTTTTCTTCAGGCTGACTTCCAGGCCAAACATTTTGGCAGTTTCCGCAAAGCAGGACGTCAAGCGCTGAAGAGCTGGCTCTGAATGGGCAACTAAAGCGGCATCGTCTGCAAAGAGTAGTTCACGGACAAGTTTCTCTTGTGTCTTGGTGTGAGCTTGCAGGCGCCTCAGATTGAAGAGACTGCCATCCGTGCGGTACCGGATGTAAACAGCGTCTTCATTGTTGGGGTCTTTCATGGCTTGGTTCAGCATCATGCTGAAGAAGATTGAAAAGAGGGTTGGTGCGAGAACACAGCCTTGCTTCACGCCATTGTTAATGGAGAAGGGTTCAGAGAGCTCATTGCTGTATCTGACCCGACCTTGTTGGTTTTCGTGCAGTTGGATTTTTGTTTAATTATGAATTTTTTTAATTATGTTTTTTTAATTTGTTTAATTATGAATTTAATTATGAATTTTTATTTTGTTTAATGACTTCTAAATAGCATAGAGACTAGATTTCACTTCTTGTTTAAAAGGGGTGGCACAGTTAGTATAGTGGTTAGGACAGCTTTATTACAGTGCCAGTGACCTGGAATCAAATTTGATGTGCTCTTTAATGTGTTTATATGTTCTGCATGGGTGTCTTCAAGATGCTCCAGTTTCCTTCTACTTTCTAAGGTGAATTGGCTAAATGGGTTTATTTGGGCCACCCAGGCTCAAGGACAGCTTGTCACTGAACTGTATTTCTTTTCTTTTTAAATTTTTTTTATTGAGTTGAACAAAACCCCTTTATACAAGGTATAATAATGATTACATGAATCATATATGGATCAATTGTAAATTAGAAGCATAACCATAATTATTACATAACTTATTTTGTTTAGGAAATTCAAATTAAACAATTAAATCATAAATCTTAATATGTCCAAAAATAATAATAAATATAAAAATTGTGCAAATAATAGATGCAAAATTCCCTTGAATAAGATATTTTATACTTCTCTGATATGATCATATTGTTTTTGTGATTATGATCTGTAATCTGTAGTTAAACCCCCCTTTACTTATTTGTCTTAATAATAAAAAAGGAAAAAAGGTTTTTTATTTTAACCGAGCTGTATCTCTTAGCTAAAAATTCAAATAAAAAGCTTTAGATATCTGGATTGCCACTTAATTCCAAAGTCAGTATAGGAATTTGCCATATGCATAAATACAGTGTAAAAATGAACCAAAATTCTTCCCATTTTCTGGTACCCTGTTCCAGTCCTCCGCTTTCCTGGAGTCTGCAACCTCTTGTGGGTGCTGCCGATTAATAGGTGCCACCATTTTGGGTGCAGACCAACTAAAACCACCATTGGCTCCCTCAACAGGCTATTCAAAGCCCTTTCCGGAGCTGACGGCAGTCAACAAGGCTATGGCATCATCAGTGGAATGGTTTATTTTATAGGTGAATTGAAATAGGTCTAGCATTTCTGGGAGGTGTGCCATCACCAGGTGCTCAAAGCATTTCATAATGGTGGAGGTCAGTGCCATAGTCAATGATGACTGTTATTGTGGCCCTCTTTGGTAGCGGGATAATGATAGCTGTCTTGAAACCTGCAGGAATAATGGACTGCTGCAGTGAGGTGTTGAAGATGTCTATGAAGACCTCCGTCAATTGATCTGCACAGTCCTTCAGTACTCGACCAGGTATGTTGTCTGGTCCCTCTGGCTTATGTGGGTTCACTTTGGATAGGTTTCTCTTCGCCATGGCTATGCAGGGGGCCCATTTATCCTGAAGTCCACAATCAGCTCCTTGGTTTTGCTTATGTTGAGTGCAAGGTTATTGTTATGACTTCAATAAGGTGATCAATCTACCTCCTGTATGCTTCCTCATTGCCCTCTGTGATGTGGTGTTATAGTCAAATTTGTAGATGGCATTTGAATTGTGCCGAACTACACAGTCATGGATGTAGAGTGAGTAGAGCAGTTGGGTAAGCATGCATCCTTGAGGTGTGCATGTAGTATTATCAGTGAGGAGGAGACAACGTTTCCAATTTGTACTGACTGATTTTTTTCATAAGGATCCAGTTGAATAGGTGGATGCAGAGGCCCAAGTTTTGCAGCTTGTTGGCCAGTGCTTTTTGCCATGTTAGTTGTGATTGATGTTTTTCTCGATGTTGCAACTGAAACAATTCAGTGAAGTTGCCAGCAGTTAAATAACATTTTCATTGTTGTAATAGCAGTCAAGTATTCATTTTGGTATTTACACAGTAACTATCTGTTTAAACTTTTGTTATTCTGCTGTTGTTTTTTTTGTGTAGAGTCAGGTTGATTGCTATGTCTCATTGGATAAATTTTTTATTAGATTGTAAATATTTTATTTCGAGATGCTGCTATTATAAGACTTTTTATTTCTGCTTAGGGAATATAGTATAATTTGAAATGGAGTACATTTTTCTCGTCAGATTAGTTTGCCGTTATTTTGTTTTAGACATGATAGAACCAGAGAATGTTACAGCACAGAAAAACAGGCCATTCAATCCTTCTGGTCTGAGCTGACCAATAAAACTAGCTAGTCCCACTCTTATTCCATGCCCCTCCAGACTACTGCTATCCATGTATTTATCCAATTTATTTTTAAAACTCGTTTGAATCTGCAATCACTACATCAGATGGCAGCTCATTCCACACTCTTACCCTCTCTGAGTGAAAAGATTTCTCCTAATTTTCCCCTTAAACCTCTCCCCTTTCAGCCTGAAGCTATGATCTCTTGTATTTATCTCCCCCAATCTAAGTGGAAACATTTTATTCACATCTACTCTATCTATACCCCTCATAATCTTATAAACCTTTATCAAGTCTCCCCTCATTCTTCTTCATTCCAAGGAGTATAGTCCAAACCTGTTTAATCCTTCCCGGTAACTGAACGAACTCCTGAAGACCTGGCAACATCTTGGTAAATCTTCTCTGCACTCTTTCAATTTTATTGATATCCTTCCTGCTGCTGAGCAACCAGAACTGCACACAATATTCTAAGTGTGGCCTCACCAATGACTTGAATAACTTCAAAATAACATCCCAACTTCTATATTCAAAACTTTGATTTATAAAGGCTAAGATGCCTAAAGCTTTCTTTGCAACCCTGTCCATATGCAATGCTACCTTCAGGAAACAATGTATATGCATTCCTAGATCTCTTTGCTCCTCCGCACTCCTTAGTGGCCTACCATTTACTGTGTACATTCTACCCTGATTCGCTCTTCCAAAGTGCAACACCTCACACTTGTCTGCATTAAATTCTATCAGCCATTTACTGGTCCATTTTCTCAGCTGGTCCCGATCCCTCTGCAAGCTTTGAAAATTTTCCTCACAGTCCACTACGACTTCTATAAAAAAATAAGATACTATAATTCAGGAATTATTCAGTCAAGATTATTGACTATGGATCAAAGTTCTTTGAAGAGATTGTCTTGAATTCATTCTTTTATGGAAATAATTTATTTGGATCTGTACTCAACTAAATCATTTATCTGGATACATGACTGATCTGTGACCTGGTTCAGTAAGTATATTTTGAAAGTCCAACTTTTTTTTATTTGTAACTTCTCTTAAAAGGTAGGAGTTGACAAATGAATCTTTCAGAATGCCTAGTGATGCAGATCTGTGGAGTATTCTAGGAGATTCATCTTGTTATCTCTGAGCTCTTGTTATAATTTTGTGTTCTGATTTGGCCAACTGATGCATGACCTGAGAAGTTCCAATGTTTTTGAGTGTATGCCAGTTTTCCAGTATAGGCAATTTTTTGCTTTTGTATTATTTGGGCAAAACTTGTTGACACGAAGATGTGAGGTTTGGATATGAACGTAAAAGAATATAATATTTGGAGTGCCTTTGTACCCAGTGTTTTTAAGGATGTACATTGTTAAATAGATTGTTGTGAGAAATTTGGGCATGAGATGAACAATTCCTTCAGTAAAGAATTTTGTAATTTTGGGTTCCTGTACTGTATAACGTATTCTTTTTTTGATGTTGAGATGAATGACATTCTTTGCTTCCTGTTCACATTAGGAAAAAAATGTTGAAGCAATCTTATGATTTGGATGTATTTGTATTGTAATTTGATTGGGAAGGTTTGGTTGGGGAAGTAAAAGCTTTAAATATTAATTTACCTCTTTTGCTGGAAGTTTTGAATTTAGCACTGGATAGATTATTGTGTATTACCTGGTTTTCGCATGGGCTGAAATTATTAAGGGAATTCTATTTAGCTTATTTGGAAATATTGGGACTGAAATGAGTGAATAATGCCTCTGCCCATCTTTGTTTGCTGGTTACTGCAAGTCATAGATGAAGAGCAGATTTACTTACAACATCGCTGATTTGCTTCATATTCTGCTTGGTTATAATTGTTGTCCTCAACTTGAATGTTTGTGATGCTAGCTGGTTCTAGACTTCAGACCTTATAATCAAGCAACGAGAAATAGATTATGGGTCAATATTTCACCAGCTTCTGGTGTGAACTGCTGTTTGTATTTGGTCACATGCTGGAGAAATGCATTAAAGATGTTCTCTTCCATTAATAAATTTGCATGCTCTTCTGCTTTTAATCAGATGACTTTCTACTTCCAAAAGTTGTAAGATTTCTATGTGGGGTTTCTGTGGGGATCCATGCCAATCACCCAAGATGTCACTTTTTTTTCCTCTAAACAAATTTTGACCATCATCCTTTCTCCACTTCCCAGTTTTCCTTTAATTTATTTTCATAAATTCTATGACCAGAGGGATCCATAAAGATATGGCTTCAGCCATCTTGTGGAGTTAAGGGTGGCAATCCCATTTTCCCCTCCTCGTAACTTTACTGATCTATCTGACCACTTGCTCAACTCAATAGATGAGACAGCATTGACTTGAAATGCCAACTGCTTCTTTCTTACCAGATACAGCATTCTTTGTGGCTGCATTTCTCAGTAATTTTTCATTGCATTTAGATTATTTCACTCAGAGCATTTTGATTTTTGCCTCAGTTACCCAGATATTTCCTTCTAGATTGCTTACGAATTCTCAGTGTAAATTGCACTTGTTTAAAGGTCTGTGGACTAGTTTGGCTGTGTATTTCATTAAAATTATTCCCTGACTGACAAAGGTTTTACATGAAGAATAACCATTTGAAAAGTTACTGGAGCTTGGTGCTTAGGAGGTTTTGTTAGGAAGAAATAACATTATTACTTGGACAAGCAAATTCTAATGTGATGATTGGGGGAGATTTAAATGTGGTATTGGAGCCTTTATTGGACAAGTATCCAAGAGCAATTAAGAAATCTAAAATGGCAGTGCAAGTGACTAATATGATGACAGATTTGAATTTAGTTGATATTTGGCGAAGATTTAATCCTACAGAGAAAGATTTTTCTTTTTACTCTTCACACCATAATTCTTTTTGAAGAATTGATTATTTTTTAATTTCAACGCATTTGCAAGATAGAGTTATATCTGTGGATTATAAGGCAAGGTTGGTTTCAGATCATTCATTACTATTATTAGAATATCAGAGTTCGCAAGATGTTCAGAGAACCCCAAGATGGAGATTTAATACTATGCTATTACAAAAACCAGAATTTATTAGTTATTTAAAAAAACAAATTGAGGTTTTTATTAGTAATAATATTAATTCTGTTTCTAGTCATTTTGTTTTATGGGATGCAATGAAAGCTTTTTTACGAGGTCAAATTATTAGTTATGCTTCTAAAGTAAAGAAAGAGAGAATTAGAGAGATTGAAGATTTAGAGAAAAAGATAACTGTTACTGAAAAAGAATTTCAAAAAAATCCTACTGAAATGCAAAAGAATCAGTTAACTAATTTAAAATGTAAATATAATTAATTACAAACATATCGGTTTGAATGTTTAATGAATCGGACTAAACATAAGTTTTATGAATGGGGTGAGAAAGCTCATAAAGTCCTTTTATGGCAGTTGAAAAAAGAACAATTATCTAGGATTATACCAGCAATTAGAAAGAAATCGGGCATTACTTTTAGACAAAAATAAATTAATGAGGAATTTTGTAATTTTTGTAAAAAATTATATACTTCAGAATGTAAAGATGTAACTGAAGATGCAATAGATTTTTTTTGAAAAATATTAAATTGCCACAACTGAATCAAGAAGATAGACAAGAGTTGGATAAATCTTTTACAGAAAATGAAATTGAAATGGAAATAAGAGATATGCCAAATGGAAAGGCACCTGGTGAAGATGGGTTTTCTGTAGAGTTTTATAAAACTTTTTATGTTGATATATCTTCTATTTATAAGGATGTAATACAGCAAATTTATAAAACTTTCCAATTACCTGAATCTTGTTCTAATGCTATAATTACAGTTATACCAAAAAAAGATAAAGATCCTTTACAGGTTTCTTCTTATCGACCAATATCGTTGTTAAATGTGGATTATAAAATTGTAGCTAAAGTTATGGCTAATAGATTAGCTCAATATTTACCTAAAATAATACATAAAGACCAAACAGGATTTATAAAAAATAGATATGCGTCTGATAATATTTTGCATTTAATAACTTTGATAAACAAATCTAAATCTCAAATGAATTATCCAATAGTGGTTTCGTTGGATGCAGAAAAGGCTTTTGATAGAGTGGAATGGAAGCTTTTATTTAAAGTACTTGAGAAATTTTGTTTTGGTTCCTCATTTATTGGATTGATAAAGGCTTTATATAATAGACCGAAGGCTAGAGTTGCTACCAATGGGCAGATTTCAGAATCCTTTGATTTAACAAGGTCTACTAGGCAAGGATGTCCATTGTCACCTGCTTTATTTGCCATAGTTATTGAACCTTTGGCACAATTAATACGTCCAAATGAAAATGTTAAGGGTATGAGAGTTTTGAATGAGGAATATAAGATTAATTTATTTGCTGATGATGTTTTATTATATTTGGTGGATCCTGATATTTCTTTACCAGCAATTCAAGAATCTTTAGAAAGTTATGGTCAATTATCTGGTTATAAGGTAAACTGGGCTAAAAGTGAAATTTTGTCAATTTGTAAAGATGATTATTCAATATATTAAAATATTATAAATTTGAAGTGGACTAAACAAATTAAATATTTAGGAATTAATGTTAATACAGAATATCAAGATTTATATTCAATTAATTATCTTCCTTTAATAAAAAAGATTATGTTAGATTTGATTAGGTGGAAGGATTTACCTTTAGGTTTATTGGGGAGGATTAACACTATAAAAATGAATATTTTTCCTCGGATACAGTATTTGTTTCAATCAATTCTTTATTTTTAAAAAAAAAAAGTTTTTTTAAGGATTTATATAAAGCAGTTAGAGATTTTGTATGGAAGGGAAAATTTCCGAGGGTAGCAATGAGAAACTTGATGTGGGATTTTCAATTTGGAGGTTTGAGATTACCGAATTTTCAACATTATTATGAGGCAGCTCAATTTAAATTTCTTAGTGCATTAATGAATACGGAGGACCCACCTAGTTGGGCAAAGATAGAAATGGCAGTTATTTTGGAAAAATTTCCACATGAGTTTTTGTTTCGATGGAATAAAAATTTATTACAAACTTATGATGTACCAATATTGAAACATTTACTGAATTTATGGACAAGTAAACTTAATAAATTGGGGCTTAAAAATAAATGGTCTGGTCGATTGCCATTATATAATAATCAACTTGTTCCTTTTACAGTCTCCAATATTACTTTGAAACAATGGGAAAGGAAAGGAATAAAAAATTTATCAGATTGTTTTTTTGAAGGATGTGTTTGTTCTTTTGAGGAATTACAAAGGAAATTTGGTATTAGTGGAAATTTTGTATTTGTATATTATCAGTTAAGATCATTTGTATGTGGCCGACATATGATTTTATTGCCTGAAACTAGTTTTGAGAAATGTGTACTTTCCATACCAAAAAAGGGGTATATATCTGATTTGTATTGTATTTTACAAGAAAATGAAAATAAGACAGACTGGGATAAAGATAAGTTGAAATGGGAAAAAGATTTAGGTTCTATAATAGCTGAAGAAGCTTGAATGGAAATTTGTCAGAATAGTATTCAGAAATTGATTAATGCTAGATTAGCGATGATTAATTATAATTTTATACATCAATTATATTTAACACCAGAGAAATTAAAAAAGTTTGGTCTTAGTAAGGTAGATTGTTGTTTTCGTTGTGATCAGACGGCTAATACTTTTTTACATACAGTTTGGTTTTGTGATCGATTGCAACAGTTTTGGAAAGGTATTCAATCTATATTTAATAGTTTATATAATATCTATGTTGTATTAGATCCTGATATATTTTTATTAGGGAATATGCAATCATTAATCGATTTAGGCTTAAATGATTATCAGATTTCTTTTATCTATTTAGCCTTAGCAGTGGCTAAGAAATGTATAGCGCTTACTTGGAAAGATAGAAATATACTAACCTTAGATAGGTGGTATTTAGAGGTGAAGTCTTGTTTAATTATGGAAAAGATATCTTTTTCAATTCAAGATAAGATGTCTTTTTATAAGCTGAAGTGGACTCCATTTATTAAGTACTTGCAATTAAGTCTGATTTAAATATGTTTTATGTGTGATATTTTAGATTTGATAATTTTTTTTATTAATATTTTTACTTGTTATTTTCTTTTGTTTGTGAGTGCTTTTTTATATATAATATTACTAACTTTATTAATTCTTCACTCTCTATTTTGGGGGGAAGGGTGGGGTATTTTTATATATAGTTTTTTTTAAGTGGTCGTATATAAAGGGGGGGTTAGATTGATTTAAGTTAGGTTATTAATGTTGTGTTGTAATAATTACTTCATTTTTATTTTTTCTTTAAATGTAATTTCTTTGTTTTATTCATGTAATAAAATCTTTAAATAAAGTTTCAAAAAAAAAGGAAGAAATAACATTCATGAAGTGTGAGAGCAAGTAATAGGGCCATCTGAGGATCACTCAGTCACCATAATTTTTCATACTAACTACACTAATGTTGCTTAAGCCTGTTATACAGCATAGAAACAGGTGTTTTGGGCCCGCTGATGTAATTGCCTCCCCAAACTTGTCCCATTTCCCTTGCATTGGCCCATATTCCTCTAAACCAGTGGTTCTCAACCTTTTTTGCCCTAGGCCCCACTTAAATTTTTTTAAAAAAAGTACGCCCCACCATTAGCGGAAGAAAAGTTATATATTCAAAAGAAGTTTTAATTAAATAATTTACTGCAAGTGTATTTCAATGCAGTTAAGATCGGGAATACACTGGAACACATATTTCATATTCAACTACTACTTCAAATACACATTCAACAATTGTTGTCACTTCAGTGGGAACCTTGCCCCTGTCCCTGGCTGCAGATTTTTTTTATTTGAGGGACTTATTTTGTTGTAGTTTCATCCTTAAATCTCCATATTTTGTAATTCCCAGTCGGATTCTCTTGTAGCAAATCACGAACAGCACTGAAGGCACATTCTACTAAATAAGACTATTGAAAATGTGTCAATAGTTCCCTTGCTTAAGTAGTTGAGTTTGAATATTTCCTTTTGATCTCATTAGACAGCCACATCATGGTTCCTTTCACTTTGAACAGAGTTTTCACAGATTCATCATGTTGGAACTCCGATAACTCTTGGTATTGCACTGGAACTTCAGTTAAGTCCACCGGCAATGGCTGAGTTATCCAAAAGCGAAACTCCATCACCTTTAAATCACAAAATCTATCATTGAAGTCAGTAACCAACATTTTCAAATGGTCAACAATGATATTTGTAGCAACATTATTTACCTCACACTTATCCAACCAATAGAATTGACTGAAATTTCTTGCAAAAATATTCTTTGGCATAATTCTAGAAGTGTCATGAATCCAAATATCTTTGTTTTTGCATCAACAGGCATTGTACTTGCTACTTGGAGTTGCTTGTTCTATGTACTTAGTTTCTCAAAAATATTTATCAAGTAACTCGCTTAAGCTTTGCCATCTGGTGTTAGCAAGAGCTTCATTTCAGGTTTGTCCTTCAAAAACTCACTTAGGAAATCAAACAGTCTCATATCCCTTAGTATGATCCCAATTGTATGATTCTTTCCATGTTTTGCTATCAGCAGAGAAATTTCAAGGGTACGATTCAGGGCTGTAGTTTGTGCAATGAAGAATGAAGTGATTTTTGATCTATTTTCAAACTTCTCTTTCAGTGATTTAAAATATTCCAATTTTGAATTGACATGGTTAGGATGTTTTACCCTCAAATGAGCTTCAAGAAGGCCTGCTTTCATTGATTCATTTGTCAAAGTCTGTTGGCAATCGATCACAAAACTAGTGCAATAATCTCACATGTTCTGCATTTTTTTTTGACACAAAACTGCTTAAACAGACGTTCACATTTGGCATTAGCTTTGATGGCATTGATCAACTTGATCACAGAATACAGTATCCTGTGTAGAACGGGGAAACTTTCTTGGCAACTAAGTTTTCTCAGTGGATAACACAATGCACAACCAATATGTTTGGATTTTCATCCTGCATTAATTTTAAATGTCCTGTTTTTTTTTTACCCATCATAGCAGGCACACCATCTGTTGCACAAGATACGTTTCCTTTTGGAATTTCATTTTCATCCAAATAATTTTTGAGTTTGCTGTAGCTATCAACTGCAATAGTGGTTGTTTCTAATGATTCACAAAACATCTTCTTGATACTCTTCCTGATCAGTATATTTCACATATGCCAATAACAGACCCTCACTGTCCCTTACAATTTATCCAGTTGTATTGAGAACTTTAGTGATTTCAACTTCTCAATAAGCTATTTTTCAACATCTTGACCCATGTCATCTATTCTGTTTCAGACAGTAGTATTATTCAATGGCATTGCTCGGACAACTTTGTCATTCTTTTGCAGAACTGTTTTTAGAAACAATGATATTGCAGGTTTAATCAGTTCCTCCCCAATTGTATGATTCTTTCCATGTTTTGCTATCAGCAGAGAAATTTCAAGGGTACGATTCAGGGCTGTAGTTTGTGCAATGAAGAATGAAGTGATTTTTGATCTATTTTCAAACTTCTCTTTCAGTGATTTAAAATATTTTGAATTGACATGGTTAGGATGTTTTACCCTCAAATGAGCTTCAAGAAGGCCTGCTTTCATTGATTCATTTGTCAAAGTCTGTTGGCATAATAGGCAAAAAGGTGCGTGTTTATCGTATACAGCAAATATAAACCCAAACTTCAAGAACTCACTGTATATTAATGAACATTTTGTTTGCTTGGTCTGTTCATTTTGAATATACAACAGCGCCAGCTCCCAGATTAATCAATATTATGTCTTAGAACTGACTAAAAAAAACATGAAAAAAACACTAGTGCAGTTTCTTACATTTTTTCTCGCAGTGAATGCATCAAAGCTGCTCTAGCCTTGTGCTTTTCTTTCTGGGGGTCCCTATTTCCCCCTCTTCTTCTCTCTCCCCCCCCCCCCACAAATCACCCACCCTCACCACCCCCCCCTCCCCTTCCCCCCCTTTTGTTTGGACATCTCTCACATTCCTCACACCTTGATGAAGGACTTAGCCTGAAACATTTGTGATGTATATTTACCTTTGCTACTACACAACTGTGAGGCACCAAGATGCACGGTTTGAGGCGAGATCAGCCCTCTGGCGGTGGTCAATGTGGCAGGCACCAAGAGATTTCTTTAGGCAGTCCTTGTACCTCGTCTTTGGTGCACCTCTGTCTCGGTGGCCAGTGGAGAGCTCGCCATATAACACGATCTTGGGAAGGCGATGGTCCTCCATTCTGGAGACGTGACCTACCCAGCGCAGTTTGATCTTCAGCAGCGTGGATTCGATGCTGTCGGCCTCTGCCATCTCGAGTACTTCGATGTTGGAGATGAAATCGCTCCAATGAATGTTGAGGATGGAGCGGAGACAACGCTGGTGGGAGCGTTCTAGGAGCCATAGGTGATGCCGGTAAAGGACCCATGATTCGGAGCCGAACAGGAGTGTGGGTATGACAACAGCTCTGTATACGCTAATCTTTGTGAGGTTTTTCAGTTGGTTGTTTTTCCAGACTCTTTTGTGTAGTACTCGAGATGGCAGAGGCCGACAGCATCGAATCCACGCTGCTGAAGATCAAACTGTGCTGGGTAGGTCACGTCTCCAGGATGGAGGACCATCGCCTTCCCAAGATCGTGTTATATGGCGAGCTCTCCACTGGCCACCGAGACAGAGGTGCACCAAAGAAGAGGTAACAGGACTGCCTAAAGAAAGCTTGTGGTGCCTGCCACATTGACCACCACCAGTGGGCTGATCTCGCCTCAAACCGTGCATCTTGGAGCCTCACAGTTCGGCGGGCAACAACCTCCTTTGTTAAATGGCTATTAATCAGTATCATTAGATTTTTGATTTCAACAGATCCTGCCTATTTTCAACATTCCCTTTTGTCTCTGAATTTCAGCTGTTGATGTGTTCTATATCTCACAGTTCCAACATTTTTTTCTCCCTTTTTTCATTCTTCTTGCTATATTTACATTCCTACAAACAGATCACATGACTTGTATACCTTCACTACTTCCTCAGTCACAACCAGTGGCATGATTGGATGCAGAGATTTGAGCACTTCTCAGAGCTCATGATGCTGCCTTCAGGAGGGGGGACAAGATGGCACTAAGATCAGCCAGGGCTAAATTCTCCTGTACGATCTGGAAGGTAAAGGAAGGGTATGCACAGAGTGTGATAGACAGGATACTATAACCAATGTATATATTTGTATATATTTACATATAGTAATAATGATTGGCTGAGAGCCATAGCCCCACCTACTGGCAGGTCATAAAGGGCTGCTCCTAACCAGACCCAGGTCAGTCTGGACTGGTCGACCTCTATGTAATACGCTCCAGTCTTTTGCTAATAAAAGCCTTGGTTTGAGTCAACAAGTCTTTGAATCATTCGATGCGCTACACAGAGAATCCATCAATAGCTGTGTGACACTGGCAACGTGGGATGCATTTGGCAAGGAATCAAGACCATAACAGATTACAAATCAACATTGAGAGTCAAAGATAATGTTGGCTCCCTTCCCGATAGACTGAACGTTTGATAAGAAGAAGAGGATTATGCCAAAGAAAGCTCCGTGAACCCCTGATGAACTCTCAGGACCAGACAACAGACCTGGTCGGGAACTGAGGGACTGCATAGACCAATTGACAGAGGTCTTTACGGACATCTTCAGCACCTCACTGCAGCAGTTCATTGTTCCTGCACATTTCAAGATGGCCACCATCATCCCGATTCCACTGACGATGTTATAACCTTGTCCATTCGCTCCATCCTGATCCACATGGAAAACGACACCTCGAACACCAGGTTGCTGATCATCGACTTCAGCTCAGCGTTTAAAGCGATCATTCCCTAGAAGCTGTTGGAGAAGCTGTCCCCGCTGGGTATCAACACCCCTCTCTCTAAATGGATTCTGGACTTCCTAAGGGAAACACCATAGTCCTTCTGGGTTGGTAGCACAAGTTTGAGCACCGTCATGATGAGCACTGACACATCTCAGGACTGTGCGCTCAGCCCACTCTTGTTCATGCTACTGACCCACAAGTGCATTGCCAGACCCAGCTCCAACAGTCATTGTTTGCTAATCATACTATAGGAATTGGCCTCATCAGCAGCAACAATGAGTCACCCTACAGAGAAGAGGTGGAATATCTCGTAATGTGGTGTGAGAGTAACAACCTGAGTCTTAACATGGACCAGACAAAGGAGATAGTCATGGATTTCAGGAGGACCAGAGATTACTACCCTCCAATATACATCAACAACTTTGTAGTGGAGAGCACCAAGTTCTTTGCAGTTCACTAAACTAGTGACTCGTGGATACACATCTCCTCACTTGTCAGGAAGACGCAACAGCAACTGAAGCCAGCAAACTGAAGGTTGAAGCCGGCAAGACCACCAGCCACCATCATGTCAACCTTCTACAGGAGCTCTATTGAGAGCGTCTCGGTCAGTTGTATCACAGTGTAGTATGGTTGTTGCAGAGAAATGGATCGGAGGTCAATCCACAGGACCATAAGAGTGGCAGAGCGGATCACTTCTTAACCATCTGAGATTCTCATATTCACAGAACAATATTTATTTAATTGTGCATATGAAAACATGTCTTGCATGTGTATTATTTGAATGTGTGTTATATCTGGTTGCATGTTTCACACCAAGGACCAGAGAATGCAATCGGATGATAATAAACTTGACAGTCAGCACCTCTGTTCGCTCTCTTGGTCTCCAACCAATCACAACTTTCCCTTTGGTCTTTCCATCTATCTCATTGTCTACAACGTAAAACATGTTCTATTTCTAACTTTTCACTGATTCTAATGCAGTTTCCAACCTGAAATGCTGCCTACTTTTCTTTTCATCGATGTGCATGACTTTAATGTTGAATATTCTGCTTCTAATTTCAGATTTCAGGCATCTGCAGTTTTTTTTGTTTATCAATTATATGCATCCTTTTTAAAGGTAGGAAAATGTATAGTAATTATAGTAATAGTAAAGGTATAGTAATGAAGTCTTCTCGTATATCTGTTAGGTATTTCAAAAATGTCTTTTGCTTGCTTAAGAGTATTATTTTTGCTCGACAGACCGTTAGCTTATTGGGACATTGATTTCAACTGCACTACGCGTCTGTGTAGAGTTTAATCCAATTTCTGAATCTCTCCCCAAAGCCCATTTTGGAGGCCATGTCCATCATGTCCAAGTGTGATATCCTGTAGAAAGCCTTCTCCTGGTCCAAGCTGACTAGGTAGATGTCAACTCTTCTGTTCGGCAATGGTACCTCAGAGTAGCACGAGGCTCTCATAGATTTTCCTGCTGGAGGACCAACAACAATTTGGTTGGGTGGATCTTCTGTCCCAGAGCAGACTTGAGTTGATTGACAATGCCTTTGTCTTTCAAATTAATATTTAACAATGTTATGGGACTTCCATTCCTCATGTCTACCATCTCCCCTTTCTATTTGTAAATGTGACCAATAATGCCCTTCCTGGAGATCTACAGCATGTGTATTTGCTTTAGGTGTTTCATATAATCAGTAATATCATCTTTCTCCTTTCGTGATCATATTGGAAATTGTAAAAATTACCAGTGTCTGATATTGTTCCAATAGACTTTGAGCTTTTTAAGGAAAGAAACAAAATGGATTACTTACTATCAATGAGATTACTTTCTTTACCCTGCAAGGTCTTGTTCAATAAATTGTCAGATATCTGCCAGATAAAATATGTCCACCTTTGCATCAACGAGTTTTTCTCCATGCTCATTTTGAGAAAGAAAGGAAATAATCGTGTCCCAGAGTGCAACAAAATGATGAAGACCATTTCCTTTGGACAGCCATTTCACCTTGGCATGCAGCAGCAGTATCTGGAAATGTTTGTCATTTCTTCACACAGCTTCTGGAATAGACAGTCTTGAAGGGAATGTGATGTTATAAAGTTTACAATCTTTATGACAATTGAAAGTGAAGTATTTAAACTTCCTTCTTAGTTTTTAGCCATTAAGTGTTCCTTAAGTACAGTAAAGACTAAAGGTATAAAATTTTTAAAGTGTGTGATGAGCCCTCCAACCATTGAAGCAGCACCATCAGTTGCATAGGCATCTATACTCTCAAATGAGGTATTGTTTGTTAACTTTTTGAAAGTAATCAGTCCCTTAGTATTTGTTTTAATCCTTTTGGCAAACAGTATTTCTTCCATTGGCTTGTTTCTATTCCAGAATCTGGCATAAGCCCTGAGAAGAATGTCGTTCTTTTGCAGAGTGAATTTGTCTAATTGTAAAGAGAATTTCTTGGATTTTAATGAAATGACTAAATGTTTTTCAGTGTCCCATGCCATCTCATCATTTCTTCTGGAAACAGTGGAATTGCCTGAATAATCTCTTTGGCATTTCAGTTCATGATGCTAGATATTATTGGTACTGATGGCAAAATAAGTGACTCAATGATAGTATGAGCATTTCCTTTTTTAACAATCAATTCACTTATCTTTTATGATGCAAGAAGACCCCTTTCTAATTTCTGTGATGTATGGTTTCCAAATGTTTTAGCTTGCTTTAACAAATGAGCAGAAAAGGATTTTGCAGAGATGTAGTGAAACCACACAATAAGTATTGCATCGAATACTGCTGACACTTCTTTTATTCCGAGGAACTCATGGGTAAAATTATTTCTGAAAGTAACAAAAATTACTATTACAAAAGGAAATAACTTCTCACAAGGGTTAGCTCAAAAGTTGGCTTAAATTTTATGGAAAATGATGAACAATGCATACCTTCTTCAATTAAAGCTAGCAGAAGGAGGACATATCATTACGAAAACTCAAGGCAAAATGAGAATGCTTGTGGATGTGAGAAATATGGAGCAGAACCTTTCAAAAGAGGAAAACTACATGGAAGGTAATTCATAGCCAAAGCTGGTTTCATGTCAGTCAATCATGTTGAAGCATGGAATGCTCTGAAAATATTGTTAATTTTCTGCATTTACCTAGGTCATTGTAAGCTGACTCCAAATACTTTGGGGAAAAAATATCATGTTGCTTGGCATCTGCACAGCAAAGCCCAGCAGCAAAGTCCTTTCCTTCCCCCCAAAAATGTTTAATCTATTTAGTTTCTGTCCCTCCCTATACACGTGGGCCCCCCTTATTAAGGATTTCAGTCCATGGGGCCCCTCAAATGTGCTGCATCTCCAAGGCGGAGGGTGGGGGCATATGTCCCTGCTGTAAATAGCTGTTCGAGGACACCACTTGCAATCTCCACCTCTGAAGAATTCCAACTCTCTGTCTCCACATTCTTGCACATTCATTCTTCAGTTCTTTCTCAAATGCAGAACCGTCCAATCCCCGTCGACTAGCACTCCTCTTTGTGGAACTTGTCCTTGCCATTAACTACTTTTTATTAGATTCTTCCCATTTACTCCAGAGTCAGAGTGCAGATATTGGCACATGTGCAGGCCCTAGCTATTCTTGCCTTATTGTCAGGTATGTAGAACAGTCCCTGTTCCATTCTTACTTTGTTACCTCTCTCACAGTCTTCCTCAGTTACATTGTTGCTCCCTCTTGAACCCTTGCAGAACTTGACAATTTCATCAACTTCACTGACATTTTTGACTAAGTCCTTAAATTTACCTGAATTGTTTTTGACATCTATCTTCCTTGTCCTCTCTGTGTCCGTGCATGGTTTATATGTTGCAAACCCTCTGACGCTTACTGCTACTTGGATTATATCTCTGTTCACCCTGTTTTTCGTAAGGGTGCCAGCCCTTTCTTCCAATTCCTCCACTTCTGATGCATTTGCTCCCAGGATTGGGACTTGCACCTCAGGACATCAGAAATTACCCCTTTCTTAAATAAACATGGATTTCCCCTCACTGTCATTGATAAAACCCATACCTATAACTCCTCCATTTTTTGTACTTCCTCAGAACCCTATCTCACCTCAGGCAGAACAAGGACTGTATGTTTGTTTGCTCAGCTTGAGCTTCCTGCTGCCAACCATTTCATTTCTCTCAATCATTCCTACAGTGATGAGGATAGACATAAACTTGAGGAATAGCACATCATACACTTTCTGGACAGTCTTAAACCTAATTAAACATTTTTTTCCAACTTTAGGTTACCCCAATCCCATCTAGTTCCACTTTTCAATGTCTTTACCTATTCTGTACTTTAAGAAAAAAAATTATTTCTCTCCCCAAAAAGAGAATAAAACACAAAAGATCGATGATAAGCATTCACAGTTACCATGGTGCAAGAAATAAAGTGGCATTTACAATAGTGCAGACAACCTTTTGTGATTGTTCATGTTTATGATTAGTGTAATTAGGGGAGGTACAAGAGCCTGATAGTTATTAGAAAGAAATTGTTCTTGAACCTGGAGGTGTTGGACTTCAGGATTCTACACCTTGCTGAAGAGATTGTGAGCAGGTGATAGGGTCCTTTATGATGTTGACTAGCTTTTTGAGGCAGCACCTCACATAGATGTCTTCAAAGGATGGGAGGTATGCTAACTTCTCAAGCCTTCTACATTCATACTCCATGTACTGAACCATTCAACATAACTGTGGAAGTCTTAATTTCCAGTGTAGATTGTGATGGACATCTTTCAAAACATGTTCCTGTACTCAAATGGTATGAAAGACTTCTTGAAGGGAAGATGCTTAGATTGTTTATACTGGGGTGGCCAAACCATGGCTCAAGAGCCACATATGACCAGATATATATTGTGCTCCTATTTTCTTTTTTTAAAACAGAAAACTGATATCCTTAATCCATTGTGTAATAGAAGGACTTCTGCCAGACATCCAGGGTACCAAGATTAGATGCTGTGCGAATAGGGATGCAAATGCAATCATGTCTTTCTGCAGGAAATTTAGGAATTTGTCGGAGATTCCAAATGTTGCAGTCAATGGTTGCAAATTGACTTTAAATATTTTAGATAGTGTGCTGAAAACTCTGCTCCAGAACCCTTGTAATTTGGGGCATTGATTAAGTGTGACTTTGGTGGAAAGGGAAGCCATTACACTTATTCCATTTGTCCTTTATTTCAGGATGAATGGCTAACAGTCTGGATTTTGAAAAGTGAACCCTTTGCAGCACCTTGAACTGAATGAGTCCCAAGTGGGAGTAGGAGGTGGTAGAACGAATTCTCTCAATAGTTTCTTCCATCAATTTCTCCCCTATTTCCAATTCCATATCTTGCTTCTATTCTGTATTTATTTTGGAAAGTGAATGAATTTTAATTGACAAAATAGAACTATAGATTTTTGAAAATGTCCCTCAAGCTCCTGGATTAGCTGATATTAGATCTTCCCAGTTACATCTTTGAAATAAAATGTCGAATCTGAAAGTAACAAAATAAATGTGATGCAGGTAAGTCATATGTGTGTGACAGAGAGGTGAAGGTGCTGAACACTCTGCCCACATAAAGATCTTGAAGACATTTGATACCTTTGGTTTGTCATTTATTTTAAAAAAAGAATCAGTGACTGAAGGTGAAAATAGGTGATTGTTGTTAAGGGACCTTGAGCTGATGCTGCTGCCCACTTGAAGTGTCGTCTAATCTGATATCAAGTTTTTACTGTATTGAGCACCACTGGGTTGTCAGTGTGGTTAGAGAGTTTCGTGGGCAATGAATAGTGGCGAAAGATGACAATTTACAAGACGACTCTTCCAGTTTACACTAGGAGAGCTCAGGGAAATGCACCAGTAATTTAGCTTGTGCATATGTGCTGCCCAGTGCAGTCAGTCCCCGGGTTACGAACATCTGACTTACAGACAACTCGTATTTCCAAACGGACTACGCGTGGCTTCAGTAGTTCATTGGCTCCAGGAAGGAGAATGCCGTCCACCATTTTAAGCCAGATCACATTACCTCTCTTGATGAAATTGACTCCAGTAGTTTTATATGCATAGAAAAGTAAAATGTATGCTATATACTAAGACAAACATTTGACTGACTGACGCTAAATGTACCTGTGTAGTGTCTGCTCCCCACCCCCCCCCCCCCCCCGCAACAGAATCCCTGATGCCCTCTGAGCAGGTTACTGTACAGTCTCTGGGTGGGTGACCTCTGTGTCCGACCTAAGGGATCTGGGGCCAGCAGGCCCAAGTCCAGGTGCACTGCTTTGAAGTGATTGATAGTGAACCTGTCATGTCGTCTGCCAATGCCCAGTGTAAAGATGATACCATCAGGAGGTGGTGGGGGCACATGTTTACCCACTTGCACCTTCAACCTCTGGAGGATGTCTAGGGTGCTGGACTGTGAGCTGGGGGGTGGGGGGTGGGGTCGAAGAGAATGTCCTTGGGGATGGTAGGTGGGAAACTGTACACCATCTTAGTGGATGAGGCTGGTAGGACTTCGGTGCTGTACAGATGCCTAAGAGCACCCATGGAAGTTTGTCCATCCAATTTGGGCCTTGTAGTCGAGCTTTTAGGGCTGCCTTCAGTTAGCGGTGGAAATGCTTGACTAGACCGTTTGCCTGAGGGTGATAGGCCATGGTGTGGTGCAACTAGCTGCCGCAGAATTTGGTGAGATTAGCTCAGAGTAAGGAAGTGAACTGTGCCCCTCAGTCCGTTTGAGGTGATGTGGGTTGGGACTTCGCAGTGTGCGACCCAAGTGGATAAAAAGGCTCTGGCGCAAGTCTCTGTGTCGCATGTGGGTAGGGGTATGGCTTTTGGCCAATGGGTAAAACGGTTGATTGTTGTGAACAGATACTGCATACCTTGGCTTATGGGGTGGGGGCCGACAATGTCCACATGCACGTGCTCAAATCAACGCTGTGCTGGCTCGAAAGTCTTGAGTAGGGCTTTGGTGTGTCTGTGCACCTTGGCGTGTTGGCACTGCAAACAGGTTTTAGACCAAAGGGTCATGTCACGGCAGAGGCCATGCCACATGAACTTGTCATACAACAGGCGGACCATGGACCTTATGGAGGGGAGGGACAGGCCATGGATCTGGTCAAACACCCGCCGTCACCAGGTCACAGGTAGGATGGGTCTAGAGAAACCTGTGGCAATCTTGCACATAGAGACGGGCCTACTGGTGAGGGGCAGAAATTCCAGACCTTCAGGCTGGTGATGGCCATCCAGTAGGCCTGGATGTCTGCGTCCTCTGTCTGGTCCTTGACCAGCTGGACGACGTCAAGCCCCCTGAGGTGGCGACTATCGTGGGTCTGGATAACACATCAGCCACCATGTTGGACTTGCCTGCGACGTGGCAAATGTCCGTTGTGTACTCTAAGATGAAGGGGAGGTGACGCTGTTGCCTTGCCGACCATGGATCTAAGACCTTGCTGAGTGCGTAGGTGAGCGGTTTGTGGTCTATATAGGTGGTGAAGACCCTTCCTTTTCACATGTACCGCAAGTATTGTATCACCACGCACAGGGGCAACAGCTCGCAGTCGAATGCACTGTATTTGAGCTCAGGCGTCCAGAGGTGTTTGCTGAAGAAGATCAGGTGCGCCACTGCTCATTGACCCATTGCTCCTGCTCTGTCCAACGCATCCATTGTAAAGGCCAGAGGAGAGATTGAGTCTGGGTGGGCTAGGACTGTGGCCCACACTAGTGCCACTTTCGTGGTCTGGAATGCTTCTGTGGTGTTCGGCATCCACTGGAGCATCTTGTCACCGAGGTGGAACAGGGGCTGCATGAGGGTGGCTGCTTTCAGCAGGAAGTGCTGATAAAGGTTCACCATCCCCAGGAACTCATGCAGGCCTTTGATCGTGCTCAGCTTAGGGAAGTTCTGTATGGCCTCTACCTTGTCTAGTGTGGGTCCCTCTTGGGTGATATGGTGTGCCAGGAAATCTATTGTCTCTAGGCTGAACTGGCACTTGGCTGGGTTCACTATGAGTCAGGTGCGTCCTGTGTGTACTGGGATTGGGGCTGGCGATGAGGATGTCATCCAGGTAGACGAAGATGAAGTTGAGGTCCCTGCCGACCACATTCATCAGCTGCTGGAATGTATGGGCTGCATTCTTCAGTCCACACGGCATCCATAGAAACTCGAAAAGGTCGAAGGGTGTGATGATGGCCATTTTTGGGATGTCGCTGGGATGCACCGGGTGGTACTCTTTGATGAGGTCTATCTTGGAAAAGACTCAGCAGCCCTGGAGCCTCATGGCGAAGTCCTGGACGTGTGGGATAGGGTACCTCTCTGGGACTGTAGCATCGTTCAGCTGCCTGTAGTCGCCGCACAGGGCCAGCTGCCGGAGCTCTTCTGCACCATGTGAAGTGGGGAGGACCAGAGGCTGTTTCAATGGTGAACAATCCCCAGCTTCTCCATGTTGGCGAACTCAGCCATGGCTTGCTGGAGTTTGTCTTGTGGGAGGCACTGAGCCTGTGCATGCACTGGAGGTCTGGCGGTCTCGATGTGGTGCTCCACGCCATGTGGTGGTTTAGGTGTCATGGAAATTGGGCCCCAGTAGGGTGAGGGGCAACAATTGGAAAGTGGTGGTGGGAGTGTTCATTAACCGGCATCTGGTCACATCCACCAAAAGTTTGTACCCAGAGGAAGTCTGGTCCAAGTAAGGCCTGTCCCACTGGAGAACTGTGTCCGCTGTGTGGATTGTGACCAGGCAGGTGATGTAGCTCGGGATGGAGGAACCATTGGCTGCTTGCAGTGGGAGGCCCTTGGGGTTGTGTTCAGTCTCAAAATACGTCAGTGGAATGAGGCTTATCTCTGCGCCCATGTCAACTAGGAAATCCCTCTTCATTCGTTGGTCCTTGAGGTAGAGTAGGCCTTTGAGCGCCAACAGCCAAGGCCACTTTCGGAAGCCAGCCTGCCCGTTTCCTGTTGTTGTGTTTTGTTTGGTGGTGGGGTAGGAGCATATGGGGGGGGGGGGGATGTACCGCCGGGCATTTCAGCCACATCTGCAGTGATAGAAGTAATATTCTTTTTGTTTGGCCACCCATCACACAGCTACGACTGGGGTGCCCGGCGGGGTTGCTGAGATGGCAACGTTGATGGTGTAGACGGGCACATGTAGATGGGGGGCATGGAACAGTCCGCCTGCCTCCTTGGCTACCAGGTGTGGAGTGCTGAAATCTATGTCGGAAACTGTTGAGGAAATGTGTACCAGCAGCTTGGAAAGGAACAGGGCCTCGAAGAGGAAGTGGTCTGTGTGTTTGTTCGCTAGGGCCATCCTTTCGTGTATGAGCCCAGGTCCTGCATATTTGGGATACAAATGGTGTGCTTGTGCCAGCAGAGTTCCAGGGAATCGAGAAGGAACTGCCAGAATTGCTTGTATTTGAGCTCCATCAGAGGATACTCCACGAAGGAGCTTGTTTTGGGTGCGGTGGCGGTGTCCAAGGTGCTGATGACGTGCCAGAACTTGGTGTCCTCTGAGACAATGCCTCTGATTGGAACTGTGACTTGGCCAGTTGCAGCCAATACTTGGGCTGTCTTGCCCAGAAGGGTGGCAAATGAACACCCACTCCGTTGGTCACTGCCGTTGCCACTGTAACCTGCATCCTGTTGCGTTCGAGTTGGGTTCCAAAAACATTGGAACTGTTGTGGTCACCACTGTAGTGTCTGCTACAGCAGTGCTATGGAATAAAGAAACGTCCACACGGTTCGAAAGTGAATCAGTAACTGACTTTATTATTTGAATATCTTGTATTGTGTACAGGGGAACACCCATTTTCAGTGACGTGTGCGCCAGTTTCTGGAACTGATGTCAGTGTGTCACGACGTCACTCCCTGGCCAACAGTCCACCACCTAGAAGAGGGGACCTCCCCGAGCAACACATGGCGACAATCACAGGCTTCTCCTCAGGAGTGAAGGGGGACCAGTGCCATTTTGAGTCAGACGACTGGGACAGTGATTCAGTCCATCTAACCATGCGGTCGCTTGGCCCGCTGCACCTGTTCCAACTTACCTACAAATTTGACTTAAAGCTAGACTTGGGAACGGATCTGATCTGTAACCTGGAGACTAGTAGAATTGGAAGTTGGGAAGAGCAAGTTCTCTGCTATTCTTGCAGTTTTGCAATAATGCTTTTTGGACCCTTGGATATTTTCCCTTCCAAATAAAGGTGGAAATTATTTTATCCAGTGAGGTGAAAAAATATTTTGGAAGAAATAGGGGAACAGTTTGAAACAAGTAAAGGAGTCTTGTTGATATGTTCATTTTGACTACATTTATTCTCCCTGTTAGTGACTGGGGCAAATTGCTCTATCTCTGAAATCTGATTTGACCTGGTTGATAAGAGAATTAATTTTTTTTATTAGGAGATTGAAGGATGTGTGTGTGATGTTTACACCTAGATTTTTGAAATCTGATTGACTAAACTGAAAAGGCAGGTCTCATTGATTTAGTTTCAGAGCTGCTCTATTGATGGAGTAACATTCACTCTTTTGAAGATTCAATTTATAACCTGAAAAAAAAAGCCAAACTCCTCCTCCAGTGTGGATAGAATAGAGGGAGTGCTTCTCTGTGGTCTGTTACAAACAACAGCAAGTAATCAGCATACAATGAAATCTTTTCAAGTCCATTTCGAACATGCCTTTAAAGGTAGGTGAGGACTGTAACACAATTGATAATGTGTTTGATTCCAATGTCAAAAATAAGAGGACACCTTTGTCGGGTACTGCTTTCTAATGCAAAATAGAGTGAGTATTGTTTGTGTGAACCAATGCTTGTAATGCAGTGTTTAGAAGGCGAATAAACTTGCTACCAAGTCCAAATTTCTTTAATACTCCCACTCCATCCGATCAAAGGCTTTTTCAGAAATTACAACTTTCAGAGACCTTGTTGATTGTTTAGAGTAAATATGTTGAAGAGTGTACGATTGTTAAATGTCAAGTGACGCTGTTTTTTAAGAAATCATTCGGTGCTTCCGATATGATCTTTGGTAACACTCCTTCAAGTTGAGATGCTATAACCTTGACTAACACTTTGACATCACCATTAAGCAGAGTTAACAGCCTTTTGAAGCCACATGACGTGGGATCCTTTTTTAAATTTAGACATATAGCATGATAACAGGCCATTTCTGCCCACGAGCTTATGCCACCTAATTAACTCTAATTTCAAATGGTTGGAGAAAACCAGAGCCCCCGGAGGAAACCCATGCAGAATTGGAAAGAACTTACAAACTCCTTACAGACAGCGTGGGATTCGAACACTAGCCCCATTCATTGTCAATATAATAGTGTTGCGCTAACCCTGCTGCCCTTGTCTTTCTTCAGGAGGAAATTTATTGATGCTTGGGTTAAAGTTCTCGGTAAAACTCCTTACTCCAGTAGTTCATTAAACACTAATAATAACAAGGCTAGTTTATTATTAAACTTTTTATAGAACTCTCTTGGAAATCTGTCCAAGCCTGGGGCTCTATGAGATTGCATTGCTTTAATTGACAGTATAATCTCATCCAAAGTGAGTGAAGCATCCATTTCCTTAAGATGGTTTGGGTCAGTGACCAGAATTATAAGATTGTTAAGAAACTGGTTCATTTTGGTGTCATCATAAACATATTTGGATTTGTAGAGTGATATGCAGAAAATTTTAAATGCAGCATTGATTTTTGTTGGATCAGATGTTATGTTATTGGAGGGATCTCTAATTTGGGGTATCAGCCTTGATGTAGCCTGATGTTTCAGTTGGTGGGCTAATGGGTGACTTGCCTTTTTCCCATGTTTGTAATGTGAACCACAAGTTTGCATTAATAACCACCTGTCAAGTGGAAACCAGATCAAATTCTGCTTGTAAGTCAAGACGTTGCTTGTATAATTCTGGGGATGGACAAACTGCATAGCTATTTCACTAATAGCGGATGTTAGTTTATTGATCCTGGCAATGCATTTCTTATTTAATGAAGCTGAGTATGAAATTATTTGACCCCTCAAATAGCACTTAAGTGACTCCCAGAGTAGGGAATAGGAGGTTGACTCTTTTTGATTGTGAGAGAGAAAATCACTGAAGAGTCTTTGTACGTGTGTGTTCACAAAAATTTTTATCTGCCAGAAGAGAATTAAATCTCCAGAATGATGGGTTAATAGGATGAATGGGTAATTAAAGGTCTAATAGTGTGTTATCAGAAATCAGAATACTGGAATAATCAGAGAAAACTACATGTGGATTGGGGGAGCCATCCAAAAATAGTCTATCCTAGAATATGAATTATGAACTTTGGAAAAAGAATTTAAAATATTTTGTTGAGGGACTGTGAAATCTCCAAGGGTCAATCAGCCCATTCTATAGCATTAAGTCGGAAAATGATCTGGCCACAGCAGATCTGGAAGTCGAGAACTGGATCCATAACACAACTTAACCCTTTACTGTATGAGTATCTAACGAGAGAAGCCTACTTAATAATGCGTTAGCACATGCGGCTCTTGGACAAGAATGTACTGCTCGTGGAAATATGTTGGCTTTGTAGTGTTAATGGGCGTGGGTTACAACCACATGATTGTGGCAAGTGAGGCTGTGTTGTGGGCAGTGAAATTAGTGGAGAATGTGTGATTCAGGATTCCTACCCATGCGAACTTCCGGCGGCCTGGCGTTCAGCCCATTTGAGCTCCCCATGCTCTGATCATCGTCTCTCACCTAGGCCCTGGCCGCCCTCTCATCCAAGCTCTGATGTCCCAACCACCTATCCATCCAAGCTTCTAATGCTCCGGGATAAACTCGTCAGTGTTGTAACAGGTAGAACACCTGCAATGGTGGGAAAAAATGCAAGATTAATTGCATTAATGAAAAGTGATCCCAGTTTTCCCGAGTTTCTTCCTGTTATTCATGATGAGCACCTGGCAGGCAGACACTTCTTTTTCAATATCTTTATTTGATTTTTATGCAAGAATACATACAGGAAAAAAGATTGATGCATAACAATGATACAACTGTAACAAAGTAAGCAAACTTACTATAACAGAACAATTTTTACATTATGCAACACTATTAATTCAAAGATAACAGAAAGAAGAAGAAAAAAATAATAAAAATAGTTTTATAATCCAAACCATTCCAAAGTTGCATGGCTAATATAAAGAGAGAGTACACTACTAGTAAAAATAAAAAGAAACACAAATCCACAAGAATCACAATTTACTTAATTATCATTACAGGTTATGAAAATAATTCAAAAAGGAGCCCCAAATATTTGAACATTTTAAATTTAAAACACTTGTTGAACATCTAATTTTTGCCAATATTAAATATGACATAAAATCATGTAAGCATTGATTATCAATGGGTGGGACAGCAACTTTACATATGATCAAAATAATATCTCGCAATAAGAGAGGCAAAAGCTAATATATGAGAAGACAATTTCACTACCTTCTGTTCAACCATCCCAAACAAGGTTATTAAAGGATCTGGAGTTAGGTTTACATTAATAATTATTGATAAAGTACGGAAGACATCTTCCCAATATTTGACAGGGGTTGAACAAGACCAGAACATATGAATTAGTGAAATGTCCTCATTCCTGCATCAGTAATATGTAATATTCTTTGTAAGTCTTTCCACTTCTGCAGGTCATCTTCTATCTTCCTCGAAAGAGGAACATAATTTAGTTTATACAGATTTTGTAAATTGTTGTCAGTTGCTATTCCAAGATATTTTATTCCATTCGTCTTCCATTTAAATTTACTTTCATTTTGGTATCTTCCATGTTCAAAATATGTCGATGGCATTATCTCACTTTTGTCCATATTTATTTTATAACCAGATATTCTTCCATATTTTTCTAGTGTTCCTTGTAATTATTCCAAAGATTGAGATGGGTCTGATAGGTATATTAGCACATCATCAGCAAATAGACTAATTTTGTGTTCTTCTTGTCCAACTTTAAAGCCCTTGATATCCTGATCCCTTCGCTAAAATAAAAAGCACTGGGGACAGGGGGCATCCCTGTCTACGTGATCTACTCAAGGGGAACACCTCTGAGATCTGATTATTGGTTATAATTTTTGCTTGTGGTTTATGATATAAAATTTTTATCCAGTTTATAAATATTCCGCCTATGCCAAATTTTTCCAGTGTTTAAAATAGAAAGGACCATACCAAATGCTTTTCCCACGTCCAGGGAGACTGTAATTCTTGGATTCTGTTTGAATTTTGCCATGTGTATCATATTAAATAATCTTCCTAGACTATATGAGGAATTACTTCCTTTAACAAATCCTACCTGGTCTGTGTGTATCAATTTTGGTATATATTGTCCTAATCTGTTAGCCAACAATTTAGCAAGCATCTTATAATCGGCATTTAACTGAGAGATTGGTCTATATGACAAAGTTTTTTTATGGGTCCTATTTTTTGGTAACGTTGTAATAATCGCAGTTGAGAATGATTCAGGGAGGGTCAGTGTTTCAACTGCTTGATCCAGAGCATCCATTAAGGGACATTAATAATTCTTTGAATTGTTTGTAAAACTCAGATGGGAATCAATTCTCCCCCAGTGATTTATTAGCCTGTAGGGTACCCAGGTCTTTTTCAATTTATTTTCTTGTAAAGGGAGTGTCTAGTTCTATCTTTTCTCTCTCCTAGTTTTGGAAGTAAAACATTCAACAAAATTCTTCCATTTCATTCTTGTCTCTTAGTAATTCTGATTTGTATAATTTTATGTAATATTGTCTAAAGATGTCATTGATTTTCTTTTGTTAAATGCTGTGCCTATAGCATTTATCATTCTTGGTGACGCCTCTGCTTTAATTTGCCAAGACTTTGTGCCCATTCACTTAACTCATAACATTGTTGTTTAGTTTTTAATAGAGCTTTTTCTGTTCTAGATGTTAATTTTGTGTTGGCTTTTTGTTCTCCAGTAGTCTTGTTCTTTGATTTTTTTTCTAATTCTATAATATATTTCTCCAAACTGTTTACTTCTGCCATATATTCTTTCTTAATATTCTTTGTATAGGATAAAATTTGACCTTCAAATATGCTTTGAGTGTGTCCCATATCAAAAAACTATTATTAGTAGACAGCTGATTTGTTGTGCAAAATATTTCTATCTGTCTCTTTGTAAACTCACAGAAGTCTGTTCTTTTAAGTAGCGTGGTATTGAGATGCCATCTGTATACATTTTCTTGCTTTACCATTGTTGCAATAGTTAAAGTTAGCGGTGAGTGATCTGATAGAAGCCTCACTAGGTATTCTGTTTTTATCACACTACTTTTTAACCGGAGATACATTAAAAATAAATCAATCCTTTTATATGAATCATGCATCCTTGAGTAAAAGGAGCAGTCTCTCTCTGTGGGATTTAATTGCCTCCATATAATCATTAAGATTGAGATCAGGGGTCGGCAAACATTTTAAAACATCGACCTTTTCATGGAATCCTCAATCTCTCATCGACCCCCAAGCATGATAAATAGATATAATCATTGATACATTTCTCAATAGCCTAGACCCCCTTAGATAATCCCATCAATCCCCAGGGGTCAATATACACCACTTTTCCAACTCCTGATTTAGATCCTTGTATGAAATTGTGGTTTTTGCCTCTCTCTTCCTCGATACTATTCTCGCAGATTTATCTAGGATTTGATCCAGCGAAAATTAAAATTTTTCCAAACCAATATATTTGTCTTGTAGTGGCCCGTGCGCGGAGACACGGACCAGCCCACAAAATGGCTGATGAATGCGATGGCTGCGCGGACCTGGGGGTGACATGGCTGTTGTCCCAGGTGACCTCCGCAAGGCAGGAAGATGGGGAACTCTGGTGGAAATGCCGACTAATCAGGGCGGTGCTCCGATGACGTGAGGCCCTGATTAGGCACAGAGGGCCCGTATAAGTTTGACGGCCAGAGCAATAAACCAGTCTCACTTCCTGAGGCTTTGGTGTGCATGTTGTTCTTCTCCACACTCACGTAGTGTGTATGCTACAATCTTCCCTTTTCTGTTTTTAAGATCTCCTTCTTAAAAGCTCATTGTCATGATTTGGCGCATAAATATTCATAAATGTCCATACTTCTCCGTAAATTTTACAATGTGCCATTACATACCTTACGGCTTGGTCAATTGATGAATCTCCTATTAATACTGGTATATTTTTATTAATTAGAATTGCTACCCCTCTTGCCTTTGAACCAAAGGAAGACAATATTATTTGTTCTACCCATCTTTTTAATTTATCATGTTCCAGTTTGGTAAGATTTGTTTCCTACAGAAAGATTATATCCGCTTTTAATTTCTTTAGATATGTCAAGACCCTTTTCCTTTTCACCAACCCTTCTAACCCATTAATATTAAAATTAATAAAATTTAGTGTTTTATCCATACAATTTTTCAAAGAAATATTGTATAACAATAACATCTTTCCCATTTTAAAAAATAATACTGCAACATTTCCCTTTTAAGAAACATTTACCTTTTAAAGAACATACACATTTCCCCTTTAAGAAACACACACACCCTAGTTCTGATGGTGATGTAAACAATAGAACCTGGAAGCCCACGGAAAAAAGCCTGTGGAATCTTCCGAAGAAGAAGAACCCCTCCCTTTAGTCCCATCTTTTAAAACCCTCTCCCAGCGCCATTTTCCTCTTTAAATCGGGGTCACCACTCTGCCACTTTCCTCACCACCTTCCTTTCTTTCTAGAGCTCTGTGTATATTACAAAGATTTTTCTTTTAGCAGTAAAATCAAGACGGCTCAGTACTACAAAATAAAAAAAAGATGCATCTTTCAGTTAGTCTTGTTCCAAAATAATCTTTTCGATCTTCTTATCTGGCAGCTCAAATCTCTTCACCACTTTTGTAAAAACTCTTACACTTCTTTATTCTTGAAAATTCATCAATTATCTCTGAGTCATCAACCCTCAGTGTTGCTGGGTAAATCATTGAATATTTTAAGTTTTTGGATTGCAGTTGTCTCGTCCTCATTAAATTCTTTTCTTTGATTGACCAAGACAGGGCTAAAGGCCTGAAAAATTCATTACTTTTTTTGATGTCCACCACTAATGGGCCATTGTTATTTTTAAAAAATTTGTATGCTGCTCCTAAGATTGTATCCCACTCCTGGTAACTTAAAAGTCTCATCAGGACTGGTTGTGGTTGCTGTTCGCTGGTTCTTCTGGGTCCAAGGGTTCAATGAGTCCTTTCAATTTGCAGTTTTGCATTTAAATTGCTTTGTCCTAGCATTTGTGGGATCCACATTTCAAAAAAAGCTCACTGGGTCTTTCCCCTTGATTCCTTCTCTCAGTCCAATGATTCTTACATTGTTGCATCTGGTGAAATTTTCTATAGGATCGATCTTGACCATCATTTCTTTTCTGTCTGTGTCCCATGTTTTTGCTTTTCCTTCTGGATCCTTTTGCCTGTCTTGTTTTGTCCAGCTCAGCCTCCACATGAGTATTCTCAGGCTATCTTCTAATTTCCAGGTTGACATAATACATTTTTTTGCTACAGCTAAGGCTATCATAATAAATCTTTTTTGTGCTCCATCCAAAATTGAGTCCAAGTTCTTTACTTCTTATATTACTTAGAAGAAAGATCTCTGGATTTTTTGGTATGTTGCTTTTTGTGATTTTATTTAATACCTGATTTAGATCTTCCCAAAACTTTTCCACTTTCTCACATGCCCAAATTGCATGTACTGTTGTTCCTGTTTTCTTCTTACAGCAAAAACATTTGTCTGATACTGTTGGGTCCCATTTATTATTATTATTATTATTATGTTAACCTGGAAATTAGAAGATAGCCTGAGAATACAGCAATGGTACATAGAAATGAATACATTTATTCCATTGGAAAAAATAACATATAATTTAAGAAATAACATCATAGTATTCGAACAAATTTGGGAACCGTACATGGAACACAATAGAGAAGTCCTACCACGGACCTCCACCACTTAAAATGACAGAAGAAGACAAAATGAACTGACCCAGTATGTAAAAGTAGAAGACACAAATTTCTTGTTTATTTTCATTGTGTGATGACATTGTTTAATGGGTTTAATGTATCATATGTGTTGAACGTTGAGTGGGTGGGGAGGGGGGGGAAGGGAGGGGGGAAAGGGGAGAAAATGACACTGTGTATATTCAAGAGGGAAATGTTTGTATTTTGGTCAGTATGGTTCATAGTGTGAAAAAAATTTTTTTTAAATTTAAAAGAGTGACAAAATTTAAATGGTAAAATGAAGCAATTAAATATTTCGGAGTTAAAATTAACAAAAATATAAGTAATTTGTTTAAACTAAATTATTTACCATTGTTTAAAAAAAATTAGAAGAAGATTTGAAAAGATGGAAAGATTTACCAATAACATTAATAGGATGAGTGAATTGTATTAAAATTAATATTTTTTCCAAGAATGCAATATTTGTTTCAATCATTGCACATTCATGTACCAGAATTCTTTTTTTTTTGAAATTTGAATAAAATAATACATGAATTTCTTTGGAAAGGTAAGATGTCAAGAATTGATTTAGAAAAATTAATGTGGAAATTTGATCAGGATGGACTAAGACTACCAAATTTTAAGAATTATTTTAAAGCAGCTCATTTGAGGTTTTTGTCCTCCTGTTATCAAATGGGTGAAAACCCAGCTTGGGTTCAAATACAAATGAATAAATTTGGTGAAATTATTTCGTAGTTAATTTTGTAAAAATGGAATAGTGAATTGTTTAAAGGAGCTAAAGATTTTTCAGTATTAAAGCATATATTAAAAATATGCAATAGAATTCATATTGAGAGACGAATTAAAAATGATCAATTACCAAAAATGTGGTTAAAACAAAATGAACTTCTTCCTTTTACTTTGAATAATTCTTTATTTAACATTTGGTATAGTAAAGGTATACAGAGAATAAAAGATTGTTTTTTAGGATCTTTTTTCTTAACTTTTGATCAATTAAAAATAAATATAATATACATAATAGTACAATTTTTGCATATTATCAATTAAAATGTGTTTGAAAAAGGGACTGGGAGTAGATTTGAGACTTCCTAAACAAAGTCAATTTGAAGATATTATAGATACATTTGTTGTTAAGAAATTTATTACTAATATGTATATAAAATTACAAGAGACTACAAAGAAAAAAGATTTATATAAATAAAAATGCAATGGGAGAAATATTTAAATATACAAATTCAGGAGGAGATTTGGTCAAAATTATGTTATGAAAGTGTTACGAGTACAGTAAATGTTATGTAACAATATTAATATTTGGGGAAAATTTATAAGATTTAGAGTAGGTCACATACATACACACATTTTAAAACAGATTTTATTTGAAAGACTGAAGAATTCACATTGCAAGATATCTTGGAGAATGTAACCACCTTTCACAAGTAAGTGTTAATTGAACTGACATCATAAAATGCTTGACCATTGTCTTGCTGGAGTCATGCTGTCTATCAGTACCCTTTCTGCAAAGTGCTCATAGGAAGGTCAAACCTGGATTTTGTTTATCCAACAACAGATGGGAGCAGAAGAAATAACTCCTGTTGTTTTGCTCAGGAAGGTGGAGGTTTTGCAAGATCTGAGTCACATGCTCTCTTTGGAGTTTCATTTGGAAAAGATTGAGAGTTGAGTTAACAGCTCAGTCAGTCAATGTGTGGGACTCTGACAAGTAACTGAAAAGTGCAATCCAGGGAAAACTGTTTGAAACTGATAAAAGCAAGATCCAGAGCAGTAGATGGCTGGAAATGCTATCTGTCTGATGTTTCTCTTGAAATAGAGGAAGGAATGGAACTCTCTGGTAGCTTGAAGAAAGAGGTTACCATCCAAAAGACCCTGATGGGGCAAGTTTCATCAGTGAGACCCTGAGGTAATTAGTGGTCAGTTGTGGAAATCCTGGAGCAACAAATATCTCTCTGCAAACCCTACAAGAACCTTCCTGAGCAAGCACCAAGCCTGATGAACTTTATACATGTTAAATTCTGTGCACAGTATGGTGATTGCGTGCAACCAGAGAACTTGGAAGAAGGAAAAGTGAGATTGAACTGTGAACCAAAGAACTTTTTTTGAATTTACACACACATTACATACATGTGCACTTAGAATTAGAAGTAAGTAATTTGGGTTAGTATAGACTATAGTATAAGAATAGAGTTAAGTTGAAGTTTGATTCTATTTTCATGTTTGAAATTGATTATAAATAACTTTTGAAAGCCACTTGTCTTGGTGAATGTCTATTGCTGCTGGATTTTGGGGTCCTTTGGGCTTGTAACATTTTGATATCAAATGGTTCGATATAAATTTCTCCATCAATTGTGTTATACTCAGTGTAAGTTAAATGGACTTGATTCTAATTATTCAAATAAGTGTTTTCAATGTGGGAAAGAAATAGGGACAATTTTGCATTCAGTATGGTCTTGTGAAAAAGTGGAAAGGTTTTGCAATTAATTGAGTTTATTATTAGGACAACTTATGAAGATAAAGATACCAAAGGATCTAAGAATATTTTTACTTGGGGATATCTATGAAGAGGGTACAAAATTGAAATTCGACAAATATTAAGAAAATGTTTTAAGCCTTGCAATAGCAATATCATGGAAAGATGATAAAGAAGTGCTATTAAGTAGATGATTTAGTGAGATGCAAAATTGTACACCGTTGGAAAAAAATTACGTGTAGTTTAAGGAATAGAGTTGAAATTTTATAGTATTTGGAAACCATGTATGGATTTTATGAATAATTTTCCGTCCACCTCTTCTACCCTATCCACTCCTCTTAATCAGTAATTTTAATAACAATTCATGATTGTATGTGCTAGCATTATTTCTTTTTTTACTTTTGGGTGGGAAGGGGTTGGGGAGAAAAATATAAAATTATCTTTTTGTATCATTGGATATGGATATTTGATTAATGTTTTATTCATTGTTTTTTTTTTACCTTCTATAATGATACAAACAATTAAATAAATTTAAAAAAAAACAATGGCAGATATTGATAATGAAATATGCCCAAAATGTGCCAGCATGGATTTCGGTCAAATGTGGAAAAATACTTTGAAGCTCTAGCTTTCAAACCTGGTTTATAAGGCAGCAATGATGTCTGCTCTTCTGTCATGTTCTGAGACACAGGAAGGATACCACCAAATTCTCTGTTAGGATGAGCAAATCAGTGCCCTCCCCCTCCCCCTCCACAAGGTCAACAACTCAAGTTTTGAGGTCATAATTGCTCTCACAGCTCTGTTGGGAGTCCATTTCTTTTAGATGCCCATGCCAGACTCCCGAAACATTCTAATCATGGGTTTGTTAAAGAAAGATAATCAGGACAGAGAAAAAGATTTAAGATATTTCTCAAAGATTCTTGGGGGAAAAGATGCATCATATACACAGACTCTTAGAAATTCCTGCCCATTATAGATTAAAGTGAAGAAAGAGCATTCAAGGATGGAACCAAGGACATCTGAATGTGATAGGATCGTAGAAACCCAGTGTGTATGGTGAAAGGATCAAGTATCTCAGAATTTCTCATTCCCCCGTGCAATCAGGTGTCTTCTGTCGCATTTTTGGTCTCATTGGCCTTGTCATGCTCCTCAAACCACAAACCTGGATTCAAGGGCATCTCATTAATCTTGAAGGTCTGCCTAAAAAGAAGAAAACTGGGGTTGAGTTAAGCTATACTTAAGAATTCCAATGGGAATGAACTTTAAAAGATATATTTCAGCTTGTTTCAAAGAATTCTAACATCAGTGACACTGACTTTTTCCAGATTCTTTGTATTGGGCTCCATCTAGTGACAATGTTCTTCCCAGAGCAAATAGAGATAAGATAGTTGGATAAAATCACTGTCAAATAAGATGATTACTGCATTGATGTATGTAAACAGTTGAAATTAATTTTATACAGAGAATTTTGTGTCTTCCAAGGCTAACACCATTGCATCAAACAGGATTTTGAAACCTGTGTTGCATATAAGGAGTTTGTACATTCTCCCTGTGTCTGCATGGGTTTCCTCTGGGGATTCCAGTTTCCTTCCACCGTTCAAAACATATTGGGGGTTGGCGGTTAATTGGGGTTACCGGGTTCTGTGTCTAAATTTTAAAAAGAATTGTGTGCATAATACTTACTGTATTTTTTTTTTGCAGTTATTTTGCATTATAGGGAGTGTTTGCTATAGTTTCTTTTGTAAATTGTTTGCTGTATTCTTTAAATAGATTCTGTTTCTGAAGTAAATTGATTCAGTTCATTGCACAATCAAAACACTTCTTAGAGCCTAGATAGAAGAACTCTACCCTGCCTCCAACCCATTGACTGTAGCAAATATTGCAAATAGAAATTACTCCATTAAGTTCATTGTAATGATCACATTCTATCTCATTGATTTTAAAGTGAGAATTTTGACTGCTAGAATGCTTTTAAATTTTCAAAATATATAATCAAAAGACTAATGCATAAAATTACTTGTACATGACATACAAATTGGTCCAGGAATTAAATATCATTGTTGTAATTTGGATAATACTTGGATGTTCACTAAAATAATGGTATATTAGAGATGCATCAACTTTGAAAACAAAACTGTTTTGAATGGAACACCAATAACCAGACATGGTGATGTGAACAACCAATGGATAGAAGAATAGCTGAATACTAGAAAGCAATTGATAACAATTTGGAGGAAATGATTAACTCAAATTTAGATCTGAAATGTTTAAGGGATTTGTTTAAATTGGATTTGTTCCCGTTTATTGATCCTGCAATCGTAGAACTTCTGCAAGTCCAGTGGAGTAATGATCAATATGGAAGAGAGTAAAAGAAAGGCAAAGACCCAAAGCTCCTGTTTATGATGTCAATAGTTTAAAGGAGCAGGACACATCAGTAATTTTTGTCAATTGAAAGACTTCTGAAGCCCACTTATGGCTGTGACTATCTAAAATTTCCTGCAAGATCCTTGCCACCATCGTTGTTATTGTGCTCTGATTTAGGTTTAATGTTGTGGTGTTATCTTCCCAAAATTTCTCAACAATTTTACAAGGAATCTGGCAGGTGAAGTTATTTCAACTGAGAGAAATGGCACTTAGGGGGAGAGGCATTTTAAGTAATTTAAACTTTTCAAACTAGTTGTTTACTTAAATATATTTAATTAAGTGACTGTTTACTGGATTGAACAGCTGAGGCTACTGAGCCTAACCCGATTGGTATGCAGATCGATAAGAAAAAAATCCCTATAAAATATAAAATATTTTTCAGATTGGCATACCTGCATTACAAAGAGGTAGATGTTGGAGATCTTGAAACATTTATTTATTATTATTATTGGTTGCCTTTTGGTTCGAAGAAGGCACATGGTGTGAATCGCACAACAGAAACCTGTACGTGATGGAGTTGCACAGAACAGACTTTGATCCAGTGGCACAGATGACCATTAGGGCTGGAGACCTCTCTTGCTGCATTGGATGACCAGGACGTCTAAGTGTCTTGTTATGCTCTTAGTACTCCACTGCGCCTGCTGGGATTGCCTTCTTAACCATTGGACCATTAATTGGTGTCTTCCGCCTGGGCCAGGCCACAGGCTGGGGGTCAACAGATCCCCTACCTCACCAAGGGTTGAAGACCTGTCGGCTACCCTCACTTGGTTTAGCCCATCTGCCGAGATGGTTTATTTGGGTGTGGCAGCTGTGCATGCTACAGTTGGAGCCACAGGTGAGAGCTGAGTGTCAGGTCGGAACCAAAGGTGGACAAGCTGCCGGAAAAGGGCATGACAGGCCGCCTCCCACCACCCACCAGAGGTGCTACTCCTCCCTAGACATGCTATGAAGCCCAGAAACACATAAAGGTGGATAAATTCCCCGGGCCTGACCAAGCTTGCCCTGGGTAGTACAAGCCAGCGAGCCTTGCATCAGTAATTCGAAGATGTTTAAGGGATAGGGGTAATTTGGAAAAGCAAGGACTGATTATGAATGGTGATAAAGGATTGGGAAATTATGTCTCACAAAGTTGATTGAATTTTGTGGAAGAGGTGACGAGAAGATTGAATTGGGCAGGGGAGTAAATGTTGTCTATGTAGACTTTAGCAAAGCTTTTGACAAGGTCCTGCACAGTAGGCTGGTCCGGAAAGTTACGATAAACTGATTCCAAGGTGAGTCAGCAAATTGGATCTAAAATTTGCTTGGTAAAGTGGAGTAGTGGAGTGTTGTTTTTCATATTGGAGGCCAATGGCCCATGATTGGTGCTGGATCCTCTGTTTATCATGTATATTAATATTTTGGATAAGAATATATGTGACATTACAGTAGGCAGAGGCATTAACGCAGGTAAGTAGGATTTGTGTAGATGGGCATGCTGTGCAATTGACCATGACCTAATGAAAAGATGATTTTACAGAAATCTAGAACCATAAAACAATACTGCCTAGAAACAGGCCTTTCTAGTCCATGCCAAACTATCATTCTCCCTGGTCCCACTGACCTGCTCCCAAACATGTCCAAATTCTTCTTAAAAATTAAAATTGAGCCCACATTCACCACTTCAGATGGCAGCTTGTTCCACACTCCAACCACTCCCTGTGTGAAGAAATTCCCTCTAAACTTTTCCCCTTTCACTCTTAACCCATGTCCTCTGGTTTGTATCTCACCTATCCTCAGTGGGAAAGCTTCTCTACATTTACCTTGTCTATCCCCTTCATAATTTTAAATACCTCTATCAAATCGCCCCTCATTCTTCTACCCTCCTGGGAATAAAGTCCTAACCTGTTTAACTTTTCCTTGTAACTCAGTTCCTAAAGTCCAGGCAACATCCTAGTAAATCTTGTCTGCACTCTTTCTATCTTATTGATATTTTTCCTGCAGTTAGGTGACCAAAACTGCACACAATACTTCAAATTTGCCCTCACCAATGTCTTGTATAACTTTTGCATAACATCCCAACTCCTGTACATGGTTGGTGGATGGGCCTGCTTCATGTTGCCAAACAATATTTATATTACTGTAATGTAATTCTCACCACCTTGTATTTTAATCTAGGTCACAGGTTTTCAGTTGTATGTTGGCCTTTAGGTAATTCTGTTTGATTTTTGATAAGGTATAGACAATTCAGAAATGCTTTTATTCCTGGATAATTATCTCCAAGTCCAGGATATCCTTTTCATTCTCATCAAACTAATCCTGGTTTTTTTTTTGTGGAGAAGCCAAGTTTCTTGACAGGTGTGAATTATGGTAGGCTTCAGGGCACTCAACACAGAGCAGTGTGACTCTTGGCTTCAGATCAAAAAATTATCTGTGAGGTGATATCTATTTTTGTGGCATTCTTGACAGCTTCCAAACTAATTTTCTTACAGCAATACTTATATTTTAGGACCAACTTGATGGAGATTACAGAGTGGATTCAGCAGAAAACAGTTCTCCAGTCATCTTATCATTGCTTACACAAAAATATAATAAACTGTTCCCAGTGCATTGTTAGCAAATGTTACCATGAAGAAAATAGTTGTTAATCTGTGATTTTTTTCTAGTAGAGGGATATAATTAAGCTTATATAAGTTCTGTAAATTATTATCTGTTATTATTCCTAAATATATAATTCCATCCTTATATTTAAATCTACTGCCTTTTTTATATCTTTCATAATCAAAATTCTGTAATGGCATAACCTCACTTTTATCCATATTTATTTTATATCCTGATATTCTTCCATATTTTTCTCATATTGTTTGTAATCTTATCAGTGATTCAGCTGTTCAGACATATATAATAGCACATCATCAACAAATAAACTAATTTTATGTTCTTCCTGTCCAACTTTGAAGCCCTTAATATCTGGATCTCTTCTTATTGTCTCCACCAGAGGTTCAATATCTAAAATAAATAATGCTGGTGATAGGGAACACCCCTGTCTACTCAATCTACTCGAGTGAAAAAGAGATGTCATTTGGTTATTAGTTATAATTTTAGCTTATGGTTTATGATAGTTTTATTCAATTTATGAATTTTCTGCCTACATCAAATTTTCCCAATGTTTTATATAAGAAAAATCATTCTAGTCCAATGCCTTTTCTGCATGTAAAGAAATAGTTATGTTTGGATTCAACCTTGATTTTGCCATACGTATTATACTGAATAATCTACTTAGACTATTTGAATGTCTTCCTTTAACAAATCCCACCTGATCTGAATGTATTAATTTTAGTAAGTACTCATCCAATCTATTAGCTAATGCCTTTGCTATAATTTTATATTATGCATTCAGAAGTGATATTGGTCTGTATGATGAGGTTTTTAGTGGGTCTCTACTTTTCTTTGGTAGCAGTTGAAAAAGTTTCCAGGAGTGTTTGGGTCTTCATCGTCTGGTCCAACACATCCATCAAAAGAGGCATCACAAATTTTTAAAGTGTTTATAGAACTCATCCTCCCCCGGGGACTTATTAGCTTGTAAAGTACCTAAAGCTTTCTCTATTTCTTCCCTTGTCAAAGGTTCATCCAAGTCATCTTTTTCTCCTTTTTCTAATTTAGGAAGTTCAACATTAAAAAAAAAATTATTTTGTTTTATTTCCTACTAATTCTGATTTATATAGTTTCATATCATATTGTCAAAACATTATTTATTTTTGATTGTATGTTATGGTATCAGTTTCTGTTTCTATTGCATTCATCATTCTGGATGACTCCTCTGCATTTATCTGCCAAGATAACACTGTGTGCCTGTTCTTCTAGCTCATATTTTTGTTTAGTTTTTAGTATCATATTTTTTTCGATATGTTTGTAGTGTATTATGTTGTAAATTTTTATTCTCTAATATTCTGTATTTTTCTTGTATTCCTGATATCTGATATTCCTTTTCCAATTTTGTTACATCCTTCTCTAAACCTTCTAATTCTCTTGCATATACTCTGTTAAGATTTTTGGTATAAGACTAATTTGTCCCTTCAAGTAAGCTTTAATTGTATCCCATATTAGAAAATTATTGTCAGTCGAAGGAAGATTATTTTCACAAAATATTTCAATGTCTCTTAATAAATTCACAAAAATACTTCTTTAGTAAAATAGCATTAAGGTGCCATCAATTAAGGATCTTGAATCTTAACAAGTCTGGATAAAATGAGATACGATAGACTCAAGATCAAGAATCAAAGAGGCAGATAAATATGGACAGAATAGAAAAGGTCAATCTGGATTACAATTTCATAATTATAAGTAGAATAAGGGGTCCTGAGTTTAAACAAATTTGATTAATGCATGGAATTGATTTTTAAATTAAGACATGGGATGGACATACAATGGCATGTCCAATTCTTTCTTTAGGATTTCCGTTAATGCTGTTAGGAAGAGGTCTTTGGTATCATTTGTTTAAAAAAAAATTCAATAATAAAGCTAAACTTATCTTTCATTGATTTACAGGAAAATAGGGGTAAAATGCAAAGAGTTTCAAATAGAGATCAAGATGGTTTGATATTCCAATGATTTTGTTGTGGCAATTATTAATTTGAAGTCAGTAAAGATCCTGAGTAAGTTAGGCCAATAGATGATGCTTCTTAATAAAGAACAATTTTACCATAAACTTGTATTGAAATTAGGCAAAAAGTGGCAATTGCAAGGTGTGGCTGCTCATTCTGGGACTGAATGACAATGTGCATGTACTTTTTAATTTAAATTAAGTAAAATTATCAGCACACGTTGGGATGGTTTAATAACATAAGATTATAAATATATAAAAACCTGTTAAGTAAAGGGAGTTTAATGATTCACATTAAATTTTATTTTTAAATGTATGCTTTATGTGCTTTCTGAAAGATTGAAGAAGCACTTGTTCAGAAGAACATCTAATTCAAGTCATAGAAGGTTCCTATGGCATTCCAAATGATGTTGTTCTTTCAGTTCGTAATGTCAGTTGAGTCAACTCCCAGAAAAATAAGGCATTCAAATATCATTTAATTGTAACTGAAGCCATTGGACACTGGTGCAGTGTGCTCATCCCACTATTGTTCACACTGCTGACACTTGACTGCACTGACAGATTCATTTCAAACAGAATCAACAAGTTTGTGGATGATACAACAGTAGATAGTGTAGCTGTGCACTACTCGAAAGAAGACACACACATGTAGTGTAGTCAGGTTAAGCTTTGACTTTTATATTTGCACTGTTCCTGCCGTGTCCCCCTTGGCTGATGTCACAACATCAAGTTTCCCGCACGCAAGTACTTTCCTGTATAACAATGCCATTTTTCCCCATGCACTGTCCTTGTCTGATGGCTGCGCAGCAAGGCCAGCGCCATTTTGGGGTCACTGGCCTTTAAGCTGCCCTTACCGTTCACCCACCGGTTTGCTTGTTGGGGCCAGTGCCGCTGCATGGGCTGCTGACCTTTGGTTGCGCTTGCCACCCGGAGCACCGGCTTGATTGCTGTAGCAGCATGCCGCCACATGACCCCCTCCCAGAACCGGCAGTATTGTCCTTGGTACCCAGAGGCAAGGTCTTTGCAGCCTTCAGTGGCCTGGCTCTTCAGTGTGGTGCTGGTGTCTCGACCGGGCATGCTAGACCCAGGTATTCCAGCCTGTTTGTGGTTAAGACCTCTGTCTTGCTTCGGACCTCCAGCTTGAATGTGGCCCCTGTTGTTGCGGATGACCCAGAACAGACTCGTGTATGGCCTCTGAAGCAGTGGACGATGTGGATCCCAACGATGTGGATCCCTCGCTTGTCCATGCCTGGAAGATGGAATTGTGGCCAGGTTGGCGACTCTTTCCCTTAGCCTGCTGAGGAATGCTGCCGAGTCGTCCTTCTGTCCTCCAGGGAATGGTATGAATTCTCCCAGGACTACCAGTCTAGTTATGAGTGTAATTTTGAGGTGCCTGTTGAAGCGCTCTGCCAACCCATTGGGCTGTGGGAGGTAAGCAGTTGTATGATGCAGCTGGGCACCCCTCAGGCTGGCGAGGTCAGACCACAGACTGGAGGTAAACTGGGCCCCTCTGTTGGATGTGTTGTAGGACAGTAACTCAGGATGAGATAAAGGCCATGGTGCATGTGGTTGTGGGCGTGTCTGTGGGACTGCTTCTGGCCACCTGGTTAAGCGGTCGACCATAGTGAACAGATAGGGGAAACCCTGGGACATGTGGAAGTGCTGAGATGTAGTCTTGGTGTACCTTGGTTGTTTGGCACTGAGTGCATGCCTTTGCCCACCCACTGACCTGTTTCCTCAATCCATGCCACACGTATTTGCTGGCCACCAGCATGGCCTTGATAGATGAGTGAGCCAGTCCATGGATGGAGTTGAAAATCCAGAGACTCCAAGCTGCTGAGATGATGGTCTGACCTGACCGGTGGCCACGTCGCCCAAGAGGGTGGTGCTACCTGTGCCGACTGGGATGTTGTGGAACTCCAGTCCCAATATGGCAGTCCTGTATTGGTGCATCTCCTAGTCTTTCTGCTTCGCCTTCACTAGTGCCACAAAGTCCACTCCCCTTGATAATGCGTGGATACTTTGGCTGGAAAGTGCGTCGGCCACCACGTTGCCCTTGCCGGAGATATGCCTTACATCTGTGGTGTACTCCGAGATGTAAGGCAGGTGGTGTTGCTGGTGGGCTGACCAGGGGTCCGAGATCTTAGCCAAGGCAAAAATCGGCCTTGTGATCTGTGAAAGCCATGAAGGACATGCCCTCTAGGAAGTACGTGAAGTGGCAGATGGTTAAGTACAGCGCCAGTAGCTCTCTGTCGAAAGTGCTGTACTTCAGTTGTGGAGGCCGCAGATGTTTGCTGAAGAAAGCCAGCGGCCACCAGTTTACTTTGGTTTGCTGCTCCAAAATTCTGCTGATTGCTGTTCGTAAGGCATCCACTGTGAGGGCCGGAGGAGCATCTGACCTGGGATGTGGTAGGAGAGCGGCATTCACCAGGGCTTCCTTGGCCTTCATGAAGGCTTCCACGGACTCCTCGTCCCAGGTGATGTCCTTCGCCTTGCCTGCCATCAGGGCGAACAAGGACCGCATGATCAGGGCAGCTGAAGGGATGAACCTATGAAAGAAATTGAGCATTCGCAGAAAATCCTTTAGTCCCTGGTCGTGTTGGGTCTCGGGAACTTCCGGATGGTCTCCACTTTACTGGGTAGCGGTGCAGCTCCTTGCCTGGTTATCCTGTGGCTCAGGAAGTCAATGGCCTCCAATCCGAACTGGGATTTAGCTGGATTGATAGTCAGGTCGAACTCACTTAGTCGGGTGTCGAGGTTGTGGAGGTGTGCCATATGCTTCTTTTGGTTCCTGCTCGCCACCAGGATGTCATCCAGGTACATGAAGGTGCCGTACAGGTGTCGGCCCACTGGGTCCATGAGTCACTGGAAGGTCTGTGTGGTGTTCTTCAGCCCAAACCGCATTCGGAGGAGTTTGAAGAGGCCGAACAGGGCGATGATGGCAGTCTTGGGGATATCATCGGGGTGTACCAGGATCTGATGATATCCCTGCATGAGGTCCACCTTGGGGAAGATCCTTGCCCCAATGCAGGTTAGCCGTGAAGTCCTGGATGTGTGTCACAGGGTACCGATCCGGTGTTGTGGCCTTTTTTGAGCTGGCAGTAGTCGCCGCATGCTCTCCACCCCCCAGTTGTTTTATGCAGGGGAAAAGCCCATGGGCTGTCCGACCGCCGTACGATGCCGAGCTCCTTCAGCTTCCTGAATTCCTCCTTTGCTAGCTGGAGCTTCTCTGGAAGAAGATATCTTGCCCTTGTGTGACCATATCCTGGGTCAGGATATGGTGCTGTACTCCATGTCGGCGCATCACCGTGGTGAATTGTGGTGGGGAATGAGCACTGCAGGAACTTGGCCAGGACCATGGCATACACATTGTTTGATCTCTGTACAGAGTCCAGGTAGAGTGCTGGGAGCCTGGCATCTTTGAGATGGAAGGTTTGAAAAGTCTTGGCATGGACCAATCTCCTTCCCTTGTGGTCCACTAGCAGGCAGTTGGCGCGCAGGAAGTCTGCCCCGAGGAGCGGCTGCTCCACTATAGCCAGTGTGAACACCCATGAGAAGAGGCTGCCTCCCAACTGCAGTTCGGCCTTGCCGGTACCATAGGTCTGGATTGTGCTCTTGTTGGTAACCCTCAGTGTGGGACCCAACTGCCTGTTCCTAGTGTCCTGTCCCAATGGGAGCAGGATGCTGACCTCTGCTCATATGTTCACAAGGAAGTATCATCTGGACTAGCGGTCCCAAACATACAGGAGGTTATCTTGGTGGCCAGCTGTCATGGCCATTAGTGATGGCTGACCCCAGTGTTTCCCTGAAACGTGCATGGTGGCCTGCACTGGCGGGCTCTGGTACCCCACCTCTGGTGTTAGAAACACCACTGGTCATCTGGATCACCTCCTCTGGGGTTCTGCTGTTTTCTCAGTGGTTCTGCACAGGCCTGGCTGCGGGAATTAGTGACGAGCCCCATGGACGCTGAGCATCCTCTTCTGTTTCCACAGAACATTGGCTCTTGCTGACTTTCAGGGAGGCTGGTGTCAGTGAAATCCACGTCAGCCAGGAGCAGTTGTATGTCCTCAGGCGTTGCTCCAGGAATGCAGGGCTCGTGTTTGCCCAAGAGGGCCAACATCTTGTTCATGAGGGCTGACGGGTCCTGTCCCCTTGCCCGTCCAAGTGGGGCAGACTTGCCCCTCTCTCTTGCTGTGAGAGCCCGAAGTCCTTGAAGGCAGTGTACGCGCCTTCCGATGGAGTTGCCCACCCAGCCTTCTGTGTCCTGGTCCAGAGCACTCACCACATGGTAGTACCAGGTGGATTTTGCGGTGATCTGCTGGATCTGGAACTGTGCCTCAGCCTGGTCAAAATACACACATGGTTGATTTGTCCAGAAGGTCATCAGTTTGAGAGCGACTACGTTGACTGCTGCCTGTTTGCTCATTGCTGGGTTTAGATGCCGTCTATAAACCATTGGGGTCACTAATTGTAGCCACACACTACTTGAAAGAAGACAAACACAAGTATTGTAGTCAGGTTAAGCTCTGAGTTTTATTAGGGCTCAGGCCCGACTTTTATACTTGCACTGTTCCCATCATGTCCCTCTTGGATGACGTCACAACATGCATAACAACAGCAGGTTCTTTCCTGCATAACAATGCTCTTCTCTGTGTGCTGTCTTTGTCTGTTGGCTGCGTAACAAGGCCAGTGCCATTTTGGGGTCACATACCTTTAAGATGTCCATGCCGTTCACCCGCCAGTTCGCTTGTTGGGACCAGTGCTGCTGTGCGGACTGCTGGTCTTTGGTTGCGCTTGCTGCCTGGAGCACCAGCTCAATTATCACCACGGCGGACTGCCACAATAGCCTCATTAGCAACATTGATAAGTTGGCTTACAGAGAGGAGGTTGGGAGGCTCATAAAATGTCATGAGAATAATAAACTGAGTCTCACATGGACAAGATAAAGGAGATAATTGTTGATTTATTGAGAATGAAGGTCTACCACTATTTATTACAAATAATTAGAGAGAGAGGAGACCTCAAAGTTCCTTGGCATGCATATAATGGACGACCTATCTTGGACCCACAACACCTCATTTGTCAAGAAGATGCATCAGTGCCTACACTTCCTAAGGAGGTTGAGGGGGGAAAGGTTACTGACCTATCATGACAGCATTTTACAGGAGCACAATTGAGGGTGTTCTATCTGACTGCATCATTGGTAGCTGCAAAGCATTGGACAAGTCAATGCAGAGGATCGTCAAAATGCCCAAGTGATCATTGGGATCTCCCTTTCCTCATTCAATGACATTAACTGGGAGCGTTGCTTAAATAGCAATCAAAAATTTATTGAGAACCCTTTCTATCCAGCTCACAGTATCTTTGACCTACTGCCATCAAAAAGGAAGTAAAGGAGCATCAAAATGCCAGGCAAGGAAAACAGCTTCCTCCTGTAAACTGTGTGATTGATATATGTGGATTGTGGAGAAATTGTGGCCCCCATCTGTCTGGATTATTGCAGGTGCTTACGTGACCTCCCTGTCTGAAACTTATTCGGAAGTTGGTCTCCAGCCTCCCATTAGTGCACACCTTATCATTGGTTCATTTAAATGACTCAGTGTCATCATTGGCCAAACACCCAGCTCAGAACGGAATAAAACATTGATGCATACCACATTTCTTACTTTCTGCCTCTTGGTCCAAGTCTTGGACATCGCTCCATGCCAGGTTGCTACTGTGGACATCGTTGGAGGAGTTGCAGGCAAGATGTACACTAGACTTAAGTTAAGCCGTAGTATTGCGATAGATCAGGATTTGCAGAGAGCTGGACCCCCATTGGAACAGAGAATTGGGAGTGTGTTTGAAAGTGTTATGAAGTGTGTACATGTACAGTAATGTATAGAAGATAGGCCTCCACTGGTATTGGAGTCCAACCTAGGTCCGATGTGAATATCTATATAGTTGTTTAGTAGGTGAGAAATTAAGTATAATTTGACATCTTCCCTTGTTTGACTCCTGTGTGTTCAATAAAGTTACCTTTGATTATAATACTTCTGTCCAGACTCATTTCTTTGTGAACCCACCAAACCTGGTACTTTCCAAACACATTAGTGATTCATGAATAGAATCCTGTAAATGAGTAAATAATTCCAAAATATTTATGTATATATTTTTATGTTAAATTACATCTTTATTTATGTGATTATTTTGTGGTGTGTATGTGTGTGCACAGAATTCCGGAGAAATGCTTTTGTCTGATTGTATGCGTACAGTGAGATGATAATAAACTTGAATGAATATATGAACAGTAGAACCAAATTTGCAGTGGGGGAGCTTGATCTTTCTGCATGAATGATCATAGATGAGCCAAATAGTTAGCATATCTGAATTGAAAGATTTTTTTGTTGGAGTTAAATATACTGGGAATCAAAAACGTAGTTTTAAATTCAGTAAAACATTGCACATGGAGATCATTAAAATAACAATTGTGTTTGAAGTATTACTTGAGAATTATTAAAAGATTAGAATATTGTGAATTTATTAATTTTAGAACTTTGTTTACTTTTTAATTTGTCTTTGACAGGTTCAACAACAAGTACATCCCAAACTTAAATCTACTGAGGATGCTTTGCAATATATTGAAGAACTAATCCTGCAGTTATTAAGCATGCTCTGCCTTGTTCAGCCTCGCAGTGTTCCAGATGTGGAGGTAAGATGAAATAGAACTAAAAGCCTAAACTATTCAAACTATTTATTAACAACACTTAGTTTGGATCTGCCATTGATAAATTAACATGATCATGCATCTGTAATAACTAGTCTTTTCAGATTATGGAGGGAAGTGCCAATGTATTAAAATAATGCCCCTTGTTACTAGCATATTAGGGCAGAGAGTTGTAGTAAGTCCAAAGGAACAGTAACGTAAGATAGAGAGAAATAGAGATAGAAATGGGTAGGTGGAGAGAGAGAGAGAGAGAGAGAGTGGATATGGCAGCCAAGGCAGGAGATTGCTCCTCTTGCTACTTCATCTGTGAGAAGTCCATCCAGCTGAAGCTCCTGAAAAACCGAGTTAAGAAATTGAAGCTGGAGTTGGATGAACTCCAGAACATTTGGGAGGCAGAGGGAATGATTGATAGGTGTTTATAGGGACATTATCACACCTGGGAGGCAGGAGGAGAGTAGATGGGTAATGGTCAGGAGAGGGAAAGGGAACAGGCAGGCAGTGCAGATTATCCCTGTGGGCATTCCCCTGACTAATAAGTATACCATCTTGGATACTGTTGAGAGGAAAAGGAGGAGAAGAGGTGAGCTGCAGTGATAGGGGATTCCATAGTTAGGGGGATAGGTAAGACTTTCTGTGGAGGAGATCAAAGGATATCTCCGATCAAATGCATGGCATTCTCAGGAGGAAGGGTGAGCATTCAAATGTTGTGGTCCATATAGGGACCAATGATGTGGGTAGGAAGGAGTTAGGTGCTAGGTCGAAGGACTGGACCTCCAGGGTAATGATCTCAGGATTGCTACCCGTGTCACGTGCTGGTGAAGTTAGAAATGGGAGGATAATGCATTTTAACATGTGGCTAAATACATGGTGTAAGTAGGATGGCTTCAAGTTTCTAGATCATTAAGCTCTCTTCCAGGGAAGGTCGGACCTGTTCCAATGGGACGGTTTGCATCTGAACTGGAGGGGAACAAATATCCTTGAGGGCAGGTTTGCTAGTGCTGTTCCGGAGGGTTTAGACTAGATTTGTAGGGAAAGAGGAACAAAAGTGTTAGAGCAGATAATGAGGTGTTGGAGCAGATAGTGAGGTGAAAGAGGATAAAGGTCATGTATAGACAGAAATCAAAGGTTTGTACACAATAGAAATGTTCTCAGGTGCATTGATTTCAATGTAAGGAGTATTTTCAGAAAGGCAGATGACCTTAGGGTGTGGATTGGCACATGGGATTACAAGATTATTGCTATTAGTAAAACTTGGTTACAGGAGGGGCAGCTCCATGTTCCAGGGTTCTGTTGTTTCAGATGTAATAGAGGGGGAGGGATGAAAGGGGGAGGAGTGGCATTGCTAGTCAGGAGAAATATCACAGCTATGCTTAGACAGGACAGCTCAGAAGGCTCGTCTACAGAGGCAATATGGGTGGAGCTGAGGAAAATGTGACCACATTTATAGGGTATTATAGACCACCCAATAATCAGAGAATTTGAGGAGCAAATCTGTCGAGAGATAGCAGACCAATGTAAGAAACAGAAAGTTGTGATAGTAGGTGATTTTATCATTGTAGCTGTGTGGCATCACAGTTGTTTGATTCCATTCTTCTCCACAGTTTGAGATATCAAGTCATTAGCTTTTCTTCCACTTCCAATGATTAATGTTTTATCATTCCCTTCCAAAAATTTAGCTCCACATTGGTACTGAATAATATTTCACCAATTTCTCTCTCAATCCTTCCACTGACTGATCATTGCACCTATCAAACACCCAGTTTAATATGGTGAAATTGGATAACATTGTCATAGTTTACCCTATATTCCCTATCCCTTCTAATCTTTATTCTGATGCCAAATGATTAGTCCTTGACAAATGTTTTGGTTTCATTCCCCTTCATCTCCATGTTAATTCTGTCCATGCCCATTCCTTTGACAAACAATCCTTACCTCAGATTATGTATCCATTTTCTGGTTTTTGGAAATCCTGATCCAGCTTGACTCTTCCTTCAGTACCTTTATGCTTTCTAGATTAAAAACTGTTGAAATAGTAGTGACTGTCAATTTTTCTAGTGCCTTTAGTCACTCTAACTAACCCACCTTAGAATCTGCATCAATTGGCTCACTTGGGACCAACTCAAACATTGTCATCAAACTTCTGTGATTTGGCAAACTGGCCTTTGAGTTGAAAAGTCTCAATACCAGCACTCAGATGCCTGTTCGTTTCCCACAACACCATATCCTGCCATAAAACATTAGGCCAATGTTCCCCAAATGGTCACTGATTTTATTTCCTTGGAAAAACCTTCTCTTCACAAGCAAGAATGATGTCGATCTTTTGTTTCTTCCTTCCTTGACTCTATTTTTTTTTTTGCCCTTGTCCATTCCCTTCCCTTCCATGATGCCCAGTAACCTCCTTCAGTTTCTTGGTAATTGGTTCATTTTCACCTTGTATGTTTAATCCCCTTTATCTCCATCCCATACTTAGATGACCTGATGGCTTTTCACTTTCTTGAGAGAGGTTCAAATAGAACCCTACCATCATCACCCTCATTTGCTAGCTAAACTCTTTCTTGCATTGATCAATTACTTTTTTAAATCCACTTGCGTTCTCTTAAATCAAAGATGTAGTTATGGGAAATTGAATGGGCACAGTTTTGCATTTTTTGTACAAAATATGGAACAATCTTGTTTCTGTCACCTTCCTTCACTGTTATTTATCTGGTTTGATGTTAATTGTATTGGTGTTGCTTTCTGTGTTGAGAAAGAACCTGATATTTTTGTAAACTTTGTCAATTTCCACCCTGTTCACATTTTCATGTGAGGCATATTCTGACCTCCAGTGCTGCCTAAGTTGAGTTTGGACATTTTTCAATTAACAACGTGGCTTCCATGGATGCTCTGCTTCCACCCACATTACAAAAAAATTGCTGGTTGATAGGTTAATTAGCCATTGTAAATTGCCCTTAGTGGTAGAATCTGAAGAGAGTTAATGGGATTGTGAGAGGAATTTAGGTTAGTATGAAAATTAGTGTGCAGTGGGCTGCAGGGCTGTTTCCATGCTCTCTGCTTCTCTAAAATCATCAATAGATTCTCTGCTCTGTGTCATTTCAATTCAAAACTTGCTTGTATTTCAATTTTTCCAGTTCTGATAATGGATCATTGGTATGAAATCCTTTTCTCTCTCTGGAGTATCCCTCACATTTTCTGTTTTTATCCTTCCATAAGCTCCATTCCTCACCAGTTACTCCATCCTTTCTTTTGTCAATTATCTGTGACTGACCAGAATGTTATTAAGAGAATCATGAAAACTTAAGATGTGGGAATCTGAGTAAACAAACAGAATCTAGACAGTCTGTGAAGTCAGATAGCACCCATGGAAAGTAATAAGCACGTTTTGGATTTAGACCATTTTCAATATGAGATGAAAATTAGGTACAGCAAGCATAAAAAGGAGGGGGGAGGGCTAGGGAAGGGCCAACAGGATACCAGGCAAATGAAGGTAGGAGAGGTGAAGTTGGGAAACCGATAAGGGAGGAGACAATTGAGGGAGGAGCTGGGAGTATTATTAATCTTGTATTTGGACCCAATATGATTTTTTGATAATATATCCTCCACACATTTTTTCTCCCTTCAGTATTTTGTTTGATTTCATCCTTGTTTTTAATTATCTGCTGTTTTAAATAAAAGTAATTTACACGTAATCCTGGTTATTCCAATGCACGTGGCACTGACATGTTCTTCTTGCATTCACATCTTTACACTTGAAGTCATTCACAGCTCTGATATTTGTATAATATTACTTAATAGCCAATTACATCTAAAATACATATTCTTGTGCTGTTTTATCTTCCATTTAATCCTGTGACTCTTGTATTGACATTCTTCTTATGAGTATGTAAGGTACCTGGATTTAATTTCTGGGTTTCTTGTCCACTGTGCTCTCCTACATGATTGGTTACTTAACTCCTTTTATTTATGGATTATGTTTTGGCAAGTTAGGCTGTGTCCCACTTGTGATTACTCAGAAACTCTCAGAGTGGTATTGAGCCACAGTCTTCAGATAAGATGATGAAAGCCAAGGAAGGGAACATGTTGTGAGGTCCACTTGGACCATACGAGCAGTAATTGGGATGAGGTATTGGCAGCCTTGGAGCATATTAAAGTGGGCAAATCCCCAGGGCCTGAAGAAGTGTATCCTAGCACCTTGTGGGAAACTAGGGAAGTAAATTTGTAGTCCTTTGCTGAGATGTATAATTTTTGGCCTCATATCATGTATTGGAAGACTGAAGGGTGGCTAATTTTCAGCTGTTATTTTATAAAGGAAGGAAGGACAAACAATGGGACAACTGGCTAGTGAGCTTGAATAGTTGGAAAATTACTGGAGGGGATCCTGAAGGTCAGGATCTATCATCATTTTGCTGAGCAGGGACTGAATGAAGGGAGTCAACATGGCTTCCATCATAAAAGATCAAGTTTTTTTGAAGAGGTAGCAGAGGGTTGATGAGGGCAGTGGATGTTGTTTAAATGGACATTTGACAAGATGTGGAAGATTAGATCACTTGGAATCCAAGGGCAGCTGAGGTCAACTGTTGTTTGCCATACAAATTGATAATATATAGATAACAATGTGGTTAACATGATGAGTAAATTTACAGATGATATGAAAATTGATGTATGATGGACAATGAGGAAGCATATCTAAGTTTAAACAGGATATGAATTAGTTGGGAAGGTAAGCTAAGGAGTGACAAATGGAATTTAACTCTTGACAAGTGAGAGGTCCTGGCAAGCCAGACCAGGGTATAACTTGCATGGTGAATGGTAGGGCACTGTAGAACAGAAAGACCTTGGGGTGCAGATGCATTATTCTTTAAAAGTGGCAACTTGGGTGGAGAAGGTGATGAAAAAGGCATTTTGCATGCTTGCCTTCATTGGGTGGTGAATATAAAAGTTAGGACCTTGTGATTCAGGTTTACAAGATGTTGGTGAGACCACAGCTTACCTTCCCAACTAATTCATATCCTGTTTAAACTTAGTTATCCTTCCTCATTATCCACCATAATCAATTTTTGTGTCATCTGCAAATTTACTCATCATATTAACTACATTGTTATCTATATATATATTATCAATTTGTATGGCAAACAACAGTGGGCAATTGTGGTCACTCAGCTATAGGAAAAACATCAATAAACTGGAAGGGATGTAGAACCAGGATGCTGCTGCGACGAAGGCTTGAATAGGAAAAGGTTATGTAGGCTGGATCTTTATTCCCTGACCATAGGAGGCTGAGACATGACTGTATCATAAGAGGGTGGGGGGGGGGGGGGAAAGAATGGATATAGTGAATGCTCGCTTTCCCAGGGTGGGTGATTCTAGAACTAAAGACTAAAGGTTAAAAATGAGAGAGGAGAGATTTGAGTGGGACCTGAGCATCAAATGTTTCACTCAGAGGCTGGTCCATATCTGGAAACTGGCATACTTTTGGCATTCAAAAGATGTTTGGACAAATTTATGGATAGGAAGAGCTTAGAAAGATGCGAGTCAAATGCAGGCAAATGGGACTAGCTAGAATGCTAAATTGGTTGGCAGGGACAAGTAGAGGTAAGAGCCTATTCCATGCTGTATGACTCTATAACTTGCTGTGAACATTGTTTTTTGTCTAATTTTGTTGGTATAAAGCCTTATTGATCTTCTGCCATTTCCTTCTTCGCATTTGTTAAGTAGTTGTCATTTAAGGTTGATAGAAGATAATACACATTTTAAGTGAAACATTTGTATCATTATTTTTGTTAGCATTCATTGGATGCCATAAAGTAATGCTACAATTAGAATGGAAATACAGATGTAATTCAGATTTGGGCCTTGGAAACCATGTTTGAACTCTGGAATTTATTTAGGGAGGAGGGTTTTAAAAAAAAAACTGAACCAGCATTCATATCAACTCTTACAATGTAGGAGATGTTGAGTTTCGTAGTACAGAATGTTTCCCCATACCCAAAGAGCTTGGGACCGGACCATTTTTTGGTTGATTGGAAAAAAAAAACAGCACAGCAGCATCAGCCATCATCAGTCCCCGACAGACCTCCTTACTGCTGTTGCTGGTCCCTGACACTTCCCCACCACTGTCGCCACTCCCAGCACCTTCCAAAGGATTCTTCTGACCGTTTGTGGCTGGGAGACAGTTTGTAAATCAAGTACAGCAGAGGGTAAAGAAGAAATGGAAAGGGAGAGGGGAGGGAGTTACCTGAAATGAAGACAATTGTTGTTCTAATTTCATGACGAGTGAATTTTTATTTTCAACCTGTGAAATCAGTTCGGCTCCGAAAAATTTTTGGATAAATGAGGATTTCTGATTTGTTTCGGATATCCTCATTTATCCAAAATGTAAAAACATTTCAGATAAATGAGGATTTTGAAGAATCCAATTTCAGATTATTGGAGTTGTACTGTACCTGTACTTCTCGATCACTCTGTTCTACCAGCCTGCCATTTACTGCCCCAGTAATTAAACTCTATCTACTTGCTTTTCCTCTGCCTACTGATTCAGTTGATTAATTCCCTAATTACATTTGGGTGGCGCGGTTAGCATAGCGGTTAGCACGATGCTATTATTGTGCTAGTGACCCCGGTTCAAATCTGGCATGGTCTGTAAGAAATTTGCATGTTCTCCCTATGTCTTTGTGGGTTTCCATGGGTGCTCTGGTTTCCTCCCACCCTTCAAAATGTAGATTTGTAGGTTAATTTGGGTGTAATTGGGTGGTATGGTTTTAAATGGCCAGAATTGACTTTTACCCTGCTGTAAATAAATTTAATCTGAAATAAACCTTCCTCATTGTCCACTATACATTTATTTTCATGTCACCTACATTCTCATCCATATTGTTAATATAAAAGAAAATAAAAGTGAGCCTGCCATGAATCCCTACAGCACACAACTTGTCACAGGACTCCAATCTGAAAAATGACTTTCCATTACAACCTTCTGCCTTCTACCATCAAGCTAAATCTGTACCTAATTTGGCTAGTTCACTCTGGATTCTATGTGATCTAACCTTCCTTATGGGAAGTTATTTAAAATGTTGCTACTTTATCAGGTTGATTGTGGCATCTGCTTTCTTAAAAAAATACTCTGACAGGAGTGATGTGGGTTGTTGCTGTTCAAATCAAGAAACCAAATTTCCTGCTTTAAAAACTTTGTGGCCTGATTATTATGAGTGTTAAATTTTTAATTTAGGATTTTTTAATGTATAAATATGATTGGAATATGTTAATAAATGTTTGTGTCTTTTAACTGATCATTGATTTCATTGATTACAACAGTTTATTTTTAAAAATTTGTTCATAGGAGCGGGTGCAGAAATCATTCCCACATCCAATTGACAAGTGGGCCATAGCAGATGCTCAATCTGCCATTGAAAAACGCAAACGTAGAAGTCCCCTTTTATTACCTGTTGATAAGATTCATCCTCTTCTAAAGGTGAGACTTAAATAAATAAATTTAGAATCACAGCATAACATCAATGAGGTTTCATTTTTTTGAAAAAAAACTATGTATAAACGCATGTGGCTATAATGCCCATTGTTGAATGAGAAAGGTGCAGGTACATAAGTCCTTGAAAGTGCCAATACAGGTAGACAAGGTGAAGAAGGCTTTAACATGTTTGCTTTCATTGGTCAGGGCACTGAATGCAATAGTTGGGATGTCATGATACAACTGAACAACATGTTTATGACACCAGACCTGGAGTTTTGTGTGCAATTCTAGTTGCCCAGTTGCAAGAAGAATGTCATTGATCTGGAAGGGTTGCAGAAAAGATTCATGAGAACATGAACAGGTGTGGAGGGCTTGAGTTATAAGGAGAGGGCGGATAGGCTGACTTTTCTCAGAAGTGTCTTGGAGGATGTGGATGGCCTTTTTGGAACTGTATATAAGCATGAGAGATAAAGTTGATGTAAATAGTCATAGTGTTTTCTCCCAGGGTAATATAGTCTAAATCTTTCTCCTTTCACTTTAAATCTATTTAAAAATAGCCAAGGGGGAATTTTTTCCAATAAGAAAGTGGTAGATATATGCAATGAGTTGCCAGAGGAAATGGTAGAGTTTACATACAATTTACAACATTTAAAATGTAGTTAGATGGTGAGGAAAGATTTTGTGATATTGGTTAAATGCACGCAAATAGGACTAGCTTATGTAGATAATGGTTGTTATTGGACAAGTTGCACTGAAGGACCCTTTTCTGTGCTATAAAATAAATCAGTAGCCAAACCAAGTAGAAAATGGTATACCTTCAGATAATAGTTTTAAATAAGTGATTTAGCAGCAGGTGAACTGAATTAGGAGATGATTTGGCCAGTGAAACAAATGGGGGATCCAAGAGATTGCTCAGAATTGAAGTTTGAAGCCCACATTAGGGTCTGATGCAGTGGTTCCCAAACTTTTTCTTTCCTCTCATATACCACTTTAAATATTCCCTATGCCACAGATGCTCTGTGATTCTTCTTCTTCTTTGGCTTGGCTTCGCGGACGAAGATTTATGGAGGGGGTAAATGTCCACGTCAGCTGCAGGCTCGTTTGTGGCTGACAAGTCCGATGCGGGACAGGCAGACACGGTTGCAGCGGTTGCAGGGGAAAATTGGTTGGTTGGGGTTGGGTGTTGGGTTTTTCTCCTTTGTCTTTTGTCAGTGAGGTGGGCTCTGCGGTCTTCTTCAAAGGAGGTTGCTGCCCGCCGAACTGTGAGGCGCCAAGATTAGTAAGGGATTGCTTCAGGTGGGATATGGGTGGAAAGAAAATGTTTGAAAACCACTGTTTTAATTGTACCTAATTGACTCATAATGTGCATGATTTCATAATTCCAAAGGAAATAGACCAGTGACAATTTTTTTCAAACAAAATATTTCAGTAACAATTGGGTCCAGAGCAGTGATTCTCAACCTTCCCTTCCCACTCACATCCACCTTAAGCAATCCCTTACTAATCACGGAGCACCGATGGCATAAGGATTACTTAAAGTGATATGTGAGTGGAAATTTTAAAAGTTGAGAACCACTGGTCTAATGTAACAGCAAAGTTATGATCATTTTGTTTCATCTTCAGGTATTTGCTAGAGAGAGGGATAAATGATATTTTGGGAATAGAGTTTGTGATCCTCTGATGATTTTATCTTTCAAATAAGGCATCTACAAAGTTGGAGCTGAAAATCCCTGTCCTCTTTGACAATTTCACATCTGGTTTCAGGCCTTGTTAATATCCTCACTTCAGGCCCCTGAGGCAGAACTTTCATGCAAATCTTTTCACAAGGGATCAGACATCAATTTATGAAATTGTGGGGCCCATTATTGGAAGAATTAATAATTACTATGTTCCAATGATTCTTTGTCTGTTCTCCGGGGCTAACCAGTGATTCCACATTATTGATTTTTTTTATTACTAAGCATAAAGATAGCCTTGATTAGAGGGAGGGATTAAATTAGATTAATTTTAGTTTGTAGTTTTTTTTCCCCTTTATTATTTTATCAAATATTTCAACAAATGCGTTTGGCATGGTTGCATTGATCATTTCTATCAATAGTTAGAGGTATTACAAGTAACTGTTGATGTCGTTTTATATACTTTTAAATTGTTTTTTTCCTGTGTGTTTACTTATATACAAATGTAATTGTCAATTTTTAAATGTATGCTTATATGTTAAACTCAATAAAAATATTTAAAAAGGAATCAGACATCTAAGGAACACTTTTCCCTAGCCCTTGTAGCAGGTCACATGCCAATCATTTTTATCAAATCCTGTCTCTGAAGTATCTAAGCTGATATCTGCATGAGTCCAAACAAATTAATGTCTTTAACTATTGCTGTCAAAATATTGGCGACTGGTCAGGGCATACATAGGGCAAGGCAAGTAAGAGCTGAATGTTTCAGTGAAGAGCGATAAGACTATGCTGCTACTGGCCATAGACTCTGACAGGTCTTTCAGTAGTGATTAGCAATCTGCTCTCCAGGGTGCAATCTTTTGTTCCCATTCTCGTCCTCCGAAGTTTTCTGTCACTACAGATTTCTGTGCCAGCATCAGCATCAACTTCAAGAAACATAAGTAATTGTGTTATAATTTGTTGGTGTGATGTACCAGCATTGGTTGAATAGTTGTCAATTTTGGATGGACGTTCTGAGATGTGGATATGACATTTGATTTTATTAATTTTTCAATGTCTAATTTTGATTTAATGACATTCACTCTTCCATTAATTGGTGCTTATCTTACTGTGCTTCAATGCCTCTCAGTAATTTTATATGCGTAACTCGTATTTTGTATTTGTTTCTATATATTTATGTTCTATACTGTGACTGTCAAAAATCAATATATTTTATTCTAATTCTAGTTAATTAATGCATTCCATTATTGTTAATAAGTTTTTGTTTTCTTATTTTGACTTGTCAAATTTTGGATTATTAAAAGTATGTTAATAAAGTCTAATGCAAAGATTCAGAAATTTTAAACTATTTAAAATCTCTGATTATCAGAGATCTTTAACAACTGTTCAAAGCGATTTGATAGCAATGACTTTCAAAATGCTTTTGATATGGGATTTTGAACTTTGGACTTAAATACCTGAAATCTGGTTATTGCTCATAGCCCACTCACTGCACTCTTAAGGATGGCTGCAGCAGATAGCCTTCAGGCTCAATTAGAATAGTAGAGTTACAAAAGGAATGTGTTGCCATGGGGGACTGAGCACTATTGGTAGGTCAGATTGAGCTTTGGATTCATTCCAACTTGGTTCAGATTTGAGAAAAGGCAATTGGTCATTTGTTATTCTTTCAAGACCTGTGATTAATGGTTGGTGTTTTTCCTTTCTCTACAGGAGGTTCTTGGATACAAAGTTGATCATCAAGTTTCTGTTTACATTGTTGCAGTGTTAGAATATATATCGGCTGACATACTTAAGTTGGCAGGCAATTACGTGCGAAATATTCGGCATTATGAAATCACTCAACAGGACATCAAGGTAGCAATGTGTGCTGATAAGGTAAGACCACATACATTTTACTAAAACTTAAAGCTTGCTGGTGAAACACCTTTTATTTACCAAAAAGACAACTTGAGCTTCAACAGAATATCAGACATTTTTACAAAGCTATACTATTTAACAAATAAATATTTTTCCAGTTAGATGTCAGATCTAGCTGGACCATTTGAAATTTGTTTAAACTTTCGAATCATCATAGTTAATGGTATTTGTCGAAGTAATTTTTTTTCACCTTTTTGTGTGATATTAATGGCAATAAGTTGAATGAGAGTTTTTTAATGTTTATTTTCGAAGAGTTTACGTTGCTGAATTTTAATTATTCCTGTGTAAAATTCTTTCTATTTGTACTATACCGTTGCAATCAGTGAGATTTTGTAAGTTGCCGAATACTCTATCACACTTGTACAGGCACATTGTGGAAAGCATACTGACTGATGGCATTACAGCCTGGTTTGGTGATTTGAATGCCCAGAAAAACAGAAGGTGATAGGGGGAAACATAGCCAGGTCCATTACAGACTTTGAGCTCCCATCTGTTGAATGCATCAATGTGAGGCGCTGCCTCCAGAAAGAAACCAACATCAGAAAGGATCCCTAAATACACTGGTCACAACCTTTTCTCGCTGCTGCCTTTGAGCTAAAAGGTACAGGTCTGAAAACCAGCATTTCTAAGTTCAAGAACAGTTTGTTTCCAACAGCTATCAGACTTTTGAACCTTCCATTGTGATCATAATCAGGATCTTTCTGCATTCTTGCAAAGTCACATTTTTGCACAATTATATTTATGGACTCTTTTTAATACAATAATGTGTAATTTTTCCCCCCACAAAACACCTGTTCAGCTGTAGCAAGTAAACATTTTGGTACACTTATACATTGCGCAATGTATATGACAATAAACTCATGATCATCGTGCATTTTTTACTTCTACACAAGAAAAATAGACAAAGATGGAAATCTTTGGAAATCTCTCCATTGCTGATCATGGTTTTTCCCTTCTAAAATCTATAATCAGCTCCTTGGTTTTGGAGACAATGAGTGGGAGGTTGTTAGTACACCATTAAGCCAAATTTTCAGTCTCTTTCTTTTAATCACCCTACTGCGGTTGTATTGTCAGCATATTTGTAGATGGTATTGTTATTGTTCCGAGCCACGCAGTAATAGGTGTAAGGCAAATAGAGCAGGGGGCTAAGTATGTAGATCTGTGGTGTCCCGTTACTGATGAAGATTGGTAAGGAGATGTTCTTACCATTCCTCACTGATTGTGGTGTGGAGATAAGGAAACCCAGGATGCAATTGCACAGTTAGGTTTTGAAGTCCAGTTCTTGGAGTTTGCTGATCCATTTTGAGGGGTTGATGGAGTTGAATGCCGAACTGAAGTCAGTATCTGTAGATATTTCTGTGAATCTGCTCCTGAAATGGCATGAACTTATATAGTGACCATCCCCACCCCATAATGTTTGGGACAAAGATACATTTCTCCTGCTCTCCACAGCTTTAAATTTGTAATCAAACCGTTCACATGAGATTAAAGTGCACATTCCAGATTTGTGCACATTTTGGTTTGACCATAGAAATTACAGCACTTTTTATACATATTCACCTAATTTCAGGACACCATAATGTTTGGGACATTTGGCTTTGAGCACTTGTGTATATTTGATTGCTTCATTGGTGCAGGTATAATAGAGCTAGGCTTGCTTCTTAGCTTTTGATCACCTTTGGAGTCTGTAGTTGCCATTCTTCAACATGAGGATCAGAGTTGTGCCACTGAAAGTCAAAGAATCTGTTATAAAGCTGAAAAGGAAGAACTAAGCAGTCAGAGACATCACCTAAACCTCAGGATGACCAAAATCAACTGTTTGAAACATCATCAAGAAGAAAGAGCAGACTAATGATCTCAGTAATCGCAAAGGGACTGGTGGGCCAGGAAGACCTCCACTGCTAATGACTGAAGAATTCTCATCATAATGAAGAAAAGTCCCCAAGTGCCTGTCTGACAGATCAGAAACATCCTTCAGGAAGCAGGTGCAGATGTGTCAATGACTTTTTTTGCAGAAGACTTTATGAACAGAAGTACAGAAGCTACACTCCAAGATGTAAGCCACTAGTTACCCACAGAAACAGAATGTTAAATGACCAGATTACAGTTTGCCAAGAAGTATTTAAAAGAACCTGCAGAATTCTGGAGAAAGGTCTTGTGGACAAAGATGAACTTATATCGGGGGGTATGCCATGTGATGACATGGGGCTAGACTTGGAATCCCTTCTCCATAAAAGTTTCAAAAAAGAGTTAAAAAGGCTGAAGTGATTAAAAGAAAGAAAAGCTGTTGGAAGGCATGCAGAACAACTTAGAATGCCACCTAAGAAGGAAAACAATTTACTATCTTTCAAGAAGTTGAACAAGAAAAGGAAGCAGATAAAGAAGAAAGACCTACCTTGAAGAATGATCCTGGAGCTGCCCGGATGGTAGGAGCTTGTAGGGATAAGCCTGGAGCTGGGGAGACCTTGGACGTTGCTGTGCAAGGTCTCCCCCAACAATGGCTCCCTGCCATGGGAGAAGAAGTGACTCTGCGGATGCGTGAGGAGTCATTCATGCGCGGAGCACAGAAAAAACGGAGCCAATTTTTAAAAAAGCTCAAGAAGCCTCCAGCGATCAAGAAGAAGAACAGGAAGAAGAGGAAACGTATGTAGAACAAAGAGTTTTGACTAAAAAAAACAAGAGAAAATAAAAGATGTATATCTACAACAGAAATGAAGAAATATATGGATACTTTTCAACAATCTCTGGTGCAATTGACAATGGAAGTTTAAAAAATGTAGTTAAAATATAATTGAAAATAAAGGTTATACAAAAAAGGTGGAAAAATTGTCGCAAATGGATAAAAAAATTTGAAGTGGTGGAAGAAAAAATTAAAGGGAATGGATTTGAAATTCAAAATGTTAAAGAACAAATGAAAAAAGTTTAAGCAGGAGTGACCACAACAAAAGATCAACTAACTCAAAAAAATTGATATGTTAAAAATTTCAGTAGAAGAAATAATATAAAAATTGTTGGATTTAAAGAAGGCGATGAAGAACAAGACATGAAGAGATTTTTGCAACGTTGGATCCCACAAACTTTGGGGGTAACTGAATTTCAAGGAGATATCGAGATTAAAAGAGCCCATAGAGCATTACGACCAAAACTTCAGCCAGATCAAAAACCATGTTCAATGCTGGTCAAATTGCTTCGTTACGAAGTAAGGAAAAAGATCCTGGAACTGACAGCGAAAGAAGCGAAAGATTATTAATTGTTAATTTATAATAGAAATAAATCTTCATTTACCCTTGTATAAGTTTTGATTTGTTGAAAAATTAAAAGAAATTCCATGTTGTTAAAAATGTGTTATGGGGAAAAAAGGTTATAATTTTGTTTTTAGGTCTAGCAGTATTGAAATTTTTGTTCCTGAAAGAAAAAAATAGATTTTTTTCAGAACCCAATGAAGCAAAAGTGTTTGCAGATTCATTGCCGAAGAAAGAGAAATGAGAACTAGGTGTTGCTTGAAATGAGAGAGGATGCAGAAAGATTTCAGCTGAGGATGTAAAGAAGAAAAGATAGGTTTTGAGAGAGAGAGTGTATTAGGGAGGAAAGTTCTTACCTGGTAGATCTATAAAAAACTGAAATTGGTAATTGGTAGCAATTGAATAGATCGGAGGCAATAAAAGACAGTATAATATTTCGGGGGAGTTAGTTGGGGGCATGAGCCTGGCCTCTGTGGAGTCATGCAAATGGGTGTGGTTTTGATCTCAACTCCTATCAATCAGGGAAGTAAGGACGTATTACTAACAATGCACACCTTTGGTTGGGGATTGCGGGGGGGGGGGGGGGGTTCGATCTTTTTCTGCATTTCTTCTTTCTCTTTACTAGTACACCTAAATATAATAATTTATTATGAATTATATTGTTAGCGTTTTGAATGAGAAGGGATGTAAGAAGGGATTTGGGGAGTATTGAGTGGGACAGGATATTTTCAGGTAAGGATGTAAATGAAAAATGGAGGATATTCAAAAAAGAAATTTTGAGGGTACAGAGTAGATATGTCCCAGTGAGGATCAAAGGAAAGGCTGGAAGTCATAGGGAGGCTTGGTTTTCGAGGAATATTGGAAATTTGGTTAGGAGAAAAAGGGAGGTGTACAAGAGGTATAAAGAGTAGGGAGCTGAGAATTTGAAGGAGGACTTCAAGGAGTGTAGAAGGAATCTTAAGAAAGAAATTAGAAAGGCCAACAAAAGGCACGAAGAGGCTTTGGCAGACAGAGTAAAAATAAATCCAAAGGGTTTCTCTAGGTACATAAAAAGTAAAAGATTAGTGAGGGATAAAATTGGACCCCTTGTAGATAGCGAGGGTAGGCTAAGTGAGAAGTCAGAGGAAATGGGGGAAATTTTGAATGATTTCTTTGCCTCGGTATTCACTAGGGAAAAAAATATTGAACCAGTTGAAGTAAAGAAAAATAGTGGGGAGGTCATGAAACATATAAGGATAACTGAGGAGGTAGTGATGCCTGTGTTGAAAAAGATAAAGGTGGATAAATCTCCGGGACTGGACAAAATATTCCCAAGGACACTCAGGGAGGATAGTGGACAGATAGTGGGGCCATTAACAGTGATATTTAGGATGTCACTGGCCACAGGGGTAGTGCCAAAGGATTGGAGGGTGGCGCATATGGTTCCGCTGTTTAAGGAAGGGTCCAAATGTAAACCTGGGAATTATAGGCCCATGAGTCTGACGTCTGTGGTGGGCAAGTTGATGGAAAGTGTTCTGAGGGATGGTATTTACAAATATTTGGAGGTACAGGGATTGATAGGGAGTAATCAGCATGGTTTTGTCAGGGGTAGTAGATCATGCTTGACAAACCTGATTGAGTTCTTCGAGGGGGTTACAAAAAAGATTGATGAAGGAAAAGCTGTGGATGTTGTCTATTTAGACTTTAGTAAAGCTTTTGACAAAGTTCCCCACAGGAGGTTAGGAAAAGAGGTGGAGGCATTAGGTATAAATAAGGAGGTAGTGAAATGGATTCAGCAATGGTTGGATGGGAGGTGTCAGAGAGTAGTGGTAGAAAATTGTTTGTCCAATTAGAGGCCAGTGACTAGTGGAGTTCCTCAGGGATCGGTCCTGGGTCCACTATTGTTTGTTATATATATTAACGATCTGGAAGTAGGGGTGGAGAATCGGATAAGCAAGTTTGCGGATGATACAAAGATTGGTGGTGTTGTGGACAGTGAGGAAGATTACCGTAGATTAAAAGGTGATTTAGGAAGGCTGGAGGTGTGGGCTGAGAAATGGCTGATGGAATTTAATACAGATAAGTGTGAGGTGTTACATTTTGGAAAGGCAAATCTAAATAGGCCATATGCATTAAATGGTAGGCTATTGAGAGGTGCAGAGCAACAAAGGGATTTAGGAGTGATGGTAAATAGTACCCTCAAGGCTGATACTCAGGTAGATGGTGTGGTGAAGAAGGCATTTGGAATGTTGGCCTTCATAAATCGGAGTATTGAATTCAAGAGTAGGGAGGTTATGATGAAATTGTACAAGGCATTGGTGAGGCCAAATTTGGAGCACTGTGTACAGTTTTGGTCACCAAATTATAGGAAAGATATAAACAAAATAGAGAGAGTGCAGAGAAGGTTCACGAAAATGTTGACAGGGTTTCAAGGTTTGAGTTTCAGGGAAAGGTTGTACAGACTGGGGCTTTTTTCTTTGGAGCGTAGAAGATTGAGGGGGGACTTGATAGAGGTGTTTAAGATTTTAAAAGGGACAGACAGAGTATGTGTGGATAGGCTTTTTCAATTAAGAGTGGGGGAGATTCAAACTAGAGGGCATGGTTTAAGATTGAGCTTCCGGCAGACGTGGTTGAGGCGGGATCATTGGTTAAATTTAAGAAAAGACTGGATAGTTACATGGAGAGGAGAGGACTAGAGGGGTATGGACCGGGTGCTGGTCAGTGGGACTAGGAGGGTGGGGATTTGTTACGGCATGGACTAGTAGGGCCGAACTGGCCTGTTCTGTGCTGTAAGTGGTTATATGGTTATATAATGAGCAGGTGTGGAAGTGGAAAGATGGATGGTTAGTAAATTATGTGGAAGACTAGTTTTAATTATTAGCAGGATACAAAATCAAATAAAGTGGAAAAAATTATTAGTATATATGAAAAAAATTAAAGCGGACATAGCTTTTTTTTTACAAGAAACTCATTTGACAGAAAAGGAACATGAAAAATTAAAAAGAGACTAGGTAGGGACTGTAGTAGCATCATCAAAGGCTAGAGGTACAGCAATATTGATAAATAAAAAACTACCCATTAAAATACTGGATACTAGTTTAGATGTAGCTGGAAGATATGTTATGGTAAATTGTCAGATCTATTCGGAACAATGGACCCTAATGAATGTATATGCACCAAATGTAGATGATGGTAAATTTATGCAAATGTTTTTATGCATTTATCTAATGCTAAGGGTAAAGTTATATTAGGGGAAGATTTTAATTTTGCTTTAGACCCTAAATTAAAATTTAATTCAATACAGACTTATTGAGTGAAGAGGGATATAATGAAATTGAGGCAAAAATGAGTTGGGTGAAAGGGCTCATAAAGTTTTAGCATGGCAATTAAAAACAGAACAAATTTCTAGAACAATAACTGCAACTAAGAAGCCTACAGGTCAGATTACTTATTTAAAAAAAACAGGAAATAAATGATAATTTTAAGGAATTTTATGCTAAATTTTATCATTCAGAATCTATGAAAGATAATAATTAAATAAAAGATTATTTGAGACAAGTTAAACTGCTTGTGCTAAAGGAAGATGAAAAGTTAAGGTTGTCTGAAAATTTTTCTGAAATAGAAGTTTATGAGACCCTAATGTCTCTACAGTGTAATAAGGCACCGGGTGAAAATGACTTTCCACCAGAATTTTATAAAGAGTTTAAGGAGTTATTAATGGAGGTATTAGACCAAATGATAAAGGTACATGATTTACCAGAATCATTTAAAACAGCATTAATAACAGTAAGAAAGGGAAAGATTGTTTACAACTTTCATTATATAGACCTATATCATTATTGAATCTTCTTCTTCTTTGGCTTGGCTTCGCGGACGAAGATTTATGGAGGGGGTAAAAGTCCACGTCAGCTGCAGGCTCGTTTGTGGCTGACAAGTCCGATGCGGGACAGGCAGACACGGTTGCAGCGGCTGCAGGGGAAAATTGGTTGGTTGGGGTTGGGTGTTGGGTTTTTCCTCCTTTGCCTTTCATCAGTGAGGTGGGCTCTGCGGTCTTCTTCAAAGGAGGTTGCTGCCCGCCAAACTGTGAGGCGCCAAGATGGACGGTTTGAGGCGTTATCAGCCCTCTGGCGGTGGTCAATGTGGCAGGCACCAAGAGATTTCTTTAGGCAGTCCTTGTACCTTTTCTTTGGTGCACCTCTGTCACGGTGGCCAGTGGAGAGCTCGCCATATAACACGATCTTGGGAAGGCGATGGCCCTCCATTCTGGAGACGTGACCCATCCAGCGCAGCTGGATCTTCAGCAGCGTGGACTCGATGCTGTCGACCTCTGCCATCTCGAGTACTTCGACGTTAGGGATGAAAGCGCTCCAATGGATGTTGAGGATGGAGCGGAGACAACGCTGGAGGAAGCGTTCTAGGAGCCGTAGGTGATGCCGGTAGAGGACCCATGATTCGGAGCCGAACAGGAGTGTGGGTATGACAACGGCTCTGTATACGCTTATCTTTATGAGGTTTTTCAGTTGGTTCTTCAGCATGATGCTGAACCAAGCCATGAAAGACCCCAACAATGAAGACGCTGTTTATATCCGGTACCGCACGGATGGCAGTCTCTTCAATCTGAGGCGCCTGCAAACTCACACCAAGACACAAGAGAAACTTGTCCGTGAACTACTCTTTGCAGACGATGCCGCTTTAGTTGCCCATTCAGAGCCAGCTCTTCAGCGCTTGACGTCCTGCTTTGCGGAAACTGCCAAAATGTTTGGCCTGGAAGTCAGCCTGAAGAAAACTGAGGTCCTCCATCAGCCAGCTCCCCACCATGACTACCAGCCCCCCCACATCTCCATCGGGCACACAAAACTCAAAACGGTCAACCAGTTTACCTATCTCGGCTGCACCATTTCATCAGGTGCAAGGATTGACAACGAGATAGACAACACTCGCCAAGGCAAATAGCGCCTTTGGAAGACTACACAAAAGAGTCTGGAAAAACAACCAACTGAAAAACCTCACATTATTGAATACAGATTACAAAATTATATCAAAATTACTAGCTAACAGGTTAGCTGAATTTTTGCCAAAATTAATAAATATGGATCAAACTGGTTTTTATTAGGAATAGAAGAGCAGCAGATAATATTGTTAATTTTTTAAGTTTGATAAATATAGCACAAAATAGAAAGATCCCAGCAGTAGTGGTAGCATTAGATGCAGAGAAAGCATTTGATAGATTGGAATGAGACTTTTTATTTAAAACACTTAATGCTTTTGGGATTCCAAATACTTCTTTAAATTGGATAAAGGCATTATATGATCAGCCAAAAGCAAAAACAATTACAAATAAAAAAATGTCAAAAAATAGAATGGAATTCATATAGAGAGAGGAATTAAAAATGATCAGTTAGCCAAAAATGCTGTTAAAACAAAACCAACTTCTTCCTTTTACTTGAATAATTCTTTATTTGATAATTGGTATAGTAAAGGTATACAGAGGATGAAAGATTGTTTTTTAGGATTTTTAAAAACTTTTGACCAATTAACAGATATACAATATACATAATAATACAATTTTTGCATATAATCAATTAAAATAATATTTGAAAAAGAAATTGGGAACAGATTTGAGACTTCTAAAACAAAGTCAATTTATAATAACAGATATATTTATGGTCAAGAAATTTATTACTAACATGTATATCTTCTTCTTTGGCTTGGCTTCGCGGACGAAGATTTATGGAGGGGGTAAAAAGTCCACGTCAGCTGCAGGCTCGTTTGTGGCTGACAAGTCCGATGCGGGACAGGCAGACACGGTTGCAGCGGTTGCAGGGGAAAATTGGTTGGTTGGGGTTGGGTGTTGGGTTTTTCCTCCTTTGCCTTTTGTCAGTGAGGTGGGCTCTGCGGTCTTCTTCAAAGGAGGTTGCTGCCCGCCAAACTGTGAGGCGCCAAGATGCACGGTTTGAGGCGTTATCAGCCCACTGGCGGTGGTCAATGTGGCAGGCACCAAGAGATTTCTTTAGGCAGTCCTTGTACCTTTTCTTTGGTGCACCTCTGTCACGGTGGCCAGTGGAGAGCTCGCCATATAACACGATCTTGGGAAGGCGATGGTCCTCCATTCTGGAGACGTGACCCATCCAGCGCAGCTGGATCTTCAGCAGCGTGGACTCGATGCTGTCGACCTCTGCCATCTCGAGCACCTCGACGCTAGGGATGAAAGCGCTCCAATGGATGTTGAGGATGGAGCGGAGACAACGCTGGTGGAATTACAAGAAATCACAAAGAAAAAAGATTTGTATAAATCAAAAATGCGATGGGAGAAAGATTTAAATAGGAAATGTGGTCAAAATTGTGTCAAGAAAGTGTTAGGAATAAAGTTGATGCTAAATACCAAATGGTGAAATATAATTTTCTCCATCATTTATATTATACTCTGTGGCAGTATGCCATTAGGCAGGTGAACCGGCCCCACTTGTCACGCACGCAGCGGAACAGCCGGCCAAATTGGCGCTGTCGGGGGTTTCCTCCCGACCTCGGCACCGGGCTCAGAAGCCCGTGTTTGGGGACTCTCGTGATGCCCCTGTGAAGTCGGGGGACCCCCCCCCCCCCCCCCCCCGCCCCAATGCATTTTTCAGCCAGGTCCAAGCTGGGAGTATAAGACCAGCCAGGTCCAGGCTGGGAGTATAAGACCAGCCAGGTCCAGGCTGGGAGTATAAGACCAGCCAGGCAGCCTGCAATAAATCAGTTTTGCTCACTGAACTCAACCTGTCTGGTTGTGCGATCCTTCAGTTAGCAGTGTAGCCACAGCTACAATTGGTGACCCCGACAGGTTCAAACATCTTTGAACCCAACCTGAATGACCCTTTGATCAACACTATAGCCATCAAGCTTCCTGATTTCTGGGTTCAGGAGCCGGAGACCTGGTTCAGCCACGCAGAGGCTCAGTTTCACCTCTGCCAGATTTCAACGGATTTGACCAAGTTTTACCATTTGGTCGCCGCCCTGGACCAGGCCACCGCCAAACGAGTGCTGCACCTCATTCAGCACCTACCCTCGAAAGATAAGTATGGGACCATCAAGCAGGTGTTTACCGGCTCCCTTGGCCTCTCCAGATGCCAGTGTGCCGCTTGGATGCTGCACCTTGGCGGAACAGAACTCCATTCGAGTTGATGGATGAAATGCTCGCACTCATGAGCGATCACACCAACTGCCCACTCTTCGAACGCTTCTTCCTCGACCATCTGCCTGAAGACATCCGGCTGTTACTGTCCCAAGAGAGCTTCGTCGACCCTAGGAATGTCACTCAAAAGGCTCAGGAGCTATAGCTTGAACAATTTCCAGAGGGCTCAGCAGTCCAGCAGGTTACAAGTCACGGGCATTACCACGCCAAGCCTTCCTCTAGTGCTGCGGTGGAACACTCGGCCCCTGCAGGGGCCTCAAAGAGCATAGCCAGAAGCAAGTCATCCATTCAGGCCTCTACTTCTTCCACCGGCACAGGGGAGCCAAGGCTCGTAAGTGTCGTCAACCTTGCTCGTTCCAGGGAAACGAGCAGGCCGGCCATTATTAATGGCTGTGGTGGCTGGCCAAGAACACAGCCTCTCTACCTGTGGGATCCAGTCAACGGCCGATGCTTCCTTGTCGACATTGGGGCCCAGATCAGTGTCATCCCGGCCACAGCCATTGAGTCCCAGAACCGGCCTCGAGGTCCTCCCCTCCGTGCAACCAATTCAACGGAGATCTGAACTTATGGAGACAAGACCGTCCACTTCCAGATCGGCCAGCGGAAGTTTTCATGGAGGTTCGCCATTTTGTCTCTTCCAACCGCCATCCTGGATGTCAATTTCCTCCTCACCCACTGACTCCTGGTCAACATTCGAGTAGGCGACTGGTAGATGCCCGTACCTTCCAGTCCATTCGCCTCAACGCCTCCCGCACAGAGCAGCCACAGATGACCATGGTCAGCTCACCCAAGGACGAGTTTCAGTGTATCCTGGATGAGTTCCCATTCCCTCCTCAAGCCGCAGTTCTTAACTGCGTCACCACGCCACGGGGTGTTTTATTACATCCCCAATCAAGGCCCACTGGTCCACGCCAAGGCACGCCAGCTCCGCTGGATAAGCTCCAGATAGCGAAGGAAGAGTTCTCGCATCTGCAGAAACTGGGGATCATTTGATGCTCTGACAGTCCTTGGGCCTCACCACTCCACCTGGTCCCGAAAGCCTCCGGTGGCTGGCGTCTCTGCGGAGATTATCGACAGCTTAACAACGCGACAGTACCTGACCATTTCCTGATCCTTCACATCCAGGACTTAACGTCCAACCTGCATGGCGCAAGGGTATTCTCCAAGGTTGACCTGGTGCACAGGTATCACCAAATCCCCGTGCACCCCGAGGACATACCCAAAACGGCCATCATCACCCACTTCGGCTTGTTCGAGTTTCTACGCATGCCGTTCGTCATTTCTGCTATTTCTTGGAGGGCTTTCACCATTTTTACCAACCACAAACCCCTCACTCAGGCGCTCACTATGGCAAGAGATTCCTGGTCGGCTCGCCAACAGCGTCACTTCTCCTTCGTGTCGGAGTTCACCACCGACATTCGGCACAAGGTGGGGAAAGCCAACGTGGTCGCCGACGCACTCTCACAACCAGCCATTTGCGCGCTGACACCCAGCTCGACCGGCCAGCTCGCCCGGGACCAGAAGTCCGACGAGGAGACGAGGGCCTTCAGGATTGCCATCACGGGCTTGCGGTTACAGGATCTCCCAACTCCTCACAGTGAGGACACCATCCTGTGCGATGTCTCCATGGGCTCCCCATGACCAGTGGTTCCCCAGCAGTGGCGCAGGCAAGTCTTCCACCATATCCATGACCTTTCCCACCCTTCCATCAGGTCCATGGTCCATATGGTGGAAGAATGTTTCGTCTGGCACAGGCTTCGGAAGCAGATTGCGGACTGGGCCAGAACCTGCACCCATTGCCAGCTTTCCAAGGTACACAGGCACACCAGAGCACCCGTACAAGATTTTGAACATGTCTGGGAACGGTTCAGCCACATACATGTGGACATCGTCGGACCCTTACCTGTTTCCCAAGGTAACCGTTACCGTTTCACAGTGGTAGACCGCACCACTCATTGGCCTGAGGCGATCCTGATGCCAGATGCCTCTACATCTGCCTCCTGCTCCCGAGCGCTGTTGAACGGTTTGGTTGCCTGGTTTGGCATCCAGAACCATTTCACCAGTGATCGGGGCACCTAGTTCACGACTGCGCTTTGGGCACAGCTCGCCAACAGGCTGGGGATCGTTCTACATCACACTACGGGCTATCACCCACAGGCCAATGGGCTAGTTGAGCGATTGCACCGCCACCTTAAGTCGGCACTTATGGCCCACCTCACCGGCCCCGACTGGGTGGATGAGCTGCCTTGGGTGCTCCTGGGCATCTGCTCGACACCCAAAGAAGACCTACAGGCGCCATCAGCTGAGCTGGTCTACGGTGCACCGCTAGCCCTACCCGGTGAGTTCGTCAACGCACCTCACAACCCTCAGCAGTCACTGCACGGTCTACTTCCCTGCCTCTGGGCCCAGTTGGACTCCTTCACACCCCCACTGCCGCCCAGACACGGCATGTGGGCCTCTTGCGTCCTCAGCGAGCTGTACTCCGCAGAGTACGTTTTTATCAGGCGGGGCCCGTCCACAGCACTTCTACAAAGACCTTATGAAGGGCTGTACAAAGTCATCTAGCGTTCAGGATCCACTTTCACACTGGACATCAGTGGTAAGAGGGAACTGTTTACGGTGGACAGGTTAAAGCCTGCCCACCTCAACCCCACTGAACCAGTAGTTGTGGCCCAACCCAAGAAGCGAGGCTGCCCAGCAAAAAAGGACATTGGTGTCAATTCTGGGGGGGGCTCTGTGGCGGTACGCCATTAGGCAGGCGAACTGGCCCCGCTTGTCACACACGCGGTGGGACAGCTGGCCAAAATGGCTCCGTCAGGGGTTTCCTCCCGACCTTGGCACTGGGCTCAGAAGCCTGTGCTTGGGGACCCATGTGATGCCCCAGTGATGTTGGGGCCCCCAGCACGGTTCTCAACCAGATCCGGGCTGGGAGTATAAGACCAGCCAGACAGCCTGCAATAAATCCCTGAACTCAACCCGGCTGGTTGTGCGATCCTTCAGTTAGCAGTGTAGCCGCTGCTACAACTCCATATAAATTAAATGGACTTAACCCTAATTATTTTAAGTGTTTTTGATGTACAAAAGTAATAGGGACTTTTTTTTACATTCAATGTGATCTTGTGAAAAACTGGAAAGGTTTTGGAATGATTTGAGTATTATTAGGACAAATTATGAAACTATAGATACAAAAGGATCCAAGAATTTTTTTTACTTGGAGATATATATGAAAAGGATATATAATTGAAATTGGATAAATGCAAAGAAAAATTTTTAAATATAGCAATAGTGGTTGCAAAGAAATGTAGAGCGATAACATGGAAAGTTGATAATCAAGTATTAAGTAGGTGGCACACTGAAAAGCAAAATAGTATACCTTTGGAAAAAATTACACGTAGTTTAAGAAATTGAGTTGAAAATTTTTATAGTATTTGGAAGCCATATATGGATTTTATGAATAAGTTTCTGTCCACGTCTTCCATCTTATCCACCCCTCTCAATTAGAAATTAATAATAATTGATTAACATATATATATGATAATTTGCTATTGTATATGTAGTAGTAGGTTCTTTCTTTTCTTTCTTACTTTTGGGAGGGAGGGGGGTTGGGGAGAAGATTTAAAAGTTCTCTTTTTGTATCACTATGCATGATCAAATGATTAATATTGTATTCATTGTTTTTTTGTCTGTATTGATATAAATGATAAATAAAATTTAAAAAAAAACATATCAGAGTGATGGCAAGAGCAAAGTGTCGAGAAGTAAAGGAACTGCCCAAGATCCAAAGCATACCACCTCATCTGTGAAACATGATGGTGGGTTTCTTGTGGCCTGGGCATGTATGGCACACTTATCTTCATTGATGATGTAACTGCTGATGGCAATAGCAAAATTAATTCTGAGGTGTATGGAAACACCTTACCTGTTCAAGTTAGAGCAGATGCTGCCAAACACATTGGGCAGTGCTACATCCTACAGCAAGACAATGATCCCAAACATACTGCTAAAGGAAGAAAGTAGTTGTTCAAAGCTAAAAAATTGAAAATTTTTGAATGGCCAAGTCAGTTAACCTGTCTAAGTCCAAATGAGCATGCCTTCAAGATGCTGAAGAGAAAATTTAAGGAGACAAGCCCCCAAAACAAGCAGGAGCTGAAGGTGGCTGCAGTAGAGGCCTGACAGAGAATCACCAGAGAATATACTCAGCACCTGGTGATATCTATGAATCACAGACTTCAAGCAGTCATTGCATGCAAGGGATATACAACAAGGTACTAAGCATATACATACCATTGCTATGTCCCAAATATTATGGTGCTCTGAAATGAGAGGACTGCATAAAAAATGCTGTAATTTGTGCATGATCAAACCAAAATGTACAGAAATGATCTTTAATAAAATGTGGAATGTGCTCTTTAATTCCATACATATGAATTGTTTGATTACAAATTTAAAACTGTGGAGCCCAGGGACAAATAAAGGGAAAAAAAATGTCTTTATGTCCAACATTATGGAGGCCACTATGGACGATGTGTTTGAATGAAGATTAATATTCACTTGGAAAATTATTTATTTTCTAATGTCTAAGATGGAATTGTATGATAATCTTTTACTTATAAGTAAAGAGTGTATGGGTTTCAAAGTTGAAAATCTTTTAACATGCAAGATGTTACTGCAAAAAAAATCATCCTCAAAGAAAAGTATTTTTTCTCTACAAATTCTTCCAGTATGTGCCATCAGAACATGCAGATGATGCCACATATTTGAGAACTGAAAGCAACAATTCCATGTTAGCTATCAAATTTCTTAATTTCAGAGTACACAAGTGAAGTAATAAAAATTGTTTTCCAGGTACTAATGGACATGTTCCATCAAGATGAGGAAGATCTAGCTGTGATAGAAGAAGAACCCATTAATACTGGTGAACAAGCATACTATGATTTAGTGAAGATGTACATGTCTGAGATTCGGCAATATCTAAGAGAATTGAATCTCATCATCAAAGTCTTCAGGGAGCCCTTTGTATCAGATGCAAAGCTGTTTTCATCAAATGTATGTTGTAAATATTATGAACATATTGTTAATATATTCAGATTGTCATGTTTGTTGCCAATTTAAATCTTGCTTTTTCTAGTCCTTTTTATGTGCTCAAAGCATACCAATAGTTACAGCATCATTTTTAAGTTCTTATCTCATTGCCAGAATGTATTTACACAAGTAATAGATATTTTAAAATGTTGCAGATTTTGGAAATCTGATGAAGTAAAAACAAAATACTGGAAAATTCAGCAGATCACGCAGCATCTGTATACAGAAAAACAAAATTAATGTTTCCGGTCCAAAATATTTTTGTCAGCACTGGGAAAGTGAGAAAAGGCCTTGGATCTGAAACATTAATGCTATTTCTCTTTACAGAGCAGCTGCTTGACCATCCATTTTGTGGTTATATGTGTGTATACACAAGACCACCACTATACTGCCAACTTCAGTTAAATTTCCAAATGAAAGTTCTTGAATTGTTCAAAGTTTGTTCTTCCATAGACATGAAAAAATAAATAATTAAAAGAGTTTTTTTATGATAGCATTTAAAAGTCTCATTTTAAGATGTAGATTAGATTAGATGTCTAAATTTTGGAAGTTTTAAATCTTCTTAATGAAAGAGGTACATTTTTGTTACTTTGGAATACTAATAACTGCATTTCTGCTATTTAGCACTAGATGGTGGTACATTTCCAAAAGTGAGAATGTTTTTTCAAGTTTGAAAATTGTTTTTACCTAGAGTGTCTAAGATAGGGTTTCCTAAAACTTGAATACAAAATTATTTCAATTCAAGGTACTTACCATATATGCTGGCGTATAAGACAATGCTATATAAGTTGACCACAGAATTTCCACTTAAAATGTACATTTTGAATTATACACACTTCATAAGACCACCCCAAGTCTGGAACTTGCCAGCTGATCCTGACACTCGTTTTATAAGAGGCGACCTTCCTCACCTCAACTCCAGACCAGGCACTAAGTGTTGTCAGATTCGTAAATGGCATCGCTTGGCACCCCTGCTATGTTGGCAGTGAGACTCTGACGTGATCTACTGAGCTGTTTCCTGTTCATCAATTAATCAGATTTACCCAATGATTCAAAGACCAAGCCGATAAAGAATGAACATGAATATTGCAGCGAGAAAGACTATGTATTACCAAACTGGAATTTCACTGAGTTTCATGGTTAAAGGAGCCTACTTTCAGTCTTCCATGCCCAATGATAAGGGCCAGCCCACATTTCACCCTCATCCACAATGAAGATGCTGAAAGATCCCCCACCAAGACCAAGTATAACTGTGCGTTGCATTTCTCTGCATCCAAGCCAATGTTAAACCCAGCAAAGAAACAGGGACCAATTCATGGGACTTTGGAACAAAAATAATAGAAAGGATTTGCCAAGTATGCTGTTGCCATGCAAGCCGTCCTGTGCATGCGGGTAGTTTCAGTGTCCATGGGACCCACGCATCATAACATTGGAACAACCCTCAGTGCGCAATTTTCAGAGAACTGGCCCAATAATCCTCCACTGAATCTGGCCAACATTAGAGAATTTCAGTAACAATGTTTTTGGGCTGTGATGATTAAGCAGTGCTAAAGCAGTTATCTTCCTTGTTTAGAAGAGATTTCTTTCAACTAGTAGAGTTTAGTTTCCCTTTTATTCTTCCTATTTTAATAAAAATTATTTATGCACTTAGGCATTGATCCATCTATAGCACTGTTAGATATTTGTTTCTCACATTTAATCTGTTCAATATTTTCTGCTTCTGTAGCTTATTTCTTTGGCAGTTGAGTGGTATTATCCCAGTTGGGGGGGGGGGATTCACAAAATCTCCAGATTTTGAAAATATTGGAAATAATCAATAAATCAGAGTTGCTAACTTTAAAGCCACTTTAATATTCCATTGAAATATAAGATGTAAATAAACACTTGTGAATATGTAGGTGTCATGTACTGCATCCGATGCTCCCAATGTGGCCTCCTCTGTGTTGGGAATTTGGACACCAATTGGGAGATAATTTAGTTGAGCACCTAAGCTTTGTCCACTGCAACAGCAAGGACCACCCAGTGGCTAGCCATTTTAATTCTACACACCATTGCCACATTGACACGTCTTTCCCTGAGGCCACCTGCAAATTGGAGGAATAGCAATTCTGTCTCAGCACCCTTCAACCAGACAGGATTAACATTGACTTTTCCAGTTTACATTAACCCTCTCCTTGCTATCCCTTTCTTTCTCTATACCTGCCTTTGCTCCCAACTTCTTCCCTTCTCAGATCAGAGAGCTACCCCCATCACAGCCTTTTTCCTTCCTCGCTCCTTTAGCCATATTACTTCTTACTTGTCCTCCCCTTCCTCCCTCCTCTCCTCTCCTCCTCCTCCCCCCCCCACCCACCTTTATATTCAGGCATTTGCCTGTTTTTTTCATCTATTCCTGATAAAGGATCCAGGCCCGTAACTTTGGTTACCATATACTTCTTATGGATACTATGTGACCTGCTGATTTTCTCCAGTATATTTGTGTCTTACATGATTTGTGTCTGTGCATTGTGTCCATGCTAACCATTGCATGCATCTATTATTTGCATTTCCCACATTGAATGCATAGGTTTCTGTGCTTGTGCAGAAGTTTCTTAAAAGTTGTGAGAGTATCTGTTTTCATCATCTCCCCAGTCACAATCTGTGGGGGAAAAAACTAAATCAAATTATTTAATTTTGACTGCCCACCTACTTAAATTCTCCCAACATGGGAAAAAGATTCTTAATAGCTACTCTGTTTAACTGCCTCATAAATCTTCATTGCCTTGCACACTCTGATGCAATTGGCCATTGGATGTAAACATTTGCGAATAAACTCAAAACTTGTGTTGTTATTTTGCAATTTCTTATCTGCATCTTAAGGTTTTATCATTATCTTTTTATAGGATGTAGAAACCATATTTAGCCGTATTGTGGATATCCATGAGTTGACAGTAAAGTTATTGGGCTTAATTGAAGATACCGTTGAAATGACTGATGAAGGTAGTCCCCATCCCTTAGTGGGAAGCTGCTTTGAAGACCTAGCTGAGGTAAGCATTTTGCTTATTTTTGAATTACAGGTATGCCTCTCTTTACGAATACTTTCTTTACGCAAATTTGCTTTTATGAAGAAACCTGTGTTCACTTTTATGAAAGGATTTACGCTTTTACAGAAAAGCGGCCATTGGAGCTATCATAGGGTTGCTGGCGGGGCTGTCAGTGCGCGGCTGGCGGGGCTGTCAGTGCGCGGCTGGCAGGGCTGTCAGTGCGCGGCTGGCAGGGCTGTCAGTGCGCGGCTGGCAGGGCTGTCAGTGCGCGGCTGGCAGGGCTGTCAGTGCGCGGCTGGCAGGGCTGTCAGTGCGCGGCTGGCAGGGCTGTCAGTGCGCGGCTGGCAGGGCTGTCAGTGCGCGGCTGGCAGGGCTGTCAGTGCGCGGCTGGCAGGGCTCTCAGTGCGCGGCTGGCAGGGCTGTCAGTGCGCGGCTGTCAGGGCTGTCAGTGCACTGCTGTCAGCGCGCGGCTGGCAAGGCGATCAGCATGCGGCTGGCCGGGCGGTCATCCACTGGCTGGCAGGGATGTTAGCGCGTGGTCGGCAAAGTGGTCACAGGGCAGCTGGTGGGGTTGTCAAAACTCAGTGTTTTCCCAATTCTGGTAAGTGAAAACTACACTGTACATACATTATTTTTACTTTATATAGCCTGTGCATTCATCATATAATTCCTGCTTTTACTATTTATTAGTGTTATTTTAGGTTTTATGTGTTATTTGGCATGATTTGGTGGGGGTTTCTTTGGGTCTGGAATACTCAAAAATTTCTCCCATAGAAATCAATGGTAGTCGCTTCTTTTGCTATATGCCATTTTGGTTTACGAAAGGTTATGTAGGAACGCTCTAGTTTCGTAAAGCAGGGTACTTTAATGTGGCAATGATCCACATTTCTCATACTAATAGTTACATTTTCTTCATGAAGAAATTTTGGGGTTTTTTTTTCAAGCAAGAAATATGATTTTTCTTCTAAAATACATTTAGCATAAAGTGGGAGAGAAAGCTTTCTGGTTGGAAATATGGTCATGTTGAATTTAATTTTTATGTAAGAAACTAAAATTAAATAAGAACCTCATCTCAGAAGTATCTAAAACCAAATTGAGGAGAAATAGAACGAAGAAGTGGACTAAACACAAGTGTAAATGTGAACACTTGTTAAAGATCATTTGTCCTTAAAGAGCTTCTGCATTACTATTGAACTTTTCTGATTGTTCTTCAAGTTTTCAAAGGCCTCAGTTTGTTTTGGTGAAAGTAGGAAAATATTTTGACGTAAATTGTATCATGTTCTAGTTGATTATTTTCCTTTTCAGTGATTTAAGACTATTTTTTATCAGTTTTGAGTATATTAGATTTAGCAAATTGAATCAGAAAAAATTATACAGGTACACAATCCTTTATCCAGAACCCTTGGGGGACAGTGTGTCCCGAATTTCGGATTTTTCCGGATTTCGGAAAGCCAGATTTAAGCCCACCTGAATTGTGCAGTCATATCCACCCTACCCCCTTCCAGTCATGCTGCCAACTCCCCCCTGCCCGTCCGACTCGCTCTTCCGGTCTCCCGCCCGACTCGTTCTGCCGGTCTCCCGCCCAACTCGCTTCTGCCGGTCTCCCGCCCGACTCGCTTCTGCCGGTCTCCCGCCCGACTCGCTTCTGCCGGTCTCCCGCCCGACTCGCTTCTGCCGGTCTCCCGCCCGACTCGCTTCTGCCGGTCTCCCGCCCGACTCGCTTCTGCCGGTCTCCCGCCCGACTCGCTTCTGCCGGTCTCCCGCCCGACTCGCTTCTGCCGGTCTCCCGCCCGACTCGCTTCTGCCGGTCTCCCGCCCGACTCGCTTCTGCCGGTCTCCCGCCCGACTCGCTTCTGCCGGTCTCCCGCCCGACTCGCTTCTGCCGGTCTCCCGCCCGACTCGCTTCTGCCGGTCTCCCGCCCGACTCGCTTCTGCCGGTCTCCCGCCCGACTCGCTTCTGCCGGTCTCCCGCCCGACTCGCTTCTGCCGGTCTCCCGCCCGACTCGCTTCTGCCGGTCTCCCGCCCGACTCGCTTCTGCCGGTCTCCCGCCCGACTCATGCTGCTGGTCTCCCAACTTGAGCTGCCATCTCTCTCCCTATTTGCTGGATTTTGGAACTTTCCAGATTTTAGATGTCCAGATAAAGGATTGTGTACCTGTATTCAGAAAACTTGGATGCAATTTGGATTGTATATTCCATACAAAATTCCAATCATTTTTGGCATTTTAGTCCCAACAGTTTTCTGTGCCAGCAGATCATTTACAAGGAATGCATCATGTGAAAATCTGAGTTCAATAGGTTTCAGCCACTGGCATTTGGTTTTGCTATATGTTTGTTTTTACTGTGGTACTGATCAGTATCCATTTTATGAATGATCTTTAATTCACCTAATATATGATTTATGGGTTGAAACATTTTGTATGCAGGTATGTAGCAACCATTCTCAACCTTCTTTTGGGTATGGCCCCCTTAGGACTCTGCTCAAACTTTATGGGCCCTCTTCCCTGTGAAGCAGTCATGTTTAGTTGGTGTCTTCTGTACTTCTCTCCTACTGACTGCATGAAAAACAAAAGATATTTTATGTTTTCAGTTTCACATGCATAATGTGATTAGAAATTATGCCTGGCCCACAGGAAAAAAGAATCTCAGGATTGTAAATGATTTCATGTATGTTTTCTGACAATAAATTTGAACTTTGGGCTAATGCCCCTATGATTACTTTGTCAGCTTCCCTACACTCAGTGGTAATTGAGTCTTTGGGGTTGTGGGAGGAAACTAAGCACCTGATAAAAACTCGCACAATAGCAGAGAACATGCATGCAGCCCACAGACTTTGCATGGGCTCAGGATTAAACACTGAAGCTGAGGCACCAATAGTAATGGCTGTGTTTTCGTATGTGGCAACCTGTGAGGCTGCAATATAAGATCAGTTAAAGCAGCATGAAAAGGGCTGTGATCCACAGTCATTAGATCAGGCCAAGGATCTCTTGGTGTGATTAGTAATGGACAGTTATACAGCCAACATAAGAGAACAGTCCATAAAAAGTTTCATCCTCAATGGTGGCAAGGCATACTGTATGAGTATTCGACTAAAACAATCTCAACCATGTTTAACCAGAAATGCTGAGTGTAAGATTCATCCCTTTCTGAGAACTTCAATATTATAGAAGTTTCAGCCAATTTGATTCATTCCACATGTCAGCAAGAAATAGCTGAGAGCATGAATGCAGCAAAGGCTATGGTCCAGAGAACATTCGGACTGCAATGGGAAATTGCTCAGCTATTTCCCATTCACAAAAAGTAGAATGAAGCAAATCAGGCAATTCAGTCATCAACAGTGCAGTACCCTATATCTGAAACATTTGGACCAGACATTTTTTGTTTTAGTTTTTGTTTGGTTTCTGAACAATGGAAATAAGTGGGATAGTAGCATCAGTAGACTACCGAACGGTGGCACCAATTAAACAACAAACAATGGCAGGCTTTTTGAGCACCTACATGATGCCACAAGTAGAAATTCACATGAAATAATGTTTCTTACTTAACAAAAAAAACTTGATCTCTGCTTACAAAAGAAGTTAAATGCAGCACCAAACACTAGAAATTCTCCTCAATGTCTTTTTCAAATGTTTCCTCCAGTTTCATCTGTCTCATTAAAAATGGTTTTTGTTTTTTCAGTTCATCACTTTCAGTAATTTATCCTTCTGTTTCTTCAGGTCATAGATTGTAGTCATTCCAGCACCATACTCTTCTGTAAGACATTTTACACTTACACCATTGTCCAGTCTGCCAAAGCTTGACTTTCTATTATCAAAATGGGGCCAACAGCTTCAGAACCCTACATGGGTGAGAGAAACACAATGCCTAAGTGCATCTCACTGATTAAATAATTTCTCAGAGTCAATAGGTGAAGCAATATCACCTTTTATTCAAAGTTCTTGCAAGAGTGGGTGCCCTTCAGAGAAGGCACACTCACTGATATTCATCAACTTTTTTTATACATTTCTTTGTGTTAATAACCACTCCTTGGTTAATTTAATTGGTTAGTTAACTGAGTAATTAATATGCTAGTTTAACCTATCAAAAGCTGTTCTGATCCTCGTCTTAAAGCCTGCCCTTGTTTACTTCTCCCATTCCCATGATTTTTGCAACCCCAACTCTTATTTTTTCTCATCCTTATTTGGTATGATGCTTTGTCACATGTTCCCATTCTTTCACAGTTCTTTAATATATTAACTTGGCCTTGCCTCCAATCTCTTGTAGGAACTGTCCTTTCTTTGTATTCTAGCAGACACCCACCCCCCCCCTTCTTCTCTCACGTCTCATCTCTGGTATGATGCTTTGTCACATGTTCCTGTTCTTTCACAGTTTTTTAATATATTAAGTTAGCCTTGCCTCCATTCTTTTGTAGGAACTGTCCTTTCTTTGTATTCTAGCAGACACCACCCCCCCCCCCCCCCCCCACCAATTCTTCTCTCACATCTCATCTCTGTCCAGCCATTGTTAACACTGATGATTACATTTTGCTGAAGCAGCTCTTGGGATCATTCTCACAATCCCCCATTGGAGTTAGTACCATAAAGTTCCTCCAATTCGGATAACATCATACCAGTAGTCTCTTCCATTTTCTCCAGGCTTTTATAGTCAAGTAGATACAGCTTATCCCATGTTGTCCCATCTCTGCGTCCCTTAAGGGCATTTGTTTCATAATTCCAGTTTCAATAAGCCGCTGTGTAAGCCACGCACACAGGGTATAATATAACATTCCACACCAGTTAGTACTCCTACTACCACTATCACTCCCTTCCATTTTCCAAAGTACAACTCCAGCCACCCAGAAGTAAGGTGTCCACTCCTGAATTTTCAGCAAACTCCTCAGCCAGGGTGGAGAGGCCCTGCAACGCTTTTGTAATGGTTCCATCTGGGGCTGTATTGTTTGGGATAAAAGTACAGCATTTTCCACCTAGCATTACACAGACTCCGCCTTTCTCTGCTAACATCATGTCTAGCGCTATTCTATTTTCCCAAGCCACTGGGACTGGTGGCGTCCAATTGCTCAGTGATCTCCTTTACAGCAGCCCGGGTATAATTTGTAACCGCTGTTGATTGCAATAAATATAGTTTATCCAATCCATATTTTTATTAATAGTTACCCACCAAAAGAGGGTCGACTCAAACCCTGCATGCCTTAAATTCATTAGGTACTATCCCTTGGCACCCCAATTGAATCAATATAAATTTGATTATCTAAAGACGTCCCAAGGAAGTCCCTCTTACTTCTCCTTATCCCTATTACCTTCTCCCGTTCAAATCCCAAGGTGAAGGGTATGGCCAATTGAATGATTGCACAGGTGCCCTTCCAATTGTGAGGAAGAATCGATCAGAACCACCATAGATCCGCTCGAAATACATTCAAGGCTGAGTAGTTCCCTCCTCTCTCCTCCATCACATCTTGTACCTTTGTGCACAGTTGTAGCTTTCCCAGGTCCTTTGTGAACTGTCTTGTCTTGAAATGCAGGCTGTGTGATTTCCTGACACAGCTGAGAATGCCGGTGGAATCTGGACATCCTTCATCTTCAGAGGAGGGAACGTCAAGGACGGAGATTTACAGGACTGGTTACCCCAGGCCGCTCTATCCTGATACAAAGCCATCATGCATCTCATTCCTTGTCCGTCTTTACCCCAACCCAACGGAAGTGGAACCACCTGTGATATCGGACGTCCAGAAACGCATGCATAACAATTGCTCTTGTTTAAACTCTTCACCATATATTTTACCCATTCTACCCATATCCCGTCTCAATCTCAATCATCTGTCTAAGGTCCTCTACCTCTACTCTCTTTACTATTTTCGGATCATTGGGAGAAGTATAGGGTTTCGCATTGGGCATTATTGTGAAGGTACTATCAGTTGGATTAGTCTTGGTTCACCATACATCACTCCAATCGGGGCAGGATCTATTAAGACACATATATTTCTCCTGAACACTATATCATCTCTGACTCTTGATCCCTCCACATTTTATTTCGCTACAAGCATCGAACTATATCACCTGCAGTTTAGAACTCTCTGGATGGTAATGGTGAACTTTACTGGCCCTGAGGGCTTGACGATGGATTCCAATCCTCTTCCTACTGGGGTATGAATCCCATCAACCCAACCCTATTCAGCATATCCACCACCATCTCATGTTTATTTCAACCAAAGGAGGAGGTTGTACATAGTTATTTAACTTATGTTTCATAAACTATTCAAGGTCCTGGCCTAATGGCCATCAATGGCTTTTGAACTGGATCTTGAGTGGGTCTTCAGTGGGATGTTTGAACCAAGATGGCGGCTCAGCGGGGGTCCTCATTGGTCCTTTCACTCTTGTATGATGTATCCACCCTTTTTCTGCATTTTTTATCGCCATCTCAATAGACAATAGACAATAGGAGCTGGAGTAGGCCATTTGGCCCGTCGGGCCAGCACCGCCATTTTAGATCATGGCTGATCATTACCATCAGTACCCCTTTCCAGCCTTATCCCCATAACCCTTAACTCCGTTACCCACAAGAGTCTTATCTAACTCTCTTTTGAACATAGTCAGCGAATCCGCCTCTACCACCCTCTGTGGCAGAGCATTCCACAGATTCACACTTCTCTGGGTAAAAAAATGCTTTCTCATCTCCGTCCTAAAGGGCCTACCCTGTATTCTTAAACTATGCCCTCTAGTCCTCGTCTCCCCCATCATTGGGAACAAGTAATCAGACTTCACCTTGTCTATCCCCCTGATGATTTTGTATACCTCAATCATGTCCCCCCTCATCCTTCTAAACTCCAATGGATACAAGTCCAGTTTTTCTAGCCTTGCTGCATATGACAACCCTGCCATCCCTGGAACTAACCTTGTAAATCTGCGCTGCACACCCTCTATAGCTAGTATGTCCTTCCTCAAGTTTGGAGACCAGAACTGGACGCAATACTCCAGGTGGGGTCTCACCAGGGCCCTGTATAACTGCAGAAGGGCGTCTCTGTTCCTATACTCCAATCCCCTCTTTATGAAAGCCAACATTCCATTTGCCTTCTTCACAGCTTTCTGAACCTGCATGCTAGCCTTCAGTGACCGGTGAACAAGTACACCCACTCCCTAGCTTGTCTCCATTTAAATAATACTCAGCTTTCCTATTACTTCCCCCAAAATGAATAACCTCACATTTGTTCACATTGAAATTCATCTTCCATTTAGCCGCCCACTCCTCCAGCCTGTCCAAGTCCCTCTGCATTTTCCTTACATCCTCCTCACACCCCACACCGCCACCCAGTTTAGTGTCATCTGCAAATTTGCTCATGTTATTTATAATCCCCTCATCCAAATCATTAACATAAATTACAAACAACTGAGGACCCAACACCGATCCCTGAGGCACTCCACTCGTCACATCCTGCCATTCTGAAAAAGACCCATTTACTCCAACCCTTTGTTTCCTATCTCTTAACCAATTTCCTATCCATGTCAGCACCTTACCTCCAATACCATGCTCCCTGATCTTGCCCACTAGACTCCCGTGCGGTACCTTATCAAAGGCCTTCTGGAAGTCCAAATACACCACATCCACTGGCTCTCCCGAGTCCACCCTCTTTGTCACATCCTCAAAAAATTCCAGAAGGTTAGTCAAGCATGACTTACCCTGAAGTAATCCATGCTGACTAGCCCTTATACTATTATTACTGACTAAGTGTTCTGCTATTTCTCCTTTTATGATGGACTCCAATATCTTCCCCACCACTGATGTCAGGCTAACTGGTCTATAATTTCCTGTTTTCTCCCTCCCTCCTTTCTTAAAAAGCGGCACCACATCAGCCACTCTCCAATCCTCAGGGACCTCCCCGGAATCTATGGAACTTTGGAAAATGTCGACCAGTGCCTCCACAATTTCCATAGCCACCTCTTTAAGCACCCTAGGATGCAGCCCATCAGGCCCTGGGGATTTATCAGCCCTCAGTCCCAACAATTTACTCATAACCTCCTGCTTCTGGATCCGGATATCCATTAGATCCCCTACCTCCCCAGTAAAGTTCCCCAAGTCTCTTGGTACCGCATGACCACTACCCCCTAACTGACTATAACCTATATCCTCCTTGGTGAAAACAGTTGCAAAGTATTTGTTAAATTCCTCTGCCATATCCTTGTTTCCGGTAATAATTTCACCCTTGCCCATTTTCAAAGGGCCAATTTTAGACCGAACCAATTTCTTCCTCTTCACATACTTAAAAAAGCTTTTGCTATCCTCCGCAATATTATCTGCTAATTTCCTCTCGTACTTCATTTTCCCGTCTCTTATGGCTTTCTTAGTTACCCTCTGATGTTCTTTGAAGGTTTCCCAATCCTCTAATTTCCCACTCCACTTCGCTTTTTTATAATTACTCCCTTTGGACTTGATAATGCACTTGATTTCCTTAGTTAGCCAGGGCTGCCATTTGCATCTCCTAGAGCCTTTCCTCCACTTTGGAATAAATTTGTCCTGAATCCTGTGAAAAATGTCCATAAAAACCAGTCAGGAAGGTTAGAAATGGTCGCTCTCAACTTGGCTGAAGCTTGGCATCCTTCCACGTCTTAACCAGAACCCAATCACCTGGTTGTATTTTGTGAACAGCAAATTCGAGCAGAGGTGACTGGGCCAACAGACCCTTTTTCCTAAGAACAGATAAAGAAGAAGCGATACATAGTTCCTTAGAAATTTGTCTGTAAATTCTATGGTAGGCAATTCCCCTGCTTTTCCCAAAAATTGGCAGTCTGAACAGCATCTCATAAGGGAACAATCCGACATCCCTTCGAGGTGCCGTTCGGATTCGCAATTATGCTATAGGCAAGCATTTAGTCCAGGGTAACTTTGTTTCTAGCACAAATTTGGACAATTGTTTCTTTAAAGTTTGATTCATTCGTTCTACCCGTCCTGAGGAAGGGGGATGCCATGGGGTATAAAAATCCCATGTTATTTCTAACTTTTGCATTGTTCTTGAAGTATCCTAGAGGTGAAGTGATTTCCTTGGTCAAAGTCTATGTTTTCCACCATCCCATAGCGTGGTATTCTTCTTTGGCTTGGCTTCGCGGACGAAGATTTATGGAGGGGGTAAAAGTCCACGTCAGCTGCAGGCTCGTTTGTGGCTGACAAGTCCGATGCGGGACAGGCAGCCACGGTTGCAGCGGCTGCAGGGGAAAATTGGTTGGTTGGGGTTGGGTGTTGGGTTTTTCCTCCTTTGCCTTTTGTCAGTGAGGTGGGCTCTGCGGTCTTCTTCAAAGGAGGTTGCTGCCCGCCAAACTGTGAGGCGCCAAGATGCATGGTTTGAGGCGATATCAGCCCACTGGCGGTGGTCAATGTGGCAGGCACCAAGAGATTTCTTTAAGCAGTCCTTGTACCTTTTCTTTGGTGCACCTCTGTCACGGTGGCCAGTGGAGAGCTCGCCATATAACACGATCTTGGGAAGGCGATGGTCCTCCATTCTGGAGACGTGACCCACCCAGCGCAGCTGGATCTTCAGCAGCGTGGACTCGATGCTGTCGACCTCTGCCATCTCGAGTACTTCGACGTTAGGGATGAAAGCGCTCCAATGGATGTTGAGGATGGAGCGGAGACAACGCTGGTGGAAGCGTTCTAGGAGCCGTAGGTGATGCCGGTAGAGGACCCATGATTCGGAGCCGAACAGGAGTGTGGGTATGACAACGGCTCTGTATATGCTTATCTTTGTGAGGTTTTTCAGTTGGTTGTTTTTCCAGACTCTTTTGTGTAGTCTTCCAAAGGCGCTATTTGCCTTGGCGAGTCTGTTGTCTATCTCATTGTCGATCCTTGCATCTAATGAAATGGTGCAGCCGAGATAGGTAAACTGGTTGACTGTTTTGAGTTTTGTGTGCCCGATGGAGACGTGGGGGAGCTGGTAGTCATGGTGGGGAACTGGCTGATGGAGGACCTCAGTTTTCTTCAGGCTGACTTCCAGGTGTGGTATAATGTACTCTAAAATAACCTTTGATACTCCCCCTGAAGTGGCCGAGGCCTTCGGGAATGCCTCTACCCATCCTGTCAGGTGATCTACTAGTACTAAAAGATACTTTTGCCTGCCTACTTGAGGTAGTTTGGTAAAGTCTACCTGTATACTCTAGAAGGGCTTTATGCCAGGTTCCTTTACTCCTCTTTGGAATTCCCTTAGTATCTTTTTGTTAACTTTTTGACAGGTTAGCCACCCTGCACTTATCTGTTTTGGCATCGTGTATGCTCCCTTGCATCCATATTTTCTCAACACTATATCGCACATCGCTTGTACTCCCTTGGTGCAGGGTGGCCAGGATATTTCTCATGATGGCTTTATTTACTAACTCTCTTTCATCTGGGAGAATCCACTTCCCTTCTTCAGTGTTTACTGCCCCCATTCCACGGAATTCCTCCTCTTCCTCTTTAGTAAATATTGGTTTGGCGTGTTCATAACCCACAGTTATCTCATAAATTTCAGGACTTAGGGCTGCCTCCTTTGCCATCTCATTTGCCATTCGGTTCCCTCTCACCTCTGGTGATTCGCCTTTCTGATGATCATTTATATGTACTACAGTTATCTCCCTGGGCAGCAGTAGGCTCAATAGTACCTGCCTGACCAGTTCCTCATGTACTAGATCCTTCCCTATACTGTTTACTAGCCCTCGCTCTTTCCAGATTTTTCCAAAGTTATGTACTACCCCAAAGGCATATTTAGAGTCAGTGTAGATAGTTCTGTCTTTACCATCCAGTTGTTTTAAGTGCACAATTCCGAGCATACGACTCGCAGCTTTGGGCCAACCAGGTGTTTGGTAACCAGTCAGCCTCAATCACTCTGCTCTCATTGCCGTCTATTATTGCATACCCATTGTGCCTTTTTCCTTCGATTACCCGGGATGACCCATCAATAAATAACCATTCTCCTTCATGTAGAGGGAGGTCCCTGAGGTCACCCTTCACCTTTGCCTGGTACTCTATAATGTCCAAACAATTATGTTCCAAGTCTTGTCCCTCGTTCTCCCCACTCCACAAAATTGTGGTGGGGTTCAGACAGGTATTGGTGGTCAGCACCAGATCATCCCTTTCCATACTTTAGGATTCTAGAGTCCGTTAACCATCATCCTGCCTTTTGGGTGAGGAGTACTCATCACTAGCGTCCCTCCAAAGGTTAGCTTTCTTCTACCAGTAATGTGGTTGCCGCCACTGCATGGACACACTCCGGCCATCCCTTAGAGACGGAGTCCAATAATTTAGAGAGGAATGCCACAGGTTGCCTTTTCCCCACTTCTGGGTCAGTACTCTTAACGCTGTTTCTTCATCTACAATAGCAAACAGATAGAATGGCTTATCTAGTGACGGGAGTGCTAGCACCAGAGCACAGACCTTTCAAGACGGTCTTTTCCTCCTCTGTCCATTTCAACACATTAGGTTCCCCTTACACTTGAGGTATAAGTTCCCCTTATACTTGAGGTATAAGTTTCTAGTCTTTTGTGCACATGAATCTATCCACAGTCGACAATAACCCACCAGTCCCAGGAACTTTCTTAGTTCCATCTTTGTCTTCGGGAGAGTCAGAACTATTATCCCCTTAATCCTTTTGGGACTAATTTTTTTTCCCTTCACTTATTAAGTGTTCCAAATATTTTACCCTTTTTTTCTAACCCCAGTTGTAACCCAGGAGGTTAATTCCAATATATAATAATTGCTCCATCACTTCCTCATGATCCATTCTGATCATAATGGACTCCAAAATAGGTACAGAAAACCCTTCCCCTTTTACCCCTGATACCTTTAATTGTTGATTAGTGAATCTAACTCCCTTGGGTATAAAGTTTAATGATGATCTAGTGGCCTCTGTGTCCACCAGAAAAACAACATCCTCTTTGTTTGGTCCCACCTGGAAATTTATCAAGGATTCCTGGTGTGTCCTGGGAGGAAGAAGTCCCTGACCCCACTAATCCTCCCCAAAAGTCATCAAAGTTATAGCATCCCTTCTTTTGTATTCTAGCAGACACCTCTCTCCTCCTCCCCCCCCCCCCCTTTCTTCTCTCACGTCTCACCTCAACCCTATGTGGGCAAGTCAGATGGTGATTTTTTTTTCAATTTGTGCCATCATGTCGACACTTTAAAAAAAATGTTTGATTTTGGATTTTTTCGGTTTTCAGATTTTCAGATACAGGGTACTCAACCTGTACTACATAGCTCAGTGTGGATTTTTCCAGACACTTAGATCCTGACATTATCACAACCTTAGTCCAAAGATAAACCAAACAGTTACATTTTAGAAATGAAAGTAATTTCCTTTGACATGAACATAGGATTTATCAGGGTGCCAGGACAAAAGTGAAGTCGCATGCAGTCAAGGAGAAGCATTTCAATACTTGAAGTTGTATGCATAAAGGAAAACGTGATGTTGAAGTTGTTCACCCTCGTGCAACCACGTAGCTGCAGGAGTTCCATGGGGTAGTATCCTAGATGGAACAAACTATAGCTGCTTTGCTAATGCTCTTCTTTCCATTGCGAGGTCAGAAAAAGGAATGTTCATGGATCATTGCACAATAGTCAATTCCAATAATAGTTCCTCAACAACTGAGGCAGTCCCTACACTGATTAGATCTAAAAACTTATTGGCATGGTAGTTGCAGCTGGTCAAATATCTAAATATGATTTGGATGATGAGATAGAAATCCTCAAAGTTATATTGGGGAATTGAAAGCATTGTTGTGTCAACTAATAACTATCTCCAAGAGAGAGTCTAACTACCTCCTCTGATTGTTCAATGGCATATTATTACAAAATGCTCTATCAACATCCTGGCATTTACCCTCAACCAGAAACATTTGGACCTGACATGTAAACTGTGGCAACGAGAAAGGTCAGACACTGAGTGATATCCTAAGGTTTGAGACTCAACTGCTGACAACCAGAAACATTCAAAGCATGACTGTCCACTTGAAGCATTTTGATTGCTCCATGATACTTGGCCGAAGCCAGAAAAAGTACTCATGAATTGTCTTTCAAATGAAAAGGCATTTATTTCTTGACATAACATGGTGTATTCATGTATATTTGATATTTTCAGGAGTTAGCATTTGATCCTTATGAAAACTATGCACAAGACATACTACGACCTGGCTTTCATGACCATTTTCTTAGCCTTCTATCAAAGCCTGGTGCTGCATTCTACTTACAGGTAAGCCTTTCTGTGAATATAGATATCTTAAAAATCTGCTTCCTAAATGAGAAATTAAATTTGTAAACTAGATTCTACAAGATTAATAATTTGTTTCATTTCAGTCAATTGGTGAAGGTTTCAAAGAAGCCGTGCAGTATGTTCTTCCCAGACTGTTATTGGCACCCGTTTACCATTGTTTGCATTATTTTGAACTGCTAAAGGTATGAACAGCAATTATTGTATTGATTTATAACATGAAGAACAGTTAAATAATAAACTATTCAATATATAATTATTAAGATCAAGTTTATTTATAATCAGAAGTGAGAATCAGAATTTATTGTCAGGCACATGTCATGAAATTCATTATTTTGCGGCTCCATTACTGGTACAAAAATTGCTACAAATTACATTTTTTTAAAAACTAGTGCAAAAGAAGAAGAAAAACTGAAGTAACCTCCATGAAGAAGTCACTGTGATTCATTGTCCAGTTAGAAATCTGAAGGTGGAAGGGAAGAAGCTGTTTTGAACCATTGGGTGTTCATCTTCAGGCTCCTGTACCTCTTGATGATAGCAGTGAAAAGAGGGCATGGCCTGGGTGATGAGGATCTTTGATGATGGAGGCTGCTTTCTTGCGACTGTCCTTTTTAGATGTCCTTAATGAAGTGATGAAGTGAAGACTAATACCTATGATGTTGCTGGCCGAGTTCACAATTCTCTGTAACCTCCTCCTGCCCTGTACATTTCACCTCCCTACCATACAGCGATACAACCAGTCAAAATGCTCTCCATGGCACACCTGTCATAATTTGGAAGAGGCTTTAGTGGCATACCAAATCTCCTCAAACTCCTAAAGAAGTATAGGTTCTGGCGAGCCTTCTTCACGATTGTGTCCACATGAAGGCCCCAGAATAGATCTTTGGAGATATTGACACCCAGAAATTTGAAGTTCTTTACCCTTTCAACTGCTGACCCCTCGATGAGAACTTGTTTGTGTTCTCCTAATTTCCCCTTCCTGACGTTCACAATCAGTTCCTTAGTTTTGCTAACATTGAGTGCAAGGTTGTTGTAGTGGTCCCACTCAACTAGCTGATCTATCTCATTCCTATACCCTTCCTCATTGCCGTTTGTGATTGCTGCAGTCTATGGTTAATGAGGTTGAAGCCATGATTTTGCCATCTGCAAAGCCCAGACTTCACACCCTGATTGTTACTGGTGACTTCATTCATGCCAACCTGAAAATAGTCTTACCAGGGTTTCAACAGCATATGAACTTTGCCACCAGAGGAGAGAACATCCTAGATCGGGTGTACACCAACATCCCTGGTGCGTGCAAGGCTGCACCTTGCCCCCATCTTGGTTATTCAGATCACAGATCCGTTCTGCTAACCCTGGTGTGCAGAACGCTATTAGGCTAATTCGCAGGGAGATTGAGATATGGCCGGGGTGGGGAGCCACAGCAGTGCTGCAAGACTACTTTGAGACCACAGACTGGAGCTGTTTCAGGGAGGTGACCACCTACAATGATCACAATGAGGGCTAATCAGAAACCATGGTTAGATGCTGAATTCTGAGCACTTCTCAGAGCTCATGATTCTGTCTTCGGGATAGGGTATAGATCCTCACTAAGATCAGCCAGGGCTGAATTCTTCCTTGCATTCTGGAAGGCAAAATGGGGGTATGCACAGAAGATCCACAAACAACTGTGTGACACTGCAAATAAACCTTGCAAGTTAAGGACAAAGACGCCTCCCTTAATGATAGGCTTAAGATCTTCTATGCATAGTTTAATGAGAAGAAGAGGATAAATCCAAAAAAAGCTCCATGTCAATGTGATGAATGGGTCCCCTGCATAGCCATAGTCAAGGTGAGAAGAACCCTATCCAAGGTGAACCCACACAAGGTGGCAGAACCAGAAAGCATACCTGGTCGGGTGCTGAAGGACTACATAGACCAAATGATGGAGGTTTTCACGGACATCTTCAGCACTACACTGCAGCAGTCCATCATTCCTGCAGGATTCAAGACAGCCACCATCATCCTGATACCCAAGAGGGCGAAAATTACAGGCCTCAATGAGTACAGTCTTGTTCCTCTGACCTCCACCATTATGAAATGCTTTGAGCATCTGGTGATGAAACACATGAAAGCACACCACCCAGAGACACTGGACCCAATTCAATTCACCTTTAGAAGAAACTTTTGCACAGACAAAGCTATAGCCTTGTTGATTCACTCAGTCCTGGCCCATCTGGAGAAATACGCCTCATGTGCCAGGCTGTTGTTCATTGACTTCAGCTTGGCATTTAATATGATCATTCCCCAGTGGCTGGTGGAGAAACTGTCCTTGCTGGGAATCAACACACCTCTCTGTAACTGGATCCTGGTCTTCCTAATAGAAAGATCACAGTATTTCGAGCACCATCGCATTGAGCACTGGCTCACCTCAGGGCTGTGTGCTCAGCCTGCTTCTGTTCATAGTACTGATCCACAACGGCATCGCCAGATCCAGCTCCAACAGTGTCATCAAGTTTGCAAATGATGCAACAGTAGTTGGCCTCATCAGCAGCAGTAAGCCACACTATAGAAAAGAGGGGAAAATTGTGTGAAATGGTGTGAGAGTAACAACCTGAGGCTCAACATGAAGCAGGTGATTGTGGATTTCAGGAGGAATAGGAATGATCACCCTCCACTACACATCAACAACTCTGTAGTAAAGACAGTGGAGAGCACCAGGTTCCTTGGAATTCATGTAACTAGTGACCCAGAGTGTACACTCAATATCTCCTCACTTGTCAGGAAGGTGCAACAGCTACTGCACATCCTGAGAAGACTGAAGCGAACAAGTCTACCGGCCACCATTATGTCAACCTTCTATAGAAATTCTTTTGAAAGCTTTCTGGCCAGTGTGGTATGGTTGCTGCAGAGCAATGAATTGGAGGTCAATTCACAGGACCATAAGAGTGCCAGAGAGGATCATGGGACACTTTCTTTCTCCACCAACCCCACCACCCCCACCACCCCCCCAAATTGACGTCTGAATAGGGCCTGCAAAATCTTTGAGGACCCCTTCTTCCCTGCACACATCTTTCAGCTGCTCCTGTCAGGGAAGAGATTTAGGAGTATCAGAGCCAGCACCACCAGGCTGAGGGACAGCTTCTTCCCACGGGTACTGAGAATGCTGAACAACCAAAGGAGCTGTTCTTACTCAATCATCTGAGACTTTCATATGTACAAAACAATATTTATTTATTTATTTGTATTAATGAAATACTTGTCTTTCATATGTTTGTCTGGATGTGTGATATGTCTGGTTGTGTGCATGTTTTGCACCAACGACCAGAGAACGCTGTTTCATCAGGTCATACTTGACTTGACAAGCCTTGACAAGCATCATCAGTAGAATGAATTGAAATACGTCCAATGTCCACCACCAGATGCGAGAAGCAGTTTATAATGGAGGAAGTCAATGCCCTTTGGGAGGCAGTCATTGAGGCCAGTTACTGTCACCGTATTAGTACAGGTATCCTGTATCCGAACACATTGTTTGGTTTTTGGATTTTTTTTGATATTTGGAAAAAACAATTACAGCACAGTAGCATCAGCAGAATATCGTATCAGCAGTTAATTAACAACAAACGACGACATGAAAATTCACATGAAATAATGTTTAATGCGTATCCAAAAAAACTTGATCTCTGCTGCCTGTCCCTGACACCTCCCAACTGCGACACCAGTCCCTGACCATTGTCTCCGCTCCTGACAGGGATCCCAAGATGCCCACTCCTACCCGGAGCCCAAGATCCCCACTCTTGCCTGGGAGCCTGAGGCGACTTCTTCGATGGGGACAGTTGCTGGTCCCCATTACCTCTCAACTGTTACCGCCGGTCCCTGTCTATGATCTGCTCCTGCCCAGGAGCCAGATGTCCCCACTCCTGCCTGGGAACCCAAGGCAACTTCTTTAATGCGGATGGTACTGCACCCGAATGGAATCACCATTGCCAACTTCAGCTGCAGCCAATGCTGAAGACTTGAACCCAACTCAGTTTGGCATCTTCTCAGCCAGAAGCAAAGATTTAGTTATTTTTTACTGTCTTTGTAATCAAACCAACGTCAACAGAGTGTCAGAGTCCCACATGCGCAAGCCAGGTGTTGAATTTTTTTCCATGTGACGTCCTGTTGACACAAAAAAAAAGTTCACTTTTTGAATCTTTTCATTTTTTTGGAACTTCGGATACTGACTACTCAACCTGTACCTGGATAATGGCTAACTTGAAACCAGAGGGAATGATAGACTGCTGCACTGACATGTTGAAGTTGTCCATGAAGACCCACATCAGTTTGTGCGCACAGTCCTTTAGTACCCGACTTGGAATGTGGTCTTGTCTCGCTTGCCTTGTGTGGGTTCACCTGGATAGAGTTCTCCTCACCTCAGCTATGCAAGGGACCTGTTCATCAAGTGGCAACGGAGCTTTCTTTGGCATCAGCTTGTTCTTGTCAAACTGCGCATAGATGATGTCCATTCTGTCCAGAAGGAAAGTGTTTTCTTTGACTCACAAGATTGTCTTGTAGTCTGTTATAGTTTTGATCCTTTGCCACATACAACTTGTGTCGCCGATGTTGCAAGTAAAATACTGTTCTGCAAAATACTAACTGTATAAATCAATGAATGTGATTAACTGTGTAATTTTTTTTGTCTCAAACCAAATATTGATTGAAGAGCAGATTATGGTATGAAAAAGAAAATGAATTATAGGTCATCACCAAAGTCCTTGCTTTGCACCTTAAAATGAATATTATGTTCAAATATTTACTTATTGTATATTTATTGACCCAAGCTAGAGAAATTATGTGGTGATACAAAAGTGAGTGTAGAAGAGGTTCAACAGGATATCGCTTGGACTTTAGTTGTAAGGAAAGATTGGTCGGGCTGGGATTGTTTTCACTGCAGCACAAGAGACTGAGGATTTTATAGAGGTTTTTAAAATTGAGGAGCATAAATAGGTAGATAGTAACTGTTTGTTTTCCAAGTGTAGGGGAGTCTAAAACCTATGGACATAGGATTAAGGTGAGAGGGAAAATATTTAAGGGAGATCTGCAGGGCAGGTTTTTCCCACACATATGGTGATTGATCTATGGACCAAACTGCCAGAGTAGGTGGTAAAGGCAGGTATAATCACAATATTTAAAAATTATTTGAATAAGAATAGAAAAATGTGCACCAGATGCAGGAAAATAGGATTAGCATAGATAGGCATCTCGGTTGCCATGGAAGAGTTGGATCAAGAGACCTGTTTCTGTTCTCTACAACTCTGACTGACTAGGACTTAATGCATGGGGAGAGTTGGTAATCCTGAATGTAACAATGTAGCATAATTTGTTTGAGAAAATCCAGAGCAGATGTTATTATAGTTATTGGAATAGAACATTGTGAAGATATAGCCTCTCACTGATCTTGGAAGCAGCAGTTAACACTCTTCTAACCTTTCTCTGATTTCACATTTTTTTATGTCTCTGTGTTACTTGGGAGGCTTCTTAAATAACTTAGAGATGCAAGATTCAAATAACAGAAGAGACTTTACATACTGATGCCTCCATCATCTTAGAAAACTGTTTACACGTTCATATATGTATATAAATTAAAATATATATGCCCCACAGTGGTGCAATACAGTTACTACAGTGAGAAGGGTGTATCCTTACGTAGTTACAAAATAGTTTGTATTATCCTGACTATATAACATCCCTCCTTCTCAAGATAAAGAAAAATTTAGTGTTCTTAACCATTTTCTTTCCAATGCAGTTTAAGTAACTGAACTTGCACACTAGTTTATTTACACACCTATTTTTAAATAGTTCTTATTGATATCACACTGATGACACTATGTTGCTTCATCATCTTGTGGATTTGGCTGTGACCAGTGAGCTCTGTTGCTGGTACATTTGTAGATGATGTAGCTTGTTGTGCTTCACCTGACAATTGCTGTGTTGATGTTTCAGTATTAATGCTTCTGGTCTCTTCACTTGATATCTCACTTAATATTGCTGTTGCAGACTTTGCTGGTATTAAAACTTTCTGCTTCATCGCACCTTGTGTTGGCTGGATGTGAATTCTTTTCCTCCTCGGCTGATTGCCAGAGTCTGTCTTAACAATGCATGATTTTGGTGTCTCAGCTTCTCTGATGACCTTTGCTGGGATCCATGTTTTCAACAAGAGCTCTTGATGTTGACATCCTTCTTGTGTGTCAGCATATCTTCTTCTGGTTTCCTCCTGGTCTTCTGGAGAGAGTTTATTTTGCTTGGCAGAGTTGTTTTATATCTCTTGCCATTTAGAAATTCAGCTGAGGACTTCATGTCAGCCCTTAAAGATATTGCTTGAAATGATAGAAGAACTAGGTATGGGTCTTCTTTTATTTTGCGACCCTTAACTAGTGGGTGTTTCACAGTTTGCACTTGTCTTTCAATGTACTCATGATCTCTAGAGTAATATGGGGATGATGTAGTGATAACAAACCCATACTCTGCAGCCAGCTTTTTGAATTCTTGTGACATGAACTTGTTCCATTGTCACATATTACTTGCTTGGGTATTCCTTGTTCAGCAAGGAGAGCTGTCATTTCTGAGGTGATAGTTGACACTCTCAGGTCTTTCACCCTTTTGACAAATGGAAACTTTTGACAAATGGAGTAGTAGCACGCAAATACTAGATACCACTTGATTCTCTGTGAACAATTCTGCTCCCACTGTGTGCCATGGCCTGGCAGGTGCTTCTGTGGAAATTATTTCATCTTTTTGTTGTGTATTTCTGTACTTTTGGCATATTTAACATGTAGCTATCATATTTTCAATGTCTTTGTATATACCAGTCCAGTACATGGCTGACTTTTCTCTGAGTTTGCATTTCTCCATTCCAATATGACCTCGATGTCTTTTCTGGAATATCTCTTTCTGTATTGTTTCAGGTATAATAATTCTTGATCCAGCCAGCAGAACACCATTCTCCAATGATATGTCGTCTCTGATAGACCAATATTGACATATTGAAGGCTGTATCTGCTTTCCTAGTATGACTTGTTGAGAAAGCATTTGCAACTCATCGTCCTTACTGCTTCTCTGATCTGGTTTCATTTATAATTGGTCACACTGATGAGATGATGTATCTTGATCCCCATGTCTTCCATTTCCTATTTTTCATTCGGGGAAAGTCATGACAAAGTATCAGCAAGCACCATCTCTTTGCCTGGTATGTATATTAAGTCAAAGTCATAGCATTGTAGTCGTATAAGTAATCTTTGCAATCTAGCTGGTGCCTTGCTTAGGTTCTTTCTCTGGATGTGTTCCAGTGAGCGATGATCACTTTCCACAATAAAATTTCTTCCATACAGAAACTTGTGAAACTTTTCGCATCCATATATGACCGCCAACAGCTCTCTCAATATTGGCATATCTGGTCTCTGCTGTTGTTAATGCTTTTGAGGCAAAAGCTATTGGTTTTCCTTCTTGTATTAATGCTGTTCCAAGACCTCTGTTAGATGCATCTACTTGCAGAGTGAAGGGTTTTTTTTCTATCATAATATCTCAACTCCACTTCTGCATATTATTTCTTTGAGCTGGTCAAAACTTCTCTGATGTGATGGTGACCACTGAAATTCCACGTCTTCCTTCAGCAACTCTGATACTTGCGGTGTAGTCTGACATATGTGGTAGGAAGGAATTCGTGTATTGGACCAACCCAAGGAAACTTCTGAGTTCCTTTTTGTCCTTTGGGTGCTCCATCTCGGCAATGGCTTAACCTTCTCTGAGCTTGGCTTTACCCCATCAGGACTGCACACCATTCCAAAGAATTGGTATTCCTTCTCGTTTATAATGCATTTGTCTGCATTAAGTTTGATTCCAGCACTTCTTGTTCTCTCCATGGCCTCATGGAGATGAAGATCATGAGCATTTCCAGCTCTGCCAAAAACTTAGATGTTGTCCGTGATGCCAACAGCACCTTTACACCCTCTTTAGGTCTCATTGATCTGTTGGAACACATCCTGGCTCACCTTTAAGCCAAAAGGTTGTCGCAGGAACTTATAACGATCAAATGGAGTATTGAACGTTGTTAGTAGTGTTGATTCCTCACCTAGTTTCACATTCCAGTACCCATTCTTAGCATCTAGCTTGCTAAAGATTTTTGATCCTATTAGTTCTGCTGTGATGTCTTCTGGTGTCAGTGTTGGGTAGTGACCCATTTTTATTGCTTGATTTAAGTCTTTAGGGTCCAGACATATTCTCAAGCAGCCATTTGGTTTTTATTTGACCACTATGGAATTTGCCCAGTTAATTGGCTCAGTGACTTTCATCCTTTGCACACCCTTTAGTTCTTGCTCCAGCTTTTTCTTAAGTACTGTGCCTGATTTAATATGCCATTTACCATTAATCGAACCATTCTAAAATACTGCCTCCTCTAAAGATTGTGTCTGGCCCCAGTTCAAATTATAAGGGAAATAAAATCATTAAGAGGGATCTCCCATCCCTTAACATAATAAATGACTGCAGCTTGAACTCCAATTTGTTAGATCTTTTGAGTTTGTTCAGGTGCAGAAGTGGTTGCTTAGAATTATTCCAGGATCCATAATCTTGTATGCTGTTTACAACATGCCTTCTACCTTGTCCTCCCGTATGTATATACACGTGTATGTATTTGTGTGTGTGCCTGTCTGTGTAAGTGTAATATATATGCTATTAGCTTGTTCAATGTATGATTTTAGTTTTTGTTGTTAACATGCTGCAGATTTTAAAGAGATGTCTGGAAATTCTTATGTACCCCAAAACTAATTTTGAATTGTGGAGATCAGATGGCATATTAAATATTTTGGTTCTATTCTCATGGCATCTCCATTACAAAATACCTATTATTGCACATTTTCACACCAAATGTGCTGTTCATCATCTTCTTCCCCGATCAGGCTCAGGTGTTCGGCCAGAGGCCTAGGGTGTAGAGAGAATGGTGAGGAGGAGCCGAGTGATATTGATAGCACTGTGTTCTTTTGTTGGGAAGAGAAGAGTGAGAACCAGCAGCACCATGTTCTTCGACAAGAGCTGAAGGAAGAACATGCTTGTTGGTGCCTTTGTGATGGGGAGAGATATTTAGACATGACATTTGATAGTTGTGGCTGAGGAGATCAGCCTAGATTGGTAGAATGGTAAAATTAGAGAGCCCAGCAACTTCAGTTTTAGTAGAGGGAAATTAGGGAGACATATATATAGGAGGAGCAGGTGGTGTTGGGTGGCTGCAGAGAGGTGTGCTGGTGAAGGATGGTTCTTAGGGTTAAAGAGTTAATTGAGAATGTTGAAGTTTGAGGCCTGAAAATGTGTGTAGGAAGTTTCCCAGTGAGAATAAGACCATGACCTTTGAGCAACTTCCCAACAACCTACCCCATCCATCCCTCTCACTCTTCTCCATGCAACATTTCTTTGGAACAATGTAATCCCAAAAATATATTTCATGAACAGGAAGTGCTTGATTGACTGACTTTCAAGAATTGCATGATTTACCTCGGAAATCGATTTACCTTGGGTCAAATGAGTTTACTATCGCCTCAGCTGAACACATATACCAAGATTTTTAGGCAAATATCTCTTCATCTGCCCTTTAGTTCTTTTGCCAGATATTGTGTTTTCTGATCATTTTTCTCCAGTCACTGCTGTCCCCATAATTAAATGGTTTCTAATTTTGGACAAGACTTTTTTACTATCCTTTGTTGCAATAAGGATAATCCCTTCGTAGGTGAAATTTGAAGATACATGGCAACCTTTTGTCTTATTTTCATTTGATCTAAATGTTTTTAATGTGATTAGATGTACTCATTCTTGTCTTTATTTTTTGATACATGGTATGAATCAAAAGCTACAAAATATATGTAATCCTCAGGATAAGATGCTCAGATTTTTTTGGTGAGTTTTATTTTTTTTAATAGAGTAGGTTAGGTATTTTATACTCAGTGCAGTGGAGGGGGGGACCAAGTCCATACTGTTTGAAGTTTTATCTTCATACCACACACACACACACACACACACACACACACACACACACACACACACACACACACACACACACACACACACACACACACACACGATATTGTATTTTCCGTTTTGTTCCCTTTTCTTTATTGTTTTGTATTTATTAAAAAAAGCAATTAAAATATTGAAAAGGAAAGAAAGGACAATCCTAGTTTTTTTTAATATTTCTATGTAGCAGATATTGTTTTTGTAAATCTCTGCACTCTCTCCAAAATGTGTGGTGAAAATATGATCAATAAGCAAATTCAGAATTAGAATCCTGCCATCACACTAGGCACTTTCAGGTGGCCAATTGCCCCGCATGTAAAGCCGCATGTTTAGGCAATATACGGCTGTTTTGAGGCTGCCTGAATGTGCAGGAGGCGCTCTTGAGGCGAGCTATGTAACCCTCCTCTGAGAGGGATAATCAGCTCAGCTCAGTGGCTCCCCCAGCCACCTGAATCCAGCTGGCTGAAAGCGGATGTTAAAGGGTCAGGCTGCTGATCACAGCTGACACTGGGCAGGAGCCTGAGTGGACTCAGAGCCACATCTTGTGCAGCTGTGTCCTTCAGGTGGCCAGCATTGCGCTTTAAACGCTGCCACTTGAACAGCAATTTAAAGGGTCGCTTCTGCTTCTTCAGGTGCATTCTACGCTAAGAATGCACCTGAAAAAGCCTAATGATTTGTATAATGCTTAGGGTCTCTGGAATCATTATTTTATAATGATCAAGGTTTGCTTTTGTAGTTCTCTCAAAATTTAAATTCTTTACTTGTGCTACTGCTGTATGCTATTTAACTGCACATTTTCTTGTACAATGAACTTGATTACATAGTTGAATTCAGTTACTCTGTTAACTTAGTGCAAAAGTGACAATTACTTAGTTTATTTAAAAATTGAGTTCCAAACTGAATGTTGTCACTATGCCTCTGGTATATTCTAATGGTATAGCTCAAGGTTAATGCTGTAAGGACTCTTGTCAGAAGATTAAGATGACAATGTAGCACTGAGTAAGTAATGCATTAATGGGTATCATTGAAGGAGACTTTAATTCATTAGATCATTTGCTAATTTCAGTAGTTCAGATGTATATTGTAAATTCTTATTTTAAACAATTCCAGAAAAAAATGGACATCCATTAATTCTAATTGTTAAAACATCTTTCTATATTTAAAAATAAAATAAGGAACAACTTTAACTTCCGAAGCACATTTGATTTTCTTCTATTTTTCAAGCATTAGAAAAACATTTTATGAGTTGTGTACAGTTTTTGACAAAATAAGTGGATTCTAAATTATAATTAAGTTTCCATTGTTTAAAATATTTGAAAATAGAAATTATGACAAAATTTCTATTTAGGCCAATCATTTTTTTTTTAAACTGATCAACTTTTCAGGATGCAGACGTCGCTGGCAAGGCCAACCTTTATTGCTCATCTCTATTGTCCTTTGAGATGTGGTATGAATATGATTTGGAAGGAAACTGCAGGTGGTGGTTTTTCCACGTATGGTCTTTGTGGTAGATATTATCAGTTTGTGACTTATTATTGCAGTAGTCTAGATGGGTAACTGCAGTTTATTTTGTTGAAGGCACACACTGCAATGATGATGAAGGCAATGTATATTTAGACTAATGAGTTGAGTTATAATTACACAGATTGCTTAATCTTGAATGGTGCTGTGCTTCCCAAGCATTATTGAAACTGCCCTTGTCCAGGAAAGTGCAGTGCATTCAATTATGCCACTAATTTCTGCCTTGTAGATAGTGGAAAAGTTTGGGACCTAAAGAGCATTGACAGTAAGAATCCCAGCCTCTGACCAACTCTTGTACCACTCCATTTATATGGTTAGTTCAGCTTTCTGTTCAATAATGATTGCTAATTGATGGTGAGAGATTTGGTGATGGTAGAACCATTAGATTTAAAGGTTAAAATGTTGATCTGTAATTGTAGATAGTGATTGCCTAGCATTTCTGTGGATTGTTACTTAACAAAACATTTTGATTTTTTATATATTTGATTTATATATATATATATATATATATATATACTCACACACACACACACACACACATCACAGTCGAGCTGCTGCCTCTTAATCCAGTGACCTGAGTTCAATCTTGACTTCCAGTGCTATTTGTGTGAATTTTGCAAGTTCTTCCTGTGACTTGTGCAGTTTCCCACATCATATCAAAATGAGTAGTTTGCTGGATTAAATGGCCACTTTGCATTCCCCTTAATGTGTTTGAGAGGGGGAGAATCTGAGAGAGTTGATGGTATGAGGGAAGAATCAAATAGATAAGGTGTTGATGATTGTGAAAATTGGTGCATTTTGATGGTTGTGGATAGTGGATTTAGGGCTTGTTTCCATGCTGTGATTCTATATGACTTTGACTGTAAAAATACGATACTGAAACTCAGTAGGTCAAACAGTGTCCTTTTTATTGCAAATGTAAAAGTACATTACAGATGTTTGATTTTGACTGTATTAGGTTAAAAAAATCTTATTGTGATGTCCATGTCAAGAATCCAATAAGCAGCAAAGAAATTGCATCTTAACTTTTCTAGAAAATGTATTTGATTTACAAAACTTTACTTAAAATTTGATGCCTTCACTTCTTCAGTTATTTTCTCCAAATAACTTCCAGGAAAATAATTGAATCAAAGGAATATACACCAACAATTCAACTTGCAGTTAATGATGTATCTTGAGAAATGTGTAACACCACAAAGTCATCATACTTGTCATCAACATTCAAAATGAGGCTCAAACACTGAGACAAATAAAGGCTCTTTCATTGATGAAAAATAAAAAATGTACACAAGTTTATATGTCAAATATAAAAATATAAAAAAACAGCTATTAAAACTAATGAAGTGAAAATAAAATTAAAATAAAAATCGGAATGATGAGGTGGAAAAATGTCCTTAAAATTAGTGAATTGTTTGTGTGATTTATTCCATGTTTCTTGAAACATTAAAAAAAATTGTATTGATTGAAAAAGGAAATAAAATCATGGCCAAAAATAACTGCAATGATTCTAATAAGTCATGCCAGAGCAGACTTGATGGGACAATTGATCTACTTCTGCTCCTATATCTTGTGAAATATTTTTTACAGATAATATTTAAATTTATTGGATGTCCCAGATGCTTAAGGATTGTCATTCTATAGGCAAGAAAGAGACTCACAATTTTGGTTTTACTTCCATATTTGGTGTCATTATCTCAGGAATAAAAACCTAATTTCTGAAGTGCTTATGTTTATTATGTGCCCTTTTACTTAATATGAAAAAGAAGGCTGACTGTATCTGCCATTTTTTGTGGCCTTCGTCGGTTGTGGTTGACTATGGGTTCTACCTCTCTGGTAGTCACTGGTTTGTTGAGCAGCGTCGACTGTGGCTATTGAGACCAATCCTGGAATGGCATCAACTAAAGCAAAGCTGGAGTGGCCTCTCCAGGACAGAGTTGACATGGAGATCCATCTGTTGCTCATGCAGTTGGGATGCCCCCCCCCCCCCCACGCTAATGACAGGTCGAAAGGAACAACAAAAGTCAATACAGTTTAGTTCCAGCATCGCAGGAGTTGCTGTGCCGGGTGGTGCTGGGTACTGCAGTCAGCTGCCTTCAGGACTCTCATTTTCGGATTTTTCCTCAGGGTTTACTCCCAAAGCTTTTCCTGTGAGCGGGTATAGCCACAAGGCAGCGGAGGTTTTCCTCTCCTAGATGAGTTACCGTCCATGCTTAACAAACCCCATCTGGTCAAAGCAACTGATTTCAAAGCACCAGTGGCTTGCCTTTGCTCTTTCTTCTGTCGGTGAGAACAACTACGCCAGGCATTAGAACAATGCCACATATGAAGGCCAGGAGTTGGACTTGGTTTTCCGAGGAGTTCGAGACGTGCACCATGAAGAACATTTGTGGAGCTCGTCCCCACCACCATCCTTCATCTGTGACCTTTAGAGTCTGCCATTTTTTTGCCTCCCTATTCCTAACTTTTTTTAACTTGAATTTGCCTGCTCTGTTCAATGACCGTGACTTTGAATAATGTTGTCATAATCAAAGTAGGGTAAAGTTTGATAATAGTGTTTTTCTTTTTAAAAAATTACATTTAGTAGATTTAAATTCAGACTCATGAAAAAAGTGAATCTTTGATAACTGGTGCAGATAAAACTCATACATTTTGATATTCTATGAAAAACCACACATTTTCCTCATTGCATCATGAGTAACAATTTCTGCATGTGATTAAATCTTATTCTTTCCTCATTTCAATAGCAATTAGAAGAGAAAAGTGACAATGAAGAAGACAAAGAATGCTTAAAACAAGCCATAACTGCATTGCTTAACTTGCAGAGCAGCATGGAAAGGATTTGTTCAAAAAGCCTTGCAAAGAGAAGGCTGAGGTAAGCAATTTCCATTCAGCCCTGAAATGTTCCTGATTGGCCACAAGTTAAGTTCCCGTTGTTCCCATTTCCTTTTCATATTCACAACAATAAACTGTTTTAGTGGCAAGCCTGCTTTTTACAAGGAAGTAACGTCAGGTGTATAAAGCTTGTTTTTGTTCCAAGTATTTTGTGTACTTAAGGCTTTTACAACTGAAGCTAAATTCAAGCAACATCTTAATTGTGAACATGACAACTTTACTGCGCATCAGATGGTAAGCAGTGAAACACTCTTAAAAATAAAAGCTTAAAATTACTTCTTAAATAGCATGCTGCAATATTTTGTTTTAAAAATTAAAGTCATTCTTTGAAAATGTTTAATAGAAGAATCTCTGCTATGGTACTCTATCTCTTCTAAGAAATAGGTGAACGTTACAATTTGTTTCAGCTTTGTTTCTATTTTTTTCCCTGAAAATTTTTTTTTCCTGCTCACTATTCAAGAAATAAGCACCAGTTTAAGTGTAACAAGTGGGATAAATGGATTTTTCCAGTCATTAAGCAGTGTCGTTTTGAGTAGAGATATTGTTAAAATTGTGAGGTGACTCATAGTTGATGGACTATGCATTGAGGTGCGACATGCAAGGAAGAAAGGGAATAACCAGCAAGATTGGCCCATCTTGGAAAGATCTGGTTCATGTTGGCAATTGGAACTTTTGGCAATATCCTAAAACAAGTCTGTGACCTGGATCCTGGATAGGTTTGCACAAAACGTGCTCATGGGAAAGGCAGCACGTTTAGCAAAGTGGTTAGCAGAATGCTATTTCAGAGACAGCAACCCAGGTTCAAATCTAGCCTTGTCTGTCAATAGTTAGCAACATTCTCCCCATGACCACGTGTGTTGCCCATGGGTGCTCTGGCTTCTTCCTGCATTTCAAGAATGTACATGGTCGGTAAGTTGATTGATCACGTGGGTGTAATTGGATGGCATGGGCTTGTGGGTTAGAAGAGCCTGTTACCGTGCTGTATCTCTAAATTTGAAAATAAATTAAATTAAAAGGGAGCGAAATGTTTCAGAACGATGGAGTATATAATATGACTGGTGAACACTTTATGTCCAGCACACCTGGATCTTTTGTGGTTTACTTCTCTAATTTAAACTGGATGTTAATAAAGTATTAGCTTTTAGGTCAGAAGTGTATCACAACTAAGATCACACTTCAATGCTAAGATATTGAACCTTGATACAGCATTATTTTATTTTCCAGTGAGTCTGCCTGTCGCTTTTATAATCAACAAATGAAAAGCAAACATCTGGCAATTAAGAAAATGAATGAAATCCAAAAAAATATTGATGGCTGGGAAGGCAAGGATATTGGACAATGTTGTAATGAATTTATTATGGAAGGCACACTGACACGTGTGGGAGCAAAACATGAAAGACATATATTCCTGTTTGATGGCTTAATGATTTGCTGTAAATCAAATCATGGTCAGCCTAGGTTACCTGGCGGAAGTTATGCTGAATATCGTCTCAAAGAGAAATTTTTCATGCGAAAGGTACAAATCAATGATAAAGATGACACTAATGATTACAAACATGCCTTTGAAGTTATCTTGAAGGATGAAAACAGTGTAATATTTGCTGCCAAATCAGCAGAGGAAAAGAATAACTGGATGGCAGCTTTAATTTCTTTACAATATCGGAGTACATTGGAGAGAATGCTGGATGCCACAATGCTACAAGAAGAAAAAGAAGAGCCACTTAGACTTCCAAGTTCTGATCTGTACAGATTTGCTGAGCCAGACTCTGAGGAGAACATTGTGTTTGAGGAGAATGTACAATCTAAATCAGGAATTCCCATTATCAAAGCTGGAACTGTTATAAAGCTGATTGAGCGGCTAACTTACCATATGTATGCAGGTAGGTGGAAATTTTTTCCTCTAACCTCCCTTCAAAATTGAGTGAGTTTAAGATTCTTTATCCTTTAGTGAATGTTGAAAGAAGTTTACATTTGCTCAGTTAGTTACAAATGGAAGTTGCACCAGTTCAACTCTTATGTTATCAAAAATAAAAGGAAATCTCCAGAAATTTGAAATAAAAAAAACATATAGAAAGGAAAGCAGTGTAATGTTTCAAGTCATTAACCTAATGTGAAGATGAAATATGTTCCTCAAGTTTACAATGGCTTCATGAGATTAGAGTATTGCATGGACAAAGTGACAAGTACCTGGAAGCTCGGGGTTACCTTGAGGCAGTCATTCAATCTGCATGTGGTTTCTCTGTAAAGCCCAATGTGAGCATTTCATCTTCCTAGTAGAAGCTGGGCTTGGGCAGCACGGTTGGCATAGCAGTTAGTGCAGTGCCTTTACAGTTCTAGCGATTGGGGCTTGGGTTCAAATCCCACGCTGTCTGTAAGAAGTCTGTACATTCTCCCTGTATCTGCATGGGGTCTTAAGCAACATTACCGAACAGAGATTTTAGCAGTTATTTAAGCTCTGCTACAGATAATACATGCCCTAGGCACACATATGGATTGATTGTGATTTGCCATTCTCCATGATTTTCTAACATTAAGTTGTATTTGACAAATCTGTTTCTGAAATGGCCTATTGTTATTTTTGTTTCAATGATATGTTTTTCTTGTGTATTTAAATCAGCTGGCATTGATTGAACAAAGGTCATTTCTAATCTTGGAACTATTTTTGAACCAAATCTTATGAGTCATCTTTTCCTTTTAGTTATCTCTACAGCAGGGAAGTTAAGATTTCAGACTGCCTTTCCATGATATATTTTCTGGAGGAAATCATCGTATGAATTTTTGGAGTTGACTATCAGTGTCTCAGATTTTGATTTTTTTAAAAAAAAAATCAATATGATCAATTTTGTACAAAACTCAGGCAGGATATTGGTAAATTATGTTGGAAGCGAAATTATTCAATAGTTTGTTACAGTGAAAATGTTTTTCAATTGCCTTTCCCCTAGTTTCAAGTTCATGTTTATGTTTGTGGTCTTAATGTATCTGGTGGAGTGATAAATGTTCATTTTGTAAGCAATCCAGCAAATCAACTCTAACATGCACACAGAACTGTGGAGTAAAAGAGCAAGAGCACATTACAGTATGTGAAAGAATAGCTGTGTAAAGCAAGGGTAGTATGAGATCATTCTTGTGAGTTTCATTCAGGAGCTGATCAGGAAGAAAAAACTGTCTTTGAACCTGTTGATATGCAATCTCATACTCTTGAATCTTCTCCCTGACTGTGTTTAAGAGTTGTGATTGTCTTTCCAAGACAGCAGGAAGTATAGGTGGAGTTGACGAAGGGAAAGGAGGTTTGTGTGATTGAGCTGCATTCACCACCTTTCGCAGCAATTTACAATCTTGGGCATGACAACTCCCATTTCTCTCTGGATGCTTTTAGCTTTGGAGACTTTTCATGTTGCAGCTTAGAAGTTGTTAAGACATGCTAAACAGCTATCTTTTCTTCCTAAAGGAGGAAATATAAATAACTAGAATGCAATGTACTACTTTAATTAATATGGAGCCAGCAATGTTTCTGCTAAATTGTGTATTCTTAAATATGAAGGATATACTGAAGGGGAAAGTAAACATTTTCTCCTTTTTCATCCATGGTTAGTTTAAAAAAAACACATCCTGCAAAGTGAAATTCATTACTTTGTGTTACAAATTGTTGTAAAGTAATACTCAGAGGATTTTTTTTCAGAGTTTTGCATGATGCTTCGAGACATGTTCTTCACTTGAGGACAATGAAATTGAAAAAATTGGGATTGGAAAATGTAAAAAGGAAAACAGGAAAAGAAAATAACAAACTTGCCTATCAATGTTAGTTGCAATTGCCATGAAGTTCATATGAAGTAGCATGCCTGAGGGTGTGACCATAAATATACGTTGGGATATTATTGTGCGCAGAGTAATATTGAAGAGAATGAAAGAAGTTGAAAGCAGAGGGGAAAAAGCAAGAAGAAATGAGGTAGATAGTGAATTAGATAAGAAATTGCTTTGGTGCAGACATTGAAGAACTTTTGTTTAACTAGTGTACTAATGACCAAAAATTTAATTATGAGAGTACAAAATATTGCAGAATACTATATTTATAGGTCAGCCAACATTCATATTGATTTAAAAACAAAAAGCCTCACAAATGATAAAGTTAAGCATCATGCAAAACTCTGAAAAAAAATCCTCTGAGTATTACTTTAAAACAATTTGTAACACAAAGTAATGAATTTCACTGTGCAGGATGTGTTTTTTTTTAAACTAACCATGGATGAAAAAAGGAGAAAATGTTAATTTACCCTGCAGTATATCCTTCATATTCAAGAATACACAACTTAGCAGATTTGCATACCTTGTCATCTATATTCTGGCCAATGATTTATTAGGAGATTTTTACAGATACTAGACCAATAAATTGCACCTTCATACTTTGATGCTTTTGTTCTTGCTAAAACTCCTTCTTCTATCGTCCTTTAAATCTAAAAATCCAGGTTTGAACAACTTTGAGGATTGGGGAACTAATACAATCATTCTTTGTCAGTTATAACAGGAATGCAGTGAATATTATTTGATCCTTTAATAATGTGGATAACTTCAAAAATTTTTTAGAAATGCAAAAGTAATTCTAGTTTTTGTGCATCATCACAAATCATTTTCCTTAACTATTTTCCATCTCTACCTTCCACAGCAGTGTGGGATGATTATGGGCTTTTCCTGTTTCAAGAAACGTCTGTCAATTAATTTAATTCTTCTGCTTCCCTAACTTTCTCAAATCAACAGAGTCAAATAGCTCAATCTCCATCGAGTCAACTTCCTCCCATGATACCCATCATTCCAGTCTTGAAATTGGGTAATGAGATTCTAACCCATTGTTTTCTCGAAGTTCATTTTATTACAAGAGCTGGAAGTATATCTGTATCCAATTCCCTTGATCCCAACAAAACTGATCAAACAGCTTTCCTTGCAGATGAGCTGATACATTCAAACCATTAAAAGTGGAAATAGGTATTTAGTGACCAAACAGATTTGTAGTCAAAAAGCTTCAAATCACTTCCAAAGACTGAAATGGATCGAAAGAAAGCAGAATTTGTCATGGGAACCAAAGAATGGTTCAAGTTTTCATCACTGTATTTTGTAAGGAATTTCTCTTCACCTAGTACTGGATAAGGAAAATAAAATAGCTGAGTGGTCCAGAGGGGCAATGGTGAGATAAAACTGGTATCACTAGCAAAAACTGGAAAATGATTATTTTTGTATTATTTTGCCCAGCAATTTTATTCATTCTCAAAGATTTATACATTGTTTGCATTTACTTCCCACGTCTTGTTCATGAACTATAGCAATCCTTCTTACGGAGATAGTCCAACAATGCCACTAGGTGAAAAGTTCCAGGATTTTGAATCCAGTAAGACGAGAAGGAATGGAAGTGTAATTTCTAAATGAGAATGGTATGCATCTTGGAGGATAACATGCTGGTCTTGTCCTTCTTGGTAGTAAACGTTGTTTGTTTGGAAGGTGCTGTGTAACTGCAGAGCCTTTTATGGATGATACCCAGTGCAATCAGGAAGGACCTGTGATGGTGGGGGTCAATGAAGTGATCTGAAGCTTTCTGACCACATATCTGCTTGGTCACTAAATACCTATTTCCACCTTTGTAACATCCCTGTTTCAGCACATTTGATGAAATGTTCAAATATGTCTTTGTTAATTCTGTAGTTGTCCTCTGCATTCATCCAAAACACTGCTGCCTGTAAATAGTTTAGATTCTCATCCATCCATCATATCTATACCTTCTACCAGACTTTCAACTTGAAAATCGATGTAGTCCTAAAATTCTTGTGCAGTTTCAATTTTCATTTTAATCATTTTACTGTTGCTGGTTGTTGCCTTCAGTTATCATGACATTATGTTATGAAATTCCTTCCCTTGAACTCTCTACTTTTACCTCTCCTTTTAAATTGCTCCTTAAAATTGATCTTCTGGACCAAGGTTTGGTCATCCCTTCCTGTGGCTCAGTGTAAAACTTAATCATTTTTTAAATTTGGCATTCCTGACTATATTTCATTACACCAAAGGCATTCTATGAATGCAGATTTTTTTTCATTTTGAAATTAATATTTTTCCCAAGCAACTGTCAAATATTAATTTTATACTCAAGTCAGAAAAAAGCTCAGTGTCAGGAAATAAATAGTGTATTAATTTTTATTGGTGGTAGAAAGGTACTTCCTGTGCGATCCACACCCTTGCCCCAAATGAAATGTTCGTAAAAGCCACTTCTACCATTTGTGAAACCTGATTTGAATTTGCTACCTCCTGCTTCTTTCCTGTCAGAAAAAGTAATTGCTTTGCTCCTTTTATTTAAACTTTAAAAAAAAATAAACTGAGCAAAAAAGGTCAGAATTGCCAAAGTTTTAAAGCTGATGACCTATGCCCGCATATATTTCACTGAAATGTGTTCTATTTATAGTATGGTGGTGTTTAAGTGCTCTCTTTGTGCGTCAACGGTGTGTCCGTTTCCTTTCTTGTGGAATGCATGGATGATTGTTTTCAAAGAAGCTTATTGTTCATTCTTGATTCAGAACTGTTTGTAAAAGGGCTTGGCAATTGGGGGATTCAGAGTGTTAATAAGTATTAAATAAAGCCATTAATAAACATTTAAAGATGTACTGTACATTGTTCATTTAGCTAATTGTCCACAAATAATGCTAAATGATAATGTAAACTCAAATCCTGCATATAAAATTATTGAACTCATCTCTCAGTTGTTGAATCGTTATAAATAGTTGTGGAACAAAAACTTTCTGTTCAAGGAAAATGAATGGTATAGTATAACCTCTTGACTTTCTTATTTAAGGACATAGAGGAAAGTGAAATGTATTTAATAATTGCACGTGTGTTATACTTCAAAAATGTGTAGGAGATTCCCTGACTTGAGAAATCAAATTTAAGATATGTGTAAATCTAAAACATGCTCTCATTAAAGATACAAGATAAACTCTGACTGAATGTAAAACCTATATTTAGCTCAATTTCTTCCAGTTTCCTCAACTCTGCACTGACTTTGTCAGTGCTGAGAGATTGAAGGGTGCTAGTGTTCAGAGAGACCTGGGTGTTCTTGTACATTAATTGCAGAAAGTTAATACAGCAAGCATTTAGAAAGCAAGGAGTGCTTGGTTTGCATTGCCAGAATTTAACTGTAACAGAAACCATCTTGCACCAATTATCCAAGGACGCTGTTGAGACTGTCTCTGCAATATTATGTACTGTTGTGTCCTCCCTATCTAAAGAAGGTTATCTGTGCAGTGCAAGATGTGAAAAAATTGTTTACTACTTAGAAGTGTGGGAGAAACTCATGCATCATCCATAGAAAGTAAAAGGCAGTTGACATTTCAGGCCTGAGCCCTCTTTTAAAAGTGCTGAAAATCAGGCAGATGTCTTAATAAAAATAAGGTGGGGGAGGAAGGGGGAGCAGAGGGCAGAGGCTAACAGATAAGAAGTAAATAGTTGGAGAGTAGCAAAAGGAGCTGAGAAGTGATGGGGAGAAGGCAGAGGGCTAGGAAAGACAATTTTCTATAGGAGATGAAGGGGAAGTGGGTGGGGGCTTAAGGAAGGAAACTGAGGGATGAGGGAAAGAGAGAGACCAGAGAAGGAAGGTTAAAGGAATGTGAATAAGTTGATATTGATCGATACAAGATGTTCTTCCAATTTGCCAGTGGGCTCAAATTTTAAGGTGAGGCCATGGATTAACATGTCAGTGTGGCAATATCATGTGGAATTGAAGTGGTTTGCCATTGGAAGATCCTTACTTTTGCAGTGGACAGAGCGAAGGTGTGCAACAAAGCAATATCTTAATCTATGTTCAGTCTCCTAGAGAAGAGGATAACCCTTACTGATTAACTTGAAAGGATTGTTTGGAGTCCTGAATAGCAAAGGGAGTAAGTGAAAGTGTAGCAGTTCTTGAAGGGGGGGGGGGGTGGATATCTTGTGGGCAATTCATAGGAAGGGATGATGGGACAAGGGAGTTTGGGAAAAGTGAAGAGGGGAAGATGTGTATGGCAGTGGGATCCCATTGTAGATGGTGGAAAATTTGGAGAATGAAAGATTCAGTAGTAGGTGAGGAAGAGGGGAACCTAGCCCTTATTGCATTGGGATGGGGGTAGAGAAGGGACCATGGCAGATGTGAAGGAAATATAGGAGATGCAGTTAAGGGCTGAATTGATGACAGAAGAGAGGAAGCCATGTTTACTGAAGCAGGAAAGCTTCTCTAATGTCCTGGAATGGAAAGCCTCATCTTGGGAACAGATGGAGGAATTGAGAAAAAGGGAAAGAATCTTTAAAGAAGGTTGGGAAGAGGTGAAGTCAAGGTAACTGTAGGAGTAATGAGTTGAAAGATGTCAGTTAGGTGGCTTGGAGTTTGTCAAATGTGTTCAGGAGTTTTTTAATTCAATATGTAGAGGTACCAACGAAAGAGAGTGCAATACTGGATATCCTATTAGAGAACGAGACAGGACAGGTGACAGAGGTATGTGTAGGGGAACATTTTGGGTCCAGTGATCATAATGCCAGTAGTTTCAAGTTAATTATGGAGAAGGATAGATCTAGGCCTTGGTTGAGAATCTAAATTGGAGAAAGGCTAATTTTGTGGAAATGAGACGGGATCTAGAATGCATGGATTGGGAAAAGTTGTTTTCTTGCAAGGATGTGTGATATAAGTGGAGGACCTTCAAAGGTTAAATTTTGTGACTATAAAGTTTGTATGTTCCTGTCAGAATTAAAGGCAAGGTCAGCAGGCATAGGGAACTTTGGTTTTTGTGGGATATTGGAGATCTGGTTAAGAAGAGAGGTGTATAGCAGGAAAAAGGGAACAAGGAGAAAATGAGGTACTTGTGGAGTATAAAATATGCAAGAAAAAACAAGGAAATTAGGAGGGCTAAAAGCCATATGGTTGCTTTGTCAGACAATTTATGGAAAACCCTAAGGGTTTTTACAGATATATTCAGAGCAAAAGGATAGTAAGGGATAAAATTGGTCCCCTTTAAGATTAGAGTGGTTGCCTTTGCATGGTGCTAAAAGAGATGGGGGAGATCTTAAATTTTTAAAAAATCAATATTCACTCAGGAAATGGGCACAGATTTGTTGGAAGAAAGAAAAACAAATAGTGAGGTCATGAAACCTATAGAGATAAAAGAGGAGGAAGTTCTTGCTGTCTTAAAACAAATAAGGGTGGATAAATCCCCAGAGCTGGACAAGATATTCCTTCAGACCTTGAGGGAGGCTAGTGTAGAAATTGCAGGAGCTCTGGCTGAAATATTTAAAATGTCCTTAGCCACGGGTGTGGTTCCAGAGGATTGGAGGGTATCTCACCTTGCTCCATCGTTTTAAAAATGGCTCCAAAGGTTACACTGGAAATTATAGGTTGATTAACCTGACATCAGTAGTAGGTAAATTATTGGAAGGTGTTCTAAAAGATCAGACATACAATTATTTGGATATCCAGAAACAGATTAGGGATAGTCAGTGCAGCTTTTGTGTGGTAGGTCATGTTTAACCAATCTCATAGAGTTTTTTGAGGCGATTACAAAGAAAGTTGACGTAGGAAAGGCTGTGGATGTTGTCTACATGGACTTTAGTAAGGCCTTTGACAGGATCCCATATAGGAGGTTAGTCAGGAAGGTTCAGGCGCTGGGTATTCATGGTGAAGTAATGAACTGGATTTGACAATGGCTGGATGGGAGAAGTCAGAAAGTAGTGGTGGATGACTGCTTCTCAGACTGGAGGTCTGTGATTAGTGTTGTGCCTCAGGGATCAGTGCTGGGACCATTGTTGTTTGTTAACTATATCAGTGATCTGGATGATAATGTGGTAAATTGGATCAGCAAGTTTGTGGATGACACTAAGATTGGAGACATTGTGGACAGTGAAGAGGTTTACAAAGCTTGCAGAGAGATCTGGACCATCTGGAAAAATGGCAGATGGAATTTAATGCAGACAAGTGTGAGGTGTTGCATTTTAGAAGGACAAACCAAGAAAGGATGTACATGGTAAATGGTAGGGCATTGAGGAGTGCAGTAGAACAGAGGGAGGTGGGAATACAGATATGTAATTCTCTGAAAGTGGCAACACAGGGTGGGTCTGGTTGTAAAGTAAGCTTTTGACATATTGGCTTTCATAAATCGAAGTATTGAGTATAGGAGTTGGGATGTTATAGTGAAGTTTTATAAGACATTGGTGAAGCCATATTTGGAGCATTGTGTGCAGTTTTGGTCACCTAACTACAGGAAAGACATCAATAAGATAGAAAGAGTGCAGAGAAGATTTATTAGGATGTTGTCTGGACTTCAGGAACTGAGTTACAGGGAAAGGTTGAACAGGTTAGGTCTTTATTCCCTGGTGCCTAGAAGAATAAGGGCAGATTTGATAGAGGTATTTAAAATTATAAGGGGGGTGGACAGAATAAATGTAGATAGGCTTTATCCATTGAGCTAGGTGAGATACAAACCAGAGGACATGGGTTAAGAGCGAAAGGGAAAAAGTTTAAGGGGTACGTGAGGGTGAATTTCTTCACACAGAGAGTGGACCAATTATCAGCTGAAGTGGTGAATGAGGGCTCATTTTTAACATTTAAGAAGAATTTGGACAGTACATGGATGAGAGAGGTATGGAGGCTGTGGACTGGGTGCAGGTCAGTGGGACTAGGCAAAAAAAAAAGTTTTTTTTTGTTCTGGAAATCAGCTGCAAGGGTGCTTAGAGTGTTTGTTTGGAATCTGGTGACAGGTGTGCTGAAATAGTTTGCTATCATATTGGGTCCACAGTAGGTAAGGAGTGAATCAATATCAGGGATAGAACAGAAGAATACAGCATAGTACAGATCTTTCAGCCCTCGATGTTGTGTCGACCCATATATTCCTTCCAAAATAAAAATACTAAACCCTCCCTACCCCTTAACCTATTTTTCTTTCATCTATGTGTCTGTCTAAGAGTCTCTTCAATGCCCCCAATTTTTCAGCCTCCACTACCATCCCCGGAAAGCCATTCCAGGCACCCACAACTCTCTTTGTGAAAAACCTACCCCTGATGTCTCCCCTAAACTTTCCTCTGTTAACTTTGTACAGATGTCCTCTGCCCTGGGAAACAGGTGCTCACTCTATCAAATCTCCTTTCATCCTTCTACACTCCAAAGAGAAAGGTCCCAGCTCTGCTAGCCTTGCCTCATAAGACTTGTTTCCCAATCCAGGCAACATCCTAGTAAATCTCCTCTGCACCCACTCCATTGCTTCCACATCCTTCCTATAATGAGGTGACCAGAAATGAACACTATTGTCACAAGTGTGGTCTTAAAAAGATTTGTAGAGTTGCAACATGACCTCTCCACTCCTGAATTCAATCCCCCCTATTTAATGAATCCCAGCATCCCCTAAGCCTTCTTAACTATCAACCTGTGCGGTGACCCTTGAGGGATGTATGGATTTGCACCCCAAGGTCCTTCTATTCATCCACAAATCAACTTTTCACGAACTAAGTGGCAGATGCATCGAACCATGACAATACTTGTAGAAATGACATTTGCAGGCATCTGTGAAGACATAATTTTGCCTTTGCATTGTATGCCATATTGGGAGCAGCATCAGGCTTATCTAAAAATGAGATGCTAACTTAATGGAGCTGCAATGCAAGGATAATAGCATGCAGGCCAGCAAAAGCAGGATGTGATAAATGGAACTAAGTAATCACACGGCCAAAGTTTTGAGGTCCTGCCAGATAAAGTGTGAATGTTAGACAGTTAAGCAGCAATGGGAATAAGAGGCTTCAGGGACATTTCCATTCATGTCAATGGCAAGGCCCAGCATATGAGCCTTGAACTGAAGTATTCACATTAATGTTCAACCAGAAGTGCTAACTTGAAGATCCACTTCAGCTGCCTCCTGAGATCTCCATTATTATTGAACATACTCTTATCCAATTCCATTCATTCTACAAGCTATCTATAAGTAGCTTGGAATGTTGGAATGGCTATGGGACAAGATGACATACCAAATCTATAACAGAAGATCTGCAGTCAAGAAGCATCTGTGCCCATAGAAAAGCTGACCCAATACAGTTACAACACTGGTCCCAACAGATGCGCACATTCTATTTACTGTAGATCTGGTCTCCCAACCCAAGGAAAGATAGACTTGCAATTTGGGAATGAAGTGAACATTCATCAGATTGATTTTCCGGTATGGCAGGTTTGTCATATTAGGAGAGATTAAGAAGATTGAGTTAAGATGAACAAGCAAACTTAACTGGACCAACTACACAAAAATATGATGGATGTAAGATGGGTTAGAATTATAGAACAACTCCGATTATCCAAAATGGTCAGGACCAGATGTATTTCGGATAAATGGCTTTTACGGAGAACAGGTCACTTTTTAAAAACAGCCCAATAGCAACAGCAAATCACTTTTAACAATGTTTAAACGACAACAAATAACAAGATAAGTCTTTTTAAGCATTTAATTCTCACAAAAAAGGTGCTGGCCACCACCGATCACCAACACTTCCACACTGAGGCCACATTCATGCTGGGAGCCCGAGAGTCCTGCTCCTGCCTAGGAACTTGAGGACCCTGCTGCCTCTGGGAGTCTGAAGTCCAATGCTACCGGCGCCAGGATCCCAAGGTCCACTGCTGGGAGCCCGACCCAATCATTTCGGCTCCAAAACTTTTTTTTGGATAAATGAGGATTTCTGATTTGTTTTGGATATCCTCTGAGGATTTCGGAAAATTGGAGTTGTACTATAGTTATCCTCTGGGGAATGACTTGCTTTCTTCAATCCCAAAGTATTTCCATCATCTACGAGGCACAACTCAGGGATGCAATGTAATACTCTTTACCTACCTGAATGTGTATAGTTTTAGTATAGAGAGACTTAACATCGTCCAGTACAAAGTAGGCTGCTTGATTGTGACTCTGTCAACCACTTTAAATCACCATTTCTTTCTGCATAAGTGTGTACCTTTTACAAAATGCATTGAAGTTGCTTGCCTTTCCCAATTCAATGGTGCCTTCCAACCCATGTCTCTGTCAAAAAGAATAAGAGCTTCAGGCACGTGTACCTTAACCCCCCCCCCCAAACAACCCAATATTAATCCCACATGGGCCTTAAGACCTTCTGGCTAACTCCGCCAGGCAAGGATCAAGACAGAACCCCCCAAGACAGGACACAATCAGTAATCACAGAGGCAGCCTTACCCAGACTTCACCTTATCTTAAACCCCCAATAACCCAAAATGAATCTCACAAGGGCCTCAAGGGGTGGCAGCAAACTCCACCAGGAACTGCTTAAGGCAGGCTCCCTAGGCCAGGACACAACCATAAAGCATAATGGCACCCTTACCCAGACTTAACCTTAACCTAAAACCCCCAAATAACCAAAAATTAATCTAACAGGGACACTAAGGCCTTACAGCAAGCTACACCAGACACTGCTTAAAGCAGACTCCCCAGTCCAGCACACAGTCACAGATCACAGGGGCATTTTCACCCGGATTTAACCCAATGATTAATTCCACATGGGCCTTAAGTCCACTCAGCTAACTCTGCCAGGCACTGCTTAGGGCAGGGTCCCTAGGCTAGGACACAACCAGAGAGCATAAAGGCACCCTTACCCAGACTTAACCCTAACCCTAACCTCCCAAACAACCCAAAATTAATCCCACATGGGCCTTAAGTCCATTCAGCTAACTCTGCCAGGCACTGATCAGAACAGACCCCCCATGCCAGGACACAATCAGGAATCACAGAGGCAAGCTTACCCAGACTTCAGCTTATCCTAAAAACCCAACAACCTAAAATCAATCTGACCTAGATTCAACCCCATTCAAAGACATCCCAAATAGAAGCCGCACAACAACGCCAATTCCCACAACAGACTCCCTGGGTATCTGCATTTCAGCCTCTAACCTGCATGACATCCTGACTTCAAAATGACCTTTTTTTCCATCATCACTGGGGTGAAATCCTGGACTACTCTTCTCAACAGCTTTTTGGGAATATCTTGACCAGAACATCCACAGTGCTTCAAGAAAATGTTTCTTTGGGAGGAGTCACGTGATGGAGTAATGGCTGGTAGGAGAATACCAGCCCTCTCCAGAAAAGAAGGAAAAAAGTAAAGAAAAAGCAAAGCCACAGACACACAAACCACAACAAATAAAAAATAAAGGTGTGGAGGAAATGGCACCAAAGAAAGAAAAGCCAAAAACAACGGGAAGAAAAGAAGAAGGAAAGACGATGGAAGGGAAAGGTGAAGGCCTTATCTGTACGAAGAAGCAGGGACCCGCCCACTCCCTGAGGTCAATGGAAACCCCGAAGGGTCGCGACCCACCGAACGCAGGTCTACAAGGATGGATCACGGAGCAAAACAGAGGTGCGCAACCGCGCATGCGCGATGCGCACGACAAAGACAACACCGACGGGAGGGGGGACCAGCTGTGGAGTTCTTGAACAGCTGAGAAAGACCCAACAGCAGGGCTCCCAGCGGGAAGATATAGAAAATAACGGGAATGGGAGGGAGGAGAATGAAAAAAGGAAATCAGAGACACAGCAGATGACCAGCCCAGAGGAAGAGGAACAAGACACCATTTAAAAAAAAAACCAGCAAACTGAGATAAATAGCCCAACAAGAAAGTCAGAAGAGACACAGATACAAGGAAGAGAGGTAGAGGACACAGGTCCTGGAGTGGACACAGGGGAAGAGGAGGGAGAACATCAAGCTCTGCACAGAGAAATAGAAGATAAAGGGAATGGACTGTACATAGATAGAAAATTTTTTGAAGAATATATGGAAGCAGTAAAAGAATGGCAGACACGATAATTTAATGAAATAAAAAGAAGAATAAAAGGTACAGAAGAAAAAGTGAGTAGATTAGAGATGGTCATGACAGAAATAGGGAAAAGAGTAGACAAGGTGGAAGAACAAGAAACAGCCATAGAAATGGAACTGGATGACTTTAAAAGGAATTTGGAAGAATCTGATTAAAAAAAAGTTAAAGAAACACAGGAGTTGTTAGCTCAGAAGATGGATATAATGGAAAACTATAATAGGAGAAACAATATAAAGAGAGTGGACCTTAAGGAAGATGAAGAAGGCAAAGATATGAAAGAATTTATAAAAGAATGGATCCCCAGGGTCCTAGGAATGCCAGAAATACAGGAAGGAATGGAAATAGAAAGGGCACACAGAACATTAGCCCCAAAACCACAGCCACAACAAAAACCAAGATCCATTCTAGTAAAATTCCTGAGATATACGACAAGAGACAATATATTGGAGAAGGCAATGAAAAAATTGAGAGAAGACAAAAAGCCACTGGAATACAAAGGTCAAAAAAAATTTTTCTACCCAGACACAAGTTTTGAGCTCCGGAAGAAGAGGAAGGAATTTAACGCAGCAAAATCGATCCTATGGAAGAAAGGCTATAAATTTATGTTAAGATATCCAGCGGTGCTTAAAATAGTTATCCTGGGGCAGCAACGCAGGCTGTTCTCGGATCCGGAGAAAGCACGAGAATTTGCAGAATGCCTGCAAAACAGACAGAGAGATGAAGAGATGTAACAAGAACAAGAATGACAACAAACTTCATATAAAGAAGAAAAATAATGTATAAGTAAGAACTAAGAAGGGGAAGAAAGGAAGCAAGGGGGGAATTAAGAGGGTGAGCTTTGTTATATGTGAAGATAAAAGTCTTTTCTGGAGGGGGCTGGGTGGGAGAGAATAACAGTCACTGTGAAATCGGTTAACGCTTGCGAGCGGGTTCGCAATCCAAATGGAGAGGGGAGTTGTGGTTGTCCGGAAAGGGACAAGGGGCAACTCAGAGAGGGGGGGGGGGGACATTTGGGGTTATGCAACTCAGAGAGGGGGGGAGGCATTTGGGATGTGGGAATAGTGGAAATATTTTATGTTTTAGAAGTGTCTTACAGTGTGTTCAAAAAAAAGAAATGGATAAGGAGGAAAGGTGGTGATGAGGAAGCAGAAATGAGAGGTAAACAAAGTATGAAATGGCCATGTTCAACTATATGACTATAAATATTAATGGAATACATAACCAAATCGAAAGGAAGAGGCTGTTAAATTTACTGAAGAAAGAAAAAATTGATATAGCATTCGTGCAGGAAACACATCTAATGGAAGTGGAACACAAGAAATTAAGGGTAGGGCACGTAACGGCAGCATCATATAATTCAAAAGCCAGAGGAGTAGCTATATTAATCAATAAAAATGTACCAATCAAAATAGAGGAGGAAATAATAGATCCAGCAGGGAGGTATGTAATGATAAAGTGTCAGATATATTCAGAATTTTGGAATTTGCTCAATGTATATGCACCTAATGAAGAGGATCAAAAATTTATGCAAGATATCTTTTTGAAGATTGCAGATACGCAGGGGAATATACTGATAGGAGGGGACTTTAACCTTAATTTGGACTCAAAGATGGATAAAACTGGAAAAAAAGACTAGCAGAAAGAACAAAGTAACCAAATTTATGGTTAAATCGATGCAGGAAATGCAACTTTTGGATATATGGAGGAGAAAACACCCAAAGGAGAAGGAATACTCATATTATTCGGGTAGACATAAAACATACTCAAGGATAGACCTATTCCTGTTATCAGCCCACATTCAAGGAAGAGTTAAGAAAACAGAATATAAAGCTAGATTCTTATTGGATCACTCACCCCTGTTATTGGCAAAAGAGCTAGAGGACATCCCACCAAAAATGTATAGATGGAGATTAAACTCCGTGCTACTTAAAAGACAGGATTTTAGAGAATTAATTGAGCGACAAATTAAAATGTACTTTGAAATAAATACGGAATCAGTGAAAGATAAATTTATATTATGGGATGCAATGAAAGTGTTCATCAGAGGGCAGATGATAAGTTATGTAACTAAGATGAAGAAGGACTACAAGTGGGAAATAGAACAGCTGGAAAGGGAAATAGCAAGTACAGAAAAAGAATTAGCAATAAGGGAAGATACAACAAAAAGAAGAGAATTGGCGAACAAAAAAATAAAATATGAAACACTACAAACATACAAGGTGGAGAAGAATATAATAAAGACAAAACAGAAGTATTATGAGCTAGGAGAAAAAAACGCACAAAATACTAGCTTGACAGCTTAAGACAGAACACACTAAAAGAACGATATGGCATCAAGGAAAAAGGACAAACAAATTACATATAACCCAACGGATATCAATGAAAACTTCAAGGAATTCTACGAACAACTATATCGAACTGAGAACGAAGGGAAAGAAGACAAAATAGATGAGTTTCTTGCTAAAATTGAACTACTGAAATTGCAAGAAGAGGAGCAAAATAAATTAATAAAATAATTTGAAATAGAGGAAATACAGGATATATTAAAAAAACTACCGAATAATAAAATGCCGGGAGAGGATGAACTCCCAATAGAATTCTATAAAACATTTAAAGATTTATTAATTCCTCCCCTTCTGGAAGTAATCAACCAGATTGATAAAACACAAAGCTTACCAGAGTCATGTAAAACAGCAATAATTACAGTAATACCAAAGACGGGGAAAGATCCACTTACACCAGCATCATATAGACCAATATCTTTACTTAACACAGATTATAAGATTATAAGATAATAGCTAAACTATTAGCAAACAGATTGGCCGACTGTGTACCAAAAATAGTAAAACTAGATCAAACTGGATTTATTAAGAAAAGACGAACAACGGACAATATCTGTAAGTTCATTAACTTAATCCATGCAGTACAAGGAAATAAGACGCCAACGTTGGCAGTTGCCTTAGACGCAGAGAAAGCCTTTGACAGAGTAGAATGGAATTATTTATTCAAAGTACTACAGAGGTTCAACCTACCAGAGAAATATATTAATTGGATTAAAGCATTGGCGAAAGTGACAGTAAATGGATATATATCAAGCCAATTTAAATTAAGCAGATCAACTTGGCAGGGATGTCCACTATCTCCCTCACTGTTCACATTAGCTATAGAACCACTGGCAGAACTGATGAGAACAGAAAATAAAATAAGAGGGATTAAAATAAAAGAGAAGGAATATAAAATCAGTCTATTTGCAGATGACGTCATAGAACCAGAAATATCAATAAAAGAATTACATAAGAAATTGAAGGAATATGGAGAAATATCGGGGTACAAGATCAACGCAAATAAAAGTGAAGCAATGCCAATGAATAATGCGGATTTCACAAAGTTTAAGAAAGAATCATCATTTAGATGGCAAACACAAGCAATTCGATATCTTGGCCATCTATACAAACTAAATTATCAGCCATTAATGAAGAAATTACAAGATGACTTAGAACATTGGAAAGACTTACCACTAACACTGATAGGAAGGGTAAATTGCATTAAAATGAATATCTTCCCAAGGATACAATACCTATTTCAATCGTTACCAATTCACCTAACAGAGAAGTTCTTCAAGGAGCTAAAGAAAATAATAAGAAAATTCTTATGGAAAGGGGGGAAACTGAGGATAGCGCTAGATAAATTAACAGAATGGTACAAACAAGGGGGCTTACAGCTACCAAACTTTAAGAATTATTATAGAGCAGCACAATTAAGATACTTATCAAACGAGGGGAAAACCAGATTGGACCAGATTAGAGCTAGATAAAATAGGGGAGAAGGTACCTGAACATATACTATATAAGTGGGATGAAACGCTGGTGCAACATAGGAATTCACCAGTACTGCACCATCTGCTCAACATTTGGAAGAAGATTCACGTAGAAAGGAATAAAACAAATTATCAACTACCAGAATTAATATTGACGCAAAATGAACGAATCCCTTTCACAATAGATAACCTTTCCTTTAGAGAATGGGAGAGAAAAGGGATCAAAAGAATAGAAAATTGTTTTTCGGGAAATAAATTATTATCTTTTGAACAAATGAAGGACAAATATGGTATAACTCACGGTACAATGTTTGCATACCACCAACTGAAAAGCTACTTGAAGGACAAATTGGGAAGCAGACTGAGGTTACCAGAAGGAAGCAATTTTGAATATGTGATTACAGACACAATGATAATTAAAAGATTTATAACAAACATGTACATCAAACTGCAAGAGAAAGAGAACGAGGAAACAGGCTGTAAACCTAAACAAAAATGGGAACAAGATCTAAACATAAAGATGAAGAATGAAACATGGGAAAAGCTATGCTCCGGAACTATGAGAAATACAATAAACACGAGGTTACGCATGATACAATATAATTGGTTACACAGGCTATACACCATGCCCCAAAAGTTAAATAAATGGGACCCAACAGTATCAGACAGATGTTTTTGTTGTAAGAAGGAAACGGGAACAACAGTACATGCAATTTGGTCATGTGAGAAAGTGGAAAAGTTTTGGGAAGATCTAAACCAGGTATTAAATAAAATAACAAAAAGCAACATACCAAAAAATCGAGAGATCTTTCTTCTGAGTAATATAAGAAGTGAAGAACTTGGACTCGATTTGGATGGAGCACAAAAAAGTTTTATTATGATAGCCTTATTTGTAGCAAAAAAATGTATCATGTCAACTTGGAAATTAGAAGATAGCCTGAGAATACAGCAATGGTACATAGAAATGAATAAATGTATTCCATTGGAAAAAATAACATATAATTTAAGAAATAACATCACAGTATTTGAACAAATTTGGGAACCATACATGGAACACAACAGAGAAGTCCTACCGCGGACCTCCACCGCCTAAAATGACAGAAGGAGAAGAAGACGAAATGAACTGACCCAGTGTGTAAAAGTAGAAGACACAAATTTCTTGTTTATTTTCATTGTGTGATGACATTGTTTAATGGGTTTAATGTATCATATAGGTTGAACGTTGAATGGGTTGGGAGTGGGCGGGTGAAGGAGGGAGGGAAGTGAGGGGGGATAAAGGGGAGAAAATGACAATGTGTATATTCAAGAGGGAAATATTTGTGTGTATTTTGGTTAGTATGGTTCATAGTGTGAAAAATTTAAAAAAAATGTTTCTTTGCCTTTGTTTCTAAAGGAAATAATGAAATATCCTTAAAAAAAGTTTTTGTTCCTGCTGTAACACTAAGAAGCTGTAATCAGTGCCATCTTATATGATTACATAAAGGTTAATTTCTCCCTTTTAACTTAGAGCATCATATCATCTTTGTCCAACACTCAACAGCCTCTATCACACTAAGGTCCACACAGTCAGTAAACTCAGCACTGAAAGCTTCAGAAACATTGCCACTGAAGTGGGCTCCAATTAAAACTAAAAAGCAAGTATCTGCACCCCCCCCCCCCAAAAAAAACACTTCCTAGTATCCTTTTAGCCAACATAAAGTTTCTGGAGAATAATATTGAGGACCTGAACTCAAGATTGATTATACCAGAGGAAAATGAGGAATTGCTGCATGATTCACATTGATATGCTCGCCCTAAAATCTCCGGACTCAGCCCTTTAGCTCGAAAGTATTTCCATCAGCATCCTAGGGTAGAGGAAGAGGAGGCTGTGTCTGCTTTATGATTGGTGGTACTCGTGTCTGAAGATCTTGTCCTAGAGCTACTCCTCATATCTGGTGTTTTTAGATTTAGATTTCAGATTTATTTTCAGAGTACACACATAACATTACTATAACCCTGAGATTCTTTTTCTTGTAGGCCAGGCAGAATGACCACTTATTGGTAGTGCAAAACTGTACACAATGTAAACAAATGACTGTGCAATACAGAGAGGAGGACAAAAAACAAACAATGACATTCAAAAGTTAGAGTTCTCAAATGAGTCCCTGATTGAGTAGCAGCTGTTCCTAAACCTGGTGGTACAAGTCTTGTGGCACAATACCTCATTCCTGATGGTAGCAGCAAGAATAAAGCATGTGCTGGGTGGTGTGGATCCTTGATGATTCTCTGTAAATGTTCTCATTAGTGGAAGGGTTTTTGCAAGATTTTATGCTTGGGGGTATTGGTGTCCCCATACCAGACTGTGGCAGCCAGCCAGTCAGCACACTTTCCACTTCACGTCTGTAGAAATTTCCCAAGATTTCTGATGTCATACCAAACCTCAGCAAACTCATGTGGAAGTAGAGGTGCTGATCTGTATTCTTCATGATGCCATTAATGTGTTGGTTCCAGGAAAGATTCTCCTAGATAGTGGCTCCAAAGAAATTTGCTTACCTTTCCACCTCTGATTCCCCAATGGTCACTGGATCGTAAACATCTGGTTTTCCCTTCTTGAAGTCAACAACCAGCTCCTTGGTTTTGGTATTGTTGAGAGCAAAACTGCTGTTCTGACATCACTCAAATGAGATCCTCAATCTCAACCATGTTTTCAATCTCCCTCCTGTATGCTGACTCATTGCCTCTTTTTGTACAACCCACTACCATGGTACTATCAGCGATTCTACCTCCTGAGGGAATTCTTCTCCATTGTCCTCTGGAGAACATGCAAGCCGTGATCAACAAACATACAATGTATCCCAGTGGCTTCTTAGTCATCGTGAGGATTTCAATCAGACCAGGTACTCCCAAGTTACTGCCAGCATGTCTCCTGCAACACCTAAGATCGAACTTGCTCAACTACTGCTATACTTTCATGGATGTCTATCACTTTATTCCATGCCAACTCTATGGAGAGTTGGGCCACCTGGCTGTGCTACTTTTTTTCTGCATGTTGGGAGAAGATGAAGAGCATGGACCCAGATGTGAAGACTTTGCAGAGATGATTTGGTGAGGCAGAAGAGTGGTCTCATGACTGTCAGGGAAACAATCCAGGAATCAGCAGCAGATCTGAGTGAATATGATACAGTGTTTACCGACTTTATCAGGAAATGAATGGACAATGGTGTTCCTACGAAAACTATCCAGGTGTATCCAAATCAGAAACTATGGATGAACCAAAAGTTCCCCAAACGTTACAGATCTGTGATATTTGGATCCTGAAATTTGGAATTGTACAAAAAGACCAGGTACAACCTACAGAAATTCATCACCAACAGAAAGAGACAGTTCCAGGCCAAGCTGGAGTCTCCGACGGATGCTAGTTATCTATGGTGGGTTTGCATGGCATTACGTCCTATAAGGTGAAACAAGGCAGAGTCATCAATTACAATACATCTCTTCTGGACAAGCTCAATGCCTTCTTTGCTCACTTTAAAAAGAGAAAACAATCAAGAACCCTTGACTCACCTCCCCCACCCCAATAGTGCTCCCAGTCTCTGAGGCTGAAGTGAACAGAACCTTCAGGAAGGTGAATCTTCGAAAAGCATCTATTCCAGAATATGTACCTGGCCATATCCTTAAAACCTATTCAAGCCAACTGAAGTTTTTGCGATCAGAAATCTCCACCTGCCTCTAAAGACCATGAAATATTCTAAAGGTGCCCAAGAAGTGCAAGGTAATATACCTTGATGACTATCAGCTAGTGAGACTGGCATCTACCATGATGAAGTACTTTGAGAGATTAGTTATGGAGCAAATCAAGGAAGCGCCTGGGCCCATTTCAGTTTACTATATTCACAACAGGTCAATGGCAGATGCCACCATGTTGGTCCTCCATTCTATGCTAGATCATCCACAGGAATACCCATTCCAGGCAGCTGTTCATTGGATGCAGCTCGCATTAATTACCAACATATAAACAAAAACAAGCTAAAGGATCTGGGACCCTGTCCATCTCTCTGCAACTTGATCCTTGACTTTCTTATCAGCAGACCACAATAAGCATGGATTGGAAACATCACCTCCCCTCTGACCATCAACATAGGAATATCCCAAGTCTGCTTACATAGTCCTCTACTCCTTGTATACCCAAGACTGCGTAACCAAGTTCAGCTGTAACTCATTTTACAAATTTCCTGATGATACCACTTTGCAGTCGAATAACTGCAAATGTGGAGTCAGAATGCAGAATGGAGATTGAGGATCTCATTTGAGTGATGTCAGAACAGCAGTTTTGCTCTCAACAATACCAAGACCAAGGAGCTAGTTGTTGATTTTGAGTTGGAGAAGCCAGGTGACAATGTACCCCTCTGCTTTGATGGGAAGGAGGTGAAGTCAGAACCTTCAAGTTCCTGGGATTCCATATTTCAGAAGACCTTTCCTGGAGCCAGAACATCAAGTCAATCATGAAGGAGGCATACCAACACCTCTACTTCTTAAGGAGTCTGAGGAGATTTGGCATGTCGTTGGATATTCCATCAAACGTGCACTGTGAAAAATATACTGGCTGGTTACATCACATCCTGGTTTGCCATTTCAAGTACCCAGGAATGCAGAAGGCTGCGTAAGGTAATATATAGCCAGATCTATCACAGGTTCTGATTTCCACCATCTATTACAGACATCTATGTGAAGTGCTGTCTCAAGAAGGCAGCTAATATCTTAAATCACCTCCATTACCCTGGTCATAACATCTTACTGCTGCCTTCAGGCAGAAGGAATAGAAGCACCTTTTTTGCACTCTGATCACTGTGAATATCTATCTTGTGTATGCACTGTACTGTCTCTTTTAATTTAATTCATTTTGTTTCCTGTTACTGATTTTCTTCACGCATAGCTGTTCAGCTTCAGCAAGTAAGACTTTCAGGGTATGTATATGTGGTACAAATATGTGTGACAGTAATCATCGTCATCATTTGACAGCATAGATAATATCCTTCCATTCTTAACTATTCAGATATAGACAGAAATTGATTATGAAGGTTTCCCTTACTGTGCCTACATTGTTATGTGGTTATGTTTTTGGTCTTCTCCTATTTCATATCCTCATGCTATTATTTGACAATATTGCTTGGATACTTAGCCTTATTTTGCTTCTACCCCCTTTCTTCCCTCCACATTCTCAGAAGTGTATTCCAATTCAATATGTAGAAGATGGAAGTGACTATAGTTGGCAATGCCACACCATTCCCTGGCAGATAGATAGAAGAATATAGCCCGCTTAATGAGGCCAAACATACCATATGCCGCTTTTATCACTCAATCTACTTGTGTAGTCATTTTCAATGAGCTGTGGACTTGAACCTCACCATCATTCCCCCTCCGCCCAAGATTCCTCTGCACAAAGGTGCTTTTAAGAATTTTTCCTTACATTTGACCACCCAAGATGCAACACCTAACACTTCATCAACCATTATTCTTCCATATCTGTTGTATTCTATTGTATTCTTTGATAGCCCTCTACACTGTCCACAATTCTACCAATTTTTGTGCTGTTTTCTCCAAATCATTTAAATGTGTCAGCAACAAAATGGGCCTAGCACTGATCCTTGCAGAACACCACAGGTCACGGACCTTTAAACAGAATAACAATTTTTTGTCACTATCCTCTGTCTTTTTTGGGCTAGCCAATTCTGCATCCAAACTATCAATTCACTGTGGATCCCATTGTTATGTCCTAGACCTTCAGCAATAGAAATTCACCAAGACAGTGGTATCTTCAAAACCATCATTTTTATTCATAACTATTAATAATATAATATTTATTTCTTAATTCTAAAATTAACCCCACTATGTGCAAATGTGTGTGTGTGGTTGGGGGGTGGGAAGATCCCAAACCATTACAGTTCAGGCATGATTCTGGAAAGTCAATTTCAATTGCAGTCTTATAAATTTTTTGTGTTGAAACTCAGAATCGTTAATTTGTTGTTCAAAAGTAATTATGGTGTAGGTAAGGCACCAAGTTGTCAGACTTCTCAAAACTCACGAATTGTTGAAGAGTTGCTTCCAGAGAAATGTTCCTTCATACGAATTGATTTTTTCACAATTCCCCTCTCTTGCATGGAGATTACGGAATGTGATTTTCACGATGATTTCCCAAACCCAGGGAAGGATTTTAGAAAAAATAACCATGACAAAGAAAAACAGTCGACTGTGGCCATCTTTTCCGAAGCCACTTTGATCCTGTGTTCCTCCCTTGACAAGGAGAACATGATAGGAGAACACGATAGCAGTCCTTTCTCACAGAATGTTATTGCATTTCTGACTTCATATGAAACTGATTCATCATATTAAAGATGTTTTCTTGAAATGTCATAATCACATGACATCATATCACTACTGGCTTTGTTTGAAGTTTCACTTCTCCACAAACCACTTAATGGAACAATCAATTCTAGTTTTATTGCTCTATTTACAGCTGGACAAAGCAGATTCATCGTCTCTTCAAAATGGTGTTCTCTGTGTGTAAGTGTCTTTGTGTGTGTCTCCTTGTTTCCAACCCCACACAGTCTTTACTAAAAATAATATATATTTTATAACCTAAAGATTAATAATAGCATAATTCTTTAACATCCATGCATCTGCATCTTCTGGATTAGCCAACCATTAGGAATCTTGTCAAGTCCATGTAGATCCATCCACTGCCCTATCTTCATAACCACCTTTGTCAACTCCTCATAAAGCTCAATTAAATTGGTAGTACATTTCCTGACCTGCACTAAGCCACATTGGCTATCCCTAATCTGACCGTGACTTTCCAGATGTTTGTAATTCCATTCTTGAACATTTGCTACTCTCTATTGCTCTAAGACTGCACCTGTGAGGATGTAAAGATCTTTGACAAGGCCCCAGCAATTTTTTCACTTACCTCTTTCAATAATCCGGGATATATCCCAACACTGGGATGTCACTGGGGATATTGTCACTGCAAAGCTTTTCAAAAGAATCAGCGCCACTTTTTTCTTGTTCTCAAAATGCTCTAACTCATAACATTTTCCATGTTTGGAAACTGTCCTCTATGTCTTTCTCTTGGTGAATACTGAATATAAAGTTCTAATTTAGTACCTCGCCCACTTCCTCTGACTCCAAATGTAAATAGGTTCCTTTGTCCTTGAGTGGTCCTATCTGTTCCTCTTGTTTTGCAAGTATAAAATGCCTTGGGATTCTCTTTAATTCTGTTTACCAAGGACATTTCATTGCCACATTTTGCCTTTCTAATGCCCTACTTGAACACTTTCCTGCAATCTTTGTATCCTCCAGGGCCCTATCTGATTGCAGCTTCCTAAGCCTTGCGTGTGCTTTCTTTTTCTTTTTTACATAATGCACAACCACTCATCATCCTAAGTTTTCTTACCTTGTCATCCTTGTACTTCTTCCTTACTGGAGCATGCTAGTCTTGGACTCTAATTAGCTGATCCTTAAACAATTCCCACATCTCAAGTTGCAAGCTGGAAAACATACCTGCAAATTAAATGTACATCTTGGTGTAATTTAAACTGAAAATGCTGCAGACTGAAATCGTAATGTAATATACTAAAGTTCTGGATGCAGCATCCATAGGAAGCAAAGATATATAGCCAACATTTTGGGCCAGAGCCCTTTGTCAAGGTATGAAAACAAGTAGGTGCCTGAATTAAAAGGTGAGGGAAGAAGGGGTAGATTAAGGAGCTCAGGCCAACTGGCAAAAGATCATAACTAGATATGTGTGGGAGGGCAGAAGAGAAAAAAAGCTGAGGTGATGGGGGGAGGGGGTAGCTCTGAATGGAGAGGGAAGGGGGTGGGGAGCAAGAGGAAAGGAGAGAGAGAGAGAGACAGGGGAGGATCCTAACAAAAACTGTTAAATGCCATCTGGTTAGGAGAATGTCCAGACTGAATATTATGTATTGTTCCTCAAATTTGCAGGTGGCATCAGTTTGGCAGTTTACAGCCATTTTTCCAGTTTCCATTAGGCCCTTTCTCTCTTTCCCCATACCTCTGAAGGCTGTTAGGTTGTTCCAGAAAGTGAGAACACATGGGTTCCAAGCTGAGTCAAATTGGATGCAAAATTGGCTTGGTAGTTGGAGGTAAACGGGAGTAGTGGAGTGTTGCTTTTCAGATTGGAAGCCAATAACCATTGATTGGTGCTGAATCCTCTGTTTATCATGTATAATTAATGTTTTGGACAAGAATATAGGTGAAATGATTGGTAACTTTGTGGGTACCTTCAACACTGGTGGCACAGTAGGGTATGAAGATTTTCTGAGCTTACAGTAGGGTATAGGTGAACTGGAACACTGGAGAAGGGGATGGTAAATAGAATTTAACTCAAATTGCTAATTGAAGCATTTGGGAAGTTAAACCAGGGCAGGACATGCTCAATGAATGATAGGGCTTTGAGGAGTGTTGTTGAATAGATAGACTGAGATTGTAAGAGGTACTTCCCCTGAAAATTGAAACATGGCTAGATAGGATAGTGAGGAAGACATATGGAAAACTAGTCTTCATCCACCAAGGCATTGAGTGTAAGAGTTGTGAAGTCATTTATAGCTATGTAAAATGTTGGTTGGGATGACTTGGAGTGAAACTGCCGTTCTGGTTGCCACACCTAGAAAAGATGTGATTAAGCTAGAGACTGTCCTGGAAAGATTTACAAGGATGTTGCCTGGTTTGGATAAACTGGGTGTTTTTCCTGGACCTAAGAGACTGAAAGATGGTGTGACAGGTACATAAAATGGCGGCACTGCTGGAGCTGCTGTTACGGCAGTGTTGCTGCTGTTGTGGATCCAGGGAAAGTGAGAAGTGGAGACACAGTGCTCCTCTGCAGGGTTCTACTGCTCAATACAACTACTGATGACTTTAAATGGCATATTAAAGAAGCCGACAATGTTTTATTTTAAAATCCTGTGACTGTGGGGTCTGGGTCCAAGGTAGTGGTGTGAGTGTGCTTGGCAGCCTCTGGGGGAGTAGTGGACAGGCGAACGGCACCAGAAATCTCTGGAGGAGAACATTTCCCCACCTCCCAGTTGAGAAGGAAAAGCAAGGGATTGACCATGGCAGCAGACCAGCGAGTGGCTCTAGAGCTGAAAAGCACAGGCAACGGGCTTATGATGATTCAAGGCGAGGAATCAATGCAAGCTGCAGGCGATTTGACTCGAACCAGGTTGCAGACTGCTGGAGACTGACAGGAGACTGGCTGAAGGGTACCAGGTATCAGAACCAGGATACACTAGGATGCTGAGGATGGGTGGGGCTTCCAAGGGGCCTCAGGTGCTGAAGGCTTCCTGATCATTTACGGACACACAATGGCTCTGAAAGGACTCTCTTATACAGAGTCAGCATGATTTTGTGAAGGGGAAATCATGTCTGACAAATCTAATAGAGTTTTTTGAGGATGTAACCAGTAGAGTGGATAGGGGAGAACCAGTGGATGTGGTATATCTGGACTTTAGTAAGGTGTTTGATAAGGTTTTGCACAGAAGACTAGCGTATAAACTTAAATAGCATGGTATTAAGGTGGATAAAGAATTGGTTGAGCAAAGAGTAGGAATAAATGGGTTCTTTTCAGAATGGCAGCCAGTGACTAGTGGGGTACCGCAGGGCTCAGTGCTGGGGCCACAGTTGTTTACGATATTTATCAACGACTTAGATGTGGGAATAGATAGCAGTGTCTCGAAATTTGCAGACAATAAGAAGTTGGGTGGCAGGGTTAGTTGTGTGGAGGATGCTAGGAGAGTGCAGGGTGATTTTGACAAGTTAGGCGAGTGGGCCAGGACGTGGCAGATGCAGTATAATGTGGATAAATGCGAGGTTATCCACTTTGGAGGTTAGAACAGGAAAGAGGATTATTATTTAAATGGTATCTGTTTAGGAAAAAGGGAGATGCAGCGAGACTTGGGTGTTGCTGTGCATCAGTCATTGAAAGTGGGCATGCAGGTGCAGCAGGCGGTGAGGAGGGCGAATGGTATGTTGGCATTCATAGCGAGAGGATTTGAGTACAGGAGTAGGGAGATCCTGCTGCAGCTGTACCACACCTGGAGTACTGCATGCAGTTTTGGTCACCTTATCCAAGGAAGGATATCCTTGCCTTGGAGAGGGTGCAGAGAAGGTTCACTAGGCATTACCAGGGATGGAGAGACTCGCATATGAAGAAAGGTTGGATAGACTAGGCTTGTATTCTCTGGAATTTAGAAAAATGAGGGGGGATCCTATAGAAACATAAAATTCTTAAGTGTTTAGACAGACTAGCTGCAGGAAGGTTGATTCCAATGCAGGGAAAAACCAGAACCAAGGGGCATAGTTTAAGGATAAGGGGGAAGTTTTTTAGGACTGAGATGAGGAAAAATTTATTCTCTCAGAGAGTGGTAAATGTGTGGAATTCTTTGCCACAGGAAGTAGTTGAGGCCGGTTCCCTGTCAATATTGAAGTGTAGATTAGATTTGGCCCTTGTGGCCAAGGGGATTAGGGGGTATGGGGAGAAGGCAGGAACTGGCTACTGATCAGCCATGATCATAATGAATGGTGGTGTAAGCTTAAAGGGCCAAACTCCTACACCTATTTTCTATGTTAAGAAATGCTGGGCAATTTCTGATGATGACAAACCTTTGCCTCCCTTGCGGCAAACTAAATGCAATTTTGTGTAATATTACATCTTTTATTACGTGACAATAAAAAGAATCTTGAAATAGGACATCTGGTCCATCAAGTCTGTTGCACTAGTCCACAAGATTATGGCTGATCTGGCCATGGACTCAGCTTCATCTACCTGCTTTTTTCCTTAAAGCACAATTTCCCTATTATGCAAAAATCCAGTGCCCTTCATATGTTTGGGACAAAGACACTTTTTTTCCTTTATTGCCCCTGTGCTCCATACTTTTAAATGTATTCACATGTAATTAAAGTACACTTTTCAGATTTTATTCAAGGTTATTTGTATACATTTTGGATTGACCATGTAGAAATTACTGCACTTTTTATACATAGTCTCATTTCAGGGCACCATAATGTTTGGGATATTTGGCTTCACAGATGTTTGTGAGTACTCAAGTATGTTTAATTGCTTCATTGGTGCAGGTATAAGAGAGCTAGACTTGCTTCGAAGCTTTTGATCATCTTTGGAGTCTGTAGTTGCCAATTTTCTACATGAAGACCAGAGTTATGCCAGTGAAAGTCAAAGAAGCCATGATAATGATGTTGAAAAACAAGAATAAAACAGTAAGAGGTATCGCCCTAACTTTAGGATTACGAAAATGAACAGTTTGGAACATGATTTAGAGGAAAGAGTGCACTGGTGAGCTCAGTAATCGCAAGGGGACAGGTATTCCAAGGAAGACCACCACTGCTGATTACAGAAGAATTCACATCATCATGAAAAATCCCTAAAAGTATGTCTGACACATCAGAAACATTCTTCAGGAGGCAGGTGTGGATGTGTCAATGACTACTGTTCTCAGAAGACTTCACGAACAAAAATACAGAGGCTACACTGCAAGATGCAAACCATGGCAAAGGTGGTATGCTTTGGATCTTGGGCAGTTCTTTACGCCTCCAAATTTTGCTCTTGCCATCACTCTGAAGCAAGTTAATCTTGGTCTCATCTATCCACAAGACTCTTTTCCAGAATTCCGTAGGCTCTTTTAAATACTTCTTGGCAAACTAATTATGTCAATCTTTCTGTGGCTTGGCATCTTGCAGTGTAGCCTCTGTATTTCTGTCCATGAAGTCTTACATATTGTTCACCTGGGAATGAAGACTTGAGAATGCTTTTGATTCAGTGCAACTCATTTATTCCAGTCCATTTTTTCAAATTCATCAAGCAGATTCTCACACATTGGAGTTGTTATTACCTGCTCAAAGTCTGAATTTAGAAATACTAAATTAAGTCTGATATAATGTAGGCAATGGGGCCAAGTATTGTCTTCCTGAGGAAGAAACTCAATATAATAGCTCATCATATCTTTGATCATTTTTTCCCAGTTTAACCAAGAATGGTTTATTTGAGCACAGAATATTTAGAGGCTTGTAGCAACAGACAAGTGGTTTGATTAACCAGTTTTTAAATATTTGAAGTGATTGCTGGTTCACCAAGTTTCTCTATGGACTCAAAAAACTGTCACATTGGGTCTATTGCTGTATTTAAGAAATGAGTATGTGTCAACCACTTAAGTAATTTTATCCATGAGATGCAAAGCTCCACGTTTCCTATAGTATTTGAACATGTATTGCCTGCTTTTAAATAATTTAAAAACAGGCAAGATCAATCATCCATGTGGAATAAAATAATCAATGATAGCATAGACCTGACTGGATGAGGTTATCTCTGTCTATTCCTATAGCATATGCTTCTGGAAATTTTCCATAAATCAATTAAAAAATTGGGATCTCTTGAGAAATATTGGCTATGCCAGAAGGAAAATATCAATCTGAAGGAAGAACAACTAGCAAAGGGAGTCTGGGTGTGCTTTTTGTGTGCAATCCATCTTTCAAATGGCCTGACTACATTGAAAGTTCTTAATCAGAAGTCACCAGAATTATTTCTGAATTAGAATTTAATTTTTTCAGAAATTTACAAACCTGAACTTTTCATTGGGAAATTTAAGGTATTAAGAGTTCTAAATATAAGCAAACTATTTAACATGCATATGAATGAGAAAATAGAGGTTTGAAATTACCAAATAAGACTAAAGCATGACAAAAACATATTCCTGTGTGGCAGATAAGAAGACATTTATTGAAATGATTAATATTATTCATTCATGTAACTCAAATAAAATATCTAGAATTGTACACAAAGTTATGGGATAAGATAATAAAGAAAATTAATCTCCATGAGCAGTTGTCAGGGTAATGCCCTGAATGGATGTTGTAGATGGTTCTGTTTTTCCAATGAACTTCAAAGATCTGGAATGATTTACTTTATGATCAGATTGTAAGTAGTTGTGGCAGAATCCATGATAGGTGTTTTGTGTAACCTTTGTAGTTGGACAATTTGGTGTTTATAAAGCAAATAAAGCATTACTTCTTTGCAGCATATTGGACAACTATGGCACTGCATATTAATGTAAATACACACCACATTTAGCAGAAACTTATCTGCACACCACCACACTCCGCTCCCCAGTATCATTTTTTTAAATTCCTGCCAGACTGGCAGTGCGCATTTAATATATAGTCTTTCAAAGGAAGGTTCCACAAAGCACATCGCTCTGGACGTTTGAATGGATCCAGCACCTAGTTCGTTTTGAGCCAACTATGTGGGCACCTGGTGCATATTACCAACTCCATTAAATGCCACATTTGGCATGTGCAAATCAAAATTTACCATTGGGGATTTTTTGGCACCACAATGTTTGGAGTTCTGCAGGTGGCATTAAAACAGTTTAAAGGGTAAACTGACATGCTTATGAAAACATATCTGCTGTTTTGATTTGCAGAGCTCGCTGGGCGGTTCGGTAGTGTACTGGTGCCACTCTGTTCAAACTACCATAGACACGAGACCTGAACCAAGATGTCCACTGCACTGTCATTTTACAAATCAGACGTCCACTTTGAGTTGTTGCTGCAGGAAGTCAGGCAGGCCGGCAGCCCTGAAATCTTGAAGGTAGGCGTTAAGCAGCAGTGGCATCTTGTGAGGCAAAGGCACTAAACTAGGAAGAAAAGGAATGGCAAAAGATTTAATTTGAGGAATCAAAAAATGCACTATGGCATTTCCCAGCATCTGTTGATCATGGGCGCACATAAGCGACCTGCGCAATTCAACTGTACATTTCCTAACTTTTACATTTACTTTTGGAAACTATTCAATAAGCTGGCTGAACATTTGTGAGCTCTTCATTTGAATGATTAGCCACTCAACTAACCAAGTAGGGAGACAGATAAGATACCAGGTGGATCACAATCTGTTTAGAGAAGGCAGGTTTAATGACTTGGTTACTGGTTGCATTACCTTCAGCAGAGGCAGGAAGATAGTGTTACAAAAATGAAAAGAAGAAATGAAACATTTTCTCAAAAGGTTTTTAAATACACAAATTAGAAACTCTTGAAATGCTGAATGGGGAAAGAATTTCCCCTATAACTTTGTTAATTATCTGTTGTATTGAATTGAACAAATAATAACTAGAAGTTAATATTATTTGCTTGAAGATAGTTTCACAAAATATATTCTACTTTCTGAATGTTGCAAGAACTGTTTTGCTTTGTTCCTATTTTTAATTTTAAATTGTAATGCTGGTACTGTTTTAATAAATTGGTAGCAATTTGGTAATAAGTATATATGTGTACGTTATTTTCCATTGGAAAAAATGTGAAATGTTTGGTTAAACCTACATTATTCTCTTTTTCACCATGCTTTCTCATCCTAAAATGTTAAGTGAATGCTGTAAACATAAATTATGAATCAAATGAGATAATATTTACTGTTTTAATATTCATATTCTCATTGGTGTTGTATTACAGTAATTTAAATGACATTTGGAATAAAATGTACAACAAATGGTTAAAACATGATATATGAACACAATGGCAAATGATCAATGTTTAACTTTTGAGAATTAATGTATCTTTTGAGGCATTTGTGTAATGGAAGCATTGAACCAGAGGGCATGGGTTAAGGGTGAAAGGAGAAAAGATTTGGAAGAAAATTACAGGGAACTTCTTCACCCAGAGGGAGGCAGGTGTGTGGAATGAGCTGCCAGCTGAAGTGATGAATGCAGGCTCAGTGTTAACATTCAGGAAGAATTTGGACAGATACATAGATGGGGGCAGTTTGAAGGGCTATAGTTTGGGTGCAGGTCAATGGAACTAGGCAGAAAAATAGTTCGCCACAGACTAGAAGACTATAGGCTTTTTTTGGCACCACAAATTGCTATATCCTTTATTTTCAGGGAAAAAAAACTATCATTGAAAAAGTGACATTCAGAGTGTTATGTTCAAATTGCTTTCTATTTTTCTAGATCCAAACTTTGTTAGGACATTCCTCACAACATACCGTTCCTTTTGCAAGCCACAGGAGTTGCTTAGCCTTTTAATTGAAAGGTATGTTTCTGAATTGTTTTGTGCTGCTATTCATTATGTCAGTATTACAGAATAGTAAAAGAAATGCAGCTACACAGAACCAAACACTAAATGAAATTGAAGTTTTTTTTATAATTTAAATATTAAAATACAGAAATAATATATCTGAAAGCTTCAAATCTTGAAAGAAACTGGCAACTTAAAAGTTAGGGTAAAGAACTAATGCTAACAATTTTTTGTTGATCACAAATGTTTTGGATTGTAGGGCATTGGTGAATGTATTTGCTTGAATTAATATAATAGATGTGGTTTATTTTGTTTTAGTTGTCTCAAAGTACTTTTTCTGATAATGGTTATAGATAAGCTTAAGACCAACATTTAGACGTTTCACATTTACTGCATTTAGAATGCTTTGTAGTGTCTGCTTTGCAGACAATTGTGGACCGGGAAAACTCTTGCAAATTGACTTCTGGTTCAGCTTGGAAAGGTAACTAATACAGTCATGTGTAAGGACTTCAGGTGATATGAAATGCCTGTCACTCTGTTCATTTCTCATTCAATCACATTTTATTCCTGATCTTTGTATAGGTTATTCCCTTCCCTTCTCTCTTTTGCCACTTTTTTAAAAGCATATATTTATGTAACTCATTTTCCTTTTTGTGTTGTTTTGTCAAAATTCTGGTTGTGAATTTTTTTCTTGTCTGGTCTAAGCAGTGCTAGGAATATGGATTGATATGAGTGATGTGAAAGTCAGCTTAGTAGGAAAATGTGCCAGAAATTTTGCCTTGGGCAGAGAAAGAATTGTTGTGACATATGAAGAAATTTCACAATGAAAATTAAAAATATATTTTAAATAATTAGTATAATTTTTGTCCAGTTTTGCATTTCTTTGATTTTCTGTTTACACAGGTGGTGGGTAAGTAACACTTGAGGTGGCTTGAACTTGGAAGAATTTTGTGATGTTAGGAAATCTTGTGTTGATAATTTGGAAAACAAACAATATAAATAAATTAAAAGATAAACTATGACAGTGTAGTGTGAGAAAGGAATTGAAGGATATGTTTCTACGGTGAGATGGGGTAGGCTTGTGCAGAGCAAAAGCTGTTGCTTCTTAGGACTATGCAATAAATGAAAGGTCTAATTCAGGATGTTTATATTTCAAGTTCAATTTGTTATACTCTGACTACATATACATCTAACACATAATGTGCATCATATAATAATCACATATACATGAAGATATATAAAATAAAAATATATTGGAATAATTTATTCATTTAATTATGCCTTCCATAATGTGTGGGATAAAGACACACTTTTCCTTTGTTTACCCCTGTGCTCAATAGTTTTAAATTTGTAAAAATTCACATGTAATTGAAGTGCACATTTCAGATTTTATTCAAGGTTATTTGTATACATTTTGGTTTGACCATGTAGAAGATACAGCACTTTTTATACATAGTCCTCTCATTTGAGGGCACCATAATATTTGGGACATAGCAATGGTATGTACACAGTATTGAAGTGGTCATGTTTAGTATTTTGATGCATATCCCTTGCATGCAGTGACTGCTTGAAGTCTGTGATTCATTGTCATTTCCAGGTGCTGAGTTTCTTCTCTGGTGATACTCTGCCAGGCTTCTACTGCAGCCATCTTCAGCTCCTGCTTGTTTTGGGGGATTTTCCCCTTAAATTTTCTCTTCAGCATCTTGAAGGCATGCTCAAATGGATTTAGATCAGATGACTGACTTGGCCATTCAAAAATGTTCCAATTTTTAGCTTTGGAAAAGCTCCTTTGTTGCTTTCACATTATATTTTGGATTATTGTCTTGCTGGAGGATGAAGCACCAGCACCATCCAATGAGTTTGGAGGCATTTGCTTGAACTTGAGCAGATAAGATGTGTCTGTACATCTCGGAATTAATTTTTCTGCTGCCATCAGCAGTTACATTATCAATGAAGATAAGTGTGCCAGTACCTGTGACAGCCATGCATGCCCAGGCTATAACACCCCCACCACCATGTTTCACAGATGAGGTGGTGTGTTTTGGATCTTAGGCAGTTCCTTTACACCTCCACACTTATCCCTTGCTGTCACTCTGAATCAGATTAATCTTGGTCTCATCCGTCCACAAAACCTTTGTCCAGAATTCTGCAGGCTCTTTTAAATACTTATTGGTAAACTGTAATCTGGTCATCCTGTTTCTGTGGCTAATTAGTGGTTTGCATCTTGCAAACCTCTATTTCTGATCATGAAGTTTTCTGCAGACAGTAGTCATTGACACATTCATACCTGCCTCATGATTCTGACCTGTCGGACAAACGTTTGGGGACTTTTCTTCATTATGATGAGAATTCTTCTGTCATCAGCAGTGGAGGTCTTCCTGGCCCACCAGTGGAGGTCTTCCTGGCTCACCAGTCCCTTACTGATTTTTTTTTTTCTTTTAAATATTTTTATTGAGTTTAACGTATGAAATTACATTAGAAAATTTTAAGGAAAATGTACAACAAATCATCTCTTACATACAAGTACAAAAAAATTTGATGGAACTACTTTAGACAGTTACTTAATCCACATGAGAAACAAATTATTGAATTAATTTATAACCATGTTGCCAAATTAATCCAAATAAAAATTGAGAAAAAGGGAAAAAAGAAAGCAAAAAAAAAACTTAAAAACTAAATCTAATGTACCCCCGCCTCCACTTTGTGATTTCTGAGCTCACCAGTAGACTCTTCCTTCTTAATGATGTTCCAAAGAGTTGATTTTGGTAATCCTAAGGTTTGGGCAAAGTCTCATTGTTTTATTACTGTTTTTCAGCCTCATAATGGCTTCTTTGACTTTCATTGGCACAACTCTGGCCCTCATGTTGAAAAATGGCAACTACAGTAGAGACTCCAAAGGTGATCAAAAACTTAGAAGCAAGTCTAGCTCTCTTATACCTGCACCAATATAGCAATTAAACATACCTGTGAAATCATATGAAGCCAAATGTCATAAACATTATAGTGCCCTGAAATCGGAGAACTATAGGTATGCGCTGCTTAACGTCCATGATACGTCAATTTATGTGAAATTGGGCTTTATGCAATTTAGATGATGTGCAAACACCATACTATATTATATCAAACCTATATGGGATAATGTAGTGTACCTGTAAACTTTTTATTTGTAAGTAAGGATTTGTGTGTGAGCAGAGAGCAGGGAAGTTGGATCAGTGTAGGCACTGACACGAGGCTGTGGGGAGAGAGCAAAGCAGTGGGATCAGTGTGGGGATTGACATGGGGCTGAGGGGAGAGAGCAAGGCAGTGGGATCAGTGTGGGGATAGACATGGGGCTGAGGGGAGAGAGCAGGCTAGTGAGATCAGTGTGGGGTCCAATGCACGGCTGTGGGGAGAGAGCAGGGCAGTGGGATCAGTGTGGGGACTGACACTGGGTCTGTGGGGAGAGTGCAGGACTGTGGGATCAGTGTGGGGACTGACGTGGAATATAGGGAGAGAGCAAGGCAGTGAGATCAATGTGGGGATTGACACAGTGCTCTGGGGAGAGAGTGGGCAGTGGGATATATAGGGTCAATATAGGGCTGTGGAGAGAATGCAGGGCAATGTAATTATTTGGGGCTGATACAGGGCTGTGGGGATAGAGCAGGACATTTGGGTCAGTTTGGGTATATAGTATACAATATCCTCTAACTAGCAATCACTTTTTCTAAATTGCTGCCGATTTGCGGTAGCTGAATATTTATGGGATGACAGATGTTGCTTGAACAGACTTTAGGCGACGCATACCTGTATGTATAAAAAGTGCTGTAATTCCTACATGGTCAAACCAAAATGTATACAATTAATTTAATAAATCTGGAATGTGCCCTTTATTCACGTGAATTGTTTGACTACAAATTTACTGGAGCACAGGGACAAATAAAGGAAAAAGGTGTCTTTGCCCAAACATTATGGAGGGCACTGTATAAGAGACCAAAGGTTACAGGATACTGTTCATTAATCTCACAGCCTGAGGGAAGTAGTTATTTTCCAGCCTGCTAGTCCTGATTTTGATGTTCCTGTACCACTTCCTGATGGTAATAGGTCAAAGATGTTGAGTGATGGATGGTAGAGGTCCTCAATAATTTTTTGAGTCCTATTTTAGCAACACTCCTATTCAAGGTCGGCAATAGAAAAAAGGGAGGTCCGTAATCTTCACGGCCATTGTAATAATCTTCTGCCTTGACTTCTAGTCAGATTCCACACAATGATGCAACCAGCTAGAACACTCACAATAGTACTTCTGTAAAATGTTGTCAAGCTGATGTCCAGTATCCTTGCCCTTCCAACGAAGTGTAGATACTGCTATACCTTCTTGACTAATAATGAGGTGTTGTGGGTACAGGATAGGTCATCTGTTATATGCACATCAAGGAACTTTGTGCTCTCCACAATGGAGGCATTGATGTGTAATTGAGCGTGGTCCTCTTTCATCTTCCTGAAATCCACAATCATCTCCTTTTTCTTGTCCACATTGAAGCTCAAGGTTATTGTTCTCACACCATTTTACAAGTCTCCCATTGTCCTCTCTGTAAGCCAACTCATCATTGTCGCCAACTCCTGCTGTATCATCTGCAAACTTGATAATTTTCTTTGAACTGAATTCACAGTGCAGGACACAACACAATCAGTGATTAGAAAGAAAGCCGATGAGTGTGACTCAGTTATGATGTATATAATATTTGCTCGAGATAAATGTAGTGATGAAATTTATTTGATATTATGTTTACCTAATTTACTGAGTTTACTATTTAGGTAAAGTAATAATTCAAATGTAATGTACTTTGAATGTGCATATTTTTATTTATTGAATTTAATATCAGATTTGAGATTCCAGAGCCAGAGCCTACCGAAGCTGATCGTAAGGCTTTAGAGCATGGTGACCAACCTCTTAGTGCAGAACTGAAACGGTTTAGGAAAGAATATGTTCAGCCTGTGCAGCTTAGGTAAGTGCCATCTGAAAAAAAATAAGATGCTTTGAAAATCTGTGACTTTAATTTTTAAAATTTAATTTAGACATACAGCACAGTAACAGGCCATTTTGGCCCATGAGCCCATGCTGCCCAATTTACACCCAATTAACCTATACCCCTGGTACATTTTGAAGGGTGGGAGGAAACCGAAGCCCCCAGGGAAAACCCATGCAGACACGGGGAGAATGTACAAACTCCTCACAGACCATGTGGAATTCAAACCCTGGTCTCGATCTTGGCACTGTCAAGGCATTGCACTAACCACTGCATCAATCAAAGACTTCTTAAATGATGTTTCTCAACAAGTTGCTAAATTTTGTAAATTCATTAAGTCTTCCTTCCCTCTATATTCTACTTCTCTTGCTTAAAAAAATTAAATTGTCATTTGACATCTTAATTATTGCTACACCTGCATATTATCCTTCAATGGCTTGTGTGGAGGTTTACACAATATAACTTTGAACATAAAAGTCATCCAGTTTTTCTGCATTTCACGAGTACCATGGCTTTTCTGTGGCAAAATGGATAGCCTTACTTTTTCCATTTATGTTCCACTATTTAATTCTTGCCCATTTACTCTGCTTATCCATATCCTCTTGAGGTTTGTTTCTGTCCTTCTCTGTATACTCAATTCCACCTAGTTTGGTATAATCAGCAAACTCAAAAATATTACATTTGGTTTGTGATATATTGAAACATCTTGGTAAGTTTGCAGATGATGAAGATTGATGTAATAGAGCAGGATGTAGAATAGTTAGAGATATAGGTCGAGAAACGACAGATGGAGTTTAATCCAAGCAAATATGAGGTGTTGCACTTTGGAAATTTAAATGTAAGGGGAGTGTATACAATTAATGGAGAAAGATCCTTAACAGTGTGCAGAGAGATTTGGGGGTCCAGGTACATAGTTCTCTGAAATTGGTACAAGCAACTAGATAGAGTGGTAAAGTTGTCTAATGAGTCAGGAAACATGTGCAGGTATATATAACTTGAAATATTGTGTGCCATTCTGAGAATCATATTGCTAGAAGGATGTCGAAACTTTGGGTAGGGTGCAGGAGAAATTTTCAAAAATGCTGCCTATATTAAAGAGTATGAGGTAAAAGGAGAAGTTGGAGCGCTGAGGGGAGTCCTGATAGAAGTTTATAAAATTATGAAAGTCATAGATAGGGTAGACGGTTTTCTCAGGGTAAAAAAATGTAAAATACTTAAGGACATGCGTTTATTGTGAGATGATTTAAAGGAAATGTGCAGAGCATGTTTTTTTAGATGCCTAAAATGGCTGCCAGAAGTTTTGATGGAAGCAGGCATGATGGCAACATTTAAAAGGCTTTAGATAGAGACATCAATCAATATTCAGGGAATGGAGGCATACAGATATATAAATATATATAATATCTATATCAATATATAGATATATATCTATATATGTATCAGGCGCAGGCAGAAGAGAGTTTGTGTAATTTGACATCCTATATGGCACAGACATCATGAGCCAAAGGGCCTGTTTCTTTACTCAAGAGATTTCATTATTGTCATGTAATAGTATAGATCATGTAAGGCAGACAAAGAGTTGCTCTTAGTGCCCCTTACAGTATGAGAGAAAGAGAATCAAAGAGAGTCCCCTCAGAGTCAGTTAGCGTCCATGAATTCACTTCCACCTCTCCCATAGCCTCTGCAGCTGCACAGACTCCTGTTTGCTCTTTCGGCAACCTGAGCTCCAGATCCAAACCTCTGACATAATCAGGAAACTACCTGCGCCTGAGGCCCTTTGGGAGCCCTTCTTGTACTCTGCACCCTTTCAAAGCCCGGGTCCAATACCTGGTTCCTTTGAGCCATTCTCCAGAAGCCTGCAGCGTGTGCAGGTCCCCTGACCGCAAGTTGCCTGCAGCTTGTGTGGGTTCCTGCTGTGATTGTCATTCTGTTGGGTTGTCTCCTAGGCTTCTTCTCAATGGGGGTGTTCTCCCTGTTTCTGGTGGCCTGTGCCTGTCCAGAGTTATGGTGGCTGCTGCCAAGCATAGGCATTGCCATCTTGGGCACAGACCTGTGGTTGCAAGATTTTAGTTTAAAAACACCATTGGCTCCTCTAATAGGCTGTTTAAAACCTGTACAGAACTGCCAGCATTAGGTCCAGGTATTGTACCTTCAGAGCAGTGCTATGTCTCCAATTTGAGTCCACACCAGTGGCAGCTCCAGTAGCATTGCCATTTTTGTGTCCCTTTTATTGTGGTTTTGATATAATTGTGACTAACTGAGGCCTAAAAACCTCATATTACCTCAGAAACCATAGCCCATCAACCTGAGAACAATCTGTTTAATCCCACTGTTTGCTTTTTACCAATTCTTGATTCACCAGTACTTAAAATTGATTGTCTCCATGTCATGTTGTCATATTTCCCAAGCACTCTGAAAATGAAAATCTTTTGGTTTCGTTTATCTATTCTGGTCACATTTCAAAGAACTCCAATAAACTAGACAAATATTATTTCCCATTTTATAGATCCACACTGACTCTGCTCAATACTATTATTGTTTTCTAGATGTTTTATTATTGCATCATTATCCTTACCACAGGACTTTAGGTTGACATGTTACTAGTCCCTGTTTTCTCTCCCTCTCCTTTCTTAAAGAATAGGGATGTCTTCTAATCCACAGCAACAATTTCAGAATAATCATTTCAGTTTCCATGTTTTATTTGTCTTCTTCCAATGGTTAGTTTCAAAGAAATTGTTTAATTCCTCTAATTTCTTATTCAAACCATGTTACACATTCTCTCTGTCTGCAAGTCTCACATTTGTCCTTGTTAGTCATTGCTGTCTATCTGGGAAATTGGCTTGCAGCTACAGGTGCCAATGGGCATGTTTCTTTTCATCGTGAATGAATTTTCTAATCTTTTCATTCAGAGATTTAATTATTTTTTTCATGTTCAGTAGTTTAACAAAATTTGTTCATATTTGCAAATCATATTTGTTCATATTACAAACCTACTTTATTAATGAAAATCAGTGATGTCCATATTTCAATACTTCGGGTTTCGTGCTCAACATGAAAATCTCAGTTGCAAAGAACTGTCATGTAACTTTCCCACTAGATTGGTTCAGAATTGATGTGTGTACTTTGAAAGGCTAAAATAGTTGCTGAGCAACATGTGTGTATTGGCTCTGGTGATGATAGCCATTTTGCTCTGTAAAATTAAAAGTACTTTCGAATTTGTTGGCTATCTTATCACCTTATCTCAACTGATTAGATTTTGTTTTAGCCTGTTGGAAGTAACCTTGTTTCTTCTTTGTTCGTGGTGCTGTTAATCAATTGTTATAGCCTCTGCCAATCTGGAGATCTGTTCACAAAGTAGTTGACGTGGAGTTCATCAGAATGAATGTTTGGGTCATCTTTTGGGATGTTAGAATTTGGGACTATTACTTACAAATTCCACATGAACAGGATTTATGTCTACATTTTTTAAAGATTAAAAAGGTGATACTTTGGGATTAGTCAAATCTATTCATGATGGTGAAATATTCAGCTGTTTGATACATTTAAAATATGTAGCAGTATGATCTTAAATAGAGTCATAGGGATTCAACTGATAAATGGAGCAATATTGAGCTGAGGTACTTGTATATTATTCTTGCATCAGGAACAATTATTAGTTTGTTAAAATTGAAGAAACCCCCCCCCCCACCCCAGTCAAATTTCATAATTTCTGTTGTTTCATCATACATTTTAGATATATTCAGTCCATAGCCAAGAATAAAATGCAAGTTAAATGTTCCTATTTTTGTGGCAATACTTATAATATTAAGAATTCTTTGTGCTTGTAATAAGAAAGAACCCTGGTTTAGTCCAAAACTTGAAATATATTTTGGTGCATACACAAATGTTGTAATTCATATGTGGATGTGGATTTGGAGAGTTGCAGCTGACGTGGACATTACCCCTCCATAAATCTTCGTCCGCGAAGCCAAGCCAAAGAAAAGAAGTTGGTTCAACTTGGCTAATATAATTGAGACTGCTCATTCAGGCACCTCATTATCCTGGCCAACTAGTATTCTTAAAGCTGATTCTAAAATTCACTTCAAAGAAAAAAATTTACTCAAAAATATCAGTATATTTTATAAGGTAATTAGGAAAGATAGATTGGAGTATACTGTTGCATAAAATAACTGATTCACAGAATAGAGATAGATTATGTATTTATACAGAGAAGTGGATGGGAAAGGTATTTTTGAAGAGAATCATGTAATCGAGGAGGGAAAAATTGTATATCATATTTAAAAAATTAACAACAGAATAAGATAAAAGTTTACCCACATAGGAATACTAAATCTAAATAAATATTTCAGCCAATATGAAGCAAATGACAGTCAAAACGATTTACATTTTTATGATACATTTGAGATCAGTTAAAACAACTATTTAAATTCTTAAAAAGAGACTGAGAAGAATGTTATATTATTGAAAGAGAAATAATGGATACCATAAACATTTCATGCTTGATATAGTGCCTTCAATAGTACTGATAATAATGCTATGCTCTATTAATTTCATTCTTTAGTAACCACAGATATTATTGTAATTTAAGAAGTACAACTTCCTTCCAATTTGTTGTCATGTTACATATTAAAGTTTTGGAATAAAGTCAAAATTTCTTCCTACACAAATCCAACATATTATACAAATTATGCTAGTTTTTGAATAGTTGAGAAGACCAGGTAAGATTTCATAACTGAATTTTTTTAAATTGCTTCCATTAAGAGTTCTGAATGTTTGTCGACACTGGGTGGAGCATCATTTCTATGACTTTGAAAGAGATACAGAATTGTTAGATCGTCTAGAAGAATTCATTGGGACAGTTAGAGGTAAGATACTGTAAAATTATCAAATATCTGTAACCAGTAAATATGTACAAATGCAATGCACAAGAGTGCTGGAGAAACTCAGCAGGTCATGCAGCATCCATAAGTAGTAAAGTTTCAGGCCTGGGCCCTTTAACAGGAATTTTTTAAAAATAGGCAGATGCCTGAATAAAAAGGTGGGGGAGGTGAGAGAGAAGGGAGGAAGGGGAAGGAGCACCGGCTAAGAGGTAATAGTTGGATACATGTGGGAAGGTAGAAGACAAAAATGCTGAGAAGTGATGGGAGAGTGGAGAGAGGAGAAGGAAGGGAAGTGGGTGGGGAGCTTGAGGGAAAGAGACAGATTGATAAGGAAAGAGAGAGACACAGAGGGATGGGATGAACAGAAATTTAAGAATTCAATCTTAATCCATCTGGTTTGAGACAGCTTTGATGGAACACTAAGTATTGTTTCTCCAATTTGTGGGTGGCTTGGTTTCGCAGTACATGAGCTCATAAATATGTTAGTGTGGTGATGGTATGTGAGCCATTTTAATTCTACACACCAGTGTTTAACACAATTTTATTAATAAAGTTTAATTTCAGTAACACCCTCATGTTTGTCGTGCAGGTAAAGCCATGAAGAAATGGGTTGAATCTATCAGTAAAATAATTCAGAGGAAAAAACAAGCACAAGCAAATGGACCATCACATGCTATTACATTTCAAAATTCACCTCCGTCTATTGAATGGCACATAAGTAGAATTGGTCAAATTGAAGCATTTGACTTGCTAACTCTGCATCCAATAGAAATTGCAAGGCAGTTAACATTATTAGAATCTGATCTGTACAGGTAAAAAGTGTTTTTTGTGCTGCTGTTGAGTATGCCTGATCTCAGAGTTAGAAACAGTTTATTATGGACAAATAAGCAATGTAAGATTTTATTTTTACTGAGTAAGATTTAAAAAATTTTAATAAAAGATTTTCTTAATTTGGAAATCGCTGAAGAGTTGAAGCTTCAGAGTAATAATTGTTTTGATGAAAAGCTCATTCCATAATTACAAAATAAAATTAATGACAATTTTAATGACATTGATAATTCATGTTGCTCAGTCTGGAAGAACCTGGTAGTACTTGCATGCTTAAGATTGATACGATATTTTTTTTAGATTTTATGTGAGATGAACAGAATGTTTAAGTATTTTATGTTTTTTGCTTTGCTAGTGGCTATTTGAGATTTAATAGCATTGTTACGAGCCCAGAGGATTCCAAAACCCAGCAGCAATAGATATTCACCAAGACAAATGGTTACATAAATAAAAGTTGCTTTTAATTATCCTTAAACATGAAAATAGAATCAAACTTTAATTTATCTCTAATGACTTACTTAACCCCCTTCTAATTACATGTATGTAATGTGTGTGTAAGTTCAGAAAAGTTCTTTGGTTCACAGTCCAATCTCACTTTTCACCCCTCCAAGTTCACTGGTGCGAAATTTAGCATTTATAAAGTTCACTAGGTTTTGGTGCTTGAAAGGTAAATGGTTACCGCACAGGAAAGTACTTGTCGGATTTCAGAGAGAGATTTGTTGTTCCAGGACATCCACAACTGATGTACTTCCATCGGCCACTCCAGTGTCTTGCTGACGAAATGTGCCCTTTCAGGGTTCTCCAGGTGATACCCTCTTTCTTTCAGGTCACCACAGAGTTCCTTTTTGTTTCACTTATTCCAAATGAAACATTAGACAGCCATTCCTCTCCTCTTGCATAAACCACAAGGCCTTTGACCAGGCCGCCTTCCAAATTGGGACATTCTACAAGCTTACGAACTTGACCTGTTCCAGTCCCAGCTGCTAACTGTAACACTGTACAAGTGATCTCTGTGTGTCTCTCTCTCTCTCTCTCTCTCTGGGAGAAAGCCTATTTGACTCTCTATCCTTGCAAAAGCACATGACCCTCTTAGAACAGCAAGCTCTCTTCCAGACAGCAGCGGCTCCGACATGCTCTTTCATCTGTTGCCTTTTGTAAACAACAATCCATTAGTGAAGTCTCTTGAGCACTCTAAAAAGGTCTTGCAAAAGCTCTGAGGCCCCGATATGTCTAGCATGGGACAGAGCTCCAGTATTTTAAATAAGATCTGTTTTAAAGTGTTTGTATGTAACCTACTCAAACAAACCTTTCCAAATTTATGTCCAAAAAACATATCTATATACTCTGTCACAACATATTAAACTATCAAACAACTATTTTCTAGAAAGGCAGTTTTAGTCATTCATTATGTAATTGATTAATAATGCTGGAAACTGTAAATTTATAAATAAAAGATATGTCATATGGAATAAATTGTTAGTTTGAACTGCTTATAAATTATTGGTTTAATAACGTGGTCATATCTTTAAATGTATTTGGTAAGGTATTTGGCTGGTTTCATCAAAATGATTATTGTAGGTTTGAATTTGGATTTCAGAGCTGTTCAGCCTTCAGAACTAGTAGGAAGTGTGTGGACAAAGGATGACAAAGAAATAAATTCTTCAAATCTTCTGAAGATGATACGACACACTACCAATCTCACTTTATGGTTTGAAAAGTAAGGAATTGTGTGTTGATTATCGTTTGACAAAGTGGTAATGTGAATTATATAGTTCAATATTGAAATCAAAATAGACAAAATGCAGACATTTATGAATAGATACTTGGATTTAGTTTATGGTATGTCATTTGTCCCAGAAAGGTTCCATTGCTGCCCTAATTTGGAATGTGTATAACTCTTAGTGCCATATAAACATTTCAATTTTAATCTTATCCTAATTGTAATATGGTTATACTTCATAAAATCCAAAACCTGCAATGCAACTCTGATTATCCAAAATTGGATTCTCCAAAATCCTCAATTATCCACATTTTTAAAAAAAATTCAAATAAATTAGGATATCCAAAACAAATCAGAAATCCTCATTTATTCAAAATTTTATTGGAGCTAAACTAACCAGGGACGTCGGGCTGCCAGTGGCAGCGTGGACCTCAGGCTCTGGGCAGGAGTGCGGACCTCGGGCTCCCAGGCATAATTTTAATGGTTAAAAAGCCTTCCCTTGTTTTCTTTTAAACACTGTCACAAGTGATTTGCTGTTACTACTGGGCTGTTTTTAAAAAATGATCAGTTCTCCAAAAAAAAATTTATCCAAAATAATACTGACCATTTCGGATAATCGGAGTTATACTGTATTTTAAATTCCATTTTTAATAGGGTTAAATTTGTGATACCAAATAAGAAGTCAGCTTTTTGTTTTCATCAAATAAAATTATTTTGTATTCAGTTAATCCATCTGAGGCAAGTTCCAGAATTTCTGCATAAAACAGAGCTAACATATAATTTTGGAGGGATCAGTCTGTCAGTTTTCTCTATAGCTGGTCTGGATTCCAACAATAAACCCTATTCTTGGAAAATTATCTCTTGGGTTCCTCAGACGGTGCAGGATCTGAGACCCCATTGATTTCAACAGGGATTATATGGTAAAGAGTTTTGGAGGTAAAGAGATATTTTTGTTTTTATTACTTTGTCTTAGCTCTATATTCTAATTAGTTATGTCTTTTAGTGTATTTTAGTTAATTTATTATTTACCACCTTTGCATTTCAAATTGCAAATAGTGCTGACTTACGGTTGGCAAAACTTTGTTATAGAGCTGTCAGTTGCATTTTGGATGAGCTCTTCACAGTCCACTCACTGGACTCTAGATTCTTCCATAAAGATCCAGGTGGGTCAGCAGCAAATAATTGAGCACTAGGACCTGGCCTATATTTGGGCAAAAGTTTCTCTGAAGGAGTTTTTGAAGGAGGTTTCAGGAGAAATCTATTGTTCTCCAATAATTAATTATCAGTCTGTTGATGAAAAGGATACCATTTATAATCTTTCTGTGATACTGTACATTTGGTGAAAGTTAAAGTTTTCAATGTGTAAAATAATTTCTTTTTTAATTTTGATGTCCTAAGTATATATTTCTTTAATTTCCAGATGCATAGTAGAAACTGAAAATTTGGAGGAAAGAATAGCAGTTGTCAGTCGAATAATTGAGATCCTACAGGTTTTCCAGGAACTAAACAATTTTAATGGGGTGCTGGAGGTGGTCAGTGCCATGAATTCGTCCCCTGTCTATCGACTAGATCACACATTTGAGGTATATGATTCAACCAAATAAGTTGTAATGAGATGTCTCAAATTAAATGAAAACAAAAGACCACTGCAATACAAGAATAATTGAATGTGAATGAACATTTTCATTTCAATTTTTACTGCACATAGCTCTTGTTTAGAAGTTACACTTTTATGTAAAAAAATGAATTACAAATATTGACTTACAATTAATGATACTACCTACCATACAGTACCATACCATACCATAAGATAAAATTTCTGTACATGAACGTTTCTGAATGACATTTACAGTGAGGAATATCAATCTGTTCCTTTCAGTAAATTGAGTAGGTATTATAGGGTTAAATGTGTCATTTGTTTTAATTCACGCAATGTACATTCAACTTAAGAGCCCTCAGCACCTTGAGCTTGCTCCACCCTTCATTAATGTCCTTATCCATCTAATTGTTGTCTCAACTATACATTTTTACCTACCGCAATAACCTTTCTATCCCTTATCAAAAATTTCCCTTTTTGACTATTTAAAATTTTCCATCCATGTAATTATAATTGTACAGAGCCAGTACTTAATTAGATTTAAAAATTGCAGTGCCCTTGCCCACCCTCCCCCTCTCTCTTACCCCACCACTATAAAAGTTATAATAATAATAATAATAGATACAATATATAGTTATATAAAAGAATCATATTAAAAAAAGAAAAGTATTTAAGAAAAGATAATATTGCACAAAGGATTTGCTCACACACTGGGATCTTACAGTATTTATATTAAATGACTTTAGGGAAGAAGATTATTATAGGTCTTAAGAGCCTAGAAGTAGATTTTTACATATTTAACTCTAAACTTTACATATATGGGCTCCAAATTTATACAAAAGTTGAATATTTATTTCTCAAATTATACGTAATTTTCTCCAAAAGTATACAACTTTGAATTTCTGAATGCCATCTTTCCATGCCCAAATGTGCATCTGATTTCCAAGTTAGTGAAATACACTTCCTTACCACCACTAAAGCTATTTTGATAAATTTGACTTGATAAAATTATAGTTTTAATTCAGACCTTGTTCCTTCTATATTTCCCAACAAAAATAAATCTGGATTTTGTGGAATAACAATGCCAATAATCTGTTCTACAAACTTTCCTAAATCCATCCAAAAAGTTTTAACTTTAAAACATGATCAAGTAGAATGCAAAAAGGTTCCTATTTCTTCACCACATCGCCTAACTCTTCCTTGAAAATATTCAAAGATTCTGCTTTCAACTCTCTTCTAACAAGCCATTTCCAAAGGTGCATGATCACCTGAGAGAGAAAAAATAACTGCATTCACAGTCACATTCGTGATCCTTTACTTTTGAACTGTGACTCGGGTGAAGATTTTTCCTCAAAAGATCCTCTCCCCAGTCATCTGTCAATACCTTACTTTTCTAAATGCTAATAGTTGTAACTTTTGCTTGTTCTGCCTTTACCATCAATACTTCCCCAGGTTTTTATTTAAATGTATATCGTGCAAAAATCAAGACTTGTTATGGGTTTGTACTCTGATTTTTGTTTTTTATGATAGAAGATGCAAGTTTGTGCCCAAGTCACCCACAGAGTAAGACAGGATTCCAAAAGATAGGATTCAATTTTTGAATCTTGCCATTGCTACCTGCATCATTTCTGCTGCTCATTGCATTTTTGAAGATCCCATTGTGTTGCCGAGGCATTTCTGTGAAACATACTGACGAGCTGCAGATGCGAGGAATTAATGTCCCACCCATGGACTATCCCAATTGTCTTTACGCAGCTTCTGGTGTTAAAAAGCCTTTACACCCCTACTAAATCTTTTGAGTCATTTGGAAATAGTGGGGAAAATAGTCATTTAAAAACTTATTTAAAAGCTTATTTAAAAACTCAAGAAACTCTCATTGTTTGATTATAAGCAATTGCATTGTGAAATAAAGTAAATGTTAAAAACATCTTGCTTTATTAAATTAAATTTGGTGCCCCTATTTATATGGGTGGGACTGAATGGTGAGTCTAGGAACAGCAAGAATTAGATGTGCACACATCTGAACTTGTGTGTTCTCGGCTTCCTGTGTTGAACTGTGCAGGAGTGGAAATCTGAAAGACTGTGGTTCTAACCGGAGGTTCTCTATTGGGAATATTCATAAATTACTTGGATACCTTGAGTTTTTATGCAAGAAGCACATTTGCTAAGCTTGGCACCAACCAATATAATAAGTCCACACTTGCCTTTAGCAGATTCTCTGTTGTCAAAGTACAAAACTGATCTTCGGTGATAAAATGGAATTCAGGCAAATAATTCCATCATTTAGGTTGGGAGTATGTTGGGAGCGGTTGGTGACTGCAGAATAATCTCCTTCTGAAATAGCTGAAAGAAAATTCTTTCCCAAATTTGACTACGGCATAGCCCTTCAGGAACATTGAGTTTTAAAAGTGCTGGGGCTTGTGCATGAAACATCGACTGCCAATTGCTTTTCATGGATGCTACGCGATCTGCTGAATTTCACCAACAACTTTGTTGATCTATAAAAGTTGTTTTTTCATATTAAAATTAAGAAAGTAACAAAAACTAAACAGCTTAATAAGACAAGAACATTTTTATCTAAATTCAATGAATCTAATACCTTGCTTCTTGATCTCTGGTATCCATTCATTATGCAAATAAATAATCTCATTGTTCATGAAGGCTGTGTGTGCAGATTACACAAATTTGCATTCTACCATTAGACTCCAATATAAGATCCCTGTTATAAACATTGCCAAAGAGTGCCTTGGAGAATCAGGGCTTCCACATTAAAGGACTTCTGAACTTGCTGGCACAAACCAAGGAAAATCCTGGAAATTTCATTTGGAACTTCCAGTATTTCTCAATAAATCCTTTGGCATCAATTTCATAAACCATCTTTAATGTGATTAAAACAAATTAAAGTCCTCAGTTAATTTGAAAGTTTTTAAAAATCTACTTATTACAAGTTTGCTCGAAGCCAACGGATGCTAAGTTAAGCTATCAGATCTATGAATTTAACCATTGTTCCAGGAATTTTGCTTCATCACAACTTTGCACACCTTTTCCAAATGGAAAATACTGCTGGACAGTGACAATAATGGCAGTGGAGCGGATTAGATCCTTCAAATTCCTGGGAGTCCACATGTTGGTGGATCTTTTCTAGAGCCAACACATCGAAGCAGTTGTGAAGAAAAATCACACCAATGCCACTACTTTCTAAGAAACCTAGGAAATTTAGCATCTCATTGACTACTCTATTGAATTTCTACAAGTGTACTGTGGAAAGTTTACTGACAGATTGCATCACAGTATAGTTTGGTATCTCAAGTGCACATGCTGCAAAAAGTGGCAAAATTAGTAACATTAATTACATGCACCAATCTCATATCCTTTGTGAGTCGCTACCTCAAGACAGCAGCCAACAACATCAAAGACACCCACCTCCCTACTCACTGATACCTTCAGACAGACTGTATAGAAGCCTGAAGTCCAACATTTCAAGGTTCAATAAGAGTTTTCCCCCAACCTCCAGTAGTGATGAGGGTCTTGAACCTCCTATACTACTCGTACCCTAACCATAAACTATTCAGGACTGCCAAAAGATATGTTTGCACTATTAAAATACATTTTTTTATTGCTCTAACTGCTGCTGTAAATAGTTATCTATCTGTCCCTTTATATTTATTATTTATTTTTCTGTCTTGCCATATCGGGTTAATTTAATATATACTCTTGTTTGTGTATTTTGTGTACCTGTTTGGCAAGAGGAACCAAGAACTTTGGTGCGTCTGTACACTGTACCTACATAAATGACAATAAACTGTTACTACTCGTTAAGAATGATGCATAAAACTGTAGAGCATGAAGCTAGGAGCTAATGCTGGCCATTTATAAAATTTAATTTTGCCCTGCATGAATTATGCATCACTATTGTTAAGATATTTGGAAAGAATTCAAGATTGCAAAACATAAAGAATATAAAAAGTTTTCGATTTGCTAAACAAAAGAGATTTAAGAAAGGGAAGAAATGACGTAAAACCTTACTAACAAAGGATTTTAATCTGGAATAGAAATACATTTGTGCAATCAAGAAGCCACAAGTTTACAATGGCTCAGGAAATATCATATTTTGACCAAATTTATAGATTTAGAGCAATATGGAAGATGATTAGTTTAAATGAATTTTTCTCAACACAGCTTTCTTTTTGACTACATTCATAGCAAATACCTAGTCGTCAAAAGAAAATTTTGGAGGAGGCTCATGAATTGAGTGAAGATCACTATAAAAAGTATTTGGCTAAACTCCGGTCCATTAATCCTCCATGCGTGCCTTTCTTTGGTAAGCTTTATTTTTATTATTCCACAATGCATGCAGGCATTTTAATTATTGCTTAGTAAACAGGAACCATGGTGCTGTCTGTTTGCACATTCTCTCCATGATTGTATGGATTTTCACCTGTCTTGTTTCTTTCACTCTAAAGATGAGCTGGTAGTTAATTGGCTACCCCTTTATGAAGTTAAGTAGCAGATCATCAAAAGGGAGTTGGTGGGTTTGTGAGAAGGAATGAGTTGTATTGCTAGAAGGAAAGGAACTGATGGGATTGCTCAGATGGGAGCCAACACCAACCTAATGATTTGCATGATTATCTGTGATGTTAATAAACAGACAAGTTATTCCAATAGAACCCTCATATCTTGATAATAAATCTACTTGGTTGCTCAATCATTAACTGGACCCAGTTATTCTGCATTGTAAGAATTAGAAGAATATCCTGTATTATTGCAAAGAATTAGCTTTAGTTACCTATTACTAAGTACTCGCAAATAGTAAAGCAGACACCAGCATTTCTGATGTGGAGTGTAACAGCTTTATATATGAATGTGTTGTGAAATCTGTGGGTTTGATGTGAAGCACCATTTGAGATTATGTACAAGAGTCATGATTAGGACTGATTTTTGGGTCCTTGAATTAATGTCTACATACTCAGCCTCGATTATTTGTGAAGTTGAAAAGTCATAATCTGTCTACTACAGCTGTGTGATAAACATCTGGCTTCAGCGAGGCATGAGGACAGCTTTTGAAATGCCAATCCCTTATATTAATTTTACTCCAAGCCCATACATGAGAGGATTTATAATTTTTTTAACTTAATTTTAAAGTTTTTAAATATGTTTTTTTTAAATGTTATTGCTCATGAAGCTCTCTAAAATTCTCAGAAATTTTTCAAGAGTATGGCAGCTTTTCATAACTGAGTCTGCTGGACTGTGGGATATGAAGAACTAGTAAGATTGACTCTTCACATTCAGATGTGATGAGGAAAGTCTATTTAAGGGTCCAGGCTGTGCTTTTTTGCTAGATTAGTCGTGTTTTAAAAGACCTCTGTAGTTTGATGGTAATTGTTTTAAGTCTTAGTAGGGCCAGAAACTAAATATTTGAAATTATTTTATTAAGAGTAACAGACAACTTACTTCATTATTTAGGAATATATTTGACAAACATCTTGAAGACTGAGGAAGGTAATCCTGATTTCCTGAAGAGACACGGGAGAGAATTGATAAATTTCAGTAAGAGAAGGAAGGTTGCTGAAATAACAGGAGAGATTCAGCAATACCAAAACCAGCCATACTGCTTACGAGTAGAGCAAGACATTAAGGTCAGTCCTTTTTATAATGACTAACAGAAAGGAAAAATCTATGAAGGCCTTTGTATGCAAAAAACAGTTCAGTAAATATATTGTACACCGATTATGATATGTTTTTAACTCGACATTTTATTCTCCTGTTGCCTACTGTTGGAACATATTCCAACATATTCCATGTCTCGAAGGAGGGATAGACTGGACATTTGATGCTCAGAATGTTCAGTTTTAATCAATGTGCTGAAATTGTTAGATAACCTTTTCACTTGTCACCTCATGTAATAAAAGCTAGGTAATAGTTCTTGTGTTTCAGGCAAGAACAAACAAAAATTTCACTGTATGCTGGATGAGGGACTCCAGGCAAGCAAGGCAGATAAAAAATATAGGTTAATTTTAACAGGATGAAGAAGTTCTACCTGTTGGAGTCATAGATGACACTTTGCGAAAAAAAATTCCAAATCTCATGTCTGTTTCAGATCAGTAAATCCAGATTTTCATGATGACTGAAGTAAACTGAAATAAAGTTCAATTTTAATGTCCTGTCCTGTCTAAATTGCACATTAGAACATTAGAAATGTTGTTGAAAGTACAAACTTGGAGAAGTACCGTGGCTTTCTGAAGTTAATAATGAGTAAAAACATGATTCAATCATTCTGATGTTTCATTTCTTTATAAATTTGTAAATCAAATCTTTAGCCTCATTAAGAAATTGCACAACATTTAAATGAGGATTAGAAGCATTATTTTCCCTTAAAAATGTAATTTTTCCTCCTCCATCCAAAACAATCATCTCTATCTGAGTGAAAAGTACAGTGATGGAACCTGGGTGATTTGTTGGGAGGGTGAGGATAATTAAAATAGGATTACTGTAAATAAATGCTGATGATCAGCATAAACTTGGTGGCCCAAGGGATCTGTTTCTTTTATGTTAGGCTATAAAACACAACAGCTGCAATTTTTGACATATTTCTAATTTTTTTTTATTACTTTTTTCCAGAAGTTTTTTGAAAATTTAAATCCAATGGGAAATACTTTAGAGAAAGAATTTACAGATTACTTATTCAATAAATCTTTGGAAATAGAGCCTCGGAATGCCAAGTCTTTACCTAGATTTGTAAGTATTTGTTTTTAAACTTGTATAAATATTTAGTGATTTCTGTAATTGGATGCAGGGGAGGGCATTCTCCTTTTGGAGTACTAAAGAGAATTTTGAATATGTCCTAGGAAGATCAAATTTGAGCACTATTGTGATAAATGGGTCATTCTGAGCCATCAAAGAACAGATGCCCCTTCACTCCTTGATCCTCAAAGTGAAGGAACACATCAAATAGTCCAAATTCCGTCTACTTTCTCCCTCATTATATATCATTGACCTGATCTAAGAAATATATTTACCCCACCCTGCTTTAATTCATGAAAAGGCCCCTCCTCTACATACTTCTAAGTTCCACAATTTGGCATTCCACTATTTGTTCTCAACCCTATTGCCATACACCTAACCAATGCAAAGAGCAAGACCTCCAGTGCTTCCTTCCACTTCCCATCAGCACATCGTTAATTGAGGGTGTTTGGTTTCCATTCTGGTTCTGTGGTTTCTGGGGTGGCTAATGCAGACAATGTGGAAGCTGCAGACTTTTGCACAGATGGTGCAAAGGTGAACAGGGGAGGTGAATGTTTATTTTTTGAAGTAGTATGCTCCTTCCCTGAGCAGCCATTGGATGTATCTGAAGTTCTAAATGTTGTCCTGACAGCTCCTTTTCTGAAATGAATGGTCGTGAGTCAAAGATTCCCATTGATCAGAGTCGTACAACATAGAACAGGCCCTTCAGTTCAACTCGTCCATACTTACCAAGTTGACATTTGGTCCATATACTTATAAACCTGTCCTAGCCATATATCTGTCCAATGTTTTTTCAACATCATAATTGAACCAATTCTATAGCTTCCTTTCTCAGCTAGTTCAAATATGGATTAATCTCTCCCATCTCACCTGAAAACTATGCCCTCAAGTTCCAGAATCATCTGCTCTGGGATTAGATTGAGCATTCTTCCAAGCCCATCATGATTTCAAATACCTCTATAAGGTCACCCTTCAACCTCCTATGCTCCAGTGAATAGAGACTCAATCTCTTCTTATAGCTCAAGCCTTCCAGTCTCCAGAACACCCTGGTGAATCTCTTCTGCCCCCTTTGCATCTTATTAACATCATTGCCATAGCTGGGCGACCAGAACTGCACACAGTACTCCAAGTGTGGTCTCACCGGTGCCTTGTGTAGCTATTATCATAATATTCCAACTATTCACTTAATACTCCACTCAATCAAGGCCAATGTGCCAAACTTATCCTCCACCATGCTGTGTACATGAGTTGACACTTTCAGGCCTGCACTCCCAGGCCTCTTTCCAACACTCTTGAGAGCTCTACCATTTACTATGCAAGTCCTGCCCTGCCTTGAGTTACTAGAATGCAACATGTTCCACTACTCAGAGTTAATTCTATTTGCCACTCTTTGGCCCACCATCCCACTCATCAATATACTGTTGCAAACCTAGATTTACTTTCTCACTATCCATTTCATCTTTTTTGTTGTTTGCAAATTTACCAATCATTCTCATCTAAACAAATGTTGTTTCAACATCGATCGCTATGAATACCATTGGTCACAGGCTTCCAATGAAAAAGAAATAGTCTCTTCTCTGTCTTCTTCTACCAAACCAATTTTGAATCTAATTGAGTCTGATGTCAGGCTCATGGAGGTGATAAAGTGTAACCAGAACTTCAGTGCTGGAGATGTTGGTTTAAGAGAGGCCATTTATCTTCCTTTGGGCATATTTCTAGTGCCTTGACATACCTGCTACAGGAAGTCATGGTCTTAGAAACATATGGGAGTTCAGGGATTACTGCTACCCAGCAGATTATAAATTTTATGTTGGGTCTGATGTTTTTATCTTCAAACATACTTTTCCACAAACAAAGGCTATCAATCTAATGCACTTAATGTATTAATAAATGTCATCATCAATGTCTGTTTTATCAAGAGATATCTCATGATATGTGGAAAGTGGTCCACATTTTCCAGGGACTGTCCACGAAACAGTTGCCAGTCCTCACTGTGACACAGCAGGAGGAAGTTAGCAGACAACCTTTGCCTTGCATATGTTGACTGCAAGGACCATCCACTCATAAACTTCACTTAACAAATTGATAATGTCTTGTATCTTAGCTTTCAAATGTTCTCAAACATGGGCATTATTATGAGAATGCTACAGTATTATTACTAAGGTCTAGACTTGTTTGACATTAGGTTTCATTGAGTTTGGCTCTGTTGAAACCTCATGGGCTTATTGTAAGATATCTTGGGTGAAATAAGATGAGTACAATTTTCTGTGGGCAACTACATTTGAGGAGGATGTTGCCTAGTTCTGATGGAGTCCAAAGATTCAATGCATTTGGGGAAAAAATAGTTGGTGAGTTTTTACTTGTGTATTTTTCTTTTATCATTTTACTTTAAGTTAAAGACTCTAAACCATTCAGAATTACAGACAACTTGATACTTCATTTTATTAAAGTTATCCATGGGGGACATGACTTTATTTAACTATTTTCAATGTAACTATATTTTAGACAAAAAGATTTAATTACACTCTGAAGTCTCCGGGTGTCCGGCCATCTAATCCTCGGCATCCAGGATCAGGAACCCTGCGTGGGCATCCTACACCTCTACTGCAGGAACCACGTAAAATCAGTTACAGCCGAATCACAGAGAACGAGACTGAAAGTACAGCGTCAGCACCAAACTCCCCTCGTACACCTCTGACGCCACCACCTGCTTCAGCTGCATCCAGCTCAACAGATGTTTGCAGTGTATTTGGGGACTCTGATCCAGCTAGTCCTTTCAATTCAAGTATGCTGTGAATTTTTTTAACTTAATCTCAAAATTACGTGACTGAAGTTAGGTGATAACTGAATTGTAATAGTGACTAATTTCCATGACTTTTCAGTTTTATGAATTGTCAATCAAAAATATTTGTGCATACATTATTTGAACTGGGAAATAAAGTAGCCTAATTTGAAGCTATATTTAAGAACCACTGGAAAAAGTACCTTAATTTATGAGAGGAATACATTTTAATGCACTGTCTTCCTATTAGGGCCAAGTGGGCACTATTTGCGACAACAAAATGTGATTCACAAGAGAGAATTCTTAGGGACAGGGATTACGAGCATTTAGAGAGGTATAATCTTCTCAGGAATAGTCAGCATGACTTTGTGAGGGGTATGTCATGCCTCACAAACCTAATTGAGTTTTAGAGGATGTAACAAAATAAATTGAAGGTAGGATAGCAGATGCTGTATATGGATTTCAGTAAGGCATTTGACAAGTTCCTCCATGGTAAGGTCATTCAGAAGGTCATGAGATCCATGAAACCTTGGCTATGTGAATTCAGAATTGGACTGGCCGCAGAAAGCAGAGGGAACGTATTTTGCCTGGAGGTCAGCGACTAGTGAAGTTCCACGGGTATCTTTTCTGGGATCCCCTTTATTCCGCTGGACGTTCACAGCATTTGTCTGGGAAGGTGAGGATCAAGCCAGAATCACCACCTCAAGATCAGATTCCAGGTTGCTTGGCAGGGCACGTGATTGGAAGATGGTGGCAGACTTAGGCCAGAGGCTCTACTTCCCAAATTAAATTGCAGTAACCTCACTCCATCTCATTTATATAATTGAGCTTACAGTGCCCTGGGAGGAGGCAGTGGAGGAGGCCTATGATCACAAGAAACTGAGGTACGCTGAGCTTGCAGATGATGTAGCTGGAAGGCAAAGGTTCAATTGGTTAAAGTAGGCTGCAGAGGACTTGTAGCCACATCGACATCAAGAATACTCCAGGAGTTGGGAGTGTGAGGAAAGATGCACCAACAAGCAATCATAAATCTCTCCAGAGCTGCTGAAAATGGTAGTCAGTGGCTCTTGATGAGGAGAAAAGATTCCACCTTGGCACCCAAGTGAGTGAATGGCATCTAGGGGGTGAGTCTGGGACGTTGGGATTCACTGCTGAACCCTCGGGAGATGTCGTGGGTCTATCAGTAAAACACTGAGGAAGGAGGATACCCAATTGATAACCCAGAAGATACCACCACGCAGAGTCTAGGCAGCAGGTCTCAGGAGTGCAATAAGGAATATTAACATCTAGTCCTCCATAACATACCTTGTATTCAGTTCTGTTCGCCTCATTACAGGAAGGATGTGGATCCTATGGAGAGGGTGCAGAGGAAATTTACCAGAATGTTGCCTGGATTGGAGAATGTGACTTATAAGCAAAGTTCACAGAGTTAGGGCTTTTCTCTTTGGAGTGAGGAAGAATAAAAGGTTACTTAATAGAGGTCCACAAGATTATGAGAGGCAGAACCTTTTTTCCTGGAACAAGAGTAGCAAACATGAGGGACATCTACAGGGTGAAGGGAGGAATGTTTAGGAGAGATGACAGGGGTAAGGTTTTTACACAGAGAGTAGTGGGTGCCAAGAATGCATTGCCAGGGATGGTGGTGAAGGCTGGTGCCATAGGGGCATTGAAAAAATAAAGGGTTATGAGTGTGAGGTAGAGAAGGTTTAGTTTGTTCAATAGGTTTATAAAGGGTGGCACAACATCGTGGGCAGGAAAGCCTGTACAGGTATGTGCCGCTTAACATCCACGATACATTCTGTGAAATTGGGCGTTATGTGATGCGGACATTGTGCGAACACCATTTTGTAAACTTAGCAAAGCTAAATGGATACTGTAGTGTACCTATAAACTTTTTATTTGTAAGTCGGGATCAGTGTGCGGACCGACACGGAGCTATGGGGAGAGAGCGTGGCAGTGGGATCGGTTTGGGAACCGACACAGGGCTGAGGGGAGAGAGCGGGGCAGTGGGACCAGTGTGGGTACACAGTATACAATTTCCCATAACTAGCGATCGCTTTTTCTAAATTGCTGCAGACTTGCTCGTGATAACTGAGTAATTATGGGACCACAGATGTATATGCTATCGGACGTTGCCCATACAGACGTTAAGTGGTGCATACCTGTGCTGTGCTGTAATGTTCTATGTTCTGTAAATCAAAGAAATGTGCTCCAATGGCATTATATCAAACTTTTGCAAATCTAGGAACTTGTAGCATAAAAAAGTTGTGAAAAGAAAAGTGCAGTGGCAAAGACCATGGTGATTTTATGAATGGATCAATTTGGCCAAAATTTAGGGGCAGCTGGGGGGAAATTACAAAGAACTGTTCATAATTAATGGAAACTAAAGGTTGAAAAAAAATGTAAATGAACTATATTCTGGTGGGGAATAATTTTTGTAGGCCAATATTTACCTAATAGAAAATCCTGTGACTCTTTGTGAAGTTATTTATTTTGAAAACCAAGTTTATTTACTTGAGGTGAAAACAGCTCTACTCAAAAACAAGTAATCTTTAGCTACCTCCATAAAATCTCAACACTGGGAAGCTCCAGTACTCTATAATGTCAGAGGGTAATTTTCAAACTCCACCAGGGCAAAGATATCGTCATTTCAAACCTAAACTGTCTGACTGAAAGGTAATCTGAGATGAGATGAGCTTAACTTTGGGTCATGTATCTATGCAACTACTGACACTGCAAGCATGCAGGGGGAAGATGGGCTTCCATGACAGGCAATGTTGCCATATTTTCATTATACCATATTAATAACATTAATATTATCCAGAACTTGTCTCCAAAGTAGATAATGAGTGTTTGGATGTGCAAATCATCCAAGGGTCTCCAAATTAATCATTTCAAATTCCTTTTATCCATCTTGTTACCATGCTGTTATAACAAGAATTGGGTTTTTTTAAGTCAAAATTATAAATGCTCTTCCAGCAGACTTAAATTCTTCTGCATACCTATGGGTATGGCTATTTCCTTTCAAGTCTTCTGACCTCCACACCACTGGTGGGGGGAAAAAAACCATTTCATTTTGAAGTTCTTGTCACATCATTGCTAAAAGTTTGTGAACACCAAAACAAATAATTGTTTCATTCACGCATAAAACTTTTTAATAACTCACAAAATAACTACAATCTCAGTGTGTTATGGGAAGGAAAGCAACTATTACAAACATTTATATTAATTGAGATTACAGGGATATCCCTGGAATCATCACAAAATACCTTTTAAGTTGCTTCTTCAGGTTTTTGACAGATTGTATGTCTGAATTATGGTAGTTGAGATTAGGGAAGCAGCCATGGCACTTTTTTGGACAGGTGGTGCTTCCTTGTATGGATCTTAAAACAATGTGAAACAAATTTGTAAAGCTTTTATACAATACTACAATGCTGTTGCAGAAACTAGGTCTTGATTTCGAATCCCACGCTGACTGTAAGGAGTTTGTACATTCTCTTTGTCCGCGTGGGTTTCATCTGGCTGCTCCAGTTTCCTCCCACATTCAAAAATGTACTGGTATGATTGGGCAGCACAGGATTGTGGGATGAAAGGGCCCGTTACCATGCGGCCTGTCTAATTTTAAATGTAAACACATCTCAGGTTCACCAAACTGAAAATATGCATTCATACCAGTGTGTATTAATTGTTTTAATTAATATTTATTTAATAGGGATTAGATATATGAATGCATAATTGAAAGAGAAGACAAATAATCTTTCAGCCCATTTGAAATCTACTTAAAAAGTATCAGTGATTCTGGATTCTCCACATTGTTCTGGCTTATGTCATCGACTTGATTTCTTCCTTTCATTTCAAGGGCAGTATATTTGTGTTATCTATATATTAAATGCTAAAATGTACCAAGATTAAATATTAATTATCTCTGATATCCATTATACTATCCATAGCAAATTATTTCTACACCAAATCTAAACATTTGACGACATCTAGAGCACATATCTGACCTGCAAATGGTAAAATTCAATAGATCTGCTGAGCTTGGTTCCTTCCTTAGTTTTTCTGTTTTCTTCCACAGGCAGTGATACCATATTTTCCCCAGTTTCACTGGCCCATGGCACAAGTTAGTATTGGGCTTTAATGTTGCATACTTAATACATAGCACGGCTTTTAAAGCTGACCATGCACTGTCTTTTATGTTAAAAAGCAGCTTTGCTTCAACATAGATGACAGCGTGCACGCGAGAACATCAAAAATGTTCGCTTTCCATCATGTCTATAATTCCATATGCATCTGGATTTTCTAAACAGTTTGTTATTACAACAGTACAAATTTAAAAGTATTATAATTATAAGTTAATCATTTATATACATTTTGGTGAACTTTTTTTAAAAGCTTAATTTTTCATTTACTGTTTAAAGTATAAAATTGTATTATTGATGTAAAAGTACAGATAGCATTTGGGTTTTAGATTATAATACATGCAACTACATTGTAATCAGCCTTATCTGAGAACCCAGATCAAAGCTTTTACTAATGCTTTTAATAATTTATTTCAGATATTACTGTAAGTTTTTCACAAATTTGCATGTTTATAACTGCCTTTACCCTCTGCAGTTCAGTATTGGAGTTCATGAACCAGGTGCACATTTCAATGCATGCATTAAAATGTGAATGCAGTGCTTATTCACTTGATAATAAATGTCCAAAGCTGCTTTGAATTTTGCTAATAATTAATTTGCACCTTAAAGCCTATTTTGTTATGCATATAAGCATTAGCAAAACAGAATTGTTTCTTTTCTCACAGGATCAGCATCAATCTCCTCAATAATGAGTTTCAATAAAAGCACTGATGAAGCTCACATGCCTCCTCCTATACCACCACGTAGACGACCTGAATCAGCCCCAACAGAGTCATCTCCATCTAAGGTGAGCAAGCTGAAATATGATGTCATTATCATCAACCCCATGGTGTGAAATATTGTCCAAGCATGTTTTATCCATGGAAAGGTTAATAATTCTTTACTAGAATGTGTACAAAGTTTCAGAGTATATTTAAAATTCTTTTCTGTTAATGGGTTATTTTGAAAACCAGTCTTTTGTTCAGTAGGCAAATACAGCACTAACATTTCACGTAGCACAAACTCACAAAAGAAGTAATTTACTAGATTGTCATTGTGTTTGATGTTGTTTGAAGAAAGAATCTTGCTCCCTACACTCAGAAAGAAGTGTAGACATGGCTTTGTTTTAACTGCTCAAGCAAAATAAAGATACTCTTAATAATGCAGAAGTTCTTCCTTACTGCAATAAAGAGTTGCTCTGGATTTCATGCTCAAATCCTGAACTTGGAACTTGAACACACTACTCCTGACCTAGGAACATAATCACAAGGATGTGGAAAAGTTAGGAAACACATCCTGCTCACTCTGTTAGTTGATTTTATTGATCATCTGCCCATAAAAACATCATCTTAAATATTAATTGTATTTGCATCAAGGTTGATATCTGTAACAAAAGCAAAGAACTCCTAGCCCCTTGGTCTTTTTTGCCATTCAATGTCATTATGATTTATTTGTGACATGAGAGCCTTCTTTAAAAGTGAAAATATTACCAGCTAATATGATCAGTTAGTAAGTTTCTCAGAATTGAAGAATTTTTTTGCTTGGGGTGTCATATGTTTAGGACAGCAATTCTCAACATTTTTTCAGCTATAGCCCCCTTGGACACTGCTCCAGTTTATGGACCCCCTTCCTGTGAAACAATCATGTTTTGGTTTCTTCCGTACTTCTCTCCAACCGACTACATAACAAAAATATTTTTTTATGTTTTTTACACGAGGTGAAAAGAAAACAAGGCTTTGACTTAAATGTGCTATGGCCCCCAGGGATAAATAAAGGAATGACAAACTGGGCCTTCTATGCCTGTTTTGAGGACAACTCAACAGTGCCTACAAGAATCCCTGAAAAGGCTGAGGACCCTATGGTATCTGTCTCTGAGGCTAACGTCAGAACACCTTCAAGAGGGTGAACCCTCACAAGGCTTCAGGCCCTGGTGGTGTGCCTGGCAAGATTCTGAAAATCTGTGCCAACCAATTAGCCAATGTGTTCACGGACATGTTCAATCCATCACTGCTGTGGTCAGAGGTGTGATTCAAAAGGGCATCAATCATCCCGGTGCCGAAGAAGAGCAGAGTGAGCTGCCTCATCGACTATCATCCAGTAGCACTAACATCTACTGTGATGAAATGCCTTGAGAGGTTGGTCATGGCCAAAATTATCATGTACCTAAGCAAAAGACTGGACCCACTGCAATTCACCTATCATTACAATCGCTCCACAGCAGACTGGCTTTCCTCTCAATCCAGATCACCTAGAAAACAGCTACTCATACATACGGCTGCTCTTCATCGACTACAGCTCAGCCTTCAATACTATTATTCCCTCAGTGCTGGTCAACATGCTCCAAACCCTGAGCCTCTGCATCCCCCTCTGCAACTGGATTCTTGGCCTCCTCAGTGGAAGACCACAGTCGGTATGAATTGGAAACAACATCTCCTCCTCATTGACGGGCAACACAAGTGTACCTCAAAGATGCATGCTAAGGGGACGGAGTCACGTGATGGAGTAGTGGCCGGACGGTGAACTCCAGCCCTCTCCAGAAAAGTCGGGAAAAACAAGAGAAAATACAAAGGCACAGAAATACAAGTTAAAGAAAAGTGAATATAAAGGTGGAAAGAAGATGGAGACAAAAGGAGAAAAATCAAAATCAACGGAAAGAAGAGAGGAAGAGAAGACAACGGAGGAAAAAGGTGAAGGCCTTACCTGTCCGAAGAGGCCCGCTGTGGAGAGAAGACCCCACTACCTCAGGTCGGTAGAAAGAGAACTACAACAATGGCTCACAGAGCCGAGTAAAAGTGCGCAACCGCGCATGAAAAAAAACACACCGACGGGAGGGGGGACCAGCTGGGGAGTCGATCTCCACAGCCGGCAACGACAGCTGCAGAACACCTGCAGCAAGAAGAGACCACAGAAGACAATGGAAACAAGAAAGAAGAGGAGGAAAGGGCAGCAAAGAAACAACAGATGGTCAACCTAGAGGAAGAAGAAGAGGAAGAGGAAGAGTACAGGGAAATAGAAGAAGAAAAGAAAGGCAAGGTAAAGGAGGTACTTGCTCTTGTTAGAGGATACATGGAGTCATTTAAAGAATGGCAAACACAGGAATTCAATGATTTAAGAAGAAGAATAAACAACACAGAAAAGAAAATAAATAAAATGGATATGACCTTAACAGAAATGGGGAAAAAAATGGACAAGATGGAAGAACGGGCAATAGCAGCAGAAATGGAGGTAGAAGACTTAAAAAAGAAATTGGAGGAATCTAATAAAAAAACTAAAGAGACACAAGAATTACTAGCCCAAAAAATAGATATAATGGAAAATTATAACAGAAGAAATAACATAAAGATAGTGGGCCTTAAGGAAGATGTAGAAGGCAAGAATATGAGGGAGTTTATAAAAGAATGGATCCCTAAGGCCCTAGGATGTCCAGAACTACAGCAAGAAATGGAAATAGAAAGGGCACATAGAGCATTGGCCCCTAAACCACAACCACAACAAAAACCAAGATCTATTGTAGTAAAATTCCTAAGATATACTACAAGAGAAAAGGTACTGGAGAAGACAATGGAAAAAGTAAGAGAGGGCAACAAACCACTGGAGTATAAAGGGCAAAAAATCTTCATTTATCCAGATATAAGCTTTGAACTCCTAAAGAAGAGAAAAGAGTTCAATGCAGCAAAAGCGATTTTATGGAAGAAAGGATATAAATTTACATTGAAGCATCCTGCGGTATTGAAAATATTTATTCCAGGACAACAAAACAGACTATTCTCGGATCCAGAAGAAGCACGAAAATTTGCAGAACAATTACAAAAATAGACTGAGGGATGAAGACGGGTAATGAGAGCAAAAATTATCACGATTGATATGTATGTGGGTAAAGACAAAAATAGACTGAGGGATGAAGACGGGTAAGGAGGGTAAAAATGACCACGATTGATATGTATGCGGGTAAAGAGGTATAAGAGTGAATAGAGACAATGGGCATATGTGAAAGTATCTGTAATTAGAGGAAAACATAGAGAGTATAGACAAGATTTAATAAGGGAAGGTAATGGAATAGAGAGAATAAGGAGGGAACTAAAAGAGTGACCTTTGTGACATATAAAAAACGAAATCTTTTCTGGGGGGGGCTGGGTGGGGGGAAAAGAGCGGTCACTGCAAAATCAGTTGACGCTTGCGAGTGGATTCGCAAATCCAAATGGAGAGGGGAGATGTGGTTGTCCGACAAGGGATAAAGGGCAACTCAGGAGGGGAAGGGGAGATTGGGGATAAAGAAGATAGAAATAGGAGAATAAGGAAAATGTTGGATGTTGTAGGAATGTTGTCTGGTAAAGAGTTGAAAATAAGAAAACAGAAATGGAAAAGGAGGAAAGGTAATGATGGAAAAACGGAAAGAGAAGATAAACAAAATATAAAATGGCTACGCTGAACTATATGACTCTAAATATTAATGGAATACATAACCAAATTAAAAGGAAGAAACTACTAAATTTACTGAAAAAGGAAAAAATAGATATAGCATTTGTCCAAGAAACACATTTAACTGAATTGGAGCACAAGAAATTAAAGAGAGATTGGGTAGGACATGTAACAGCAGCATCGTATAATTCAAAAGCAAGAGGAGTGGCTATATTAATTAGCAAAAATGTGCCATTTAAAATAGAAGAGGAAATAATAGATCCAGCAGGGAGATATGTTATGATAAAATGTCAAATATATTCAGAGCTTTGGAATCTACTTAATATATATTCACCTAACGAAGAAGATCAAAAGTTTATGCAAGATATCTTTTTGAAGATAGCTAATACGCAAGGGAACATACTAATAGGAGGGGATTTCAATCTGAATTTGGATCCAAATATGGATAAAACGGGGAAAAAAATTAACAGGAAGAACAAAGTAACCAAATTTATAATTAAATCAATGCAAGAAATGAAACTTGTGGACATATGGAGGAAACAAAACCCAAAAGAAAAGGAATACTCATACTACTCGACTAGACATAAAACATACTCAAGGATAGACCTATTCCTGTTATCAGCCCACATACAAGGGAGAGTTAGGAAAACGGAATATAAAGCTAGACTATTATCGGACCACTCACCCCTGTTATTGGCAATAGAGCTAGAAGACATCCCTCCAAGAATGTATAGATGGAGATTAAACCCCATGCTACTTAAAAGACAGGATTTTAGAGAATTTATTGAAAAACAATTAAAAATGTACTTTGAAGTAAATACGGAATCAGTGGAAGATAAGTTCATACTATGGGACGCAATAAAAGCATTCATTAGAGGGCAAATAATAAGTTATGCAACCAAGATGAAGAAGGACTATAATCAGGAAACAGAGCAGTTGGAAAGGGAAATAATAAACATAGAAAAAAAATTAGCAATAAAGGAAGATACAACCAAAAGAAGAGAATTGGCGGATAAAAAAATAAAATATGAAACATTACAAACATATAAGGTGGAGAAGAATATAATGAAGACAAAACAGAAATATTATGAACTAGGGGAAAAAACACACAAAATCCTAGCATGGCAGCTTAAGACAGAGCAAACTAAGAAAATGGTATTGGCAACAAGGAAAAAAGACAAACAAATTACATATAATCCAAAAGAAATTAAGGAAAACTTCAGAGAATTCTATGAACAATTATACCGAACCGAAAACGAAGGGAAAGAAGGGAAAATAGATGAATTTTTGACTAAAATTGAACTACCAAAACTACAAATAGAGGAACAAAATAAATTAACAGAACCATTTGGAACAGTAGAAATACAAGAGATAATAAAAAATTTACCAAATAATAAGACACCAGGAGAGGATGGACTCCCAATAGAATTCTACAAAACATTTAAAGACCTAATAATACCGCCCCTCCTGGATGTAATCAACCAGATTGATGAGACACAAAACTTACCAGATTCATGTAAAACAGCAATAATTACAGTGATACTAAAACAAGGGAAAGATCCACTCTCACCAGCGTCATATAGACCAATATCTCTGCTAAACACAGATTATAAGATAATAGCTAAACTATTAGCGAACAGATTAGCAGAACAGGTACCGAAAATGGTAAATTTAGACCAAACTGGATTTATCAAAAAAAGACGCACAACAGACAATATTTGTAAATTTATTAACTTAATTCATGCAGTAGAAGGAAATAAAGCACCGGCAGTAGCAGTTGCTTTAGACGCAGAGAAGGCCTTCGACAGAGTAGAATGGAATTACTTGTTCAAAGTATTGCAAAAATTCAGTTTACCGGAGAAGTATATTAATTGGATTAAAGCATTATATAAGGGACCATTAGCGAAAGTGACAGTAAATGGACATGTATCAAAGCAATTTAACTTAAGCAGGTCAACGCGGCAGGGATGCCCACTATCACCATTATTGTTTGCGCTAGCTATAGATCCACTAGCAGAATCGATAAGAAGAGATAATAATATAAAAGGAATAAAAATAAAAGACAGGGAATATAAAATCAGTCTGTTTGCGGATGATGTGATAGTGTACTTAACAGAACCAGAACTATCAATAAAAGAACTATATAAGAAATTGAAGGAATATGGAGAAGTGTCGGGATACAAGATAAACGTAAATAAAAGTGAAGCAATGCCTATGAATAACGCGGATTTCTCAAAATTTAAGGAGGAATCCCCATTCAGATGGCAAACGCAGGCAATAAGATACCTAGGTGTGCAAATAAACAAAAATCTAGGCCAATTATATAAACTCAATTACAATCCACTAATGAAAAAATTACAGGACGATTTAGAGCATTGGAAAGAGCTACCACTAACACTGATAGGAAGGATAAACTGTATTAAAATGAACATTTTTCCAAGGATACTATACTTATTTCAGGCATTGCCAATACAACTGACAGAAAAATTCTTCAAAGAGTTAAAGAAAATAATAAGGAGATTTTTATGGAGAGGGGGGAAACCGAGGATAGCACTAGACAAATTAACAGAATGGTATAAACAAGGAGGCTTACAATTGCCAAACTTCAAAAATTATTATAGAGCCGCACAATTAAGGTACCTATCAGATTTTTATCAAACAAGGGAAAAACCAGACTGGACGAGACTAGAATTAGATAAAATAGGGGAAAAGATACCTGAACACATATTATATAAATGGGACGAAAAATTGGTACAACATAGAACTTCTCCAGTATTACACCATCTCCTCAATATATGGAAGAAGATTCATGTAGAAAGAAATAAAATAAATTACCAAATACCAAAACTAATATTGACGCAAAATAAGCTACTCCCTTTTACAATAGACAACCTTGCCTTTAGAAAATGGGAAAAAAAAGGGATTAAAAGAATAGAAAATTGTTTTTCAGGAAGTAGATTCTTATCCTTTGAACAAATGAGAGATAAGTACAATATAACGGGAGATACAGCGCTGGCATATTACCAACTGAGATCCTACTTGAAAGATAAATTAGGAAGCAACTTGAGTTTACCAGAGGGAAGTAACCTTGAATATGTGATTACAGATACAATGTTAATCAAAAGATTTATAAAAAATATGTATATTAAACTGCAAGAAAAGGAAAATGAGGAAACAAATGGTAAAACTAAACAAAAATGGGAACAAGATTTAAATATAAAGATAAAAAAGGAAACATGGGAGAAGTTATGCTCTGGAACGATGAGAAATACAATAAATACGAGGCTGCGTATGATACAATATAATTGGTTACACAGACTATACATTACACCGCAAAAGTTAAATAAATGGGACCCAACAGTATCTGATAGATGTTTTCGATGTAAAAAAGAAAGGGGAACAACAATTCATGCAATCTGGACATGTGAGAGAGTAGAAAAATTTTGGGATGATCTCAATCAGATATTAAATAAAATAACAGAAAACAATATACCAAAGAATCCAGAGATCTTTCTCCTAAGTAACATAAAAAATAAAGAATTTGGAATTGACTTGGAGGATGCACAAAAAAGATTTGTTAAGATAGCCCTAGCTGTAGCAAAAAAATGTATTATGTCAACCTGGAAATTGGAAGATAATTTGAAAATACAACAATGGTATATAGAAATGAATAAATGTATTCCATTAGAAAAAATAACATATAGTTTAAGAAATAATATTGAAATATTCGAACAAGTATGGGAGCCTTACATTAAATACAATAGCGAAAACCTACCGGGAACAAACATTACCTAAGTTGATGGAAGGAGAAGAAAAGAAAAGAATGGACTCAGTAGAATTTCTGGTGTATTTTTGTTGAATGACAACATTGTCTAACTGAATTAATGTAACCTAGATTGTATAACTAAAATGGATGAGAGGGGGGGGGATGGGGGGGTGGCTTGGGAGGAGGGAGGGGGGAGGGAGAAAAAGTCACTGTAAATGTGTGGAAAAGAAAAAGTGTATATCATGGCTATTGTGATTTATGGTGTGAAAAATAAAAAAATTTAAAAAAAAAAAAAAAAGATGCATGCTAAGGCTATTGCTCTACTCATTGCACACCTACAGCTGTGTGGCACAATTCCATTACTATCTTCAAACTTGCCAGTGACTTCACAGTTGACAGCAGAATCACAAACAGCAATGAGGAAGCGTACAGAAGGGAGATAGATCAGCTAATTGAGTGGTGTCACACCAACAACCTTCACTCAACGCTAGCAAAACCAAGCAAATGATTGTGGACTTTAGGAGGAAATCAGGAGAACACAAACCAGTCCTCATCAAGGGTTTAGCGGTGGAGAGGGTCAAGATCTTCAAATTCCTGGGTGTCAGCATCTCCAAAGATCTGTCCTGGAGCCTTCATGTCGATGCAATCACAAAGAAGGCTCACCAACAGCTATATTTTGTAAGGAGTTTGGGGAGATTCATATGTCAACAAAGACTCTCGAACTAGGAGATATTAAGTTGATAGCTTTAAGATTGAGATTTTTGCGTTTGTCTTTGGCGATTTCTAAAAACTGTTTAGATATTACATGGAAATCTGATTCGGTTTTAGGGATGAAAAGATGAAATAATTTTTTCTTTGCTAAAGTTTGGAGCCCATATCTGAAAATTCTTGATGTTAGAATTTGATCTCTCAGTCTGCTTCGATAGATGCCACTGCTCCTGCAGCCAAGAAGTTTTAAAGTTTTAAAAGAGATTGTACCAGATAATTATCTCCTTTTTCTCTCTTTGTAGGCGGGGAAGGGAGGAGGGAGGGTATTAGTGGGGTGGTTGGGGGGGGGGGGTTTCTTTTATATAAAAATTATTAATCACATTATGTCTGTATTAAAATGTAGTAACTAATGTTATGTTCTGTGATTTTTAAACTTTAAATAAAATATTAAAAAAACTCTCACACACTTCTTCACAGAGAGCATTCTGACTGGTTGCATCATTGTCTGGTACAAGGTGCCAATGGTCAGGACAAGAAAAAGCTCCAGAGGGTTGTAGACTCAGCCTGAGGCATCACGGGCACTAGTCTTCACTCCCTAGAGGACATCTATAAGAGGTGGTGTCTTAAGAAAGCATGCTCTATCTTCAGGGATCCCCACCTCCTAGGCATGCCCTTGTCACTCTGCTACTATCAGGAAAAAGGTACAGAAACCTGAAGACGAGAACTCAGCAGCCCAAGGACAAGTTCTTCCTCTCTAACAACAGATTCCTAAATAATCAATGGACCACAGGCACTGCCTTACTTTGACTTTTTCTTTCAGTTTTTATTTATTTTGTAAGATGGTTTACATAAATGTTTACACTGTGATGCTGCCGGAAAACAACAAATTTTGTGATATGTTCATGACAATAAATTCTGAAATATTCAAATATGAATGTTGTGCTATGTGCAGAAATTTTTGTCAGGGGTATATGAATTTCATTGAGGCTAGAACAAGTTAATCTATACAACTTTTAAAATCTCTAGTCAGCCATCTATTTCAGTAATTGTGATATATAATAAGTAGAGAACTGTCTTACAAACAGATTGCTAATTCTTTGATTTTATTTCTCCAATTCCTTTTCCATTGCACATTTTTATTATTTAAAAATAAGAAACAGACTATTGAAATGTTTTGTACCCATGCTTTTATGACTTTCTGAAAAGTTTAATGATTTGGAAACATTGTGATTCACAAGAATGTTCAATCTTTGAATCATTAATGTTCATACTTTTCTCTATTTCAGATCAAGTCAAAACATTTAGACAGTCCACCTGCTATTCCACCGCGACAACCCACAGCTAAGGTTTATTCACCTCGGTACCCATTGTCTGAGAGATCATCAATTTCAGAACCACCTGACAGCCCTCCCAGCTTGCCACCTCGAGAGCCTGTACGAACACCAGATGTATTTACAGGCTCACCTTTGCCTCTGCAACCTCCTCCAATGGGTAGAAAAACTGAGCTGCCCAATACTTTCTTCCCCAATTCACCTACACCTTTTACTCCACCTCCTCCTCAAACTCCTTCTCCACTTGGAACTCGCAGACATTTGCCATCGCCTCCTTTGCCACTGGAAGAAGTTGGCATCGCAGCTGGACCTCCTATTCCACCAAGACAAAGCTCCACCTCTCAAACAATTCCAAAGCTTCCACCAAAAACATATAAAAGGGAGCATCCACATCCACCATTCCATCGAGATGGACCACCACTGCTGGAGAATGCCCATTCTTCTTAGTTATCAAGTATTTTCACTAAACACTACAAACTCATGGATACGGCTGATGTCATGGCTTGAGGGAGAGGGAGGTTTTGGCGCTGGGAGAGGTAGAATCTAAATGTTTAGGCTGTAAGGATACTGCTAATGCTTGGACTATGACATAGTCTGGAGTTTCCATCTGTTTTCCTTCTGTGTTTGCATTCAGGCACTGGAGAATAGATTGGACAGTTACATATGAAAACTGAACCATGTTAACTTTGCCAGTAACTGAGAATACAGTTGTGGGGTGGTTGTTATCAACTAGCCAAGAAGAGAATTGTTAAAGGAAAATGCAATTTGCACCTTCAACTTCAAACACAGGATTGATGTTTTACATAATCATGCGTTGTTTCATTTCTGGAAATGCATTATTTTGGTACCTAGACTATCGAAGAAATACTAACTCTGCGTAGTGATAACTAAAATTCTTGAAATGTGGGTACCTGCTGCACCAAAGAAGCACATTCTTTGTGAAAGTGTTTCAAGATATCCAACCAGAAAGATTCTTCAATGAGAATGTAGCACCTATCTCCATTAGATAAATGGAAATATAATAATTCAATGTTATCGCTATAAGCAAAGTGAAATTAACCCAATGCAGTAAAATGTGGAAACCATTTTCTGCATTTACATCTTCAAGAAGCTCTGACATATTATTCTCTTAAATTTGCAACTATTGACTTAAGTCCAGAGACAACCCATTTCATAACATCACTGCAGGATCTGAAATTAAAGACCAGAATGGATCAGTAAAATACCTTTAGGCATAATGCTTGGTGCAAGAGGTTCATCTGTAAGGATGAGAATCCAGATTTGTTAAAAATAGGCAGTCTGATTTTGGATACTTTGTAATCTTCAGATGAATTATTTTAGCATTGGCTATGATGAAGTTTGTTTTACGTTCAGGTGGCCAAATATTCTTTATACCTTATGACATCTTAACTTGTTATAGGATATTTAGGTAAAGAAGGTTAAAGCTGGAGTAAAATATGTATGTTAATTCTTACATAAGTAAACAAAATAAACTGAAGTCAGTGTGGAGGCAAGATACGTTCAAAATATCTTTTGCTGGTTAATGTAAGTTGGATTTTGGAGTAATTTTGTGTTTACCTTTTGATAAAAGAGTAACATTGCATTAATGAATAAGATCTGGGTAGGGTGACCATTAGTTTTTATAGGTGCTTAACTAAGACTGTGGAATATTTACACATTTTAGCACATAAATACAATTTTAAGAGGATGACATTAATCCTTGGTTTAATAATTGCCCCAAAAATATGTGACAAAATATGAAAATGCTGCAATGCAGAGTTGGTTTTGTATTGCTTAGACTACATTCTGAAAACCTAATGATTTAATATTGTAGTGGCTGTTCTTGGCCTGATCCAGTATCCTCTAAGATAAGTAGAGCATGTTTTTTTTTAGCCGTTACTGAATATACTGATTTTTTTTTTTAAAAACCACCATGTATTGTTGGCTTATTTAATTTTCAACACAGATTTTTATCAATTGGTCAGAATTATACAATTGTACTTGTTTTCAAATCACCTTCACTTCAATTATTATTCAAAATATCTACTGTCCAGTGAAGATGGTAATTAATTTCAGCCTCAACTGTGTGGCGTTCGCCTCAAATCTTTTTCTTATTTTTTAAAATTTAAACATGCAGTACAGTAACAGTCCCTTTTACCCCACAAGCTTGTGCCGCACAATCACATCCAATTAACCTACAATCCCTGCCCACCACCCCCTCCCCCTGTACATTTTGAATGGTGGGAGGAAACTGGAGCCCCTAGGGAAAACCCATGCAGACATGGGGAAAATGTACAAACTCCTAAAAGACAGTGCAAGATTTGAACCCTAGTCCCAATCACTGGCTAAGCGTGCTGGCCCTTAGTTCATTAATGTTCATTAATTTCTGTATTTGTATTTTCCATTGATATCACATCTCTTGCATATGGGTCAAAAAAGTAATGCAAGATTTTTTAAAATAAGATCTATTTAATTTTCAAGCAATGATAGATGCAGCAAGGGAATTATAACAAGAGTAATCCTGAACAGTGTTGATAACTGTAGAGGAGAAAAAAAAGGAAAATAAATATTACCATCGGTTCGTAATTAATGATGTTATGATATGGGTTACTCATGGGGGCTTCATTCTAGCATCTTACATTTGTGGTTTGAATAAATACACCTTATGCATGATAATTTTGAAATAAATCACTTTATTACCTCTACAATAAATAAATTCACCTAAATCTAAATGTACTATACCTAAATAGATTTCATATTATAGGTTACTATGCTTTAAGCAAAATATTTCAGTAGCATGTATGGGACAGGCAAACAACATTAAAATACCATCATTTCAGCAGACCATTTTAAGCACTTAGACTTATCAATAGCAAATTTTTATTCATTAATCTATTGATAGGGATACCAAATTAAAACTGTTATGAGATTTTGCAGATTCTAGCCCTGGTAAAAAGGCTTAATTGGCTTTAAATAAAATTGTTTTTGAATGAGAGTTCATTTTGTGGTGTTTTCATTGATTCTGTGAATTTAAAAAATACTGGAGATGTGGGTATAAAGGTAAAATGAAATTTATCACCAATTTGATATGTAGACCGTTTTAATCATGAGCTAAATGAGGCAAACTATGAATCTTTGTTAGTATTATATTAAAATATTAATTCTCTATAATGGAAATATATTTAAACCCATTAATCCTGTAGTTTTGGGTGCAAAATATTTTTAGCTTCATGCCAATGTCATTGAGAAACCCTTTGCATAATGTTCCTGGGTCATGACTTGTTATGTCATCTTACAAATTGATATTTTTCTCTTGACCCTGTGGAATTCCTATTGGATCTTTTCAGTCTAGCAGCACACTTCAACCACTTGAGAATTGTATGCGTGCTATTTTCAGTTTAACAATGATTCCACTATGAAACGCAGAAAGTGCACAAAAAGATAAACTTGGGGCATAATTTCAAAAGCATTCAAAGAAAGAGTCCAATGTCAAGAAAATATGAGCAGTGAAAGATTGCATATCAGTTGCTTTCATTTTCAGGGTTACATACCAGTTGGAAAATGCCATTACCAATGTGCAGTTCAGTTTTAATAGTTAAAATCAAGTTGTTGTGGTTAAGCAAATGAGAGAAAGCACCTGGAAAAATATAGTGAAGGCTTGACTGACTACAGGCTGGAATCCATTGCTGTTATCTAGACTGCAGGTGACTGACAAGACACCTTTCCTTTCTGTACATCTGATGTAGATAATTAATATTAACTTTATGAACGTTACATTAATTATATCTCAATGCAGTAAAATACTATTAAATTAAATTCATATTTGTATGGTTATTGATTTTTTTCTACTGAATTTTTCTTTCGAATTTTATGTTTAATAATGATCGCAAAGCAGGGATTGGAAAACATGGAATTTTTTTAAACAAAAAGAATGGCCAACTATATTGATCTACAAAAGGTACAGCATCTGCTGATAAGCCCATTGGTTTTTCAAAATGTAATTTGTAAAGAGATGGAAACATTCAGCCCCTTGGGCATGTTCCACTATTCACTCAGATCATAGTTGATCTGTACCTCATCTTCGATTACCTGCTGCTCAATGTTCCTCTTGAGGAATAGTGAACTGAATGAGCCTTCCTTTATAGAATAAGAAATTGCAGCAAATCACTGCAGCAAGGCTGGTGACCCTTGATGCAAAAAATAAGTTTCAGGCTGAGTGATTTGCTTTGGTTTAAATGAAGTCATTTAACCTGTGACTGAATGTGTATTAATGCGCACTGTACTGATTGTGCAAGGCGTAGGTCAGTTTCGTAGCTGCCAAATGTGCCTTTTTATTACATCTCAATTTTCTTTTCCGATCTTTTAAGCTAATTTTCTTTCTTAATCTTTATTTTTGAACTGAGTTGGGTTGTATTTCAAGATATGTACATCAAAAAACCTTTTCAGCTAAAAACGTAAAATGTACATATCAGTGGTGAAATTTTATGTGTATATATGTAACTTGTTTTAATGGCATGGTTATTTGCAGCTTTGATTATGTGTAAAGATTAGATGAAATTGATCAGATTTAAGAACAAACCGATAATCTTTTCTGGCACATCTGATATGACCTGTGTACTTTAACCATGTCTGTAGAATTTAGTAGTTTCTGTGTTAGGAATAACAGTATTGATTTTGTATTTAAGTATAATAAGTGCTATCTTTTCCTTGTGTGATTACACTGAGAAGTAGTCAAAAAGAATGGGAGCAAGTATATGATGGCTAAGCAATGTTTGTCTTACAAAATAGGATCCAGGGAAATGTACAAAAAAACCTGCTTTTGCCTTATGAACTCTCATCCAAAGTGTATTAGACTGACGTATTTTTTTATGTGTTGAACCAGGATATTTTGTTTCTTTCTTGGGACAGTTATTTTTAAATAAATTTTGAGTCTTATTTTTTTTTTCAACTGGTATGTAAATCCTCAAATGCTTTGCAATGGGAGTTTTTGCAATTGCCTAATTTTTGTGTGTAATTGGGTTTTATTCTTTTTAAATTGTTATGTTAATTTTACAGGTGTCAAATGTTCTGTTTTTCCTTTTAATTTATATAAAAAAGCTGTATATTAAAAAATCTTTTGAAACTTCTTAAAGAGTGTTTTCATTTTTTTCTATTAATATTTCTTCATAAATTAACGTGCTTCACAATTAGGTTTTTTAAATTAAGTTTTAATATACAAGGAAGTTTTAAAATATTGAAAGTACAGTATTAATTGTAGTTTACAATCAGCATTTTAGTTCAGAATCTCATTTTCCCAATGTGATACTGTTTGCTTTTATTTTGTTGTTTAATTACATCAGCCACTATGTCATAGAATAAATGTCTTAAGCACAATTTGTGTTAATTGAAGTGCCACCATTTCTTTCCACAGATTTCAAGGACAATGTACTCAAAGTCAGAAACCTGGCTATCACCCCAAACTGAATTAATAAATGGTAGGTTTCTGATAATTGTGCCCTCTGTGGATTTCTTCTCCCTAGAAAAATTGTTAATTTTTTTAATTTACTAGGAAATCGATGAGTCAGTGATTATGTATAGTCTTTCTAAAATCATTTTAAATTATTCAAAACTATTTTTCTGATAGTAATGTAGATACTGATAAATGTTTTTGTGGAGAAACTAATTTTATCTATATTAAAAAGCAACAGCTCAATTTTGGGTTCTATCACTGTTTCACAGTTAAATAATTCAAAGCAGATTTTACATTGTTGGTAAATAAGCATTTGAGGTGAAGCTTTTTAAAATACTCTTCTCAAAACTGGGATTATTTTGCATGCTAATGCACACAAAGTAGAAACTCTTAGCTTTTATCATTATCTTTTACACATTTCCCACACCCCCTCCCTCTCTATAGTGATGTCTGTAAAACTTTGTCCATCTTGTGCGTTTTCTGTTTGGTTCTTCTATCACATGTGACACCTATTCTACAAAAGGGTCGTGTAGGAATTAGGAAAAGTGCTGTGGATTATCATAGATGAACGATGGAGAAATAGAAGATGGATTGTGGGGGTGGGGAAGAAAAGGGGGTAAGGGCACTGGTTAAAAATAGATGAACTCACTAACTTTGTGTGTCTTTGGGTGAAAATACATGGAAGAACAAATCTCTTCCCTAACCTTAAGTTGTACCTTCTGGGTTAGAACTTAGAATACTATGGCAAAACATTTCCATTCTTTGGGATCAAGCAGTGTTCTAATTACAAATAGCATTTTGGTATAAATGATGGAAATTTTGAATGCATAACTGTGGTTTATATATTTTAATAATGTCTGTTTATTAAACCCTCAGTCCATTTCAGCATCAACCCAAATGGACTCGAGTTGTTTCAGTCTATTGCTATTTAGACAGGAGATGTGTTTTAAGTGGTTAAGATATGAAAGCTATAGAATAATATGACAACTTACTTGAATTATAGCAGGAATTGAAGCAGTTCTGATTTCTTCAATGTATCGATAAAATCAAGATTTTTTTCCAGAATGGGTGAATTGATAAATTTGTATGAGCATGACAGTTTATTGTCATATACTTAAGTACAATTGGGGGTGTTATGGATAGTGTAGAAGGTTGTCATAGGTACAACAGGATGTAGATAGGATGCAAAGTTGGGCAGAGAAGTTGCAATTGGAGTTCAATCAGGATGAACCTCAAGGCAATGTATGCAGTTAATGGCAGGATTCTTAACCAGGTCGAGAAACAGATCTTGGGGTCCAAGTCCATAGATCCCTTGAGATGACTGCACAAGTTGAAAGGATGATTAAGGCGGCATATTGTGCTCTGTCCTTCAAGAGTGGGGTGATTGAGTTGAAGAGCCATGAGGTAATGTTGTGGCTCTATAAAACCCTGATTCAACCACACGGAGTATTGTGTTCAGTTCTGGTCACTTCATTACAGGAAGGACATGGAAACTTTAGAAAGAATGCAGATAAGATTTATCAGGACATTGCCTGTATTGGACAACACATCTTATGAGGTAAGTTTGACAGAGCTCAGGCTTTTCTCTGGAGCAGCAAAGGATGAGAGGTGACTTAATAGTCGTAGATAAGATTATGAGAGCCTTAGATAGGGTGGACAGCCAATGCCTTTCTCCCAGAGTGACAAAATGAAGTTTCAGACACCTGTTTAAGAGGGTGGACAGCCAATGCCTTTCTCCCAGAGTGACAAAATGAAATTTCAGACAGCTGTTTAAGGAGGAAAGTTTAGGGGAGATGTCAGTTTTTTATTCACACAGAGTGTGGTGGGTGCCTGGATTGTATTGCTAAGATTGGTGGTGAAAGCTGGTACAATCGTGACATTTAAAAGACTCTTAGATAGGCACATGGAAGAAAAACGGAGAGTTAAAGACATGAGGAAATGTTGAGAAGATTGTTGCACAACATCATAGGCCGGGGGTCTTTACAGTACCACATGTAAAATGGATGTCTGGAGATTGGCAAAAAATTTCACTAGCATTCAGAGATGTATTTTGTGCTGAGAAGTCTGACTCTTTCCAGCCCAAATTGAAGCTGCAACCCAGCACTCAAAATTTATCGCTGGTGACCAGCAGAAATAAACATCCTTTCCAAAGACTTGTAAGAAGGGAAAGGTAAAGAATAGTGAACGTGTTTTTCATGTCAGTCAGTGATGAAGTTTCACATTACATAGCCTGGCTCTGCTTTCAGCCGGTTTGTGGTTTGACCTTCTTAGTTGTGATGTGCATCATGAAAATGATAGAATATTGTATTTTCTTTTCCCAAGATCAATTACTCCTGGCAAAAAGATTTTCAAAATGGCACCATTTTATTGTTGACTTCAATCAAACAATGTCCTTTAATTCTGTGACTGCTTTGCATGTTAAAAAAAGCTAGTTCCAGGGTTGGGAGTTCAATGGAGCCAATATGGAATGGACAACTCCACTGGGAAATAAAATAAGAAAGATGTGTAATAAGCACACAATGTGTTACTGGTTAATTTGCAGTTCCCTTCAACATCTGATCTGTCTCAGATCATATCAACTTGTCATATTTAAGACTTGAAATCTCCCCAAAGGTCTCAGTTTCTTACTATTCCATCCAGTTGCCCTGCAATATTCCCAAACCTTGGCAAAGCCAAATACAATAGCTTTCAGATAATATACCCATTTGGGTTCAAAATATCCTTTACTCACTCCTGTCATCATGCTCAAAGGTGGCACAAACTGAAACCACATGAAATAAAAATGTAGCAGACTACTCATTCTTTAATGCATTTAAATGGTTTACATAAAATTGGAACGAACATTAATTATTTTCAAATTTGAATCGGGATACCTTACCACCAAAAATAACTGCACTGTCTAACCCAGGTTAAAATTTCTTTAATGTACAATTTGCACAGATGTTTTTGTAGATCATATAGAACATCCCAAGTTTGTTCATTCTTGTAAACACTACAATCAGAAGTGATTATTGATAGTTTGAAATCTCATTAATTCATATGAAACTGATCAAAATTCTTGACCATATCTGTTCAATAAAATTAGCATATGTGGAAACAGGAAAAAATATGCAAGAAAATTAACAATTTCTACCAACAAGAAATTGTCTTTTAATTTTAGCAATTTTTCGGAGCTCTTTCAAAAATGTAAGTTTAAACAGCATTGCCACGATCACAGTCATTCACAGGGACAACCCTTTCTTCAAATTCTTGCTTTCCTATCATCAAGGTGTCCTGTGTATGATTATTGTTAGATTTCTGCTTGCTCTCCAAACTGTTGGAACTTTGATTTGACCTGGAAGATACAGATCGATCATCTCCTGATAAATCCACATATTAAGAATATTCAGAATAGCAAGTCATCAGGTAATAATTTGTTTAAAAATTAGGTTAAAGCCAGTGATAGATAAAATTTAATATTAGTATGCAAATTGTGTTACTTCTACAATTGGTTATGATTTGTTGTTAAAAGTTGTGCATCACTTAGAATTTGCCTTTTCAGATATTCCAGACAGCCTGGTTACCTTAAATTCAGCTCCTTATAGAAGCTCTCTGCCTTGCATTTGCTTCATGGTGGCATGCAAACAATGAATCTCACTAACAAATTGTGAAGATTGCATACTAACCCCAATACTTCATTATTTCTCACCACAATGCTGCACCTCTTTTAAATGGTGTAATTGTATCTGCCTCTACCACATCCGCTGGCAGTTCATTCCATATTTGTATTGCCCCCATTTTCTTTGACATTGGAAGAAATTACCAGGCAAACAGCAAAAGTTTCATTGATTTACTGAAGACCTTGTAAATTATAAATACCCCAACCAACATTCAGGAATCCATCACCCAAGGTCACTTAAAATGTAGGAGTATTCAAAATGCTATTAAAAATCTCAGGCCCATGTTTCTGCAGCATGTAGAAGTCCAATGTAAACAGCAGGTTGCAACCTTCCAAACTTCCACAGTTGGGGAATGTGAGCAGGTCGACTATATTGTTCTCATCAGTCACTTAGATTCTAGCTGTGCAGATCAGATCTGGCAGATCACTTCAGAGTCTAATGTGTCAGATTCAAATAGATTGAGGATCAGTTCAAGAACATCTATGCTTTATGTTGGGTCATGTCAAATCCTATTCCCCTGTCGTTTCACTATGGACTAGTAGGATTGGCAGACTGGTGCAAGGCACCAGAGTGGGAGAACACCTGTGCTTTTCCACCCCTGCCCTCAGGGAGAGGGAGAAAGGGAAGCCTTGAAGACCACACATGGAAGGTGACCACAGCAGCTGAGCAGCAAGGGGCTCGTAGGCCAAAGGATCACACTGGGCTACACATTGCTGGAGACTGGCTCATTGGAAGCAGGTATCAAGATCATGATTGTTTAGGGTGCTAATGGTGAGAAGGGCTCTGAAAGGGTTTTGGGAGTTAACAACTGCAGTTTGGATTATTGAGGTCATGTGACCCCTCTGGAACCTGGTGGTGGACCACAGCAAAACAGTAGACTGTTTCATACATGGACCCACGTGGTGAAAAAATAGGTTACTATGTGTGTTCCCAAAAACTAAGGGCAGACAGACAGGACCCTTTTGGCTGCATGTGGCTCTCCTGAGAAACCAATATGAGAAAAATAAGGGGATGCACTGCAGGAGGCAGCACAAGCCACTGATCTCAAGGTGAGAGGGACAAAGGTAGCCTGCAGGCTACTTAAAATGCAGTAACTTCACATAGCTCTCTGTTCCAGCTGGCATAAAGACCCAGTTAAGGACCGGGCCATTGTTTGGTGAAGGGACAGGTTCAACATGTGGATGGGCAGTGACAAGAGTGAGGATGATGAAACATGCTCCATGCCTCTCTCCCCCCCCCCCCCCCCCCCCCAACACTCAAACTCCTCAAGGCTAGAGTGGTGACCTCACAGTCACAGACCTGCCATGAGGCACCCCACCAACCATAGAGAACCGGAAACAACCAGAGAATGGGGGAACTCAGATGGACATATCTGTGGCCACTGCAAAACCACAGTGACACAGAAATATTCAGCGAAAGAGTTGACTGTTCTGGGAGACAGATATTGCCAGAGCCTGAAGAGCACCTGGCCATGTGGCTACTCAGGCTCTGGGATGAGTGGTCATCCACTCAATGTGAACCAGGAAGCAAGCGGGTACCACCTGAAAGGTTCTTCGATGGCATTCCCAGTGGGATCAGGTAGTGAGGGCAGTGCAACCCCAATACCCTACTCTTCTAGAATTGGACCTATAACACCAGCCATAGTGGAACATGATTAGTGAGGAAACAAGGGCCATCAGGGAATGGTCTTTAATTATGGGCATACATGGGGAGCCCATGGCTGCCAATTCCCTGAGAATACAAGAATGACTGATCCTCCGAAGTCCCCACCTACAACTTGGAACAATCCTCACTCATATCTTCCCCCACCCACAGTGGCCCCTGACTTCCTTAGGGCAGAGCTAAGAACTCTGCTGCAACAGAAACTTGCCCATATTCGGCAGCAGAAAACCATCTGTGGGGTGGCAGATATCTGTGCCCCTCCCATAGGATAGAGGCCAGAATACCCAGCATACATGTTCAGCTGTCCTCTCCTGGCCAAGTGACCTGAGGCCATACATCCCAGTAATTACACTGGTGCAAAGGAAATAGATAGCGTTGGATGGCCCTAGTAGACACTGGAGCCAAGCACACTACCATCCCCAACAATCCTGTGATTTGGGGAGGACAGCAGGTCTCCATAGAGGGTATAGGAGGCTCAAAATATCTAACCAGAGAAGTCACCCACCACCTATCTATAGACACCGCTCTGTCTTTTGGTTGCTGACTCACCAGAGTGTATCTTGGGGAGAAACATGCAATCCCTATGCACCAACAAGGGGAAGTTCACCTTTGGGAGGTCGCCCATGCAACCATAGTGGTTGGGGCAGCCATAGTTGTTTCCCCCACCCTCCAAGGTAGTCAGCAATTGACAATACTGGGTGCCTGGGAGCAACAAAGAGATTACAGAATCTTTTGACGCACTACTGTGTAAAGGAGTCATCTGACCTGCTGTTTAACCATTCAACAGCCCGGTCTGGCCAATGGAAAAGAAAAATGGCACATGGTACATGACCATCATTTCAGACAACTAAACAAAGTCGCACTCCACTGCTGCAGTCCCCAGCATAGTCACATTGTTAGAGGACTTGGGGGAATGGGAGAATACACATTGTCATGTTGTTGTTGACTTTGCAAAAGCTTTCTTCTCCACCCTCCTCAGTCCCAACTCCCAGGTTCAATTTGCCTTCACCTGGGAGGGCAGATAGTATGCATTTTTCCATCTGCCCCAAGGCTATGTGCACAGCCCCACATTGTGTCACGAGTTAATTGCCTGGGACTTAAAAAATACCAAGCTCCTTTTGGATATTTCAGTGGTACATTGTATTGACGATATCCTCCAGGTCTCCTCAGAGGAAGCTGTAGCACAAGCCCTTGACATGTTAATCACCTCATTGTGGGCACAAGGATGGGCTATTAACTTGGAAAAGGTACAGGGTCCCAGTCAAACAGTCTTTTTCCTGGGCATCCAGTGGCACTCTGACAGCAGAGAAATTCCCGTGGTTGCTAAAAGCAAAATCTCAATGTGGCGGTCCCCACCAGCAAAGTTTTGTGGGTCTTTTGGGTTACTGACACCAACATATTGCCGATCACCATGCTCCTCTTTCCACTGTTCAGCATTTCAGGAAAAAAGCCATGTTTCGGGGGACCTGAACAACAAACTGTTTGAAATGGCCAAACAGGCACTGTTGCTGTCCCCCAGCCAGATTTGAGTACCCTTTAAGTTATAGTCTCTGCCACGAAGACAATAGCCAAGTGGAGCCTCTGGCAAGAAGCAAGGCTGTAGAAACTCTCTTGGCTACAAGACCAAGTGTCTCCCCAAAGCTGACTCCTGCTACTCCCCATTCGAGCGTCAGCTGCTCGGCTGCTACCTCATGCTGCTAGCCACAGAGGACCAGATGGCAGCAGAGACAGTCACACTCTGGTTGCACCTCCATATCAGGCAATGGGTTAAATCTGTAGATGCCACCCACAAGGAGGGACGTTCCCAGCAGTCTTCCATAGTTAAGTGGAAGTGATACATAGTGGACTGTCCAGAGACCGGTTCCAAAGGGGAGAGCCGCTTACATGAACAGATCATGTCCCTACCCAAAGGTGACGGCCCCCTCCACCTAAATTACCCACAGTACAGCCTTCCCCCATGGCCTGGGATTAGCCAACCATTAAACATCCTAGACCCCGGACAACAGCAAGAAGCTTGGATTACTGACAACTCCAGCTGGTGGAACTGTGGCAAACAGTGGTGGAAGGTGGCCACGCTTCCCCCCTCCACAGGGAAAATACTCGAGATGGTGGGGCATCCAGACAACTGGCTGAGCTGGTAGCTGTGGACTTATCCTAAAAGAGATTACTGGGCTAGTCCGCATCTACACGGATTCCTGGGCTGTGGCAAACAGCATGGCAGTATGGATGGCCCAGTGGCAGGAGACTGGGTAGCAGATCCACAGCTGCTTGTTTTGGGGACAATAGCACTGGAAGTTCATTTGGGAGATGGAAAAAAAAAGTCACGATCCACCTCGCAGATGTGCACACCTCTCAGGAAACTGCTGAAGATGCCCACAATGCTGCTATGGGCGAAGCTGCTCAATTCTGCTCTGCCCCCATTTTTTTCCCCTGAGCAGAGTGACACTGGACCCTTGGAATCATGGGAACACCACAAAAATGGGCATATGGGGCTGACGGGATGTGACAATGGGCAGAGGTTATGGGGGGAGTATCACTCTCCCATGATGAAGAACAGTGTTTACCAATCAACGAGTAAAATCAAGAATGGCCACATTCGCCAGGGGCACAGGAATGCGCCTCTCCCCACGCCAAAATAAAAAGCCATACGCCCTCACAATGGTCGACACATACTCAGCTGTCCTAGTGGTGGTGCTTTGCCAATGGGCTGACCAGGACAGCATCATTAAAGGGCTACAATACCTCTCCCATAGTTCCGTAGGAGGTACACTCCAGACAAAGTACAGGAATGGGTGGCAGAAACTGGTATCTCATGACTGCTGCATATCCCCTCCCACCCATAGGCTTCCAGGCTCACTAGCCTGCTCGAGGAGCAGATATGCCCACTGATGCCCTTTGCAGGGATGGCTCAGTCTGCTGCAGCAGGCACTGGACAACCTCAGTTCTCATCGAACTGGCCAGGGAGGAATTCCCTACTTTCACCATTTAGCTGCCTCCAACACCACCAAGTCGGAAGAGATTGAAGTTCCGAATCCTGAGAAATGGGTGCTGCAGCCACCAGATCGGCCTAAAAAAGGGGAAATTATAGTGTGTGGGCCTGGAGATACACGATGGGTTGCGAAACCGAGTGAACAATCTTCCATGCATCCACACCCAAAAACTAACCAGACGAGAGAGAGTTTCGCACTCCTCTTCTCTCCCACCCCCCACCCAGGAAAATCCTGCCATGAAAATCTGCGTCGATCGGCGTCATGCAAGCCTATTACACGTTCTTCAGGGTGGCCTGTGAATATGCCAGCAGTACCATAGATGGAATTGTTGGGTCTGCATGTGAACTCCAGTGCATGCTGCTGAAGAACTTCCACTTACATCCATCCCATTCGCCACCACAGAAATGAACTGTTTAATTACATAAACTTTGGAGTTCTGATGTTGTGGGGGGGGGGGGGGGGAGGTGATGGAGCAGCATAGTAGTGACCTCCCACCTACATTCCCCTTAAACATTACATCCAGTGACCCAACTCTCAAGAGTCACTCCCCAACCAGTGAACAGGTCTGGAGAATGTTGATGCAGACGTTTTGATGAATACTCTTGAAACTTTCAGTAGGTCACAGCAAGTGAGAGTGAGAATGGTACCCAGGTATGTCAGTGACCATAGCCAAGCAAAGCTGGGGGCTCCCTAGATACTCAATGGATATGCAGACATTGTTCTTACCCCTGGCTCCCTATGGGATGGTACGGTTGCTGCTTTCTAGGATACGTTGTGCCTTTCTTCACCAGAATGATCTTGGGGAGCACCCAGCCTACTGTGGACACCAGGGCAGAAGGGTAGTCACTGAGGCAGAAAGGTTCTGGATGATAGCCTTCCCACAGTATGGCAATGCCTGTCTGTCCCGTGAAGTAATCTGCATGACCAGGGTGCTGGAGACACTGGCCAGTGAGATGGCTGTGTTACTGTGGCATACAGAGGATGCTCTGACTCAATTGGCAGTAGACCTGACAACCGTCCACATGGTTGTCTTGCAGAACTAGATGGCCTTGGACATCCTACCTGCCATTTAAGGATACCTGTGCAGTGAATGATAGAGTGCTGCACTTACATTCCTGACAAATTGGGGAACATCATTCATCTGGCCAAGCATATCCAAGAGTCAATGAGTAAAATTGAAAAATCAAGAGACCAGTTCCTGCATCATGACTCCTCTTAGGGAAGCTGGTAGACCTTTGGAGTTCAGGGGTGTTGGGCTATTGCCATTCACTGGATAACTACTATCACTCAGGTTTTGTCTTTTATGTTGTGTTTGTAAATTTATCCAGAAGGCTTCTAGTCTTGCGACTCCTCCATAATCCACACTATCTGGTGGGAATGTGGATTGCAGAGAGGCATGTGACCTCTCCATCTGGAATCTGATCAGAAGATGCCTCACCTTGTCCACAGGTCAGCCTACACCTGGTCATCGGCCCCTTTAATTGCATCATTGATATCTGGGCTAGACTTTCCAGCTGATCGCAATATAAAGCCCACCACATGCGAGCCATCTTTCTCTTCTGGGATGGACCGGAGCTCCACTCCAGGTTGGGAACCATGGGCAATGCTTGGAGGATCATCAGCAAGGTGTATGCAGACAAATGGTTTGGATCTGTACTATTGTGTGCCTGGTGTCCCAAGTTTAGTTAGATAAGAGCCGTGCCTGCCAGAGATATCAAGAGATGGTGGGTATCATGTGTTATAACTTGATTGTAAAGCATTCTACCCACAATGGTTGTAAGTGTATTGTTTAATCCGGTGTGTGTCTTTTACCCCTGTTGCGATTTCCCCCACACGTATAAATAAAACCTGCTGTTCAATCAGCTGTGATCAGACTTGTTACCCTTGGGATTCAGCAAAACAGTTTTACACACACAAAAGCAGCTTCCTGAATCATATCAGAGCTTCAAACTAGGAGCTAAGGTTCACCAATGGAACATACAGGAAGCCTTGTGACTACAGAGGATACACTAGCATAGGAGGTAAATGCACAGGCATTCTGTGTCTCTGATGGGATTCTTTTTTGTTTCTGTCTCATTGATGGGAGCACGGGCTAATGGCACCTCTTTGTGCCTTTATGGCAAACAAAAAGTTGACAATGAAGGATTCTTGAATCTTGACTGTTTTCCACAAAACTAATCTAGCAAATCTCTGTCAGCATTTGCTAACTTGGTGCTATTAGCATCTTACTTTTGAAGTGCCCTGCTGCTTTAACAGAGAAATTATTTATCAGTTGTGGGGAAAATGGTAGGTGGTAATCAAGAGGAAGTTTCGCTGCCTCTGTTTAACAATGCCATAAGGGTTTATGGGGTCTGGAGACAATGAGGATGCCCATTGCTACTCCTTCCTGTCTGAACACCTTCAAGCGCTAAGCACCTTTGCTCTGTCCACTGCAATAACAAGGATGTCCCAGTGGCTGACCATTTTAATTTCACTCATCATTCCCACACCAACATGCCCATCCATGGCCTCGTGCACTGTAAACTGAGACTACCAGCTCATTGGAGAAACACCTTGCAATCCATCTGATCATTCTTCAACTAGATGGCATTAACATCACCTTTGCTACTTCTGTTAAATCCCTCCCCCAAGTCTCTCTCTTTTCCTATCCCTGTCTTCTTTCCTCCAACTTCCACCCTCTTTCCTCTCCATTCAGAGAGCTATTCTGCACCCCTCCCAATCACTTAGCTTTTTTCTTTTACCCTCCCACCCATATCCACCTATGGCCTCTTGCCTCTTAGCCTGTACTCCTGCCCCTTCCTCTCCTCTCCTCTCATTCCCCCCCCCCCCCCAACCCCATCTGCCTTTTTATTCAGGCACCTGCCTGCTTGACCACAGGTTCAGGCCTGAAATGTTGGTTACCCTTTACTTCCTTTAGACACTGCGTGACCTGCCATGTTTCTCCACAATTTTGTGCATTGCACTACAATCACAACGTCTGCAGATTTTCCTGTTTCAGCTGTACCACCACCTTTAGTGAGTGTTCCGGACTGTAATGGAGAAGTTATTTGGAAAATTATTTTAATGCAGTCTCATTTGAAGTGGAGAGAAGTTAGAAATTTGGCACATGAAATTAAAGAGCAGGAGATGCACTGAAAAAAATCCATTAAAGGACTTGTAGGGGGCAATGTTACATCAATGAATTATTAAATTGTGTACTGTGAGATGGATCTGTATGTGGTTTGCATGCTGAGCAAATTCAATTAAATTTTCTTTTCATAGCAAATTAATCATTATTTCAATGATTTCTTACTGAGATGACACAAGGTGCTACATTCCATTGAATTTGTCCCCAAAAGAGCTACAGATTTAGGAAGCACGGCCGCTGAAAGCCATGAATTACACTGTCAACTGTGAAGGAGCAAGGGAGACAATTCAATGAGCCAGAAGAAATTAGAAATGACAAACAGTGCAAAGCAGAGAGGTAGGATTTTGGTGGGACAGGGCAAGTCTGCAATGGAAAGGAAACCTTGATCAAATTGGAGGAAATGTTAGGAAGGTTTGAATGATTGCAGTGAGAGATGAGCAAAATAAAGAGGGAAATGCCTGATGAATTTATTCCAGAAGCAGATAGAGGACACACTAGTGCAGTGATTCTCAACTTTTTTTTTCCCCCCCCCCCCACTCACATACACCTTAAGTAATCCCTTACTAACCATAGAGCACCCATGGCCAATGCAATAAGGTTATCCCGCAGCCTCCAACACTCCATGGAGAAAAATCCCAGACTATCCAGCCTCTCCTTATAACTCAAGCCCACCATTCCCAGTAACATTCTCGTGAATGTTTTCTGTACCCTTTCGAGCTTAATGACATCTTTCCCACAGCCAGGCAACCAAAACTGCACACAATACTCCAAGTGTGGTTTCACCAGCTTCTTTACTCAGTGCTCTGACCAATGAATGTAGAATATAAAAATCTACAGCACAGTACAGGCCCTTTGACCCAGTGTTGTACTCACCCAATAACCTCTAAGAATTTCCCTACTGCATAACCATTTTTATCAGTTCCATGTACCTGTCTAATAGATCTAATTTTACCTGCCTCCACCACTATTGCTGCCAGCACATTCCATCCCAAGCACCTTACATCAAAGACTCTTCATATTAGCCATTTTAGCCTTCAGAAAGGCCTCTGGCTAGCCACCTTATCAATGTCTCTCATCATCTAATGCACCTCTATCAGGTCACCTCTCATCCTCTCAATCCAAGAGAAAAGATCAAGTTCACTCAACCTATACTCTTAAGACATGTTCTCTAATCCAGGCACCATCCTTGTAAACTCCTCTGCACCCTCTCTATAGCACCAACATCCTTCCTGTAGTGAGGTGACCAGAACTGAACACTACTCCAAGTGGAGTAAAACTAAGGTCTTGTAAAGATGCCAAATTACCAATCAGCTCTTGAATTCAATCCCATGGTGAATGAAGGCCAGCACACCATCTGTCTTCCTAACAGCACTAATAATCTATGCAGCAGCTTGGAGTGTGCAAAATCTCCCAGCTATTCCACACTGCTTAGGGACCTCCCATTAATATTATATTTGTTAATTAATTACTATTGAAACAAAACTAATTAACATTGTATTAGGTCTTCAAATTTGACCTACCAAAAAGAACCATTTTACACTTTTCTGGGATAAACTCCATCAGCCACCTCTTAGCCCAACTCTGCATCCTATCAATGTCTCTCTGTTGCCTTTGGCAATCTTCCAGACCAACCATTCTCAACTTTTTTTGGCTATAGCCCCCTTAGGACTCTGCTTAAAGTTTATGGGCCCCCTTCCTTGTGAAGCAGTTGGTTTCTTCTGTATTTCTCTCTTACCGACTACATAAAAATTATTTTATGATTTCAGTTTGAGGCCCTCCTGAAATATGCTGTGGCCCCAAGGGTGTTGTTTTTCCCCCATTGAGAATAGCTGTTCCAGACTATCCACAACACCAACAACCTTTGTGTCATCTGCAAACTTACTAACCCACCATTCCACTTCCTCATCTAAATGGTTTTGAATGGTGGCAGTTCCCCTCAACAATAAGTATACCATTTTGGATATTGTTGGGGGAATGATCTACCAGGGACAAGTTGTAGTTCTCAGAAGGGAAGGGGGAAGAAGAGGAGAGCTATAGTGATTGGTGACTCTGGTTAGGCAAAAAAGAGGTTCTGTGAATGTGACAGAGGCTTTTGGACAGCATGTTGACTCCCAGGCGTCAGGATGAGGGACGTCTCTGATCGAGTTCACAGCATTCTAAAGGGGGAATGTGGGCAGCTAGATGTCATGGTCCAAGTGGGGTCCATAGACAGGAGTAGTGATGAGTCCATGAAGAGTGAGTATAGGGACCTAGGAAGGAAATTGAAAAGCAGGACCTCAAGGGTGGTAATCTTCAGGATTGCTGCCTGCGCTATGTGCCAGAGAGGCTAGGAATAGAAAGTTGGTGCAGGGGGCAGATTTCTGGATCATTGGGATCTCTTCTGAGGAAGGTCTGACCTGGGAAGGGCTACACCTGAACTAGAAAGGGTCCAATATCCTGGCAAGCAGGTTTACTAGAGCTGTTGGGGAAGGTTCAAACTAGTTTATCGGGGGATGGGAACCAGACTATTTGTGCAGGGAATAGGGCAAAAGATCAAAAGCATAATGCATGTTCGGAGTTTGTGGAACTATGATGTTGAGGCCATTACAGATTTGGCTGTCAGAAGGGCAAGATTGGGTGATGCAGGTCCTGGAGTTTCAGTGTTTTAAAATAGGATGGGAGGTAAGCGAGGTTGGCAGGGGCAGGGTGTGGTGGGGTGGAGTAGTATTACTAGTCAGGGATAGTATCATGGCTATAGAAAGGGAGGAGGCTGCAAAGAGACTATCTATTGAGTTGGTATGGGTGGAAGTCAGAAATGGGAGTAGTTGAAAGGCCCCCCCCCCCACCCCCCCCACCTCCCCACCCCCATAGCCCTCAGGACACCGAGGAACAGTGAAGCAGGCAAGTTTTGGAATAATGCAGAAATTACAGGTTTGCTATTATGGGAGACTTCAACCTTCCTAATATTGACTGGCACTTCCTGACAGCAAGAGGGGTAGTTGGGGTTAAATTTTCCAGGTGTGTCCAAGAAGGATTCCTGACACAGTATGTGGACCACCCAATGAGAAGAGAGCCCATACTGGGTCTAATACTGGGAAATTAATCTGGTCAGGTGACAGACCTCTCTGGGGGAGCATTTCAATGAGAATGGCCACAACTCCCTACACTTTAGCATGGCTATGGACAAGGATAAAAGCAGATAAAATTGAAGTGTTTAATTGGGGAAGGGCTAATTGCAATGGGATGAGGCAGGAACTAGGAAGAGTAAATTGGAAACAGATGTTCAAGGGTAAAAGCACAGAACTAATGTGGAGGAAGTTTAGGGACCACCTGTACTGGGTTCTGGATGGGTTTGTCCCACTGGAACAGGGAAAATATGGTAGGAAAAGGGAACCATGGTTGACAAGACTTGGAGAGCTTGTTAAGAAAAATAAAGAAGCATACAATTAGATTTAGGGAGCAGGAAACAGTAAAGGATCATGAAAATTACATGGCAGCTAGGAATGAACTAAGAAAGGACTTCGGAGAGCTCGGGTGGGGGGGCATGAAAAGGCCTTGGCATGTAGGATTAATGAGAACCCCCAAATTATTCTATGCTTATGTGAAGAACAGATGGACGATGAGATTGAGGGTGGGGTCACTAAAGGATAAAGGAGGCAGCAGATGCCTGGAGGTGGAGGAGGTTGGGGATGTCCTAAATGAATATTTTACTTCAGTATTCACAAAAGGACCTTGATCAGGACCTTGAGGTCAGAATAGAACAGGCTTGTGTGCTGGATGATGTTTAGATTAATGAAGAAGTGTTGGATCTTCTTAAAAGTATTAAGAGTGATAAGTCCCCAGAGCCAGGTGTGATATACCCCAGGTTGCTGTGGGAAGGGAGGGAAGAGATGGTGAGGGCATTGGCTATGATCTTTGAATCTTCCTTAGCCACAGGGGAGGTGCTAGAGCATTGGAGAATGGCAAATGTGGTGATGCCCTTGTTTAAAAAAAGGTAATGGGGAGAATCCTGGGAATTATAGACCAGTAAGTCTTATGTCAGTGGTGTGCAACTAATGGAGAAGATTCTGAAGGATAGGATCTATGAGCATTTGGAGACGTATAGTATACTCAAGGATAGTCAGCATGGTTTTGTGAAGGACATGCCTCGTGAGCCTAATAGAGTTTTTTTGAAGAGGTAACAAAAGAAATTGTTAGATGTGATCCATATGGATTTTAGTAAGGCATTTGATAGGATAGTTAGGAAGGCCTTTGGAATGTTGGGCTTCATTAATAGTGGGAGGAAGTCATGTTACAACTCTACAAATCTCTGATGATCCATACTTAGAGATTTGTGTTCAGTTATGGAGAGGGTACAAAGGAGAATTACCAGGATGTTGTCTGGAATGAAAAAGTCTTAGGAGGCAAGGTCTGCAGAGCTGGGACTTTTCTCTTTGGAGTGAAGGATGAGAGGAGACTTAATAGAGGTCTACAAAATCCTGAGGGGCATAGATAGGGGGTAGGAATAATAAACACCAGAGGAAATATGTACAAAGTGAAGAGAGGAAGGTTTGGGGGAAGATATCAGGGGTACTTTTTAAAAAAAAACACAGGGAAATGTGGGTGCTGGAATGCCTTCCCATGGATGATGGTGGAGGCAGAAACATTAGGGGCATTTAAGAAACTCTTTGACAGGCACATGGATGGAAGAAAAATAGAAAGTTATGGGTAGGAAGGATTTAGTCTTTTTTTCTGGTAGGAATAAATGGGTGGCACAACATAGAGGCCAAAGGGCGTACTATGCTGTAGTGTAGTGTTCTATTCCTAATACCCCATATATTAAAGTGCACATATTTCAATCCATCCAACCTATTGCATTGATATTCCATTCCCTGATCTTCCTTCTTCACATTCTCTCTACGTAGATCATCTACCACTGCTCCATCATCCATCCCATCCTAACACTCTGGTTGCCACCCCCCTGCCTTGCTAGTTTAAACTCTCTCCAACAGTACTATCAAATCTGCCTGAAAATATATTGGCCACTCTCCAGTTCGGGTCATACCTTCTCCAGAGAAGATCCTAATGATCCATAAACCTGCACCCCTGCACCAACTCTTCAGCCATGCATCCATCTGCCATAACTTCCTATTCTTGTCCTCACTTGCCCATGGTACAGGCAGCAATCTAGAGACTACTACCCTTGAGAACTGTTCTTTAGCTTCCTTCCTATTCACCCTTCAGGACCTTATCACCATGTCATTAGTACCAACACCTAGCTGCTCACCCTTCCTTTTCAAGAATTCTCTGAACTCAGAGACATCTCTGACCCTGACACCTGGGAGGCAACATACCATCTGAGAGTCTTGATCCCTTCTACAGGATCTCCTGTCTATTCTCCTCACCAATGAATCCCCATCACTGGTCCACCTCCTTTCTTCCCTCTGAGCCACAGGACCAGTCTCTGCTAGAGATCTAGCTGCTGCAGCTTTTCCCTGATAGGTCATACTCCTATTTCTCTCCACACCACCCCCCCCCCCTCCCCCCACCATCTCCCAATAGTATCCAAAATGGTATACTTATCGAGGGGAACGACCACAGGGGTACACAGCACAGACTGCCTGTTTCCATTTCCTCTCTTAACAGTCACTCAGTTACCTGCATCCCTGTGATAGTACAGATTCTATCACTAATGTAGAGAGAGAGAGAGATGTACAGATGGTAGTGTAGGATGACTGTGATTGGCAGAGAGTGTAGCCACACCTACTGGCAGGTCTTAAAGGATTGCTCCTAGCCAGAACAGGTCATTCTGGTCTGGTCAACCTACTTGTGATATGCTCCAGTCTTTTAGTTAATAAAAGCCTTGGTTTGGATCAACAAGTCTTTGGTTCTTTCGACACACACTACAATTTTATTAACTAAAAAATTTTGAAGGGATGGAGGATATGCTACGGCTGGAACGCCTCGACATCAACCCACAGTCAGCTACAGCCTTGAATGACTGTAAGCACTGGGTGAGATGCTTCGAAACATACTTACAGCTCTCTGATCCTGCCTTGATAGAGGACAACCATCGACTACTAATATTGATGACTATGGTGTCCCCGAGAGTCTACCAGAGCGTCCACGACACGACCACTTACGCTGCAGCCATGAAGGTGCTGAAAGGGCTCCACAAGTGACCGGTGAATAGGGTCTATGCTCAGTACAAACTTGTTACAAGGAGGAAACAGCCCGGTGAGTCCTGTAAAGCTTATATTCAGGCACTAAGGGCAATGGGCAGAGACTGTGCCTGCACAGACAGAACTGCTGCGGAGACCACAGACAATCTCATTCGGGATGCCTATGCGGCTGGGGTTCGATGGAATGAGGTGAGGCAGTGCCTGCTAGAGCACAGGGGAGAAAACTTAGAGGACGTGATCCAGATCGCAGAGATGATGGAGGCTGCGGTCTTAAGTATGGACATGTACTCTCAGGGCTGGACCCCACACTCTGATGTGAGTAGGATGCCCTCCCTCTACCCTACTACTGCCACTACACTGCCCGATGCAACCCCAAAGTGTTATTTCTGCGGGAGGAACAAGCACAGCAGGTCTCAGTGCCCAGCGAGAAAACCCAGGTGCCAGAAGTGCCTTAAAAATGGCCATTTTGCTGTAGTCTGTCACTCCAAAATGGCCACCGTCAAACACAGTGCCTCGTGTGAAGCCAAATCACCATCCTATCCCTCCCTTGCCTGCTGAATATCTAGAGTTCCTCCAGCTCCCGCCCCCGCCCCCGTTCCCATTCCCGTTCCCTAACTTGGAACTCTCTAACTTGCATAGCTGCAGCTGGATGCATTTCTCATGTGTGTAGTCATCAGGGTCATTTGTGCTGTCCCAGATTTCCTACATCTTACAAGAAGAGCATACTACTGCCCTGGCTGCCATTCCTATTGCTTAGAATGTACAATAAGTTAAGATCTTACCTGAACTCACCTGTTCATACCTGCATCTTTTTTTCCAAGAGGGCCATTGTCAACTGCACGGCTTTCTCTGCAATGGCTTGTTGTAACCTCTCAAACCATAGGCTCAAAGTCCCACTCTTACACTGGCTGCTCCACTTGAGTTCCCCTTCCTTTTATTGGCTACAGTTGATAAGCTAATGACTAACAAGCACTTAACCTTTTGATGCACCATCAATAATCACAAAAGATTGGAGTTGTGAAACTGACAGGCTTTTTTTTAACTATAGACTGGAACAGCTGTCAACCTCATTGACTGATCAAGGAAGAGTGGAATGGGGAGCATGCAAAAGGCTATGGGTAGGATCGGTCTCAGGAGATGTGTCCAGTCAGCAGTAGCCAATCATAGCATAACTGTGGTATACCGCACCTTTCCTGGTACTTTCCAGTGGTCCCGCTCTCGCTCACACCACTGCTGTTCCAAATGCCACTTTCATGACCTTGTCACCATTTTCATTGAACTGTGTATGTTTAAGTCTCTCTGTCTATAATACTCTCCAGGACATTACAATTCACTCTAGTTTATCTGCAATATGCAACATTTTGAAAATGGCAGCACTGCTGGAGTTGCTGTAACTGCAGGACTGCTACTGGTGTGGATCTGGGAAAGCAGAAATACAATGCTGCTCCAAAGGGTTCAACCAGTCATAATGCCAGTGGCTCAGTAGAGGCAATAAACAGCCAATTAGAGGAGGCAACAATATTTTTAAACTAAAATCCTGCAACCACAGGTCTGTGCCCAAGGTGGCAGCGCCTGTGCTCAGCAACGGCCACGGGGGAGTGGTGAACCAGTGTACAGCACCAGAAAAGGGGAAAACACCCCATGTTGAAAAGCAAATAAGAGGTAAAACACAAAAGTCTACGGACATCATGGTTGAAGTAAAAACACAATGCTGGAAAAATTCACAGTACCAGAGAAATTATACTGTTTGATCAGCTGAGTATCTCCAACATTGTGATTTTACTTAGAAGCAGATAAGACCCTCCCCCACCCCCCTCCCCCAACAGGGTGGTGACCACGGTGGTGAACCAGCAAGGGGCTCAACAGCTGAAGGACCCACATAGGCGATGAGTGGCTTGTGATTGGAGCATCTGCAAAGGTTGCGGGCTGCTGGAGACCGGCTCATGGGAACCAAGTATTAGAACTGGGATTCAAAAAGATGTTGAGGGCAAGCCTTCAGCACTGAAGACTTCCTGATTGTGTCAGAGGTTTGGATCTGGAGCTTGGGATGCTGATGGATTAAACGGAGTCTGTGCAGCTGCAGTGTGCAGGAGGGCTGGAGGTGAATCCACAGGTACACAGTGACTCTGAAGGTGCTCTTTTTTGCTTCATCTTCTCTTATACTTTAAGTGGCGCTGGGTAACACTAATGACAATTCTTTGTCTGCCTTACGACAGGCGGAAGGCAATTTTGTAAGATATTACATTTTCAGTACTATTACATGACAATAAAGGAATGTTGAATCTTGAACATCTTGCACATATTGGAGTTAAATTTCATCCACCATTCTTTGGCCTATTTTCCCAGTTCATCAAGATTCTTTTGTAATCTTAGATAACCTTTTTCAATGCTCATTAAACCACCAATCTTGGTGTCATACACAAACTTACAAACTGTGCTGACTACATTGTCATCCAAATGGTTAATATGGATGACAATTACAGAAGACCCGGCACCTATCCCTGCAGCACACCAGGGGTCACAGGCCTCGAATCAGGATAACAACCCTTCACTACCACTCTCTGACCTAAATTGTTTCTGAAAGAATGTAAATGAGGATTGTGCTTGTAACACGGTGATGCACAAGCAGAAAATGGTAGTTGTCAGTCTTCATTGAAGAGTTAGTGTATGTTCTAAAGCACCTGGAGCTTCCTGGAATTCATTTAATGGAGAACCCATCATTTCTTACAAAAGTGTCACAGAGACACCCTCTTGGCACCTGGAATGTCCTACATAGGATGTTATTTGTGACTATGATTGGATCAATTTCAGAAAAGTGAGCAATAACAAATTAATTAATCCAAATGGAAACAGAAAAAAAAAATCTCAGTTTATAGTTTTCCTTACTTCTTCCTGAATAACCTCTGGAAGGAGTTTCTGAACCCTTTTTGTTCCTGCTTTCTGCTTTGTTCACTCAATGCTGTTTGCTTATTTTCTTCCTTCTCATAGAATTTGATTGGCTCTTTCAATGTTTTGGCACCAGCAGAATTATCCTAGAAATAAAAGTTAAAAACTGTTATTGATTTCAGGCTAGGAAAGTTCTCTAACCTCAACACCTCTGGTCTCCTCCCTCCCATGGCCTCCAACCTCATTGTTTACTATCCCTGCACTGCCTGGTTCTATCTCCTACTTAAGATACACAAACCTAATTATTCAGGTAGACCCATAGTTATCGAGGATTGTTACAAAAGGGGGCAGCTAAGATGATGTGAGGAAATTAGACTCTCCTTTTACTGATTTAGAGATAAAGGACATTATCCAACAAATGCCTAATGGGATGTCTCTAGGAGATGATGGATTCACTGTTGAATTTTATAAAGTTTTTTTTATGAGGATTTTCCTCCTCTATTTATGGATACCCTTCAATAAGTAACTCAGGAATGAACTTTACCAGATTCATGTTTGAGTGCAATAACAATGATTATACCAAAAAAAGACAGAGACCCTTTGAATGTAGCTTCGAGTAGAAGAAATTTCTTTATTGAATGTAGATTATAAAATAATAGCGAAAGTACTGGTAAATACTTGCTAAGTATTTGATTCAATTGGTGGATACAGATCAAGCTGGTTTTATTAAAAATAGGTATGCTTCTGATAATATTTTGAGTTATTTCATTGATCAATGCATCACGTCAGCTGCCCAACCTACCAATGGTAGTTGATTTAGATGCTGAAAAAGCTTTTGACCGGGTTGAACAGAATTTTTTATTTAAGGTATTAGAGAAATTTAAATTTGGACCCTTTTTTTATTAGTTGGCTTAAGGCTCTATATAATAATCCAATGGCTAAGGTGGTGACAAATGGTCAAACATCTTCGTTAGTAAACTATCGTGTTCAACTCATCAAGGTTGTCCTTTGTCGCCAGCTCTATTTGCATTGGTCATCGAACCACTAGCTCAAGCTATAAGGCAGAACGAGAATATAAGAGGTATAAGAATAGCGGAAGATGAATATAAGATTAATTTATTTGCTGATGATGTTTTGATATATTTAACTAATCTGGAACAATCTTTAATTCATTTGCAGGAATGTTTAGAATAATATGGTGTATTGTCAGGATACAAGGTGAATGGGGATAAAAGTGAAATATTACCAATTTCTGATGCAAATTATGATTTGTGTAGACAAATTACTAAACTTCGTTGGACTGATAAAGTTAAATACTTGGGTATAATGATTGATGTAAATATTCAATCATTATATAAATTAAATTATGTACCATTAATGAGAAAAATTAAGGCTGATTTGATTAAATGAAAGGATTTACTTTTGTCATTAATAGGTCGAGTAAATTGTATTAAGATAAACGTTTTTCCGAGAATTAAATATCTTTTTCAGTCGATTCCTTGTTTATTTCCTAAATTTTTTTTCCAAGATTTAAATAAAGTAGTACAAGAGTTTTTATGGAGGGGGAAGTTAGCTAGAGTAGCATTACATAAATTGACTTGGAAATATGTGTTGGGAGGTCTATAATTGCTTAATTTTCAAAATTATTATGAAGCTGCTCAATTAAGATTTATTAATCATATGTTGGATGTTTCGTATCCTCCTACTTGGGCTAGGGTAGAATTGGCTAGTATTTCAGAATCTTATCCACATTACTTTATATTTAAGTGGAATCCTATTTTATTACAAGGATATAATGTACAAATTTTAAAACATTTGTTAGAGATTTGGACTAAAAGGAATTTATTGATAGGTTCGAAAAGTAAATTATCGGTCCAGGCTCCAATATATCAAAATAAATGGATTCCTTTTTAGCTGAATAATAGATTTTTAAAAGACTAGCAGATTAAGGGAATAAAATTATTGTGAGATTGTTTTGAAGAAGGTCAATTTTATCTTTTAGTCAACTTAGGGAGAAATTTGGAATTTCAGTGAATTCTTTATTTGTGTATTATCAAATTAGAGCATTAGTGAAGGATAATTTTGGAAGAGAATGATTTCTCATTCATTAAATAACCATATATAACCATATAACCACTTACAGCACAGAACAGGCCAGTTCAACCCTACTAGTCCATGCCGTAACAAATCTCCACCCTCCTAGTCCCATTGACCAGCACCCAGTCCATACTCCTCCAGTCCTCTCCTCTCCATGTAACTATCCAGTCTTTCCTTAAATGTAACCAATGATCCCGCCTCAACCACGTCTGCCGGAAGCTCATTCCATATCCCTACCACCCTTTGCATAAAGAAATTTCCCTCATGTTCCCCTTATAATTTTCCCCTTCAATCTTAAACCACGCCCTCTAGTTTGAATCTCCCCCACTCTTAATTGAAAAAGCCTATCCACATTTACTCTGTCTGTCCCTTTTAAAATCTTAAACACCTCTATCAAGTCCCCCCTCAATCTTCTACGCTCCAGAGAAAAAAGCCCTAGTCTGCACAACCTTTCCCTGTAACTCAAACCTTGAAATCCTGTCAACATTCTCGTGAACCTTCTCTGCACTCTCTCTATTTTGTTTATATCCTTCCTATAATTTGTTGACAAAACTGTACACAGTACTCCAAATTTGGCCTCACCAATGCCTTGTACAATTTCATCATAACCTCCCTACTCTTGAATTCAATACTCCGATTTATGAAGGCCAACATTCCAAATGCCTTCTTCACCACACCATCTACCTGAGTATCAGCCTTGAGGGTACTATTTACCATAACTCCTAAATCCCTTTGTTGCTCTGCACATCGCAATAGCCTACTATTTAACGCATATGACCTATTTAGATTTGCTTTTCCAAAATGTAACACCTCACACTTATCTGTAGGTTTTTATTTCTGAAATGTACACATTGTTGCAAGACACAATGGATAAAATAAATTTAGATAAATCTAGGGCCAAATGGGTAAGGGATTTAATTTGTCATATTGATCAAGCTGATTGGGAGATTGTGTCATGATGGAGGGACTAAATTGCTTAATGTAAGATATAGTACGGTTAATTATAATTTTTTGCATCAGTTGTATCTGACCCCTGAGAATTTGAAAAATTATGGATTTAGTAATTCAGAAGTGTGTTTTAGATGTGGAGTATGTGTAGGAACATTTTTACATTCAGTTTGGTTTTGTGATAAGGTTCAACCATTTTGGCAAAGAATTAGGGAATTTCTTCAAAAATTGTTTAAGATTGCATTTCTATTAGATCAAAAATTTTTCCTGTTGGGTTGTACTGCCCTACTTACTGATTTTGGGTTGGATAAGTTTCAGACAGCTTTTCTTCCTCTAGCATTGGCGGTAGCACGTAAATGTGCGGCTATTTCATGGAAGGATGAGGTTGAGGTGAATATAATTCGTTGGCGTATTGAGTTGAAATCTTGTATTTATATGGAGAAAATGATAATTATAATTTTTTCTATTAAGATGTGGTCACCGTATTTGAATTGCATGGGTTTAGTAATATTTTAAAGTGTTGTATAACGTTTTTTTTATTGCTCTTTGTATGCTCCCCTTGCTGGGTATGCTGAGGGGGGAGAGGTAGTTGTAGTTTGTTTTTGCTTTTTATATTACGTACTTTGTATAAGTTTTTTGGAAAATTTTAAATAAAGTTGGGAAAAAAAACCAAAAGGGAGCAGCTTATGTCATTTGAGCAGGGGAAAAAGAAATATGATTTGTCCAACAGAACATTCTTCTGCTATCTGCAAATAAGATCTTTCCTAAGAGAAAAATTGGGACTATCTATGACCCTACCTGAATGCATTAACATGGAGATTCTAATTCGAAAGGGGAATGTGCATAAATTTATCTCTAAGATTTATTACATATTCCAAAATGAGGGCCCAAAGCTGGTCTTACGCAGGTTGAGGGAGAGATAGGAGTCAGACTTGGGCACAACAATTAATAAAGAGTGGTAGCAGGACCTGTGTCTGGACAATGTGATGGGGGTCATCAATGCCAGATACTGATTGGTGCAGTGCAATTTCTTGCACCATTTGTACCTCACACCACAAAAATTAAACAAAGCCTGAAATTTCAGAAATATGCTTTAGGTGTTGAGTGGAGGTTGGAACTTTTGTCCATCCTACCTATGTTTAAAGGTGAGATCCTTCTGCAAAGACCTGGAGGACATTCTGAAAAAAACTATAAAACTGGATTTTCCACAGGATCCAGAATTGTACCTTTTGGGAGATTTTGGGGACATGAGTTTTAAACTGTCCAAAGATCAAATTCCATCCGTAAAAGTCGCCTTGTCAGCAGCCAGGAAGTGTATAGCGGTTTTGTGGAAGTCTAATTCCCAACTAAATACCACACGACGGGATGTGGAAATGCAGAGTTGCATCCCCTGGAGAAAATCATAACAATCTAAGGAAGAAACACAACACATTCACTAGAGTGTGGCAACCTTACTTGGAATATATTGGCACACAGATTGATTATCCCCCTCCCCCTTCAAAATAGGGGTATGATAGCATCCATCCTAGCAGGGTGACCAAAAAAGTGAGACATGGTGCAAGTGACATGGTTTTTTTTTGTTTAGTTTTAATTATTTTTTCTTTTAATTTTTTTTCCTCTAGTCTTCATTATTTTGCCATCTTGGTTGTTTTTTCCTTAGGTTCTATAGGAGTCTATGATGCCACCGGAATTTGTATTTGTAAAATTTAATTGACTTTAGTAGGAAAAGAGTAGGGGGGGGGAGGAAATAAACACAGACTCTGTATATTGTATGAATTTTGAAAGATTATACGGTTGTCTATGAAAATCAAAATAAAATATTCAAGAAATTTCCTTTGACTCATCCCATTTTCTCCAAATTAAAGGAGTAGCCATTGGTCCCACATGGGTCCATGCTTTGCCTGATTGATTGAGGGCTTTGAGGAGCAATCCATGCTTCAAGCTGACACAGGCAAGGCCCCTCAACTCTTCCTCCGCTATATTGATGACTACATCGGGCTGCCTTCATACACCCATGATGAGCTCATCAACTTCATTTACTTTCCTGCCAGCTTCCTCCATGACCTCAAATTCACTTGGTCAATCTCTGGGGACACTCTCCCCTTTTTTGATCTCTCTGTCTCCATCTCAGGAGACAAGCTTTCCACTGACATATTTTAAATGTAGATAGACTTTTTCCACTGAGGGTAGGTGAGATACAAACCAGAGACGATGGGTTAAGAGTGAAAGGGAAAAAGATTAGGGAGAAACTTCTTCACACAGAGACTGGTGGGAGTGTGGAATGAGCTGCTCGCTGAATTGGAGACTGTTGGCTTAATTTTTAACTTTTAAGAAGAATTTAGACAGGTACATGGATGGGAGAGATATGGAGGTCTATGGATTGGGTGCAGGTCAGTGGGACTACAGAAAAAAAAACGGTTTGGCACAGACTAGCAGGATCAAAGGGGCATGTTTCTATGCTGTAGTTCTATGGTTCTATATCTAGAATTCTCCAGCTTTGGTAATATCCTCTTCTGCTTTTAAATCCATTCTATCATGCTGTGAACAAAATGGCAGGCAGTACTCTAGCTGTTATCTGACCAGTTCTAGTCTAACATCACAATACATTCCCAACTAAAATGAACTCTTCTGTCTTCCTTTTTAACCACCTTCACCTTCTCTGCTATCTTCAGAGACTGAGTGGCTTACACAAAAAATGTCAATTGTGTGCTATCTCACCTATAACTTCAAGCAATATGGTATTTTGTTAATGGCTGTGCACAATAATCTCTCGCTGTGAAAAGCATCAAAAGGGAACAAATTAAGGTAAAGTCCCAAAAAGTAATAGAGACCAGTCTCAATAAAGGCTGGAGAACTAAAATGTAGACTGATCATTTCTATCCATGGATGCTGTCTGACCTGCTGTGTCCCTTCAGCAATTCTTCGTTTTATTGAGATTCCAGTAATCTTTGTGTTTCTCTTCAAGCTTGCGGATGCCAAATCATTAGTTGTATTTAAATCACAAATTGATTGGTTCTTGATTGGCAAGGCAGTGGGGCAGAGTGGAAAAATAGATCAGTTCCGATGTCTTATGGTAAGGATTGGAAATGCCTGGGATGTGGAGGAAAGCAATATTTTGCTCAGATTTCTTTCACCATTCAATTAAATCATGGCCGATCTGAATCAACCCAGATGGCCCACGTCCCTTGAAACCTAATCAATGGCAGCCTCAAGCATTCTGATTAACCCAGAATCTGGAACATTTTCAGGAAGATGATTACAGAGTTTTGCCTTCCTTTGTGTGAGGGTTCTTCCAGAATTTATTCCCATGAATAACTGTAATCCTGACCCAAAGTTGTGCAATTGCTGAAAGTATGATTGTGGATTTTGGAGAAGAGACTCCACAGACTAACAAATCAAAAAAACTAATGGCAAACCATGCAATTTGTGTCTTAGATCTTCAATGAGTACTGTAGAGTTTCTGCAGGGGCAGGGTCAGGTATGAATGTACAAATTATGGCAAATTTGCCACTTATTCATTCCATTTCAATCATGTATTCAGTCTGATCTCCTACAGAGTATAACTCAAACAAAACCTGCCCTCCAGAAAGTATCGAAAGTGCTGGATGGCCAGGTACAGCGCCAGGAGCTCCCAGTCAAAAGCGCTGTACTTGAGCTCTGACAGGCGCAGCTGTTTGCTAAGGCGGCTAGCAGGCGCCACTGTTCGTTGAGCCACTGCTCGATTATGCCCCCTACCACCGTGGCTGAGGCGTCAACCGAGAGTGCCATGTGTGCACCAATAGAGTTGCGTTGGTGAGGCCCTCCTTTGTTGCGGCAAAAGCAGTCTCTGCCTCCTCCGACCAGGTCAGGACTTTCTCCTTTGTGGCGATCAACACGAACAGCATGGTGTGGGCGGTGCCGGGTATGAACTGATAATAAAAATTTACCATCCCTAAGAACTCCTGCAGGCCCTCGAGGGTGGTTGGATTGGGGAACCGCTGGACAGCTGCTACCTTCTCTGGCAGCACCTGGTGACAAGATGGTGTGCCCCAGGAACTGCAGCGTCTGCTCGCCGAACTTGCACTTGACCACGGTGACCATGAGGCCAAACTCCAGCAGTCGGGCAAACAGGGTACGGAGGTGAGCCTTGTGCCCTTCGCAGTTGTGGCTGATGATAGGGATATCATCCAGGTAGATAAACACAAAGTCCAAGTCCCTACCCACTGTGTCCATGAGGTGCTGAAAAGTCTGGGCCACGTTCTTGAGGCCGAAAGGCATACGCAGGAATTCAAAGAGGCCAAAGGGCGTGGGAATTGCCGTCTTGTCAATGCCCTCGGGGTGGACCAGGATCTGATAATACCCCAGCACCAGATCGACCTTGGAGAAGACGTGCGTCGTGGAGATTAGCCAAGAAATCTTGAATGTGTGGAACCAGGTACCTGTCCGGTGTGGTCACATCATTCAAATGCCAGTAATCGACGCAGGGTCTCCAGCCCCCGGAGGATTTGGGGACCATGTGGAGAGGGGATGCCCAGGCGCTCTATGAGTGACGGACGATCCCCAACTCCTGCAGCTGGGAAAACTCCTCCTTTGCCAGCTGCAGCTTCTCTGGCGGAAGTTGACTGGGCTTGGCGTTCAGCGGGGGGCCCTGCGTGGAGATATGGTGGTATACCTTGTGCTGGAGTAAGGTGGCGCTGAATCGTGGTTGAAAGATGGCAGGGAACTCATGGAGTATGTTCAAATACTCATCCCTGGAAGTGACGATAGCGGCGATCTCGGGCCTGCAGGCGTTCATGGTGTCCAGACGACCGAATAGAAGGTACGAGCATTGACCAGCCTCTTGCCCTTCATGTCGACCAATGGTCCGTGTGCCCTCAGGAAGTCAGCCCCTAACAATGCAGTACCCACAACATGAACTTCCAGCAGAATTTCTCTTTCCCGATCTGGATCTGTGCCCTGTGGGTATCGAAGGTCTTGATGGCGGAACCATTGACTGCCCGCAGGGTGGGACCATGAGATCGGTGCGTGTCTAAAGGGTGGTGGGGGGCAGGATGCTCAGCTCCACTCCTGTGTCCACCAGGAAACTTCAGCCAGTGGACTTGTCGGTAACGTGAAGGAGACTGTCCACGTGGTCAGACGTCACAGCCATCAACGGTGACTGGCTGGGTCATTTCCCCTGGTAGTCACACGGTTGTTGGCAATTACGAGCTTGCGCTCCCCAGCGCTGATGGTAAAAGCACCAGGTAGAATGGTGCTCGTCCGGCTTGTGCTTGGGAGAGTGTTGGAGCTGGCTGGCTCTTGGTCACGCAACCTGACTGAGGGCTGCTTCATTCTCCTTCTTGGTGCACCACAGGGTGTCCACTCAGGCTGTGACTCGGCATGAATCCATGAAGTCCTCATCCGCCAGGAGTAGTTGGATGTCCCCAGGCATCTGATTGAGGAAGATCTGATGGAATAGGAAACAAGGTTTATGATCCTCTGCCAGTGCCAGCATTTCATCCATTAGGGCTGATGGAGTGCGGTCCCCAAGCCCATCAAGGTGCAGGAGCCTGGAGGCACGAGGGGAGAGCCCAAAAGTGCCAAGGAGCACGTTCTTGAGGGCAGGATATTTACCCTCGGCTGGTGGGCTGTGTATTAGATCACCCATCCTGGATGCCATTTCTTCGTCCAGCATGCTCACGACATGGTAGAACATCATGGCATCTGCTGAAATGTTCCTCAGTTGAAATTGCGCCTCCGCCTGCCCGAACCACATACACGGGCGATGGGTCCAGAAGGTGGGGAAAGTTTGATGGCAACAGCATTGATCTCTGCCGGATCCATGTTCTTGAGACCAGAGAGGCATCTGAGTGCAACGGGGTCACCAATGTAGTGCTGGACAAAGCCAAGAAAGACTCAGCCATCACATTGAAAGCTGTTAATTACTGTTTTTATTTCAATATAGCGTGCGCCCTTTTAAGGGCAGCATGAGTTCAGTCACCTCGTGCATTGTGACATCGTAATCGCTGCCCCAGGCACGCGCTGGGCAGGAGACTTGAGCCAGGGAGAAAACCCTGAAAGCGCCATCTTCCCATGGCTACTCTGCCATGTGGTGTTACACGCGGGGCTGGTTCGCCATGAGAGAGTGGCCCACCACAATAGTCTTTTATTTAAAACCCATGTGCAAAGCAAGAGGTGGCAGGCAATAAACAGCTAAATTCATGCAGCAACAAGCTAAGGTGTTGGTGGCACTGGGAAGGAATAAGCAACTGACATAAGTAGCTCAAGCAGAGAGGATGGGCTAAGACCACTGTCACATTGAACAGTATTTGCACAGACTTTAGAAGCTTCATGATGCAGACTGTGGGATTTTCAGCAATGGAGTATTCTGACATTTAAATATACTTGGGATGGGGAAGCTAAAAAGTGAGAAGAAACCAAGAGATTAAATAGGCTGGTAAAGAAGGCATAAAGCATGCTTGCCTTCATTAGTTGTGGCATAGAATATAAGAATTGATTCATTATGATACGATTTTACAAAACACTGGTTAGACTGCATGTGGAATATTTTGTGCAGTTTTGGATACAAAGGTGCAATGATAGAATGTTAGTGATCCTCCTGACCACTAGAGGGAGTCAGAGACTATTCCACATGGTTGTGAATGAATTATATAGTTAATAAAGTATAGTTGTATTAAAAGAACCCAAGTTTCTTTATCACAATAAAAAGAAATATCACATGGTACTAGGAGTGGAAGACTCACCTGGAGTGTGCAAAGTGTGCATCAGTTGTTATCAGCAGAGCTATGGAGAGAGTAAAGAATCCTGATGCTGTAAATTGGACTGGATATGTTGACCATGAGTGGACGTTTTTGAAACAAAGATTCATGCTGTACCTGCAAGCTATTGGACTCAATAGCAGACCTAATGCAAGGAAGATTGCACTGCAACTTACTGTGGCGGGACCTTAAACACTCGAGGTTTTCAATACATTTGTTTGTACCGAAGCAGGTTATCAAGATGTTTGATGAACACTGTTCACCAAAGAAAAATGAAACATTCGCGAGGTATTTATGTCGCTTGCGCACACAGCTGCAGGGAGAGAGCTTTAATTTTTTTCATATAAACGAACTTGAAATTAAAAGCAAGAACATACAATTTTGAATTGTTGCAAGATTCAATGATTTGTATTCAAATTGTGTTTGGGATTATTGAGAAGAAAGTGAGAAGAGAGGTTGCTGTGAGAGACAGAACTTAGCTAGAGTTGTGAAGATATGCTATGCCAGTGAATTAGCTCTGCAGCATGCAAAAAAGTTCAGTGAGAGTGCAAAAGCCAATGAAAACGAAGGCATAGGCATAGCCACAGTGAGTGTCCACACACATAAACAAAATATGAGATATAGGAAATAACAAAAAGGAGAGACATTCATTTGTAAACAACGTGGCACTCAATATGCACCAAAACAATGCCCAATCTATGGAAAAGTCTGTAACAAGTACAAAGGGTAGAATCACTGCACAAACTAATATTTTTCCAAAAGGAAACAAATCAGAAGTAAAAGTGTGCACACTATAGAAGACACTGTACACACTATAGAAGAAACTGCCCTCAGTGATGCACTTTTCATTGGCTTGGTAGTGCAGGGATCTTATCAACCAACAGACACTGAACAGCCAAGCATGAACAGAGTCAAGTTGGATAAGTGGGCTGTGTCATTGCATACAAATGGAGCAAATATTCCTTTCAAGTTGGACACAGGGGCAAAAGTCAATTTGATCTGCGAACGTAACATCAGGGCAATGAAGATAAAGCCATACATCTATGCAAAATCCTGTACAGGTCAAAGCCTACAACAGACAGTACAAGTAAAGGTAAAGATAAAGAGCACCACTTCAGGTTCACAGCAAGTCCCAAATGTACATGAATCACTGTTTGGTGACAAAGCATGTGAAAACATAAGCCTAGTCAAGACGGTGTACCACAGTAACAGTGCCAATGCATGGAACAGCATGGAGAAAATATTGGATCAATTTCCAGACATCTTCAAGGGGTTTAGAGTTTGACAATTCATCTATAAGATACAGTTAAAGAAGGATACACAGCCAGTAGTGCATTCACCAAGGCAGGTTCCATGAAAAGAAAAGTTCAAGCAGGAACTTGAGGTTAAGGTCACTAAAAGTTTTAAAGAAAGTGGAAAAGCCCACAGAATGGGTGAATTCAATGGAGTGTGTCAAAAAGAAGAAAGGTGACCTATGCATGTGCATGGATCCAAAAAACTTGAATGCTAATATAAAGAGGGAACATTATCAGATTCTAACCAGGGATGAAATTACAAGTGAGATAGCTGGTGCAAAGGTTTTTACTAAATTGGATGCATCCCAGGGCTTCTGGGAAATAAAACTGCATGAAGAGGGTGCAAAATACTGTACATTTAATACACCATTTGGCCAATACTCCTGTCTGAGGACAATGGAGCACATCATAGAAGGTATAAATGGGATATATGAGTACATGTTTGACATGGTCCTATGGGGATCCACACAAGAATCACATAAGTACTACAACGCATCCAGAAGTATGGATTAAAGTTAAACAAAGAAAAATGTTAGTTTGGTGTGAAGGAAATCACCTTTTTGGGAGATAAACTGTAGAGGCAGGTATGGAACCAGCCCAGAGCAAGGTGAAAGCAATTTTAGAGATGCCCAGACCCACAACAAAAAAACATATCGACTTCAGTGGTGGGGAAAGTTTTGGAGGGTATTCTTAGAGATAGTATGTACAAATATCTGCATAGGCAGGAATTGATCAGGGGCACCCAGCATGGGTTTGTATAGGGAAAGTCATGTTTGACGAATCTTGTTGAGCTTTTTGAAGAGATGACAAGAAAAGTGGATGAAGGTAGGGTGGCTGACGTGATCCATTTGGATTTTAGTAAGGCTTTTGTTAAGGTTCCACATGTAAGGTTCGTAAGGAAGGTTCAGTCACTTGGGATTAATAGAGAGATAGTGAAGTGGGTTCAGAGGTGGCTGGAAGATGGACAGCAGAGAGTCATGGTGGACAACTGTCTGTCAGGATGGAAGCCTGTGACAAGTGTATACCTCAGGGATCATTTATAGTAATGATTTGGAGGAGGGGGTGTTTAACTGGGTAAGAAAATATACAGGTAATATGAAAATAGGGGAAGTGGTGGATAGTGAGGAAGGTTTTCTTAGATTACAGAAGGATTTGGTTTGTTTGGAAAAGTAAGTGGGCTAAAAGATGGTAGATGGAATTTAATGTAGACAAATGAGAGGTGCTGCATTTCGGAAAAAATAACCAAAATAGGACATATGCAGTTAAAGAGTTATGGTACAGAGTTCCTTGAAGGAGGATTCCCATGTAGACAGTGTAGTTAAGAAGGCATATGGAATGCTGGCCTTCATAAATCATAGTATAGAGTATAGGAGCAGGGAAGTGATGCTGCGAATGTTTAAGGCATTGGTGAGGCAGGCTTGGAGTATTGTGTTCAGTTCTGGTCTCCAAATTATAGGAAGGATATAGATAAAGTGGAGAGGGTGCAGAAAAGATTTACAAGGATGTTGCCTGGCTTACAACATCTAGAGCACAGAGAAAGATTAAGGAGACTGGGAATTTATTCATTGGAATGTAGATGGTTGAGAGGAGATTTGATAGAGGTATTGTAAGGTAAAACATCATGAGATGGGAATGTGTAAGGAGTTACCCTGTGCAGGGCTGTAACAAGAAGGGGAGGTGTCCTTGTACTCCTGTTAGGTAAAACATCATGAGATGGGAATGTGTAAGGAGTTACCCTGTACAGGGCTGTAACAAGATGTGAATGCATCCTTGTACTTACAAGATAAGAGAGACATTGATGGATTGAGAGGCAGGAAGCTAGCAGGGAAAGGATAGCAACAGTTTTAGTCATTGGACAAGTAATGATATGATGATGTTCTAAGCACGTATCCAAGGGTATAAAAAATCACCATTTTGCTGATAACGGCAGAATGCATTCTCCGACTAACATGGTTAGTTGCAAGTGTTACAATCCGGTAATAAAGAACAAAGAACCCTGATTTCGACTCAGTCTGGTGTTTGTCTCACTCATTCATGAACAAAGCAGACCTAACAATTTGGTGACCCCGACGTGATGGGTGAGTGAACACTGGACGACGGTTTCTGTTTTTTCTGACAATCATCTCAGCCGGCTGATAAAAAGGTCCAGAGAAGCCTGTTTTAACAAAATTCTCTTTTTTTTTTTTTAAATCTTTATGATTGTCAGTAAGAACTGGAGATCGGACAAATTAGACGACCACAATTGAAGGTCGCATGCCAGGATTGTAACACGTAAGTGATTACAGACAAGATAAAAGTCCTTAAGGTGTTTGAATGACATTTATTAAGTGCTTTGCAAGAAACTACTAGAGTTTAAAAGTCTTTATTGTGTCGTTGCAAAGTCCAATAGAGTGAGAAGGTGGTCTATAAACAATTGAGGACCTGAGTTTTCTGCCCTAAACTGGTTATTAAGAGGAGAAATCTCCCACGTGAAGGTTGGGCTTTGAAAGAAAACAAAGGTTCAGGCTTATTGGCCTCAATTGTATCTGAGAGACTGACTTATAAATGTTCGGTAGGTATGATAATGTCTGTACACTTGAGAAGTTAAGAATTTATTTCCCCAATTCGCCGTGGTGGAATACCACAGCAGACACTAGAGACCTTGAGACAACAAAAAAAGTACTCAGGGACGCCTGCCTGGTGAACAAGAACGACGACAGAAGGCTGCGACAGCTGTGTCCGGATCAGGTAGGAGATATTAATGAAAAAGTTGACAAACTCCTAAGAGACACCCGGTTTATTCGAAATACTTTTGATAAGTTAAATGAGGGTATTCCCAACATCACCAAGGAGATAAAGTTACGTAAATTCATAGATTGGTACAGGGAAACAGGACAAAAGTATAGCCCAAATATTTGGTTTTCTAGTTGTAATTTAACTTTCAGACCCCTTTGGGAAAACAGAGAGTGGAAAACGAGCAATCAGAGTATACAGGACAGTCTGAAGTCAATTGGAGGACAAGACTTAGAGACTGTTCCTTTAAAAGATATTAGTCATCCAGCTTGCAAGGAGACATTTTTAAAAGCAATTTTCGTTGACATAGATCCCCTAAACGGACAAAAACCTAAATTAAAACAGGCATTAGAAAGCGGTCCCGCAGCTATGGCTGTACAGTTTCCTGCTAAGACTTTTGACCAAGTTATTAAGGAAATTAATCAGGAATTAGAGGAGCGAAATACCAGTAATGCGGCATTGGAAAAACAAAAAATGCTCCGAAAATATGTAGACCGCTGGAGGAAGAGGGGTTGGTTACCCGGGGGCACTGAGATGTTCCTGACAGGTGAGGAAAAAAAATTTTAAAACGTAGAGGCTTAGATAAGCTGGAAGAAACAAAACACAGAAGGGAAAGGAAAAGTGCCTGTTTCCAGTTTCCAGCCACAAAGTGTCCGGGTTTGCTCTCTCCCTCCCTCCTTTCACCCTCCCCTCTCTCTCTTCTCTCCCCCTCTCTCTCTTCTCCCCCCCCTCCTCTCTCACCCACTCCCCCTCCCAATCCCAATCTGTGGCGGTGCTGCCCTGAAATCCCCAGGTTGGGCAGGGCAGAGAAATACAATTTGGTTTTAATTTTGTGCCCACAATTCCAGCTCCGCATCAAATGGGATCCTGTTTTATCCTCTCTCCCTCCCTCTTTCCCGCACCCCCACCATTGCGGGATCAGGGCAGACATTGTGGGCTGACGTGTAGCTCACTCGAGGTGGGAGGGAAGGAAGGAGTGATAGTTCCCAGTGGTGGGAGACCCAATCTGATCTAGACCAGTGATCACAGGATGAGAACCTTTTAAAACCTTTGAAACGAAAGTGTTAATCTGAAGACTTTTCTCCCAGTGGGGCCAGTGCAAGGCATTTTCTCTCTCTATCTCTTGTGCTCTGTGTATCTGCCTCTCTATCTCTTTCTCTCGCTATGCTCTCTCTCTCTCTCTCTCTCTCTCATAGTCTCTGGATGTATGTGATGTCATGTATGTACTCTGACAATAAATCATTTATAAGTGAGTCTTATACAATCAAACAAAACGGGACACAGAAAACAAAATCTTTAATCGCGAGTCAGCAAAAAAGAGGGTGAGAGACAAGGAGATGCAGTACCGCGATGTCCTAGCTATATTTGAAGAATTTGGTCTCCCTGATAACCCACCTATTATGGCCCCTGTAGAAATAGCTTGTAGACCCCCGCCCTATGCATATGTGGAGTCACAAGGTGCCCCTGGCACCCCAGATGGGATACTGGAGTCACGTCCCTTATATCCAGATATTGAGACACTGGGGTGTGACAAGAACCTCGGGAATAGGGACACATCAGACGAGGTACAGGCCCCTTTAATAAAAATAGAAGGGGGAGTAATAGATGTGGAGACCCCTCTGGAGTCCAAGAAAATAGAAAAGGAGTTAGAGATACAGAAATGGAACATGAAAAAGGTTCAGGATAACATTAAAAACTTAAACAGAGATATTAATGTGCTGGGGCAGATCAGTGAGGATCAAAAAGAATTAATGGTAGGTGTATTGAAGGAAGTGGAAAAGATAACTACAACACTGTCAGGAGAAATTAAAGCTGAAGGAATGGTAATAGGAGTAAAGGACGAAAAGTGTAGTACAGATGAGGAAACGAGATACGATCCACCATGGGAGGAAAGTAAAAGGAAAAGACTCGGGAGGGAGAAAAATAGACATGCCTACCTGGACATAGTTAGGACAAAAGAGAAAGATGTGAAACAACTAAACTATGGCCGAAAAGATTATCTTAGAGATGAACGTGACCAATATACCTTTGACCCTGAGACATTGGAAGCTGACAGGGACAGTGACAGTGACGAAGAAGAGTCAGAACAAGGTGGGATAAATAAATGAATGCCAAGAGTAAAGAAGGAGCAGAAATCCCCAAAATTGAGATATCAATGCCCATTACTGATCACGGGACGGGGAACTCAAAAATATTTACCCTGGTCACGAATGGACTTAGAGAGTTTAATGAAAAAACTACCTCCGTTGAGTAATGGGGCTAGTCCATGGATTTCTTGTTTTGAGCGAGAAACCTGCCAAGAACAATTAGCACTCGCAGATGTCAGAACTATCATGATAAAATTAAAGGCAGAAGGGGCCCTGAAGCAAATAGAGAGAATTGTAAGAAGCAGTAAATTGGGGGATGAAATAGAATTTAACCCACTTCGGAATAAATTTTGGGAAGCACTTAGAGAAACATTTCCTACACCCTATAGTTTGGATGCCTTGGTAACCCTTCAACTAAAGGAAGGAGAGACTGCACACGAGTATTTCACTCGAGCATGGGACTTATGGGAAACAGGGACTGGAGAAAGACCCGACTTCAGCCCCTTAGGAAGGGCTCACTTTCGTAATGGGATAATAAACGGACTACCTGCTACGGTTCAAGCAAAATTAAGGGACATTGTGGGAGTAGAGACAATGTCAGAGGATTTGTGGAAAAGACACCTGACACATGCAATCAAACGACATCGTCAATCAGAGCATGCTAAGTCAGAAAGTGCGTCCCAGAAGGAGGTGGACAAGACAACCGATAAATTGGTGAGAGCCATAGAACATATAGGGGTTAAATTAGCGGCCCAACAGATAGTCCCACAGGTCATGGGGCCAGTGATAAATCCGGGACCCCAAGTAAGAAATGGTTGGGAAAGACAGCTAGGTACAATGTATAGAGGGGAACATGCAGTATGCTGGTACTGCCAAAATCCTGGACACTACCAGCGGAACTGTCCGGAGGCTGGGAGAGCAAGGGGAAAAAGATTACCCTCTATTAGAGGCTATCGGGAAAGAGGAGGAAACTTAAGAGGACAAGCAAGGGGTAGGGGTGGACACATTGATGGGCCCCAGAGAATCGGGGGGTGGCAGAGTGATCAACAAGTCCAGGCACCTCAGTGTAATGACTATATTGAGGAAGGTGCTGAATTTGATTATTGACGGTGCCCAGGAGAATCAAAAATCACGCCTCCCTGGGAGCCACCAAAAATTTGGAGGACGGTAAATGGAGAAAAAATTGAATTTATGGTTGACACAGGGGCAGCAGTTACGACAGTGATTAAAAAACCCCCAGGGAGCACATTTTCGGGCAAAACATTATCTACAATAGGATTCTCCGGGATAAGGGAAACACAGCCCTATACAGATAACATCGACATGACATTTGGACGACAAAGGGTTAAAACGCCTGTCCTGGTTGTGCCAAGTTGCCCCATTAATTTATTAGCAAGGGACATTCTTACCAAACTAGGAATAACCATACAATGTTCTGAGAAGGGCCTTCGGTTAACATACCCAGGGGATACAATAAGAAGGGGAGGACAGTTTATAGTAATGACCCCATCTAACACTTCAGAAGACTCTGTGGAGGTTAGTATTTTCTGGAGTCGGCTACTGTATGATGAACCAGGCCCAGGGCTGATTAAACAGTTTTTTGAGTGGAGGGCCAGTATTCCTCGGTATGGGGATTACCATTATCCACTAGATCCTATGCATGTTACATTAAACTACACCATCCACCCGGACCAGGAATATGAGGAGAGGTGGGACTCTCTAAAAGAAGGGAAGACAGAAACGATACATTGTCCATTTATCTTTGTAGGTAAGGAGGGAATAGCTGCTATGGTTGTCATGACAGAAGAACAAATGGAGTGGTTCTGCTTAGGAGTAGAAAGTGTGCCTCATGTGACCTTGGGTATTGCCAAAGATCATCACGCTCGACAGCTGGGTCCGATGGTAAAGGAAGCGATAGGGTGTGAATACAGGCAGACAGAAATCCCGGGATATTCCACCTCGGAGGGAGGAAAATTTGTCAGACTGAATATTGAAGCATGGGACCAGGTAGTGAATGAGAAAGTAGAAAGAGACAGAGCCATTGAAGGAGAAAATATTGATCACAGAGACTCAGACAAATATCTTTCTAATCTGAGTCCACATATATGGACAACGGGGCCCTATGATGTGGGAGTAATAAAAGGAGAGGTATTTCTAGAATTGGCCAACCCCGGGCAGAAACCAATATGGAGAAAACAATACCGCTTGTCGCCCAGTCAGGAGGAAGGTATTAAAGGAACGATAGAAGGGTTAATGGAGTCAGGGGTTTTAAGGGCGGCACCTGACAGTATGTGGAACACGCCCATCATGCCTGTTCCCAAACCGGGTAGAAAAGACTGGAGGATGGTACACGACCTCCGGGAGATTAACTTGGCTACCAAGACCATCGGGAGACCAGTCCCAGACCCATATGTAGCACTTAGGGCTCTGAGTCCGGAGCACGAATACTATACTGTCATTGATCTGGCAAACGCATTCTTCTGCTTGAAATTAGCTGAGGAATGCCAAGACTGGTTCACTTTCACTTACCAAGCACATCGGTACACATACACTAGATTACCTCAGGGTTATAAGGACAGTCCAGGACTGTTCAATCAGGCCCTTAGCAAAATCCTATGAAATTAAAGCTCCCGGAAGATGTTACACTGATTCAGTATGTAGACGACCTACTATTAGCAGGGAAAACGCCACATGAGTGCCTGACAGGGACAGCAGTTTTACTCAAGGGGTTAGGCGAGGCTGGATTTAAAGTAAAAAGGTCGAAATGTCAGATCGGAAGGAGGGTGGTAACTTTCCTAGGAAGACTCGTGGGTAAAAACGGTACGGCCATGTCTGAGGCACATAGAGAAATGATACTAGGGTATCGAAAACCTACTACAGTACAAGACATGCTGGCATTCTTGGGGCTTTGCGGGTATAGTCGAACATATGTCCCAGGATATGTGAGTCTGACCCAAGGTCTGAGGGAAATGGTCACAGAGATAGGTCACCGGAGGCTTAAAGAACCAGTCAGGTGGAATGTAGAACGTGAAGCGGTTTTTCTGCGTGTCAAACAAGAACTGGGAAGAACGATCAGCCTGGCTAATCCAGATTACAGTAAAGAATTCTACTTGGACGTGGCTGAAACTGAGAGCATTGTTAGCTCAGTACTGTATCAGAGAGATAGAGGAAGAAGGAAAGTACTAAGTTACTATAGTTGCAGACTGGATAATGTAGAGAGAGGAAAAGCCCCATGTCTCCGTTACCTCGCAGCAGTAGCTAGAACGATACAAAAAACCGCGCATATTGTTCTCTGTCATCCCCTAGTTGTTAATACAGACCACAGTGTCTCAGCCCTTTTAATGTCTAATGCTTTCAGCTTTTCGGCCAACAGATCCATTAAGATGGAGGACGCCCTTAAGGGTCCTCACATCACCTTCAGGTCACCCAGGGACAACTATTCCAACATGGCTAGAGGATTGAACTCGGGGTTTATGGAGACGCATGACTGTGTAGCAAGAGTCAAGGTAGATTCCAAGCTGAGGGAAAAGCTATTTGAGGAACCCATGGAGGAGGTGGACTGGGAGTTATTTACAGATGGAAGTTGCCATAAAAATTCTGAGGGTAATGTGGCGGGTTATGCAGTGGTAGGATGGGAGGATGAGGCACCCTATCTTGTAGAGTCCTCTATCATTCCCCAACCGGCATCAGCTCAGTTAGCAGAAGTGATAGGGCTCATACGAGGATTGGAGCTTAGCGAAGGTAAAACAGTTAATATTTATACTGACTCTGCATATGCTTGGAGTGCTTGCGGGGCCAAAGTTATTCTAAAGGTAGACAAAGACAGGGATAACACCTTCCAGTTCGATCTATGCAGTATAATAGCGTGTGGTAAGAATGAGGCGTCCTGGAGAGGATATGATATTTACATGTGTGCCTTTAAAATAGGATATCCTAAATGGGGTCTACATGTCTGTCCGTCTTGGGGTGAGGTTTGGTGGTGGACAGGACCCGACACTAGATGGATAAGAAAACCCCTTAACAAAGGGTCCAGCAAACCTTATTATAATTTTTTCACTAAAATCTCCCTGATACGTGGTGCTGTGACCTATTCAATGAAAGGGGAGAATCCCCTGATTTTGACAGTAAAGGCGGGGCTGCGCAACCCGTGGAATATGAAGGGATGGAGCTCTAAGACATGCGAGGGGGGCACAGGGAGAGAACATGGTGTCGGAGACCTCTTCTATCTAATGATTGGAGTGTCTATTAGTGGAAAAGATCCTTGGGGAGTGGTGAGGTTCGACTTACAAACATACACAAAGGACATAATTAAACCCACTTCGAAAGAGGGGGAAGTGAGAAAATTCGACAGTACGAAGATGTCCAGGGGAGAGAAGATAGCAATTGAGACAGGTATTGATGAGTCAAACTCCTGGATAGATCAGATGGGTAAATATGCGGACCAAGCAGGCTATGGGAACTGCTGGGTCTGTGCCCGAGGAAGGCCATTATTACGGATGAGCAGATCAATTTTTGAGGAGACAGATGCTATGGACTGCGCCTTGAACCTAATGTCAGAATCCAACCCACTGAATAGGTGTCTGATATGGGAACAGACGTTTCCCATAGCTCCGGCTAATGTAGCTCCCCCTGTCTTTAGATCCACAGGCATAACTAATGTTACTTGTTTTGCCAACAACAACACAGCAGCGCACGTTTTCCATGTGGGTTGGCTGCCCAGCGACTCGTGCAGGACTCATGTTGATCTCTCACATAGCAGTAGTGCAACCCGCTTGACCCAGGCTAGGGCGGATATTTGGTGGTTTTGTGGAGGAAGAGTGCTGTACAACTGGCTCCCCGCTAACTGGGATGGTCGGTGTGCTCTAGTAACCCTTAATGCGCCAGTGCTGATTGTCAAAAGGCAGGAGGGAGACGAGGATTCCCTAGAATTGCGCCACACAGAGAGTTGGCTGTGGAGAAAAGGAGGAGTGTTGGACTCTTGGGGCCGGGAGGAAGGAACCCTGATGGGGTATGGATTGATGCCATTGGCCAAGCCCGGAATATTCCGGACAAATTTAAATTAGCCGATGAGATTGCAGCTGGGTTTGAAAGTTTTCCTGTTTTTAGTGCAATTTTTCCCATCACTGTAAATAAAAATGTTAATAGGATCAACCTTATTCACTATAATGTCCAGCGCCTTGCAAATTTGACCAGGGACGTTGTTGAGGCAATACATCAACAACTGTCAGAAACTTCCCTTATGACACTTCAGAATAGGATAGCGATTGATATGGTCCTGGCAGAGAAAGGTGGAGTGTGTGCTATGTTTGGAGATCTATGCTGCACTTCTATCTCTAATAACACAGGGCCAGATGGATCACTCACTAAGGGGTTAACGAAACTTAGGGCATTGACGAAAGAATTAAAAGCCCAGTCTGGAGTCTCCAATCCTGTTTTATCCTGGTTACAGGGAGTGTTTGGGAGATGGAGCACATTGTTAGGACAACTATTGCTGGGTTTGTTCATTTCTGTATCAATTTTTATCACTTGTGGCTGTTGTTGTATTCCATGCATTCGAACGCTGGTCACGAGGACCATAGAGAGAGCCTTTGCTGACCGTGATGAACTGCCTCCGAAATATCAAGCTGTGCAGGCTGTGGAGCAAGACTATCTCACATTACAGGAGGCGGAGAAAGTTGCTGAGATCGATCTGGAGTCTGAAGGGGAATGTGATGGGAAGGAGGGATTGTGAATTAGATTGTTACACATATAATTTTAATCTTGCTTGTAACCTAAATATTATAACCTTGATTGTAGAACAAATATTATGAATTAGATTGTAGACCATATGTTAACTTGGGAATTTACTAATGTACGGGGGGTTAGCTAGTTTTTTGCTTGGGGGCAAATGGGATGAAACTTGTAAACGGGCAATGGGATCGGGGTGATGGATGGGGGGTGTACGCAAAGGAGGGTTGGGGGAGCCCTCGCCCACCAGCCGAACTACCCTGTGAACAGAACCCGTATAGAGCTTGGCAATAATAGGCGAACTAATGTAACGCGGTGGTAGCATAGTCAGGGCGAGATTGTCCTCTAAAGAGGACAAAGGAGGGATTGTAAGGTAAAACATCATGAGATGGGAATGTGTAAGGAGTTACCCTGTGCAGGGCTGTAACAAGAAGGGGAGGTGTCCTTGTACTCCTGTTAGGTAAAACATCATGAGATGGGAATGTGTAAGGAGTTACCCTGTACAGGGCTGTAACAAGATGTGAATGCATCCTTGTACTTACAAGATAAGAGAGACATTGATGGATTGAGAGGCAGGAAGCTAGCAGGGAAAGGATAGCAACAGTTTTAGTCATTGGACAAGTAATGATATGATGATGTTCTAAGCACGTATCCAAGGGTATAAAAAAATCACCATTTTGCTGATAACGGCAGAATGCATTCTCCGACTAACATGGTTAGTTGCAAGTGTTACAATCCGGTAATAAAGAACAAAGAACCCTGATTTCGACTCAGTCTGGTGTTTGTCTCACTCATTCATGAACAAAGCAGACCTAACAGTATTTAAAATTATGAAGGGAATAGATAGACTAGACATGAGTAGACTCTTTCCCCTGAGGGCAGGGGAGATTGGAACAAGAGGGCATAAGTTAATGGTAAGGGGGAAAAACTTCAGGAAAAATGTTAGAGGATGTTTCTTCACTCAGAGAGTGGTGGCAGAATGGAATGATCTTCCAGAGGAGCAAGTTGCGGCAGGTCCTTTCTGTCATTTAAGAGGAGGTTGGATGTGTACATGGATAAGAGGGGGTTGGCAGGTTATGGGCGGAGAGTGGGAGGGGGGGGAACTAGTGGAATTGTTTGAGTGAACCGGTGCAAACTCATAGGGCCGATATGGCTTGTTTCCACACTGTAAACTGTTATATGGTTATATATAGTTATATTGTGAGTGCTGGGAATGATCAATTTCATTGGTAAATTCATACAAAACCTGTCTTCCAAAACAATGTACCTAAGGAAGTTGTTACAGGACAAATATGATTGAATTCAAGTGGACAGACAACCATGAGGAAGAATGGGGATGACTGAAGACCATTCTAATTACAGAACCAGTACTTTTGATGTTTTTTGACACATCCAGAAGGACAGAAATATCTAAGGATACTTCAAAAGATGGAATAGGTGGTGTACTACTTCAGGCTGTGAATGAAGATTAAAAGCCAGTAGCATATGCATCAAAGAAGATGACAACATCTAAATGTCAATACGCACAGATCAAGATAGTGTCTGTCTGACCTATGGACCCTAGACATTCCACAGTTATATATATGGTCTACCAACATTTGTGGCAGAGACAGACCACAAGCCATTAATAGCTTGTGGTGAAACCACTATTGTATATGTAAATTACATGACCTTTTATGTTTGACACTGCTCCCACTGACCGGCTCGTGACTCCTCCCCTTTATCCCCCATAAAGACTGTCATGTCACAAGCCTTCCCCTAGTTCGAGTCCTGGCCATTGGGAGTCAGCAACACAAGGGATGCTGTCCATCTCTAGCTAATAAAAGCCTTCAGTTTCCAATAACTTCAGTCTTTGTGTAATTGATCGTACATCAATTTTATTAGCAAGATTTTGTTTCTGTCAGAACATGGACAAATATTTGAAGTTGGACCGCCGAGAAATCGACCCGAGAGAACCCAAAACAGCCGACAAATTTGCACTCTGGTGCCACTGCTTCGAAAAGTTCCTTCCAGGCTCTGCAGCTATGATCCAGGATGAAGACAAACTCCATCTGCTATTTTTGAACATCGGGCATTGAATCTTCCAGATGGTTTGGGATGGCCAAACCTACGGAGAAGTCTTCCCTGATAGACCAGTATAATGTACAGGTGAACAGAGGCAGCCCTGCCAAGGATGCCGTCTGCTCCAACTGCAGGAAGAAGGGACAGTTTGCTAAAGTCTGTAAGTCTAAGCAAACCCCCAAATCCAGCAGCGCTGTATACAAATGGGGTCAACCATCTTTGATGCAGTCACTTCCCCCATCACTTTCAGGGACCTGGAATGCCCTGCACGCCGCGGAGATCACTGATCGCAATTCTGTCTTCTCCATCTTCTCTTCTGGCAAACGATCACTGGGCCACATGCATACCATGGGGGCTGCCACCTTACTGGACTGCTGGCAGCCAATGGAACTCCTCAGATGATGAGCTGACACTAGCATCGTTAACTCTGGACCAACACAGACTATACCAACTCTCCAGGGCCATGATGGACATCCAGGTAAATGGCTGCCACGCCACTTGTCTATTCAACAATGGAAGCACAGTGAGCTTCATTTACCCAAACACTGCAGCCCGAGAGGCACAGCGTCTCCCTATCTTCCAAATCCAAATTATCCAAAGTTCGTGGCAGTTGTACTGTGACACTGACTGTCCAAGGCACAGTATACCACGACATTAAGCTCCTAGTTCAGCTGCAGCTCTGTGCACCCATCCTAGTGGGGTTAGACTTTCAGTGCAACTTAAAGAGTGTCACCATGGAGTACAACAGGCCTCACCCTCTCCTCACAGTCTGTAATGAATAGTTTATGAACCACCTGCCCCTCCCTCACCACGTGACCGACGAGCAGCCCCAATCCCACAGGGCCAACCAACAGCCCCAAATTCAATCACTGCATCAGATATGTGGCCTCTCCAAGCTCTGAATTTCCCCCCACCTCCCTGTTCCCTAACCTGACTGAGGACTGTAAGCCTGTCACCACTAAAAGATGGCGATATAGTGCCAGGGTCAGGGCATTTATTAAGTCCAAATTGAGATGCCTTCTCGCCGAGAGGGTGATAGAGCAGAGTATGAGCCCCTGGAGAGCCCAGGTAATGGTGGTGAAGAGTGGAGAGAAATACTAGATGGTCATATATTACTCCCAGACCATGAACAGGTTCACCTGGCTAGAAGCACATTACCTACTCCACATATCTGACATGGTGAACCAAATTGCACAATACAGGGTGTTCTTGACTATAGACCACAAGTCTGCTCATCACCAGCTCCCTATCCATCCAGAAGACCGCCAATACACTGCCTACGAGGCAGATGGTCGACTGTCCCACTTTCTGAGAGTCCCTTTTGGGGTCACAAATGAGTGTCCATCTTTTAAAGGGAGATGGGCCAGATGGTGGATGAACACAGGCTGTGAGCCACTTTCCCATACCTTGACAACGTCACCATCTGCGGCCGTGACCAGCAGGACCATGATGAAAACCTCCAAAACTTCCTCCACACTATGAAATGCCTCAACCTGACATGTAACAGACGAGGAGTCACGTGATGGAGTAGTGGCCGGACGGTGAACTCCAGCCCTCTCCAGAAAAGTCAGAAAAAACAAAGCAAAACACAAAGGCACAAAAATAAAAATCAAAGTAAAGTGAATATAAAGGTGGAAAGAAGATGGCGACGAAAAAAGAAAAGTCGAAACCAACGGTAAGAAGAGAGGAAGAGAAGACAACGGAAGATGAAGGAAAAGGACTTATCTGTTCGAAGAGGCCCGCGGTGGAGAGAGAAACCCGCTCCCTCAGGTCGGTAAAACATGGACTACAAAAATGGCTCGCTGAGCCGAGTAAAAGTGCGCAACCGCGCATGAAAAAAAACACACCGACGGGAGGGGTGACCAGCTGGGGAGTCGATCTCCACAGCCGGCAATGACAGCTGCAGAACACCTGCAGCAAGAAGAGAACTCAGAAGACAATGAAAACAAGAAAGAAGAGAAGAAAAGGGCAACAAAGAAACAACAGATGGCCAACCCAGAGGAAGAAGAAGAGGAAGAGGAAGAGTACAGTGAAATAGAAGAAGAAGGGAAAGGCAAGATAAAGGATATATTTTCTCTTATTAAAGAATACATGGAGTCATTTAAAGAATGGCAAGCGCAGGAATTTGATGATTTAAGAAGAAGAATAAACAATACAGAAGAGAAAATGAATAAAATAGATATGACCTTATCAGAAATGGGAAAAAGAATGGACAAGGTGCAAGAACGAGAAGCAGCAGTAGAAATGGAGGTAGAGGACTTAAAAAAGAAATTAGAGGAATCTAATAAAAAAGTTATAGAGACACAAGAACTGTTAGCTCAGAAAATAGATATAATGGAAAATTATAACAGAAGAAATAACATAAAGATAGTGGGCCTTAAGGAAGATGAAGAAGGCAAGAATATGAGAGAGTTTATAAAAGATTGGATCCCTAGGATCCTAGGATGTCCAGAACTACAGCAAGAAATGGAAATAGAAAGGGCACATAGAGCATTGGCCTTTAAACCACAACCACAACAAAAATCAAGATCTATTTTAGTAAAATTTCTAAGATATACTACAAGAGAAAAGGTACTGGAGAAGACAATGGAAAAAGTAAGAGAAGGCAACAAGCCACTGGAGTACAAAGGGCAAAAAATCTTCATTTATCCAGATATAAGTTTTGAAGGCGATTTTATGGAAGAAAGGGTATAAATTTATACTAAAGCATCCAGAGATATTGAAAATATTCATTCCAGGACAACAAAACAGACTATTCTCGGATCCAGAAGAAGCACGAAAATTTGCAGAACAATTACAAAATAGACTGAGGGATGAAGACGTGTAATGAGAGTAAAAATGACCACGATTTATATGTATGTGGGTAAAGAGGTATAAGTGTGTATACGTATAATGTGCATACATGAATGTATCCGTATTTAGAGGAAAATATAGATAGTATAGACAAGAATTAATAAGGGAAGGAAATGGAATAGAGGGAATAAGGAGGGAACTAAAAGAGTGACCTTTGTTACATATGAAAAGTGAAATCTTTTCTGGGGGGGCTGGGTGGGGAGGAGTTGCGGTCACTGCAAAATCAGCTGACGCTTGCGAGTGAATTCGCAAACCCAAATGGAGAGGGGAGTTGTGGTTGTCTGACAAGGGATAAAGGACAACTCAGGAGGGGAAGGGGAGATTGGGGCTAAAGAAGTTTTAAATAGGAGAATAAGGAAAATGTTTGATGTTTTAGGAATGTTGTCTTATAAAGGGTTTAAAATAAGAAAACAGAAATGGAAAAGGAGGAAAGGTAATGATGGAAAAACGGAAAGGGAAGATAAACAAAGTATAAAATGGCTACGTTGAACTATATGACTTTAAATATTAATGGAATACATAACCAAATTAAAAGGAAGAAACTGCTAAATTTACTGAAAAAAGAAAAAATTGATATAGCATTTGTGCAAGAAACACACTTAACTGAATTGGAGCACAAGAAATTAAAGAATAACAGCAGCGTCGTATAATTCAAAAGCAAGAGGAGTGGCTATATTAATTAGTAAAAATGTGCCATTTAAAATAGAAGAGGAAATAATAGATCCAGCAGGGAGATATGTAATGATAAAATGTCAGATATATTCGGAGTTTTGGAATCTACTCAATGTATATTCACCTAACGAAGAAGATCAAAAGTTTATGCAAGATATCTTTTTGAAGGTAGCAAATACGCAAGTGAACATATTAATAGGAGGAGATTTCAACCTGAATTTGGATTCAAATATGGATAAAACTGGGAAAAAAATTAACAGAAAGAAAAAAGTAACCAAATTTATAATTAAATCAATGGAAGAAATGCAACTTTTGGATATATGGAGGAAACAACACCCAAAAGAAAAGGAATACTCATATTACTCAGCTAGACATAAAACATACTCAAGAATAGACCTATTTTTGTTATCAGCTAGTATGCAAGATAGAGTAAGAAAAACAGAATATAAAGCTAGAATACTATCGGACCATTCACCCTTAATATTGACAGTAAAGCTAGAGGACATCCCTCCAAGAATGTATAGATGGAGATTAAACCCCATGTTACTTAAAAGGCAGGATTTTAGAGAATTTATTGAAAAACAAATAAAAATGTATTTTGAAATAAATACGGAATCAGTGGAAGATAAGTTTACACTATGGGATGCAATGAAAGCATTCATTAGAGGGCAAATAATAAGTTATGTAACCAAGATGAAGAAGGACTATAATCAGGAAACAGAGCAGTTGGAAAGGGAAATAGTAAATATAGAAAAAGAATTAGTAATGAAGGAAGATACAACTAAAAGAAGAGAATTGGCGGATAAAAAAATAAAATATGAAACACTACAAACATATAAGGTGGAGAAGAATATAATGAAGACAAAACAGAAATATTATGAACTGGGTGAAAAAACGCACAAAATCCTAGCATGGCAGCTTAAGACAGAACAAGCTAAGAAAATGGTATTGGCATCAAGGAAAAAAGACAAACAAATTACATATAATCCAAAAGAAATTAAGGAAAACTTTAGAGAATTCTATGAACAATTATACCGAACTGAAAACGAAGGGAAAGAAGGGAAAATAGATGAATTTCTGACTAAAATTGAACTACCAAAACTACAAATAGAGGAACAAAATAAATTAACAGAACCATTTGGAATAGTAGAAATACAAGAGATAATAAAAAAATTACCAAATAATAAGACACCAGGAGAGGATGGATTCCCAATAGAATTCTACAAAACATTTAAAGACTTATTAATTCCGCCCCTCCTGGATGTAATCAACCAGATTGATGAAACACAAAGCTTACCAGATTCATGTAAAACAGCAATAATTACAGTAATACTAAAGCAAGGGAAAGATCCTCTCTCACCAGCGTCATATAGACCAATATCTTTACTAAACACAGATTATAAGATAATAGCTAAACTATTAGCAAACAGATTAGCAGAGCATGTACCGAAAATGGTAAATTTAGACCAAACTGGATTTTTCAAAAAAAGACGCACAACAGACAATATTTGTAAATTTATTAACTTAATTCATGCAGTAGAAGGAAATAAAGCACCTACAGTAGCAGTTGCTTTAGACGCAGAGAAGGCCTTCGACAGAGTAGAATGGAATTATTTGTTCAAAGTATTGCAAAAATTCAATTTACCGGAGAAGTATATTAATTGGATTAAAGCATTATATCAGGGACCGTTAGCGAAAGTGACAGTAAATGGACATGTATCAAAGCAATTTAACTTAAGCAGGTCAACGCGGCAGGGATGCCCACTATCACCTTTATTGTTTGCGTTAGCTATAGAACCACTAGCAGAATTGATAAGAATAGATAATAATATAAAAGAAATAAAAATAAAAGACAAGGAATATAAAATCAGTCTATTTGTGGATGATGTTATAGTGTACTTAACAGAACCAGAACTATCAATAAAAGAATTATATAAGAAATTGAAAGAATATGGAGAAGTGTCGGGTTACAAGATAAACGTAAATAAAAGTGAAGCAATGCCTATGAATAATGCAGATTTCTCAAAATTTAAGAAGGAATCTCCATTTACATGGCAAATGCAGGCAATAAGATACCTAGGTGTACAAATAAACAAAAATCTCAGCCAACTATATAAACTCAATTATTATCCACTAATGAAAAAATTACAGGACGATTTGGAGCATTGGAAAGATTTGCCACTAACACTAATAGGAAGGATAAACTGTATTAAAATGAACATTTTTCCAAGGATATTATACTTATTCCAGGCATTGCCAATACAACTGACAGAAAAATTCTTTAAGGAGTTGAAGAAAATAATAAGGAAATTTTTATGGAGAGGGGGGAAACCGAGGATAGCACTAGATAAATTAACAGAATGGTATAAACAAGGAGGCTTACAATTGCCAAACTTTAAAAATTATTATAGAGCCGCACAATTAAGATACCTATCAGATTTTTATCAAACAAGGGAAAAACCAGACTGGATGAGATTAGAATTAGATAAAATAGGGGAAAAGATACCTGAACATATATTATATAAATGGGATGAAAAATTGGTATAACATAGAAGTTCTCCAGTATTACATCATCTCCTCAATATTTGGAAGAAGATTCATGTAGAAAGAAATAAAACAAATTATCAATTACCAAAACTAATATTGACGCAAAACAAGTTACTCCCTTTTACAATAGATAACCTTTCCTTTAGAGAATGGGAAAAAAAAGGGATTAAAAGAATAGAAAATTGTTTTTCAGGAAATAGATTCTTATCCTTTGAACAAATGAAAGATAAGTACAATATAACTCAAGATACAGCGCTGGCATATTACCAATTGAGATCCTACTTGAAGGATAAATTAGGAAGCAGTTTGAGTTTGCCAGAGGCAAGTAACCTTGAATATGTGATTACAGATACAATGATAATCAAAAGATTTATAACAAATATGTATATTAAACTGCAAGAAAAGGAGAATGAGGAAACAAATGGTAAAACTAAACAAAAATGGGAACGAGATTTAAATATAAAGATAAAAAAGGAAACATGGGAGAAATTATGTTCTGGAACGATGAGAAATACAATAAATACGAGGCTACGTATGATACAATATAACTGGATACACAAACTATACATTACGCCTCAAAAGTTAAATAAATGGGACCCAACAGTATCTGATAGATGTTTTCGATGTAAAAAAGAAATGGGAACAACAATTCATGCAATCTGGACATGTGAAAAAGTAGAAAAATTTTGGGAAGATCTCAATCAGATATTAAATAAAATAACAGAAAACAATATACCAAAGAATCCAGAGATCTTTCTCCTAAGTAACATAAAAAACAAAGAATTTGGAATTGATTTGGAGGATGCACAAAAAAGATTTGTTAAGATAGCTCTAGCCGTAGCAAAAAAATGTATTATGTCAACCTGGAAATTGGAAGATAATTTGAAAATACAACAATGGTATATAGAAATGAATAAATGTATTCCATTAGAAAAAATAACATATAGTTTAAGAAATAATATGGAAATATTCGAACAAATATGGGAGCCTTACATTAAATACAATAGCGAAAACCTACCGGGGACAATCATTACCTAAGTTGATGGAAGGAGAAGGAAAGAAAAGAATGGACTCAGTAGAATTTCTGGTGTATTTTTGTTGAGTGACAACATTGTCTGACTGGTTTAATGTATCCTAGATTGTATACCTTAAATGGATGGGAGGGGGGGTTGGGTTGGGAGGAGGGAGGGGGGGGAGAAAATGTCACTGTATATGTGTGAAAAGGAAAAAGTGTGTATCATGACTAATGTGATTTATGGTGTGAAAAATTTAAAAAAAACCTGACATGTAACACAGGGAAGTACATCTTCAGCATACATCGCCTGGCTATACGTCGCCTGGCTACACTAGGCTGTGTTGTGGAGAATGGAGTCATCAGCCCCAACCCTGACCACATGCGCCCACTGTTAGAACTCCCTCCCCGCGCCCACTGTTAGAACTCCCCCCCCCCCCACTGCTCCAAGGCCCTGAAAAGGTGCCTGGGGTTTTTCTCCTATTACTCTCAGTGGGACCCCAGCTATGTGGAGAAGGTTTGACCCCTCATTAGGGCCACCATTTTCCCCCTGTTGGCAGAAGCCCGCGAGGCATTTGACTGTATCAAAGCCAACATTGCAAAGGCCACGTTACATGTAGAGGACGAATCGATCCCATTCCAGGTGGAGAGCGACTCATTGGACTTTGCCCTGGCCGCCACACTTAACTGGGTGGGTAGGCCCATGGCATTTTTTTTGCACACTCTCCAGGGCCAAGAGATCTGGCACGCCTCCATCGAGAAAGAGGCCCAGTCTATCACTGAAGCAGTATGGCACTGAAGGCATTACCTCGCCGGAAAGCATTTTAACCTGCTGACTGACCAACGGGCAGTCGCCTTCATGTTCAACAATCAGCAGTGGGGCAAAATCAAAATCGACAAAATCCTGACGTGGAGAATTGAGCTCTCCACCTACAATTATGACATACTGTACCAGCCCAGAAAGCTCATCAAGCCCCCTTATGTCTTGTCTCGAGGAACATGTGCTAGTGCGCAGATGGACTGGTTGCAGGCACTGCACAGTGGCCTCTGCCACCCTGGGATCACCCATTTTTTTTCATTTAATCAAGGCCTGTAATGTCCCCTACTCCATTGAGGACATCAGGAAATTGCCGAGCCTGTGTGGAGTGCAAACCACATTTCTACCAACCCGACTGGTCGCACCTGATCAAGACCACTTACCCTTTTGAACATCTGAGTATGGATTTCAAAGGATCCATGTCCTCCACGAACCACAATGTGTACTTCATCAACATCATTGATGAGTACTCGCCATCCCCCTTTGCCATCCCGTGCCCGGATATGACCGCAGCTACCATCACAAAGGCTCTGAACAATCTGTTCACCATTTTCGGATACCCCTGCTACGTCCACAGCGATAGGGGTTCATACTTCATGAGCAATGAGCTGCATCAATATTTGCTGTCCAAGGGCAATGCCTCTAGCCAGACCACCAGCTATAACCCCAAAGGGAATGGCCACGTGGAGCAGGAGAATGGCACGGTCTGGAAGGCAGTACTACTGGTCCTAAAGTTCAAAGGCCTCACAGTCCCCCATTGGCAAGAAGTCCTCCCAGAGGCCCTCCACTGTACATACATTCCCCAGGAGATCGGCGTCAGGAACTACCTTACCCACCTGGCTGACAGTCCATCCTATTTCGCAAGCATGTGAGGACTCATAAGCCTGATCCTCTGTTCAAGAGGGTCCAGCTGCTCCACGCTAACCCACAATATATCTATGTGACATTCCCGGACAGATGTGAGGACACAGTATCCATCTAGGACCTGGCACACGTGGGAGCCCCCCAAGCTCTCCAAGGGCCTCAGTTTCCTACCTCCGCCACCCCAGCCAACCCAACAGTTGACACACAAGTTCCTACCCTCCTGGCTCAACCAAGTACCCTAGCCAGGCTAACCAAGATGGAGCAGCCAGAGCCAACAGAGACCACCACAGACCCCTGGATGGGGACATGCCAGTCACAAAGCCAAAGGAGGCCACCAGACTGACTGAACTAATGAGATCACTTAACTGCAACACTAACCCACTACCCACCCAGACCTTCTTTTTAAAAAGGGGGGGAGCAGGGGTTGAATGTGATGAAACCACTATTCTGTATGTAAATGATATGACCTTTTATGTTTGACCCTGCTCTCACTGGCTGGCTCATGACTTCCCCTTTATCCCCCAGAAAAGCTGTCATGCCACAACCCTGCCCCCAATTTGAGTCCAGGTCAGTGTGAGCCAGCAACACAAGGATACTGTTCATCTCTTACTAATAAAAGCCTTCAGTTTCCAATAACTTCAGTCTTTGTGTAATTGATCATGCATCATAGCTATAATCAAGAAAAATCTCAGTGAAATATTGCAGCGAATACAAGGACTGATGATGAAGCTACAACATTACGACTTTGAATTGATGTATACACCATGGAAACTTATTGTGTTAGTTGATACATTATTCAAGGTAATGGTGCAGAGTGAAGCACACAATGAGAGTTTCTCAGAGACAGATGTGAATCTCCACGTGAATCTGATTACTGAATCTCTTCCTGTATCTGACATGAAATCCAAGCAGATCACAGCTGAAACAGTAAAGGACATAGTTCTACTGAAGGTCATCAAAAATCTGAATGAAGGTTGGCCTAGAGGTGAATGTTGGCAATACCACATCATCAGAGCAGAGCTGAATGTTGTCAATGGGCTTCTACTCAGACAGAGCAAAATTATCATTCCTCAATCACTGTGACAAGAGCAGCTGAAAAGGGTGCATGAGGGGCACCTTGGAATGGAAAAATGCAAGAGGAGGGCCAGAACTGCTGTTGAGACTTGTTTGACAGACAAAGGAAAACTCATGATAATAACTAACGTACCAACAGAACCATGGCAGAAAGTTGAGACTGATCTGTTCCACATGGATGGAAAGAATTATTTGCTGGTTATTGACTACCCATCAAACTATCTGGAGATTCCACTGCTTCCTAATATGTCTGCTGCTTGTGTAATCAAATATATGAAATCAATCTTTGCAAGAATTCCTCAAATTTTCTACAGTGACAATGGACCATGCTATAGCTGTAGAGAATTCCAAAACTTTGCAGAAGAGTATAATTTTCAACATGTGACTTCAAGTCCACTGCATCCACAGTCAAACGGTAAAGCAGGGAAAGGAAGTTAACATAATTAAACAGTTGCTTAAGAAAGCACTAGCCAGAGGCTCAGATTGTTATGTAGCTCTACTGAGTTAAAGAGCTTCACCACTTGAGCATAGCATGTCACCCATTGAGCTTCTGATGGGAGGCAGACTATGCACCACACTTCCCTATTCTGCAGACTCAAAACAAGAATAGATATGTCAAAGATGTCGAATAGAAACAAAAGTGACTGCTATGGAGACAAAATCCAATCTATGATAAGTGAGCATAGACCTCAGGTTTATGCCACTGGCATAAGTGAGACTCTGAGGTTCCAACACTTGAGACAAAAAGGCAACTGTTCTGGAGGAAGTAAATCCAAGATCCTACACTGTCAGAGCAGAGGACAATCAAATAGGAATCAAAAGAGCCTGCTGAAAATACAAGACACTGCAGGAACAGACAAATTCAGAAGATCCAGCCTGCACAGCATCAGAGGAAACACCACCAGTGCTGGACAGTAGTGGACTAGCAGAGCTGACACAAGCATCTATGTTAAGAAGATCCACATGTGTTATCAAGGCACCTGACAGGCTGACTATCTAAAAGAAAATGAACTGCACACTTAAAAAGTTTGTGCTGCCAATGATTGTGTTCATGTTTGTGTCAAACTTTAAACGAATACTATATTAATGTGTCATGATGTTAGATTAAACATCTCAAGGAAAGGGGATGTAATGATCCTCCTGACCACTAGAGGGATTTGGAGACTAGTTTATGGCAGCTTCAGTTGGATTCAAGATGCATGCCTCCACACAGAATGAGTTCTACAGCTAATAGAGTACAGTTGTTTTAAAATAACCCAAGTTTTAAAAAAATTACAACAAAAAGAAGCATCACAGAAGGTTTAAGGATTTTTCAAATGGACCAGAGGGTAAGTATTTTGCACAGAGAGTGGCTGATATCTTGTATGCATTGCCAAAGGAGCTGGTGGAGTCAGATACCATCACTATGTTTACCATGGAGTGGTGGGGTGAAGGGTCCATTTCTGTGCTGTACAACTCTAATTCTCTAACCTTAACCTAAGCTGTTCCCAACATTCATAGAAAATTTTATGAAAGATTACCAAAGGGAAACACAGGCATCCTCATTATGTCTGGCTGGATGTCATTGTTTGGCCTGGGATTAGATTGCAAACAGGTATCAAAGACAATGATTTTTTTGCAATGAACAGGTGTAGCAGGAGAACTCAAGCAACATCAAAAAACCTGATGCACAAGTGCATTAATGATTAGTCAGGCAGGCATAATGAGGAAGCAAAACAACCATGGCCTTTTGGGGACACTTTTTAAATTCACACATGTTGGTGACTTGACACAGGGTTTGCTTGCTGCCTGACAGTGAGAGAAAAGGACAGGTTATAGGTTACTCATCTTCAATTGTTAATTGTTAATCAAGAGATAGCAGTCACACACATTAACAACTTTTTCAAGTATATGATTTGAAAGAGAATCATGCCAGTAGTGCCCAATCTAATTTACCAATGGGTTAAACTTTGAACAGAAGTGGAACAATTGCATTAAAATATGAGAATAATGATTCTTAGATGCAGTTTACATATAAAAGCTTAATATGAATAAAGTGCAACACACAAAAATGCTAGAGAAACCCAGCAGGTCATGCAGCAATTATAAGAAGCAAAGATTAACCAACGTTTCAGACCTGACCCCTTCATCAAGGTATGAAAAGGTCCAATTATATAGCACAAATCTCTGGGAGAGGTCAAGGCTTACAATGTCACATTAACAATAAGTAAATGTGTTCAAGTTTTTGTAAAATAATTATTCTATTCTATTTAAATACTGATTTTAGACATTAGAAAATATTCCTGAGGAAAAATTGTAAAAAATCTCTTCCAGCATTGATATGAAAAAAATAATGGTTCGAAGATTGCTGTGGAATGGGATTTAACAATGTATGCCATTAATTAAACTTGGCTTTCTACATTATGTTTTTTTTTACAATTTTATGTGGACATTTGATAAAAACAAAATGTGAGCTGATTACATTGCAGCAAGGATAACAGGGCATCTCAGTTACTAAAGAACAGAATAATTAACTTTGTGGTTATCTCGAAGGGCTTGAAGTCAACAGCACAAAGACCAAAAAGGAAATTAAAATTTAGAGTGGGCAAATTCAAGTTTAGGTCAGGTATAGAATACAACAGATGAAAGACTGGATTTGGAGAGGGGGAAATTATATTTAATTTTAAAATCTATAATAAAAATTAAAACCTGAACAAACCAGACTCCACTATTGAGAGGGGTTGGTTGAGGGTAATTAAAGCAAGCCAAGGCTAAAGAGAATTTTGGTAGTAACACAGGGAATATCAGAAAGCTTTTCTTGGGCTGCTCTAAAACACTGTGAAATTAGTGCATAGTTAGCCTGGAATTGTCTTACAGGAAGAGAAAATTAAATATCAAAACTTCAGTACTACTTGCCTGAGAATGACTATTACTACTGGGTAACATTGCATTTACTGACAATGCCATAGCAGAAAAATGACACACCTCACATTATGAGAAATATGATTTAGTGGCCAAACAATCCATGACTTTGAGTTTGCAACTTTCCTGTGGCATTCCGTGGTTTTGTCCTTGTCACTCATGGACTTCTTAAGGCTGCCTGAAACACTGCACACATTTAAACGTAAGTTCTAAAGTAATAACTTAGCAACAATTTCAATCATTAGTATACTGTTTACCAAAAATGTTCCCAAGATAAAGTAGCATTCTCTCTACCCATTTTGCACCCTTGTAAATCCGATGTTTTTCTGACTCTGGGGTTTGTCCTGCTGCAGTGTTTCAAATCATGCTTCCATTTCTTTTTGTCTTTTACTCAATTGCATGGTTTGACTGTTGGTTTCTTGAAGCTCTTCCTCCAAAATGAATTCAAATAAAATTTGACTACAAGTTGCACAAAAATTCAAAAGCCTAAGGACTTACTGGCACCCTCTTAAAATGGATTTTCCTCAGTCTCCATTATTGGTACATCACTGCCCATATGATCATCACCCTTAATTTCATGGAAAGAGTTGCCTTCCTTCAATCCCTCTTCACCCAAGACATCCCTTTGTTCACTTTCCCATCAAACATTACAGCACAGTGCAGGCCCTTCAGCCTATGATGCTGTGCCAATCTATGGAAACTTACTCCACAACAATCTGATATTTTTCCCAACCTTACACCCATAACTCTTTTTATTTTTCTTTCATTCATGTGCCTATCTAAGAGTCTTTTAAATGTCCTGATTGTATCTGCCTCCATCCATCACCCCTGGCAATGTATTCCAGGCACCCATCACTCTCTGCATTTAAAATAAAACATCCTTCTGACATCTCACCTAAACTTTCCTCCTGAAACAGAGGTCTTTTGGTATTTGCTATTGTCATCTCAGTAAAAGGTGCTGACTGTCCACCCTGTCTAAACTCCTCATAATCTTATATACTTCTATTAAGTCACCTCCATAATCCCCTTGTTACAACTGTAAGTCTTGGTATGGCTTCACATATGAGGAATAGATCTCTTTGTGCCTTTGGAACATATTTGATCAGCAGTTTTCTTGGGTGGATCCTGTGCATCCCACATCATGAGTGGATCTGGGAGTTAAACCCTACCCGAGGTGGTGTAAGGTAAAACATCATGAGATGGGAATGTGTAAGGAGTTACCCTGGGCAGGGCTGTAACAAGATGTGAATGCATCCTTGTACTTACAAGATAAGCGAGACATTGATGGATTGAGAGGCAGGAAGCTAGCAGGGAAAGGATAGCAACAGTTTTAGTCATTGGACAAGTAATGATATGATGATGTTCTAAGCACGTATCCAAGGGTATAAAAAATCACCATTTTGCTGATAACGGCAGAATGCATTCTCCGACTAACATTGTTAGTCGCAAGTGTTACAATCCGGTAATAAAGAACAAAGAACCCTGATTTCGACTCAGTCTGGTGTTTGTCTCACTCATTCATGAACAAAGCAGACCTAACAGTGGACAGTTCCTAACTCAAGGGACCCCATTTCCCAACCCTGCTCCCAGTCCCCTTACCATCCCTTTCTCTCTAAACTTCACCAGTTATACATCAGAGGTCTTTATTCTAGTCTCTTTTGTGCATCTGATTTAATCTTTCCACCACTGCCAGATGTGCTTGGCCATAGCTATTGCATTACAACAGTTGAACAGAATTAAATCATGATCTAATTTGAAGGCGGTACAAACCCAAGGGCTGAATGGTTTACTCCTGGTTCCCAAGTTCCTTCCTTTGCTCCCATAACAACAAATCTGGCAATTCTGCCAGAATAATAATTATTTCAAAAACTTTTCCGAAATGAACAGTGGAAAAATAAATGTTTGATTGTTTCTATATCCTGATTACATAATAAATAACCCTCTGTTCAAAACCATATGCAAAGATCAGAGCTACTGGTTATCTTGCTGAATTGTGAGCTTGAAAAGAGCTTCCTGAAAGTGACTCAAAATAAAATTGAAATGATGAATTCTTTTGTAGTAGGAAAGGTCACAAAAGGGTAAAATAATGTGAAAAGAATCTACAAAGACAAAATACTTGTTAGTAAAGTGAATGTGGTTCACATTCTGCCAAATTGAGGCCACCCTCAAATTGGAGGAACAACACCTTATATTCTGTCTTAGCAGTCTCAACCAGATACATCAATATCGACCTCCAATTTCTCTTCACCCCCTTCCCCAGCCTTTTTCCCTCACCACTCCGTCTCCCTCTTGCAGGTCTCCATTTCCTTCCCTTTCCTGTCAGAAAGCTGTCCTTCCTAGCCCTCTGCTCTATTCCCATCACCTCTCAACTTCTTTCCCTTCTACGCTCCCACTTATATCCACCTATTATACCTCTTACCTGTTCACTTCTGCTCTTTCCATTTCCCCTTCCTCCCCCCTTTACCATCTTTTTATTCAGGCATATGCCTGATTTTCAACATTCTTGATGAAGGGCTCAGGCCCAAAATGTAGATTTTACTATGGATGCTGAGTTTCTCCAGATCATGTGTGTGCTGCACTAAACACAGCATTTGCAGATTTTCTTGTTTACCTCTGTGGTATTTAAACTCTTTTCCCTGCTACCTCCCAACAGCCTCACCCATCTCTAATACTCTAATCTCCTTCAACTCTATTAACTTTTGTAGATATCTAATACTCCACTTTTTCATTAGTGATAGTAATACTTCTGGCCAGGCCTTTAACCCTAAATGATCTCCCAGATCATTAAACCTCTCTCTTTCTTTCTTTGTCAGGCAATAGCAGTCTTTCAAAATTAAGGGTGATGTCCATTAGCACAAATTTGATGGATACCCTTGGGTGCCATATTGACTCTTGTGCACACTTATGTCCATGTGATTGTGCCGTGATCAATGACTACTTACAGACATGAAGCTTTATTGATCAGAAAATCCAGACATGCCTCTACATGCTGCTGGGTGTTGGAACCAAGGGGTTAAGTAATCATAGAAAATATGCCTATGTAATATTCATTATGTATTCATTAATCCATTACTATGTAACAATTTACTATTTACTTCAATTATACGGTTTAGAATTTGCTGCCTCCAAATACAAAAGAGAGAAAATGTATAAACCAATTTAGTAGGAATGCTAAGTCATAAGGAGGTTTTGAGTAGAACAGAAGACAATGGCCAGACGAGAACAGAGTACCATGACTGAGAATGTCAGAGACAAAGAAAATGGATAAACCAATTTAGTAGGAATGCTAAGGCATAAGGAGGTGTTGAGTAGAACAGATTATGGCCAGACAAGAACAAAGAAATAATTAGAAATATCTATCTGGGGTATGAATTGATTTCTGATCAAGACAACAGGATGTTCTGGCCTGAGGATTAAGATAGGAGGACTTACTTACTTTGGCTTGGCTTCGCGGATGAAGATTTATGGAGGGGTAATGTCCACATCAGCTGCAGGCTCGTTTGTCGCTGACAAGTCTGATGCGGGACAGGCAGACACGGTTGCAGCGGTTGCAAGGGAAAATTGGTTGGTTGGGGTTGGGTGTTGGGTTTTTCCTCCTTTGTCTTTTGTCAGTGAGGTGGGCTCTGCGGTCTTCTTCAAAGGAGGTTGCTGCCCGCCGAACTGTGAGGCGCCAAGATGCACGGTTTGAGGCGATATCAGCCCACTGGCGGTGGTCAATGTGGCAAGCACCAAGAGATTTCTTTAGGCAGTCCTTGTACCTCTTCTTTGGTGCACCTCTGTCTCGGTGGCCAGTGGAGAGCTCGCCATATAACACGATCTTGGGAAGGCGATGGTCCTCCATTCTGTAGACGTGACCTACTCAGCGCAGTTGGATCTTCAGCAGCGTGGATTCGATGCTGTTGGCCTCTGCCATCTCGAGTAGTTCAATGTTGGTGATGAAGTCGTTCCAATGAATGTTGAGGATGGAGCAGAGACAACGCTGGTGAAAGCGTTCTAGGAGCCGTAGGTGATGCCAGTAGAGGACCCATGATTCGGAACCGAACAGGAGTGTGGGTATGACAATGGCTCGGCAGAGCGAAGCAGGCGGAGGCCCCAGTCCGGGCAGAAAGAAGGAGGCGGCAGCCCCGGTCCGGGCACAGGGAAGGCAGCAGCAGCCCCGGCCTCGGTCCGGGCAGAGGGTAGGCAGCGGCGGCCCCGGCCCCAGTCCGAGCGGAGGGTGGGCGGTGGCGGCCCCGATCCGGGCGGGGGTGGGGGGAGGCGGCGGCCCTGGCCTCGGTAGAATGAGGCAGGCGGAGGCCCCGGTCCAGGCAAAAGCGAGGGGGAGGCGGTGGCCTCGGTCTCGGCAGAGTGAAGCAGGCAGAGGCCCCAAGAAGCAGGCGGAGGCCAACAGGTTGGATTGCAACCAGGTATGGTCCAACCTAGGAGGGGAGGCAGGCCCCTCCAGCCTGGGTAAGAAACCTGCATAGGAGAAGGCCACTCCGATATAAAACCTACGACCCAAGGCCCTCGCTGCCACGTCCCAGCTTGCTTGGCCACGGCACACGAACCATGGGTGTAAAGGGTGGGGCCAGTACTGTGCACACTGCAATCCACCTAAAAGCTCCTTTACGCAGGCCCGAGGACATGTCCACGTCCTCCCCCTCCACGTCCTCCCCCTCAAAAGATGCTCACAAACTCAAGCTAGCATGCTGGAACATCAGATAGGAGGTCTACACCCTAGATAACTGCATAGCAGGAAATTGCTTGAGATAAAAATCTTATGCAAGGAATCTAGCAAAGAAAGCCAATACTTGGTCAATGTAATAAGATTGATCTATATAAACCGAAGAGACTGGACAATAGGGGTCAGTCTTGGGGAATAGCTCACTGAGCAGGTGACCTATGAACTAACGACTGAACCAGAGCTCTGTTCAGCTTTATTCTTGTGTTGTGTCATAAACTGATTGTGAAACCGAAATGGTTATATGGTTAAAATACCTTCTCCTATCACTTCATTCAACGAGCACGCTGGACTCAGACGACACATAGACTAAATTGAGGGTAGGGTAAAGCCAGAGTCCGACATGGCTCACGTGGAAGGCAGGTATGAGGGAGGAGTCTAGGGCTCAGCCTTGATTAGGGGATCTTATGGGGAGGAGCTATAGGTACAGAAGGTGGGCCAGCCTGTCCAGCACAGTGAGGACATGTCCGCAGTACCATGTTCCACCAGAGTGATCTTGGTGGCTAGTGGCCATGTTTTATGGGATAGTTAACCACAATGACAGGGGTCCCTGTCCTGTTTCATATTTTTCTCCTTCACAGTGGTCAGGGCCACATCTTACTCCTGTTGCTCCATCATTGAGGACTTTTTAGATCACTGGAGCCTCTCTTCTTTTGAGCCTATTGTAACAATATTAATATTTGGGGAGAATTTATAAGATATAGAGTAGGTCACATACATTCACACATTTTAAAATAGATCTTATTTGAAAGACTGAAGAATTCACATTGCAGCTTTCACAAGTAGGTGTTAATTGAACTGACATCATAAAATGCTTGACCAATTGTCTTGTTGGAATCATGCTGTCTATCAGTTTACCTAAGATAATAACTTGAGAAGAAGAAAGAACTCCTGTTGTTTTTGGTGAAGAAGGTGGGGTCTTGCAAGACATGAGTCACATGCCCTCTTTGGAGTTTGAGTTGGAAGAGAGAGTTAACAGCTCAGTCAGTCAGTGTGTGGGACACTGACAAGTAACTGAAAAGTGCAGTCCAGGGAAAACTGTTTGAAATGGATGAAAGCAATTTCCAGAGCAGTAGATGGCTGGAAGTGCTATCTGTCTGATGTTTCTCTTGAAATAGAGGAAGGAATGGAACTCTATGGCAGCTTGAAGAAAGAGGTTACCATCTCGAAGACCCTGATGGGGCAAGTGTCATCAGCGAGACTCTGAGGTGACTAGTGGTGGTACCTCAGTTGTGGAAATCCTGGAGCAACAAATATCTCTCTCTGCAAACCCTTTAAGAACCTTCCTGAGTGGTAAACATTTACCTTTCAAGCACCAAGCCTGGTGAACTTTATTCATGTTAAATTCTGTGCACAGTATGGTGATTGTCTGCAACCAGAGAACTTGGAAGAAGGAGAAGTGAGATTGAACTGTGAACCAAAGAACTTTTCTTGAATTTACACACACATTGCATACACATGCGCTTAGAATTAGAAAGGGGTTAATTTGGGTTAGTTAAGTATAGAGTTAAGTTAATGTTTTGATTCTATTTTCACCTTTGAGGTTGATTAAAAATAACCTTTGTTTTGAAAGCCACTTGTCTTGGTGAATGTTTATTGCTGCTAGGTTTTGGGGTCCTTTGGGCTTGTAACACTATCGTTAAACATCCACTATCACACAAACTTTTAACTTCACCTGGCTTGATGTTAAACTTTATCTGAAAAACACCTGCTTTGGGATGTTTTACCATGTTAATAGTGTTGTACATATGAAAGTTGTTATTGTTGGAGCAATTAACAGAAATTGAATTGAATATATTCACTGTTAAGATCAAGATGATATTGCCATAGCACTTAAAGCTTTCGCTATAAATTTTATGAACTCAATACTGAAAAACATTCCCTTTCTAGAATATCTGACAGTTTATAATGACCATCATAATAACCACTTGAACTATATACAAATCTATATAACTACAGACATTTCTTTTTTTTCAAACATACAGCATGGTAACAGGCCCTCCCAGCCCATGAGTCCATGCCCCCAAAATACACCAATTAACCTCCAATCCCCATATGGTTTTTTTTTGAAGGATGGGAGGAAACTGGAGCACCCACGCAGGCATGGAGAGAACGTACAAAATCCTTACAGACAGAGCGGGATTTGAACACTGGTCACTGTGTGGTAATAACGCAGTGCTAACTGCTACACTAACCATGCCTCTCCTTAGAGTTTTCTCATGTGAAAACTTGAAGGAGGGGTAAACTAGTGGAATTTAATATTGAATGGTGATAAGGAAATAAAAGAGTAGTAAGAGGGAAAAAAAATGGGACTCCACAGGAATTAATCCTGTGTGGAGGCTCAGGAGACAAGCAAGGTTCTCAATGTTTTTACTGTGAAGACATGAGGACTGGGGTACTTGGGACAGTTGATGGTTGTGCCTTTTGAACAGTCCGAATTACAGTTGAGGAGATGCTGATGGTCCTGATGTGTACAAAGGCAGACCCATTTCCTAAGCCTAATCAGATATATTGGAGAACACTGTGTAAAGTTAGATAGGAAATTGGTGGTGCCCTGATTGAGATTTATGAGTTATCATTAAGTGCATGTAAGGTGACAGAAGACTGGAGGGTGTCAAATATCGTTCCTCTATTCAAGAAGGGATGTAAGGAAAAGCCTGGGGACAATGGGCCAGTGAGTTACCAGAGTGTATTCTGAGAGAGATGTTAATGCACTTGGATGATTAAAGGCTGATTAGTGATAGGCAGAACTGTTTTGTAAGTGGGAGGTCATGTCTCACAAATTTGATTGAGTTTTTGAAGATGTGACCAAAAAGGTTGATGAAGGCAGAACTGTAGATATTGCTTTCTGTGGATTTCAGCAAGGCATTTGATAAAGTTCTGCATGGTAGGCTGATCTGGAAGGTTAGATCACATGGAATCTCAGAAGAGAAAACAGACTGGATAGAAAATTGGCTCCATGGAAGAAAGCAGAGGGTGATGGTGGAAGGTTGTTTCTCAGACTGAAGGCCTGTGACGAGTGTTCAGTTCTAGACCCATTGCTGTTTGTCATCTATGTCAATGATTTAGATGAAAATGTACATGGCAAGATTAGCATGTTTGTGGATGAGACTAGAGGGTCAGGTATGTAGATAGTGAAAACAGTCGACAGGAATTGCAGTAGAATCTTTGTCAGTTAGACAGGTGGGCAGAGGAATGTTTGATGGAACTTAATGTAGAGAAATGTGAGGTGTATTTTGGGAAGTCCAATATGGGTAGGACACATACAGTGAATAGTAGGGATCTAAGGAGTATTGTAGACAGTGCCAGATTAATGTAGTAGCGAAAGTAACATATGTATTTTCAGTAGCCCTCACATTTATGTACTATGAATTATGAGAAACATTTTAGTTTTCATCTTTGTGCAGTGGCGATCAGATTCCACTGATAGTCTGTGCTAATAACTCTATTTAAATTGAAGGTTAGTAATCTTAGCTAATTATCACCTTTTATTGGGGTTATTAACACAGACCATCAGTGTGGTATCTCATAGCCGCTGCACAAAGATGAAAATGGAAACGCGCCTTAGCAGAACAAAACAAAATCCTCACCTCAGCCCCTCAGTCAACTGGCTAGTTTCGTTCGTTCCCAGGTCAGGGAACCTGCATGCTGCAAATAGTAATGATGAGCAGTAGAGGTTCCAGCTGCCTGGGTGATTATGGATATCAAAGTTTTGTTTTAACAAAGTGTAAGTAAGTTTTATCGGGGGGGGGTGCATTTTCAGTGCTTGCCATAGGTGCTATGTTCCCTAGATACTTCACTGGTAATCACTGAATATAAAGTGATCTGACAAAGATAGTATCATTTTGTTAAGAATAATTAAGACTATTTCAAACTTACCAAAATGGACATGCAGGGTCAGTGTCAGAAACTCTCTCAGGGTGGGAGTGGGCGCCACTGTCACACTTCCCCATCACCGTGCATGCACCAACCGGCACTATTTAGAACCACGTATGTGCCATCCAGCACAATTTTGGGCCCCCTTAAAATAAATGCTATAGGCCCTGAAATATCTTAATCCAGCACTGGTTGTAGAGCAGAGAGATTTAGGAGTACAGATACATAGTATCTTGAAAATGGAGTCACAGGTAGATAGGGTGGTTGGATGGATGCATGGAGAGGATAGGTTTAAAGAGATATTTCCAAGTACAGGCAGGTGGGACTAGTGTGGATGGGACATTTTGTTCAGCATGGGAAAGTTGGGCCAAGGCCCCATTTCCACACTCTTTGGCTCTGTGACTCTATGATACATGAACAATATTTTCATCTCATGTTGCAAATGCAGAAACTGTGGCTTGGCAATTTTATGATCTTTAAGCAAAGACAAGAGTAAAGACATTCAACAAAATTGAAGAGAGAAATGTGGAGAAATATTTTTACATGCTGCATGTTGATGTCATCAGTGTTGTACAACCTGAAGGAAGCAGAATTAACGATGAGTTTCTGAAAGAAACTGAACAGACTTAAAAAGGAAACATTTTGCAAGATTGCAAAAGCTATATAGATACAATAGGCATAATGGACATTCTTTCATCAAACTACTAACTACATCAAACTACTAATGCAGATTTCAGAAAGGAGCAGGACCTTTGACAGGTCTCCAAGTCCTTTAAGATGTAACAGATGTGAAGGTTAGTAGAACTGCAATGGATTTGTGTACTTGAATCTACCAAAAGCCTTTGATGGATTACCATGCAGGAAACTATTGGAGAAGATTAAGGTTTGTATAAGTGTGTATAAAATTGAAATAAAAAGCTAACTTGAAGTAAACTAAGGCCAGATTCACTGAGTGGAAGGAAATGGGAAGATGAATCTTATAGTGTTCAGTGTTGGGGTGGATTCTGTGCAAAATGTACATCAAATGATTTAACACAAAACTGTTCAAAATTACAGGCAATATTAAAATGGTTATAATTCATTCCAAACCATTAAGGAAAATTAGGTAATTAACAATTGGGAATAAAAATAATATTTTGAATGGGAAGAGAAGGGTTTCAGAAGACAAAAAGGGGTACAAATCCATCAGACCATAAATAAAGTGGAGTACAGAACAGTGAAATTTAACCAAAGAATAAATTTAAACAAGAACTCAGTAAGACCAAAGTCGGAGTGATGTGTGTACTTTTGATCTCATAATGCATTGGCTATTGAAGCACAATAAAAGACATAGCACAGATATCTGATGTTTTGAGGATATTTATTTAGACATTCAGCATGGTAATAGGCCATTTCACCCCAGAAGCCAATGCCACCCATGTACACCCAATTGGCCTACAATCTGCAGTATGTTCTGAAGGGTGGGAGGAAACCAAAGCCACCAGGAAAAACCCACATAGACTGGGGGATAATGTACCAACTCCTTACAGACAGTGCAGGATTCAAATCCAGGTCCCAATCACTGGCACTGCTACATTAACCATGTGTTAAACTCTTGAACGGTCATGGCTGTTTTTATAAAACCAACGACATTCTAAATGTTTTCAATGGGTATTTAAGATGATGAAAAGAATGAACGAGAAGGATTTAAAAATAAGATTTTGTATTTCTGTATCATCCTTAATGTGGTTATAAATTCAAGAAGCTTCACAGGAACAATATCAAAACATAATTTTATGTCACTCACCTCCTTAACGCACTCTACCTTATTAGTTAAGGTGCCCAAGGGAGGTTGGTTCTAAGAAGCATAATTAAACAAGGAAGTTTAGGTAGGACCTTGTGTCTGAAGGCACATCTGTCACCGATACAGTGGAGCAACATCAGGGTCAGAAGCCAGAAGCAAAGTAATGTGGAGATGTCTCAGATTTGTAGGATGACACCAACTGTGAGGAGCAAGGCTATAAAGGGATCTGAAAACAAGAATTGCATATTTTAAATTAAAACTTTGGTGAAGAGAATCTAATATAGATTAGTGAACATATGTGGATCAGTAAGCATAAAGGTGAAGTAGAAAAGGTTATGCTTTAGGATACAATGGCAAATGTAGGTTAGTGGATATAATAGGCATGATAGCCTGAGGAACATTGGAAAAGTTGTTGTATTCAGAAATAACAATGAATAAGAGCTTTAGCAGCAAATATCTCATGTTGGGGTGGAGGCAAGCTGATATTTCAGAGGTAGAATAAAAAATCTTGGTGTTGGAGGAGGTATACGATACAAGATTAAAGAAAATAAGATATCTTAAGACAGTCGAAAGCACTACGAGAATTAGTTAAAGGGACAGATACAATCTTAGTAATTAAAAATACAGCAGACAATTGGCAGAAGAAAAAGAGCAAGGTCGGCACAATTTAACAGAATCTTTTATTATGTGGAGGATTTTGAATGATAAAGAGGAATGCTACCATAGTGGACAACACAAATATTATGAATGTTGAACCTTCAGAAGAAATTGAGCAGAAGTATATTCTTTGATATTATGGAATTGAGCTCACATCTTAAAAGTAATGACTGTTTCTTTCAACTGCATCAGCTGTTCTTGCCATTCGAGTTCACAAATCCAAACTCTTTCCTCTAGGAAGAGTTTAACATCCTCGATTTTTGTCAGCATCTGCATGGTTCTTGAGAGTGTCACTTTCAGTTCTCCTGCCAAACCCTGGAACTGGAAAACATTGAATAATGTAAATAGGGATAACATTTTACAGTACAACTCAAGACTTGAGAACATTATCTGGACTGATGCCATAGTGCAGTATTAAGGGTGTGCTGCATTGTCAGATGTGGTCCTTCCATGTGAAACCTTGTCTAGGTTCCAAAATAGTACATAAAAGACAACATGGAACTTGTTTGAAAATTGTACCTGGTGTCTTGTCAAATAATATCAAAAAGACAAATTGTCACATTACCAGTTAGGGCTATGTATAAATTGACTGGTACATTTCTTGTGTCACACTTCAAGTAGTTCATTGGCTGTAAAGAGCTATCATGGCTATGTCAGGGAAGATGTTTAATAAATGCACCTCTTTTTTTAGGTGATTGTTTAATTGTAAACTAACATCAAAAATATGCAGGTGGTGAAAATCTGAAATAAAAATAGAAAAACTTGGAAAACCTGTCAGATCAGGCAGCTTCTGTGGTGAGAGAAAAGGTTAATGTTTCAGGTTCAGTACCTTCAATTATTGCTTTCCAAATACAGATAATTAACATAGTGAACATTCCAGCATATCTGACACTGCATACATCACATGTATGTCTGTATGCCATTCTACATAAATGTAAGTGTGGTAGTATATTATTACACCACTAGGTCACCAGGTGGCTCACCTGGTGACCTTGCATATATAAACCAGTGGAGACCCATTCCCCTTCATTCTGGCCTAGGCTTTCACAGAGGCAAGACCTCAAGACCTAGCTGTATATATTAGCTTATTAAAACTAGCGTTTTACCTGCACTCTGCTTCATGTGATTTGATGCCAGTCGCCATCAGTCTTGTCTGGTTCCTAACCTTCACAATCTCATTCACTCATCATCCTGCACTAGCTTAATTACATTGATTTCTGGTTTAAACATCTTATCCATGTTTTCAAATTCCTCCATGGCCTTGCCATCCCTATCCATGGAAAACTCTGATACCCCAGTGGTCTTCCAGATTTTAACTGTTCCACTTCTCACAACGTTGCTTTTAGCTGCTTTAGCCCCAAATTCTAAAATTCTAAACCTTGCTGTTCCCTACAAATTTCAATAGGAAACTCTAAAAGCCATTTCTTTGTCCAAGCTTTTGATCAGTTGTCAATGTTTACATTCACTGAGAAATACAGAACTGGAACAGACTTTTTGGCCAATTGAGGTCATGTCAATCATCAACCACACATTTACACTAATCCTACATTAATCCCGTTTTATTCTCTCCACAATGTCATCAATTTCCCACCTCCACCACCCCCCCCCCCTTCACCCCTGCCTGATTCTACCTTTCATCCACAAACTAGGGGTAATTTGCATCGTCTATTTATTCCAGTATCTTTGGGGTGTGGGAGGAAACTGGAGCACTCTGAAGAACTATATATGGTCACAGGGAAGCATGCTAACTCCACCCATATTATACCTGGTCTCTGGCACTGTGAGGCAGCAGTTCTACTTTATTTGATAGTGGTTCTGTGAAGTGATTTGGGATATTTTATGATCTAGAAAACATCATATGAACACAAGCTGTGTTGTGGTTAGAACATAGAACATTATAGAACAGTACAGGCCCTTTAGCCCTTGATGTTGCACCAACCTATCTAAACCAATTCCAAAACAATCTACCACACATCCATAACCCTCTATTTTTCTTACATCCATGTACCTATCTATGTCTTTTGACTATCCCTGTTGTACTACTACCACCAGCAATGGATTCCAGCCATCCACCACTCACTGCGTTTAAAAAAAAACTTACCTCTGACATCCCTCTAAACTTTCCTCCACTCATGTTAAACAGATGTCCTCTAGTATTTCCTCATCACCCCAGGAAAAATGTGTTGGCTGTTCACCTAAGTCCCTCATAATTTTATATATAAATCACTTTGAAATGAAGAACAAATCATTTTAAACTTAACAGTTACATGTTGGACAAACAAAAAAATTGCTGGTAGAACTCAGCAAGTCAGACATGGGTAGAAATGATCAGAAAACATTTCAGATCGGGACTTTTATCAAGACTAAGGTAGAAAGGGGGAAATATTATAGATATAAAGAGGGGAAACCTGGAGGAGGAGAGACAAGTGGAAGAAGAGACCACTAGGAAGGTCAAGAAGTAATGAAAACAGTGGAAGCAATTGAGATGGGGGTTACTTAAAGTTTGAAAAATTAATGTTCATGCCATTATGTTTAAGGCTGTCCAAGAGGAGTATGGTGTGTTTTTCCTCAAGTTTACATTTGGCCTCACGCTGACAATGGATAAAGCTGAGGACAGACCTATTGTAGAAATAGCTGTGGGAGTTGAAATGGATGGCTAAAGGAAGATCAAGGTTAGACCCACAAACAGAGTGAAAGCATTCAGTAAACCAGTCGTGCAATCTGCATTTGGTCTCACTGATGTAGATGAGGCCACACCAAGTACTGTGAATGAGTAGATCAGGTTGAATGATGTGCAGGTAAAGCTCTGCCTCACCTGAGAGGTTTGTTTGTAGCCATGGGTGGAGGTGAGGGAGGAGATGTAGGAACTAGTTTGAAAAGGAAGAGTGGATTCAGGAGTCTTGGAGAGATTTATCTCTGTGAAAATTTGATAGGGGTGCAAAGGGTAGTGGGGCTCTGCTGATGGTGGTAGAAGTAGTTTTGGCAAATAATGTATCAGATGTGGAGGCGAATTGGGGAGGTGAGGGGGGAAGTCTGGACTAGAGTGATTCTATCATTATTCTGTCTGGGGTGATGAGGGGTAAGGGTAGAGATATAAGAAAAAGAGAAGGTGCAGTTATTGCCATTATTCATGACAGTTTAAGGGGATCCATTTTTATTAAAGAAAGAGGACATTTCAGTTATCCTAGAGTGGAACAGATGTGGTGGAGATGGAGGATTTGGGAGAATGTGATTACACATGATAGGGTGAGAAAATGTATAATCCAGGTAGCTGTGAGAGTCCATGGGTTTCTGCTGTGAGGCTCAAGGATTTGTTGCATGTTGGAGATCATTTAGCCAGAATGAGAGAGTCACAGAAATTTATTATATTGACCTATTTAATAATTGATTCTTGTAGATCTGTATAATTGGAACAAAAATAGTTTTTTTTTAATATTTCTTAAATCATATGATTGCAATATAATAAAAGAAATTGTTTGTATTTGTTGAGGTGAAACCACTATTGTATGTATTTGCCAAATGTAAATGTCTTGACCTTTCCTGGTTGTCCCTGCTCTCACTGGCTGGCTCATGACTCCTCCCCCTTTCTTCCCCATAAAGGCTGTCATGCCATAAGCCTGCGCTCAATTCGAGTCTGGGTCTGTGAGCAACTAACACAGGGATGCTGTCCATAAATAAAAACCTTGAGTCTCATCAACTTCAGTCTTTGTGTAATTGATGTTTCATTTGTACAATGTCTTTCCTAAAATTAGAAACAATAATACCACATGGACAATGGCTTGAAGTTGACGTCCACTTTCAGTGGTGTCCCTGCAACGCAAATTCATTGTTTTCCTATCTGCATTGTTACATGGAGGGAAAGTGCTGTGGAGATTGAGGCCACTGATGGGATTTTGTAAGTCAGGATGCCTGGGCTGCATTTGGAATTGGGGTGAGTGGGAGATTTTTGGAGCAGAGGGGGTGGGGCATGAAGGAGGGCAAGATGTAATATTTACCTGCGGGGGCCTAGCTCAGAATATCCAATGCCAATTGAACTTCCTCTGCCGCGCTTAATAGGAATGTTGCACAGAGGTTGGATGAGGAAACTGCACCAGATGTGCAAGGAGGATTGATGACTGGAAGCGACAAGTCAAATTTTGTAAATGGGAGAATTTGACTAGGAAATTGATGTAAGCATGTTACACTCAGGAAAAAAAAAAGAATCATATCCCTACCACTTAAAATAACTCCACTGTGAATTTCAAAGCTATCAGATTTTCTAAACTAAGAAGTAATGGAGCATAGAATATAAAACAAAGAAGAGTACAGCACAAGAGCAGACACTTCAGTCAACAATGTCTGTGCTGACCATAATGGCAATTTAAAGTAATCCCATTTGCCAGCATGCGTTCTATATCTCTCCATTCCCTGCCTGTTCATGTACTTGTCTAACTGCCTCTTTAATGTGGCTGCTTTCATCACTTCCCCTGGCAGCGTGTTCCAGACACTATTTACTATTTTCCTTACAAACTGGATAACATAACAATGTTGTACCAGAACCTTCATTTAACTGATCTATATGTATCTATGGACTTTCTGTGTCCTTAACACAATTCACTTTTCCATTCAATTTAGTGTCATCAGCAAAATTAGATACCCTAAGTCCCCTCTGTTACAAGCCCACAGGACCCCAAAACCCAGCAGCAAAAGACATTCACCAAGATAAGTGGTCTTTAAAACAAAAGTTATTTTTAATCAACTTTAAACATGAAAATAGAATCAAGCTTTAACTTAAGTCTATACTTAACTAACCCAAATTAATCCCCTTCTAACTCTAAGCACACGTGTGTGTAATGTGTGTGTAAATTTAAGAAAAGTTCTTTGGTTCACAGTTCAATCTCACTTCTTCCAAGTTCTCTGGTTGCAGGCAATTCTTATACTGTGCACAGAATTTAACATGTATAAAGTTCACCAGGCTTTGGTGTTGCAAAGGTAAATGTTTACCACTCAGGGAGGTTCTTGTAGGGTTTGCAGAGAGAGATGTGTTGTTCCAGGATTTCCACAACTGAGGTACCACCACTAGTCACCTCAAAGTCTTGTTGATGAAACTTGCTCCATCAGGATTTTCCAGATGGTAACCTCTTTCTTTCAGGTCACGACAGAGCTCCTTCTGTTCCTCTTATTCCAAGAGAAACATCAGACAGATAGCACTTTCAGTCATTCATTGCCTTTGGAACTTTTCATCAGTTTCAACCAGCTCTTCCTGGCTTGCACTGTTCAGCTGCTTTTCAGTGACACATACACAGGCTGAGAGGGCTTCTCCTCCCTCTCCAACTGAGACTGCCAGCAAACCCATGTGACCCACTCACTTGCAAAACCCCCATCTTCTTCAGCAAACAACAGGAGTTCTTTCTTCTGCTCAAGCTGTTGTTAGATAAGCAAAACCCAGGTGTGACCTTCCTGTAAGCACCCTGCAGAAAGGTACTTGTAGCTATCCTGGCACCAGTTCATAACAATGGTCATTCATTTTATGACGTCAGTTCAATTAACATCTACTTGTGAAAGGTGCTTACATTCTCCAGAGATCTTCAGTATTTCTTGTCTTTCAAATAAGATCTGTTTTAAAATGTGTGTATGTATGTAACCTACTCTAAATCTTACAAAATTCTTCAAATATTTATAATCCATTACACCTCCTCCAAGTCATTTTAGTATATTATGAACAGTTATGGGCCCAGCACCAATCCCTGCAGCACCCCAATAACTACTGATTGCAACCAAACAAATATCTTTATCCAAAAGAAAGTAAAACACAAAAATCTGCAGACCCTGTGATTGAAGTACAAACACAATGCTGGAGAAACTCAGCGGATCCATGATTCGGGCTTGAGCCCTTCACCAAGGTACGGTGAAACTTAATATCAAGGTATACCAAGGTGTTACAATGTGCCATATTTAATCTCCACAAAAAACAACAGTACCACCCTTATCACAGGTTCAGGGCTGACTCCAGTGGAGGAAAGTACTGCAAATTGCAAGATTATATGGCAAACTGTACAGAAGACACTACACAAGCTTCAGCAACATTATGTAAGCTGCACAATGAAGACCTAAGGTATGTTTACAAAATTACAATGAAAGAACATGTACCTGTGAAATCTGTAAGGCTACATCTGTCTCCTTGATGCCTTTGATCTCTTATGAAATAAATACAAATAAATTAAGTTTTGGAGTGTTTCATTCTGTTAAAGAATCAGGATCCAAACATAACAGATTTAAGATAATAATCAAAAAACACAGAGGACTGCAGGTTCTTCTGATCTGGAATGCACTGTTTATTAGAATGGTGGAAGCAGACTGAATGGCAGATATGAAAGGGTAATTGCAACATAGGTAGCGGAATTGGAAAGTTTTCCAGGACAAGCAGCGAAGCTATTCTTCACACTCTTATCCAATCTGGTGAAGTAGACACTTCGACATACTTCATCAATTCTTCTGGTTTGGCTCTACAATCTTAACTCAAGTATCAATCTTTAAATAGTAACTTTAGGACATTTTCTACTGAAATTTAGATGGAGAAATTGGCACGACTGAAGTTCAATGATAAGACCATAAGTCGTTGCAACTGTCCTGTTCATTGTTGCCATGCATAAGACTATCTTCAAAACTGACTCAGGAAATAGTCATTGAATACAGCTAAAGTCAAGGAAGGTTCAAATGGAGAAGCCATGGTTCATGGGCATTCTTTTTCTTGTGACTGATTAAAAAACATTTCATTCCTCTACAGATGGTGATCATACCTTGGTCCAAGCTCAGGAATGTTCACACTAAGTCTCTCTTTTCTTTATTTATTCTTTTCCTTTATTTATTTATTTCTTTTATAGTAGACACTATGTAAACACTACTTCTTTTACTGCATTGTCATTGGTCTTATTATATCTTTTTTTGAATATTTTATTTATATTTTCACACTCGCTTGTACAGCCATATACACTGTCACACTAATAGCAGTTCAGATTTTTGTGACTATATATATGACTATATATACAAGCCCTTGTCTCTACCAATCCCCATCTCCCCACACATAAATCAAGACGACTCACTCAAACTTCAACCAACAACAAAACTAACACCTGGAAAATAAAAAATAAGGGACAGGGATTGACACAGCTCAGTGGGTGGCCTCTGGGCTGATATTCATTCCTGACTTTCCTTGATCAGGATCAGTGTGAGGGAGAGGAAGCCGCAGCAAGGAGCAGAGAAACCAATCACCGCCAAGCACCTATATAGTGCATGTCTGGCTGCCATTTCCTATGAAAGGTACTGTATTTGTTTCTCAGGTTATAAGTTATTTTCTCCAGGGGAATGCAGCTCTGCATTTCCTTGTTCCATCATTCGATACTAAGACTAGTCAGACTTCTAAGTCACCACAATGCACTTCCTGGTCATTGCCAATGTGATGAACACAAATTGGATTTGAAATTTGGACAGCTTCATTCTAAGCCTTATGTCCATTATATTTCCCAGCAGGAACAACTCCAGGTCCTGTGGGAATCGCTTGCCTAGAATTTTCTCCAGGACTTGGCCTAGATCTACCCAAAAGGGCCTCACCTTGGTATAGGACCAGGTTGTGTGCACAAACGTCCCAGTCACAACCCACATCTGAAGCATTGGTGTGAGAGTGATGATGTTGACCTGTTTATTTTCTGCTGTGTTAGATACAGCTGTTGCAAAAAGTTATACTGGACCAGCCAATACCTTGCATTGATGACCGTGGTCATGCTTTCCCAGCACAAGTCAGACCAGCATCTCTCATTAATTGCAATGCCCAAGTCAGACTCCCATCTTTCTCTCTACCTATGAAGGCCCTGTTTGGGAGCAGGCAATACATTGCCGAAATAAATTTCTTACCACTCTCCCTTCTAATCAAGGCCTCTATGTTACTGCATCAAGGTAGGGTCATACTTGGACCCAATATGACCCATAGAAAATAACTTGTTTGAAGATAGCAGTGGAATGTCTTATTTTTTAGCTGTTCAAATGACATTAATTGCCCCTGCTCGTAACAGTCCTCTATGCACCTGATGCCATTATAGCACCAGATGTCCAGGAACTTGTTACCTTCCGTTAATGGTATTAATTTATAAGGAGTCTGTGGTGGTACACCACTGGCCTACTCCAGGGGGAAACCTCTGTACCTGCAGAAGAGCATGGGGACAAGACAACACCTGGCCGGCTGTCAATCAGGTAACCTGAATAGACCAAGCCCCACCCAGTAAGGTGTCAATCACCCTTTGGGATATAAGCCTGAGCCGGCCCTTCGAAGACACTCTCAGAGTTTCTAAGCTTGGACCAAGGCATGTCTCACAGCTGGCTCTGTGTAAGCTTATGTCAAATAAAACCTGTTGTACAGTCTTTTGGTTTTGTGTGTTTGCTTCTGACCGACAGTGCACCACAGAGTCAGGGTGTTTTTGGTGACAGCTCCACTTTAGCATTCAGATACTGGTTAATTTTGGTCCAGATACTAATTACTTGTTTTAGTATGAAGCTGCCCTTCTTCCCTAACAGTAATTTGGCATCCCATTTGTAAATGAAATTCTCTGCTATCTTCTCATCCACCAAGTGCAGATCAATTTGTGCCCAGGATGGTACACCTCCTCCCTGAAAGAGAGAGGCGATGTATCTTGATTGAGCTCCCCAATAATATTTTTTGAAGTCTGGCATTCTCAATCCGCCTAGTCTATAGTCCCATGTTAATTTTTCAATAGAGACCCTTGCCACCTTACCACTCCAGAGAAACCTTCTAACCTTATGTGGCAGCTGTTTAAAGAAACCCCAGGGCAACAGCACAGGCAATGTTTGATAAAGATACTGGAATCTTGGCAACACATTCATTTTGAAGCAGTTAACCTCAACAGTCTGCCAATATTGTCCGCTACTTGTCTCTCCTGCACAAAGTCTGCCTGGTCTTTGATTATCAATTTTGGAAAATGCAATGCCAATCTGTTTGCCAGGGCTTTGGCTAGGATCTTGTAATCAGAATTCAGCATGGAAACTGGCCTATAAGAAGAGGCCATGAGTGGACCTTTACCCTACTTCAAAATCATCATAACAATTGCCATTGTGAAAGATTCCGGGAGGCTCCATGTTTCCCCAGCTTGGTCTATCACCTCCATATACAGAAGCATTAATAAGTCCTTAAATTCTCGATAGAACTCAGGCGGGAATCTGTCCTCCCCCAGAGACTTGCCTGCTTGTAGTGGACTCAATGCTTTACCCAGCTCTTCCTCTGTAAAAGGAAGATCTAATCCCGCCTGTTCCTCTGGATTCAGATGTGGGAGATCTAATCTGGCCAGAAACACGTACATTTGATTGGGATCCCCAGGCAATTCAGATTTATACAATCCTTCATAGAATTCCCTGAAGGTCTCATTAATTTCCTTTGGTTTATACGAGACCTGGCCATTCCCCGTTTGTATTGCATTAATTGTTCTAGAGGCTTGTTCTGCCCTCAACTGCCAAGTGAGGACCTTGTGAGCTCTCTCCCCCAACTCATTATACTTGTCTCTCAACTACATAATAGCCTTCTCCATACTATACGTCTGAAACGTATTATTTCCAATTCCTTATTTGTGAGAGCTCTGATTCCTGAAAATCATTCTCTAATTGGGTAATAACCTTTTCCAATTCCTCCACTTCCCTCATATAATTATTCTTGACTGTTTTTGTATACCCAGTTATCTGCCCCCTCAAGTACGCCTTAAGGGTGTCCCACAGAAGAAATTTATCTGGAGTAGAGAGGCAGCTGTCCTCACAGAACATGGCTATTTGTGTTCTTATAAAACTACAAAACACCAGCTTTTTCAACAGCAAAGTGTTAACACCTGTATGCTGTGCCTTGCTTATCTGGCATGCCTATAGTCAAAACTAAGGTGGAATGGTTTGAGAGAAGCTCGACTTCCATGATTCTACCTTCCAATTGAGATGAAGCCATAAAAAAATTTATTCTAGAGTAGGAGTCATGTTACTTTGAGTAAAATGAGTAGTCCCTCTTTCTTGGATTCTTTCTCTGCCACACATCTATCAAATTCAGCTCCTTCATTCAGCTCCTTCATGTAGTAAATGGTGGCTTTCACCGCCCTGGTCCTAGTTATCCATTTTGTGGATTTATCTAGCACAGGATCCAGACATAGATTAAAGTTTCCCCCATTAAAATATTTTTGTTTCTCTCCACCAATCATAGGGACATGTCCTGTATAAATTTTTCATCATCATAGTTGGGGGCATACACATTCATTAGGGTCCAGGATTCTGAATATATCTGACAGTGCGCCGTAATTAATTTTCCCATTTTGTCTGTAATCACCTTCTGCACCTGCACGGGAACACTCTTCCCCACTAGAATTGCCACTCTCCTTCCCTTTGAGCCAAATGAGGAGAAAATAACCTGACCCACCCACCCCCCTTTTTAGCTTTTGATGTTCCCACTTAGTTAAATGCATCTCTTGAAGGAAGGCCAGATCTATCCCCATTTTTAAATGTGTGCCAAGACCTTTTTCTGCTTCACCAGACCATTTGAGTAATTGACATTAAAAGTAGCAAACTTTACATTCTTAGCCATTATCCCCAGGTTCCTCCCCTAAATGCTTCCCCTCCTCCACCACCACCTCCCCCTGCATGCCCAATCTCTTATCATCCATCCGACCCGTGACAAACCCTGGAAAAGAAAGAGAAACACCACACACCCATTCGCTCACAACACTTCACTAGTAAAGAACAAATACAGTAACAAGGACGAAAATAAAAATTAAGGGAACCAGCCAAAAAAAAGTAAAGATAAACATACATACCCTCTGTATCCATACACTCATTCAATCCCCAATTACCCTTCCACAGCAACCCCTTCTTCTTATCATATCCAACCCCTCCTTGGTCAGCGACAATCTCTCATCTGTCACCACCCAACAATAGGTTGTGCAGTTTGCACCTTTCATCTCCTCCCTTCAACTCCCACACTCTCAAGCAAAAAAATATTATAGTCATAACGTTTACTTCCATTTGTCTTCTTTTCTCATGCTGTCTTTTCATTTAAACACCCGAGAATTTCACAATTCACAGTGAGTCCATATATTTCTGTGGATTAGTTGTTTTTTTCTGTTTGGGCTCTTTTTACCCTCAAGTGTGGGTAAATCCTAAGCCATTTGCATTGTCCTCTCAGGATCTGTAATGAATTTCCTCCCACCTCCCTGGCAAAACCACTTTCAGAGTGGCCGGGTACCTCAGAACAGACTCATGGCCTTTCTATTTAATTGTCCTTTTTGCTGGCTCCAGTGCCTTCCTTTAAGAGCACTGCACTGATATCGGGGTAGAAAAAGATCTTGTGCCCATTTATCTCCATGGGACCCCCTCTCGGTTTCGCCCCAATTGCTGCTGCCCTCAGAATCTCCTCCCTGTCCTGGTAACATAATAATTTTACCAAGACAGAGCGTGGTCTCTGTCCAGGTCCCAGTTTCGGGAGAAGGGACTGTGCGCCTTTTCTACCACCACCCTCTCTCCTAGCACACCTTCGCCCAGCACCTTGGGGATCCATGTTTGAAAAAAGCTTATAGGGTTCTGACCCTCGGCCCCCTCCTTCAACCCCACTGTTTTGATGTTATTTCTTCCAGGGAATCTAGCAATCCTTTTCTTTCATTAAAGAGTCAGTTTTCCTCCCCATGCTATTAATAGTGTCCTCTGTTATCCCCACTCTCTCCTCCACTTTTGATACCCTTCCTATTAATCCTGTGAGGGCCCTCTTTACCTTATCCAAATTTTTACCCATATCCTCAGCCCTTTTATGCTTGGCCAAGGATAGCCTGCTCTCCATGAGAGTGCCTGCATAACATCACATGAGCCTCCCTGTGTGTTTTGCCTCACTGATGCTCTTTGCAGACTCCCCTCTCCAGGGTCATTGCTACCCAGGGCTCACCCACAGTCCCCAACCTCCTCACCATAACTTCTGCTGCTGCTATCTCCAGAAGATCCAGCACTGGACCCTCCACTCCAGCTCCTGCTTGCAGCTACCCTGCGGCTGTATCTACTGCCAGAACTTCTTCACGTCAGGCCCGACACCTCCCGAGTTGCCACTCCCCTTGGCTTGGCGTTAGACCTGCCATCAGGACCCAGGTGCTGCTTCCTTCAGGGTCAGGTCCAGTAGCGGCACCCCAACTGCTTTATGTGCCAACTCATGCTCTTATCCATGGCACGCTGCTCATCCGTGCTATAGTCTTTGCGCCTGCCAGGACTGCCGCTCTGATCCCAACGTGCCAGGACTCATACAAGTGCCGTTCTTCTCAAGGTTGGGTTTGGTAATAGTCTCCCCTGACTTCTTTACGTGCCAACTCGTGCCCCCCTCCACAGCGCTCTGCTCCCAAACCAGTGGTCTTCACACTCACCCGAACTCCCACTCCATTCTCGTGCTCCACTGGCTGCTCGCTTCAACACCCATGCTGTGAGGGGGGGAAATACTGGACCTCTCTTTCCCTCCACCACTCGATCCAGGGTTGTCTGCTGCAGTCTGACAGCCTGGGGCAATGTTTTCTTCCAGGAGGTGGTCCTCCTGTCCAATCAAGCATCCATTGGAAGGGGACGCTCTTTCAGCAGGCCTCGACGTGCCCCTGCCATTTTCCTTGCCATTAGGTGCCTCCACACCAGGTCCTGGCTTCAAAGGTTCTTCTCTCCTATTTTTATGTCATATTTATATTCTGCATGAGTTCCCACATCTTTGATATCATTTATTTTTTTAAGGAGGGCAAGTGCCATTAAACTTCATTGCACATTATTTCCAAACAATATTTCCTAATCTGTATTGACTAGTAAATCTTCAATAATGGCAATCAAAAGAATAGCTTTTCAAGGCACAGCAAAGATCAAGAGATTGCATAGATAATTCTTGCATAGAATGGGCACAATTTGGATGGCCTGAATACCCTTCTAAGTTTAAATTTAAACATATAGCATGCTAACAGGCCCTTTCGGCCAAGCCTGTGCTGTCCAATTACACCCAAGTGACCAACAACCCCCAGTATGTTTTGAAGGGTGGGAGGAAACTGGATCACCCAAAGAAAACCCATGCAGACAATGGAGAGGGTACAAACTCCTGACAGACAGTGCTGATTTCAAACCTGGTTCACTGGTGCTGTAACAATTTTGTGCTAATCGCAGTACTGCCCACTTTGTTACAGATCGAGCTCAAAAGAATGAAAGAATTGGGAAGTAATCAAAGATTCTCACGTGGCTATCTTGAGCTTTCCATTTCCAGTGTTCAAATAATTAGCATAACATTTTAAAGTTCACTGAGAAATCTCTTGGTATATCTTGGCCCAGTTTATTGTCTCATCTTTCTTCAGTTTAAGACCAAGGCAGGTATGGCCACTGCTTCATGTCAGTTGTAATGATAGTGATTGTGGTTGCAATGCAACTAGCAATGCCTTACTGTTTGATTAGACTTGGCTGCCACCAGGGGCTGACACAGAGCAAGACACAAAGTATGCACATCTGTAATGGAGACTTGCAGTCTCATGGCATGCCTCGTGGTGCTGTTTACAACAATTTTAAAGTAAAGAACCTTTTCCTTCATCCATGTGTTGTCTAAGAACTCACAAGTACAAATATAAGATGAAACATGGAGTCAGAAGTGGGATGAAGGAAATTAGAAGGAGATACTTTGAAAGGTAAAATCTAAAGTCAGCAACTGATCAATGAAGAGAAGCTAACAAAGTGAAAAATTGAAGGATTACATCCACCAGCAAAACTTCAATTGACAGGTAATGTGGCTGAAAACAGCATTTTGAATTGTATTTAGTGCCAGTTGGAGCTGACGAGAAAAGTAATAAAGTAAAAACATCAATTTTCTTACACGCGGCGAGTGATGAAGCACTGGAAGTATATAATAACTTCACATTTTCTGCTGAAGGAGACAAAATGAAATTGGAAAAAAAATAATGGAACAGTTTGAGGCATACTGCATACCTAAATGTAACGTGACATTTGAGAGGCACAGATTTTTCATGTGTATAGAAAATGGAAGAAAGTATTGATCAGTATGTGACTGAATTGAGAAACAGAAGCAAAACATGTGAATTTGGTGGACTGGCGACTTGCTGATAAAAGCCAGATTTGTGTGTGGTGTTCCAGATAAGGGAAAGACTGCTAAAAGTGCAAAATCTAGACCTGGAAAAAGCCATAGTACTCTGTAGAGCTGCAGACTCTGTAAAATTGCAGGCAAAAGAGCCGTTCAGTGAAATTAGCTGCAACGTGGATGCAGTGAGCAAGAACAGACATAAATCATTTAACAAAAAGCGTGCCAAAGTGGCCAGCAAACAAAAATGAAAGGGACAATCAAAAGCCACGTCGTTGATGCAGTGCACAACACCTACCAAAAAAGTGTCCAGCATATGGTAAAACATGCTATATGTGCAACAAAAGCAACCATTATGCCCATTGCGGTAGGAACCAAGTGCAACAAAGCAAGGTTCATGTAGTAGATGAAAGGGAGATAGAGGAATTCTATGTAGATGTTGTCACTGAAAACAAGAAAGAAAACAGAGACTGGATGTTGAGATTAAAAGTGAATGACATATACATTTCAGTTAATTTGGATACTGGAGCACAAATTAATGTAAGATCAGAAACTGATTTTAAGAAGATTAGACCCAGACCAAAGATGTATGGAACAAAGGTGAAGGTGATAGGATATTCAGTACCGATATACCAATGCAAGGAAAATGCATGGTCAAAGTGAAACACAAGGACAAAGAGCATCATGGTACCAAAGGATGTACAGACCAAACTAGGTTCAACAACCTGTGAGAAACTGAATCTGGTAAAAAGAGTCCTCATTGTGAAAAGCAAAGGAGAGTCTATGATGAACTCATGAAAGAGTATAATGACCTATTTCAGGGTGAAGGCTGCCTTCCAGGAGAACACACAGTCAGAGTAGATAAACGTGTGCCACTGATAATACATCCATGTAGAAAAGTTCCATTTGTGCTTCAAAAGCAACTAAAATCAGAGATGGACAGAATGAAAATCCTGAATGTGATTCAGGAGATAGATGAGCCAATGGAGTGGGTGAGTTCACTCATTGTTGTGGACAAAAAGAATGGAAAGCTTAGAATTCACCTGGATCCAAGAGATCAAAACAGAGCAATAAAGAGAGAACACTTTAAGCTTCCAATGCGTGAAGAAATCATATCACAGTTTGCAAATGCAAAGTTTTTCTGCAAGTTAGATGCATCATCAGGATTTTGGCAGTTGAAATTGGATGAAGCAAGTTCAAAACTGGGCACATTCAATAGTCCATTTGGCAGATACAGATTCCTAAGGTTACCATTCGGAGTTGCCTCAGCTCCTGAAGTGTATCACAAAACTATCTATATGGTCTATGAGCACCTGGATGGAGTTGATACCTCAATGGATGACATCATAGTATGGGGAAGCACGAGAATGGAGCATAATGAGAGACAACAAGGAAAGCAAACCTGAAGTTGAATACAAAGAAATGCCAGCTCAGGGTGACAGAACTAACATTTTTAGGAGATATTATTGGAAGTGAGGGCATCAGACCAGATCCCAGAAAGGTTTTCGCTATTGGGAACATGCCAAGGCCACAATGTAAAAAGGACGTTCAGGGATATAATGGAATGGAGAGGGATTAAACTGCGATCTCACGGCGCCGGGATCGTCTCCAACAAAAGGAGCTGGAGGCAGGGTCCACCGCGCACGGAGCGAGGGGGAAGGCATCGCCAGCGAGACGTTCGGTCCGGCGTCGCTGCTGAAGCGCTGACCCAGCGAGGATGGTCCCCAACTCCAGCCGTGTCTGTGTGTCCGGGAGCCAGGCGGGCTGAGTGCGGCGCTCCGATCCCTGGGATTCGAGACTCTGAGATCCCTCCACACCTCCGGCGTCTTCATTTTCACCTTCAGTGTACATGCGCTATACTGGCGCAGCGGCCAGTGGGCCAACTCTAATATATATTTAATATGATCTTGCGGGCCAAATATAATTATATCGCAGGCCAAATTTGGCCCATAGGCCAGAGTTTGACATGTGTGCTTTACACTGAATGTAGTGTACACTCTGGGTAAGCTAAAGTACACAGCAGACATGTTGTCTCGAGCTGTTGACATGAGAGAGCCCACAAAAACCAAACTGGATGAAGACATGAATGCCTTCGTGGACATGATCACAAGTGCACTGCCCATATCAGATGCAAAACTGGAGCTCAAAGTCAGAGACAAACAAAACTGAAACACTGAGACAATTGAGAAAAAAACATCTTGGATGAATGGCCCAACATGATGCAGGACTGCTCACCTGACGTTTCAGAGTACTGGAACTGCAGGGCAGAACTGGTTGAAGACATCATCTACAAAGGAAGTAAAATCCTTATCCCAAAAAGTCTGAGAAAAGAGATGGTAAAAAGGATCCATGGAGGACATCTCGGAATCGAAACGTGTACGAAAAGAGCATGAGAGCTGATGTACTGGCCATGAATCAACAATGATATAACAAATGAAGTGTCAAACTGTAAAATATGCCAGAAATATCAAGCAAGCAATCATGCAGAACCACTAAAGCTGCACCCAGCATCACACAGACCTTACCAGAGGTAGGCATTGATCTATTCAAATGTCAAGGGAAGGACTATCTGTAGTCATAGACTATTACTCCCTATATCCAGAGGTGTGTAGACTGAACACCACCACTGCAGATGCTGTAATAACAGGTATGAAAGCCATATTCTCCAGACATGGTGTGGCAAGCGAGGTCTTCACAGATAATGGACTCCAGTTTTGCAATTTAAAGTTCCAACAGTTTGCAAAAGAGTGGGACTTTGTACACACCACCTCAAGTCCTCATTTTCCACAGTCCAATGGTCTAGTGGAAAAATAAGTGCAGTGAAAGGACTGATGAACAAGGCAAAAGACAATGGAACAGATTTCCACCAGAGCATGCTAGTATACCGCACAACACCACTCGAGTATGGTATGTCGCCAGCACAACTACTTATGGGATGTATGCTAAGATCAAACCTACCCATTCGGGAGAATCTCCTAAAAACAAAAGAGGGGGAGAAAGTGAGGAAGTTCAAAGAACAACAGAAAGAAAAGCAAAAGTATTACTTTGACAGAGAAACAAAAAACTTATTGGAACTCTACACCGGTGACCAAGTAAGAGTAAAAGACAAAACAAACTTATGGACTCAGAAAGGAACTGCCCTTAGTGAAGTCCAACCAAGATCATACACCATTAAGACAGATGAAGGTGCTGTTCTGCCAAGTAATCATCGAGACATAGTAGGTGGATAGACAGATACTGTTGAACAACCTGAATGCACAACTGAGAAGACATCATCTGAGGCAACAACTCAGATTCAAGGACAATCAATCAGGAGATCGTCAAGACACATGAATCCTCTTAAGCAACTCATTGAGCAAATTTAAAGACTCCTGTTATAGAATGAAGCAGTGCTATCCTCTTCGCTCTTCAAGTTTCAGTGTATGTAAATGTGAACACACAAAACAAGTTTTAAAATGTTAACAATGCTGATAATAATGAAAATGTAAGTTCTTGGTATTAAAGTTAAAATTGCAGAGTTGAACAAAAAAAAAGATGTTAGTTAAAAGTAAGCTTCTTTTGTTTTAAGAAAGGGAGATGTAATGATAGTGATCATGGTTGAATTGCAACTAGCAATGCCTTACTGTTTGATTAGACTTGGCTGCCATCAGGGGCCGACACAGAGCAAGACACACAGTATGCAGATCTGTAATGGAGGTGCTGTTTACAACAACTTTAATGTAAAGAACCTTTTCCTTCATCCATGTGTTGTCTAAGAACTCACATATATGAATACAAGATGAAACACCAGTGAGGTTTTTTTGATTAACCAAGTACAAGTTATAGGAACAACAAGTAGATTGGACAATACCATAATACTCCAACTTGCCCTGTTCTCCCCACCCTCACTTCCACTTCTGGTTGCATCAAATTCCTTCCTTCCCAACCATACCATCCTCCCTCCCCTGGCCTTGGATGGATGGCTTGACTGACATGAGGAAAGACTGGATAGATCAGGGCTATACTCATTGGCGTTTCTAAGAATGAGGAGGGATCTCATTGAAACATGTAAAATTCTGACAGGACTAGACAGTTTATTTGCAGGAAGAATATTCCTAATGTTGGGGAAGTCCATAACGATGGGCCACAGTGTAAGGATAAGGAGTAACCAATTTAGGACAGAGTTGAGAAGAAACCTCTTCACCCAGAGAGTTTTGAACGTGGAACACCCTAACACAGAAGGTTGTTGAAGCTAATTCATTAGATATATTCAAAAGGGAGTTGGCTGTGACCCTGATGAATCAAGGAATATGGAAAGAAAGCAGGAAGTTTCACGATCAGTCATGATCATATTGAATGGTGCTGTAAGCTTGAAGTCTGAACAGTCTACTCCTGCACCAAATTTTATGATTCTATGAAAGGGAAGTGAAAGTGAAGTCACATCCACTCCTCAGAATCTTATGTGTTCAATAAGATCACCTCTCATTCATCCCAGTGAGTACAAGTCCAATCAACTCAAACTCTCTCCATACATCAATCCCTTCATCCTGGTTTCACCAGCATCTTGTCACATTGCATCAAAGTTTCCCAAGTTTTATACTTCATGCTCTTTGCTGTATATATTTTAGAATTTTTGTTTGACAATAATCTGCAGCAATTTACTTATAATATGTTAGTCTAGGTTTACTAGCAATGGATAATTCTATCACCTACCTTCAGTTTTCTTCTCCATTGGTAATTTCTTAAGTTTAGGCCAGTTTTCTTCTGGATGGTCTCTCCGGTCCTGCACCCATTAAACAGAGTTGTTTGTCAATTTTAAGTATTTATTTGTCCTGATTCACCACCAACCATGTGAGGCTAGAAAAAGCCTTACATGTTCAAAGTTCTGCTTTCCTTAGAGATAGGATGAGAGATACCATTAATAATTTGCCTTAAATGTAGAAGTTAGTGTATATTACTGGTTTCTAAGTGGTTGAAATTTTTTTCTGTATTATCTAAGGTTAAGTTTCAAAGGTGGGAATTATTAGTTTGGCTTTTCAATCTGGTCTTAAGGATCAAAGTGAAGCAAAAACTAAAAAGTAAAAGTAAACCAAATACATTTAGTGGGTCGTCACATTTATCATGCTTGTCATACTGTACTTAAGCATGGAATAATAATGGCAACAGGAGCACTTTCTGTGGGATCCACAATGACCAAGCCCAAGATATAGTAAACTCCAATAATATGTTATCCACTTATTCAGAAATCCTATAGTTCAGCATCTGAGTCAAAATTCTGATTTATTATCAGAGTACATACATATCACATACAAACCTGAGATTCTTGTTCCTGTGGATGAGACAGAATTGCCATTTATTGGTAGTGCAAAACAAAAAAAAAGCTGCAATCAATGTGCTTATGTAAACAAACAGTGCAATGCAGAGAGAAAAAAATCAATAAAGTGCAAAAATAAGAGTACTTAAATGAATCCCTGATTAAGTTTGTTATTGAGGACTCTGATGGGGGAGGGGTAGCAGCTGTTCCTGAACCTGGTGGTGCAAGTCTTGTGGCACCTATACCTCTTTCCTGATAGAATTAGTGAGAACAGAATGTGTGCCGGGTAACATGGATCCTTGATGATTGTTAATGCTCTCTGATGGCAGTGTTCCCTTTAGATGTTCTCAGTGGTCGGAAGAATTTTGCCTGTGATGTCTTGCGCTGTGTCCACTTCCTTTTGTAGGGCTTTATGTTCGGGGAATTGATGTTCCCATGCCAGGTAATCAGGAGATATTTCTTTCACTCCCTTTCAACTTACTTGGGCTCAGGTTCATGTACTATCTTTTGATTTACCAGGTACCGGTTTCCCATGCTTCCTTTAAATTGACCAGGATTCTGTTTTCCACACTCGCATTAAATTTGCTGGATTCACTGAGAAATTTGAAGGGAAAAGTGAATTAAAAGTGTGTTAGAATATTAATAGGAATAACATAATCAGAATTTATTGTCATGAACAAGTCATGAAATTCGGTGTTTTGTGGCAGCATCATGGTGCAAACATTGATATTATAACCATTTTATTAAAAAAATAAAAATAATAATACACAAAAAGTAAGGCCGTGTCTTTGGTTCATTGATTATTTAGGAATCTGATGGCAGCGGGGAAGATGCTGTCCTTGTGCCGTTGTGTCTTTAGGCTCCTGCACCTTTTCCACAATAGTAGCAGAATGAAGAGGGCATGGCCTGGGTGGTGGGGGTCTTTGAGGATAGAGGCTGCTTTTTTAAGACACTGTCTCATATAGGTGTCCTTGATGGAGTGAAGGTTGGTGCCTGTGATATCCTGAGAGTTGGCACCTCCATACCAGGCAGTGTTGCAACCAACCAGAATGATCTTCACAGTACACCTGCAGAAGTTTACAAGTCATTGGTGACATACCAAATCTCCTCAGACACCTCACAAAGTACTGCCGATGCCGAGCCTTCTTTGTGATTGCATCAAAATGGGGGCTCCAGGACTGATCTTCGGAGATGTTGACTCCCAGGAATTAGAGGTTTTTAACCATCTCCACTTCTGAGTCCTCAATGAGGACTGGGTCATATTCCCCTGACTTGCTCCTAAAGTCCACAATCATCTTCTAGAAAAATTGGCTGGACCAGCACCACCAAAATCCCAAGTGTACCAGATTAATGAAGTTTTGTTTTGTATGGAAAGAACTGAAGAGTAGAATTGACATGGAAGGTCAACAAGTTCAAGGAACAGTAAGACCTGTTCTTATTTTTTATGCTCTTATGTTCCTATCATCAGAGATTACAGTGGAAGAGATGAGGCTCAGAGTCAAAAATTGTTGTGTATTCAAGGTGTCTTTGGCTTGGCTTCGCGGACGAAGATTTATGGAGGGGGTAAAAGTCCACGTCAGCTGCAGGCTCGTTTGTGGCTGACAAGTCCGATGCGGGACAGGCAGACACGGTTGCAGGGGAAAATTGGTTGGTTGGGGTTGGGTGTTGGGTTTTTCCTCCTTTGCCTTTTGTCAGTGAGGTGGGCTCTGCGGTCTTCTTCAAAGGAGGTTGCTGCCCGCCAAACTGTGAGGCGCCAAGATGCACGGTTTGAGGCGATATCAGCCCACTGGCGGTGGTCAATGTGGCAGGCTCCAAGAGATTTCTTTAGGCAGTCCTTGTACCTTTTCTTTGGTGCACCTCTGTCACGGTGGCCAGTGGAGAGCTCGCCATATAACACGATCTTGGGAAGGCGATGGTCCTCCATTCTGGAGACGTGACCCACCCAGCGCAGCTGGATCTTCAGCAGTGTGGACTCGATGCTGTCGACCTCTGCCATCTTGAGTACTTCGACGTTAGGGATGAAAGCGCTCCAATGAATGTTGAGGATGGAGCGGAGACAACGCTGGTGGAAGTGTTCTAGGAGCCGTAGGTGATGCCGGTAGAGGACCCATGATTCGGAGCCGAACAGGAGTGTGGGTATGACAACGGCTCTGTAAACGCTTATCTTTGTGAGGTTTTTCAGTTGGTTGTTTTTCCAGACTCTTTTGTGTAGTCTTCCAAAGGCGCTATTTGCCTTGGCGAGTCTGTTGTCTATCTCGTTGTCGATCCTTTCATCTGATGAAATGGTGCAGCCGAGATAGGTAAACTGGTTGACCGTTTTGAGTTTTGTGTGCCCGATGGAGATGTGGGGGGGCTGGTAGTCATGGTGGGGAGCTGGCTGATGGAGGACCTCAGTTTTCTTCAGGCTGACTTCCAGGCCAAACATTTTCCGCAAAACCTCAGAAACTGACATGCAACCAACATGGCCAGGAAATCCTTGTCAAGTTCACCATCTCACAGGTAACACTCATAATCAAGAATGTTGAGCACTGGTGCACCTCAGGGCTATGCACTCAGCCCACTCCAGTTCATGCCACTGACCTACGACTGCATCGCCAGATCCAGCTCCAACAGAGACATCAAGTTTGCAGGTGACACAACAGTAGTTGGCCTCATCAGCAACAAAGATAAGTCAAATTACAGAAATAAAGTGGAAAATCGTGGGAAATGGTGCAAGAGTAACAACTGAAGTCTCAACGTGGACAAGATGAAGGAAATCATTGTGGACTTCAGGAAGACCAGGAACGACCACCCTCTACTACACATCAATAACTCCGTAGTAGAGAGAATGGAGAGCACTATGTTCTATGGTGCTCACTGAACTAGTGACACACAAAAAAGAAGAAAAGACACTGGCAGAGAAAGGAGAAGGCCTTAACTGCAATGAAGAAACAGGGAGCCATCATGGAGAAGAGAGCCCATTCTCCAAGGTTGGTGATGAACCCGCAGAGTCACGATCCCCCGAATGCTGGACTGCAAAAATGGCTCTTTGAGCCAAACAAAAGTGCGCAGTGTGCTTACTAAGGAAAAGGAGAACACCGATGGGAGGGGGGTCAGCTGAGGAGCAGGCAAATACAACGCGACCAGCTGAGGGATGCCCGACACCAGGGCTCTCAGCTGAAAGAAGAGGAAAGCGACAGGAAAAGGAGTGAAAGGAAAGAAGAGCAGCAGCAGGAGCTCCAACAGATGAGTAGCCCAGAAGAAGAGGACCAACAGCAAGAGGCCAAGCAAGAAGAAGCCCAGCAAAGTGAGACAAGCAACTCCTCAGGAAAGTCAGAAGAGACACGGATACAAGGAAGAGAAGAAGAAGACTCAAACACAGGTACAGACACAGAAGAAGACCAAGATCTGCACAGAGAAATAGAAGGTAAAACAGATGGACAGAACATAGATTAAAAAATTTTCAAGAACAAATGAGAGCATTAAAAGAATGGTTGACATTAGAATCTAGTGAAATTAAAAGAATAATGAAAAGTACAGAAGAAAAAGTGAATAGATTAGAGCTGGTCATGACAGAAATAGGGAAAAGATTTGAAAATGTGGAAGAACGAGAAACGGCTGTAGAAATGGAAGTGAATGACTTAAGAAGAAATTTGGAAGAAAGTGACAAAAAAGTTAACGAGTCACAAGAGCTGTTAGCTCAGAAAATTGATATGATGGAAAATTATAGTAGGTGAAACAACATAAAAATAGTGGGCCTAAAGGAAGATGAAGAAGGCACAGATATGAAAGAATTTATAAAAGAATGGATCCCAAAGGTCCTGGGAATGACAGAAATACAGAAAGGAATGGAAATAGAAAGGGCACACAGAACACTAGCTCCGAAACCACAGACACATCAAAAACCAAGATCCGTTTTAGTAAAATTTTTGAGATATACGACAATAGAAAATATACTGGAGTGGGCAAGGAATAAAATTAGAGAAGACAAAAACCATTGGAATACAAGGGTCAAAAAATATTTTTTTACCCAGACATAAATTTTGAACTCTTCAAGAAGAGGAAGGAGTTTAATACAGCAAAATCAATCCTATGGAAAAAAGGGTATAAATTTATGTTAAGATATCCAGCTGTGCTTAAAATATTTATCCCTGGGGAGCAAAACAGACTGTTCTCAGATCTGGAGGAAGCACAAGAATTTGCAGAACGCCTGCAGGACAGTAGGAAGATGAAGAGATTTCACAAGAATGAAGAACGGTAACAAAATACATATAAAGATGTAAAAATAATGTATATGTAAGAACTAAAGAAGGGAAAGAAAAGGGAAGAAAGGAAGTAAGGGGAAAAAAAAAGAGGGTGAGCTTTGTTCTATGTGAAGAAAAAAGTCTTTTCTTGGGGGGGTTGGGTGGGAGAGAATAACATCACTGCAAAATCAGTTGATGCTTGTGAGCAGGTTCGCAATCAAAATGGAAAGGGGAGTTGTGGTTGCCCAGCAAGGGATAAGGGGCAACTCAGAGGGGGGGGGAATATTTGGGGCTAAGGGAATATTAGATGTGGGAGTTGTTGAAGTATTTTATGTTTTAAATGTGTTGTCATACATTGAGTTCAAAAAAGGAAAATTGAGAGATGAAAATGGGGAAAAGGGGGATGGTGGTGGTGAGGAAGTAGAAATGAGGTGTAAACAGGATATGAGATGGCCATGTTCAACTATATGACTATAAATATTAATGGAATACATAACCAAAGTAAACAAAAGAGGCTATTAAATTTCCTGAAAAAAGAAAAAATAGACATAGCATTTGTGCAGGAAAAGCATCTAAATGAAGTTGAATATAATAAATTAAAGAGAGATTAGGTAGGGTACGTAGCGGCAGCATCATATAATTCAAAAGCCAGAGGTGTAGCTATATTAATAAAAATGTACCCAATCAAAATAGAGGAGGAAATAATAGATCCATCAGGGAGGTATGTAATGATAAAGTGTCAGATATATACAGAATTTTGGAATTTGATCAATATATATGCACCTAATGAAGAGGATCAAAAGTTTATTCAAAATATTTTTTTGAAGATTGTAGATACCCAAGGGAATATTTTAATAGGAGGGGATTTTAACCTTAATTTTGATCCATTGTTAGATAAATCTGGACAAAAGACTAGCAAAAAGAATAAAATGGCCAAATTTATGGTTAAATCAATGCAGGAAATGAAACTTATGGATATATGGAGGAGGCAGCACCCAAGGGAGAAGGAATACTCATATTATTCAAGTAGGCATAAAACATACTCAAGGATTGATATGTTTTTGTTGTCGGCCCACATTCAAGGAAGAGTTAGGAAAACTGAATATAAAGCTAGATTGCTATCTGATCATTCACCCCTGTTATTAGCAATAGAACTGGAGGAGATCCCACCAAGAACATATAGATGGAGGTTAAACTCCATGCTACTTAAAAGGCAGGAATTTAGAGAGTTTATTGAACGCCAAATTAAAATGTAATTTGAAATAAATACGGAATCAGTGAAAGACAAATTTATATTATGGGATGCAATGAAACCCTTCATTAGAGGACAGATAATAAGTTATGTAATGAAGATGAAAAAGGACTACAACCAGAAAATAGAACAGTTGGAAAGGGAGATAGTAAGTTCAGAAAAGGAACTAGCAACAAGGGATGATATAACAAAAAGAGAATTGGCGGACAAAAAAATAAAATACAAAACATTACAAATGTATAAGGTGGAGAAGAACATAATGAAAATAAAGCAAAAGTATTATGAGCTAGGAGAAAAATCACAACATATTAGCCTGGGAACTTAAAACAGAACAAGCTAAAAGAACTGCATTGGCATCAAGGAAAAAGGACAAACAAATTACATATAATCCAATGGAGATTAATGAGAACTTTAAGGAATTTTATGAACAATTATACCAAACTGAGAACAAGGGGAAAGATGTTAAAATAGAAGAGCTTTTAGTTAAAATTGAAGCGCCAAAATTGCAAGAGGAGCAAAACAAACTAATAAAGCCATTTGAAATAGAGGAAGTACAGGATATATTAAAAAAGCTGCCGAACAATAAAATGCCTGGAGAAGATGGATTCGCGATAGAATTCTATTAAACATTTAAAGAGTTATCAATTCCTCCTCTCCTGGAAGTAATGAACCAGAATGAAGAAACGCAGAACTTGCCAGATTCATGTAAGACAGCAATAATTACAGTAATACCAAAGATGGGGAAGGATCCACTAACACCAGCATCATATAGACCAATATCTCTACTTAATTCAGATTATAAGATAATAGCAAAATTATTAGCAAACAGATTGGCCAACTGTGTACCAAAAATAGTAAAACAAGATCAAACTGGATTTATTAAGAAAAGACGAACAGTGGATAATGTCTGTAAATTTATTAATCTAATTCATGCAGTTCAAGGAAATAAGAAGCCAACAGTGGCTGTAGCTTTAGACACAGAAAAAGCCTTTGACAGGGTAGAATGGAATTATTTATTCAAAGTATTACAGAGATTCATTCTACCAGAAAAATATATTAATTGGATTAAAGCATTATATAATGGACCATTGGCGAAGGTAACAGTAAATGGATATGTATCGAACCAATTTAAATTATGTAGGTCAACTAGGCAAGGATGTCCATTATCTCCCTCACTGTTCGCTTTAGCAATAGAACCATTGGCAGAACTGATAAGAACAGAAAATAAAATAAAAAGGATAAAAATAGAGGAGTATAAAATCAGTTTATTTGCAGATGACATCATAGTATACTTAACAGAACCAGAAATATCAATAAATGAACTACATAAGAAATTGAAGGAGTATGGAGAAATATCAGGATACAAGATCAATGGAAATAAAAGTGAAGTGATGCCAATGAGTAATGCAGATTATACAGAATTTAAAAAAGAATCACCATTTAAATGGCAAACACAAGCAATCCGATACCTAGGTATTAGGTTAGATAATAATTTAAGCCACTTGTACAAATTAAATTATCAGCCACTAATAAAGAAATTGCAGGAAGACTTAGAACATTGGAAAGAATTACCGCTAACGTTGAGAGGGAAGGTAAATTGCATTAAAGTTAATGTCTTCCCAAGGATACAATATTTATTTTAATTTTTGCCAATTCCCTTAACAGAGAAATTCTTTAATGAACTAAAGAGAATAATAAGGAAATTTTTATGGAAAGGGTGGAAACCGAGGATAGCGTTAGATAAATTAACAGAGAGGTACAACCAAGGTGGTTTGCAGTTACCAAACTTTAAAAATTATTATAGAGCAGCACAATTAAGGTATTTATCAGATTTTTATCAGACAAGGGAAAAACCAGACTAAGATAGTCCAAAGTGGGATGAAAAGCTGGTACAATATAAAAGCTCACCAGTATTCCAATATTTACTCAATATATGGAAGAAGATTCACTTAAAAAGGAAAAAAAAATGACCAAATACCAAAATTATTATTGATGCAAAATCAGCGAATCCCTTTTACAATAGATAACCTTTCCTTTAGAGAATGGGAGAGAAAAGGAATTAAAAGAATAGAAAATTGTTTTTTGGGAAATAATTTATTAACATTTGAACAAATGAAGTACAAATATGGAATAATTCATGGTACAATGTTTGCATACCATCAACTGAAAGCCTACTTAAAGGATAAATTGGGAAACAGACAGATTACCAGAAGGAAGCAGCTTTGAATATGTGATTACAGACACATTATAATTAAAAGATTTATAACCAACATGTTTTGAACAAACTGTAAGAGAAGGAAAATGATGAAATAAACTATAAACCCAAACAAAAGTGGGAAAAATATTTATACATAAAGATAAAAAATGAAACATGGGAAAAGTCATGCTCTGGAACTAGGAAGAATATAATAAACACAAGGTTACGCATGATACAGTATAATTGGTTACACGGGTTATTTATCATGCCCCAAAAGTTTTAAAAAATGGGATCCAACATTATCAGGTAGATGTTTTCGCTGTAAGAAGGAAATGGGAACAACAGTACATGCAATTTGGCCATGTGAGAAAGTGAAAAAGTTTTGGGAAGATCTAAATCAGGTATTAAATAAAATCACAAAAAAACATTCCAAAAAATCCAGAAATCTTTCTTCTAAGTAATATAAGAAGTAAAGAATTAGGCCTCAAACTGGATGAAGTGCAAAAAATATTTATTATGATAGCCTTAGCTGTAGCAAAAAAATGTATAATGTCAACTTGGAAATCAGAAGAGAGCCTGTGAATACAGCAATGGTACACAGAAATGAATAAATGTATTCCATTGGAAAAAATTAACATATAATTTAAAAAATAAAGTCACATTATTTGAACAAATTTGGGAGCCGTACATGGAACATAACAGAGAGAGAGGGGTTGCCTCAGACCTCCACCCCCTAAAATGATAAGAAGACAAAATGACTTGATCCAGTGTGTAAATGTAGATGACACATTTTTCTTGTTTATTTTCATTGTGTGATGACATTGTTTAATGGTTTTATTGTATTGTATATGTTGAATGTTTAATGGTTTTGGAGGAGGGTGGGAAGGGGGGAGGGAAGGTAGGGGGAAAGAAAGGGGAGAAAATGCCACTGTGTATATTTAAGAGGGAAATGTTTGTATGTATTTTGGTTGATATGGTTCACAGTGTGAAAAAAAACAAAACTAGTGACACACAATATCTCCTTATTTAAGGTGCAATAGCAACTGCACTTCCTGAGAAGACTGAAGCGGGCAAAGGCCACCATCATGTCAACCTTCTATAGCAGCTCTATCTAGAGCATCCTGGCTGGCTGCCGAGGTCAATTCACAGGACCATAAGAATGGTAGAGAGGATCACTGGCGTCTCCCTCCCTCCCTCCCCCCCACCCCCCCATCAACATGATCTACTGGATCATTGTCAGAGGAGGCACGCAAAATCATTGAGGACCCCTTCCACCCTACATGCAGCATTTTTCAACTGTTCCCATCAGGAAAGCGATATCGGAGTAGCAGAGCCAGCACCACCAGGCTGAGAAATAGCCTGTTTCCACAAGCAGTGAGAATGCTGAACAACCAAAGAAACTGCTCACACTAACCATCCAAGATTCTCACATTTATGAAACAATCTTTATTTATGTGTATATATGAATACTTGTCCTAAATATGTATTGTTTGTCTGTATGTGTGTTGTCGTGGTCACATACTTACCTTCGTTGGGAGCAGTGCCGGCTGCCACTGATGATGCACAGGGGTAATGGCACGCATGCGCGGGTATGTTAAGTGTCAGTATTTGGGTGATGAATCTCAGATGCAGCTGGAGGAGAGTGAGAGCTTCAGGTTCACCAGTGTGACTGTGATCCAATGAGAAGGTCAGAGGAGTTTAGCTGGGTGGTGTTTAGGGAGCGAAAGAATGCAATGTTGTATCTAGTGAATAATTTAAAATAAGTCAACTTCATGGTATGCTGAAAAAAATGAGTGAGTGTATTCTTTATTTGTTTGTAAGCTGTGATAAATCAGTGCTGCTACAGTGTGATGTCTGGTTGTGTGTCTACATGTTTTGCACCAAGGGCCGGACAACATTGTTTCGTCGGGTGGTACTTGTGCAATCAGATGACAATAAACTTGACTTGTCTTCAATAGTCTTGCCAAAATACAAGATTCTAGTTGGAATGCTAAGAAAATGCAGGAAACTTGACCAACTGAACACAATTCATTATATTGCTTGGATGGATATATTCCTGTTAACATATCACATTTCCTGCAACATTTGCCTGTATCAAATAATCACAATGTGATTGTGATACTTGCATAAAACTCTGAAACATAATCTATAAAATGGCAGCAAACATCTGGCATTCAGGCACTCTCAACTAAATGTAGAAAGCCTCTCTTCCACTGGTAGAAGAAACAAACAGTAAATGCTGAAGGAACTCAGCTAGTCTCGTACCGTCTAGAGGAGGTAAGGATCTATTACTGACGTTTCAGGCCTGAGCCCTTCTTTGAGGTACAAGCAAAAAGCAAAAGGCATCTCAATGAAGACTAGAGAAAAAGGTGGAAGAATGTGAGAGAAAGGAAACTAGACCAACAAACAAATTATTTTAATTGGATATGATAAGAGGAGAGGTGAGATTTGATTTTGGGTTTGTGAAGAGACAGAGGGAAAAGAGGAGAGAAAGAACTAGAAGAAAGGAGTAATGGGAAGATGGTGGGGGAGGGGTTTTAATGGAAACTGGAAAAGTCGACGTTAATGGCTTCTGGTTGCAGGGTGCCCAGACGGAAGATGAAGCATTGTTCCTCCAATTTATGGATGGTCTCAGTCTGGCAGTACATGAGACCATGGACAGACATGTCAGTGATGGACTGGGATGGAGAATTGAAATGTTTCCCTACACATACTTCTGTCACCTGTCCTGACTCATTTCCTAATAGGAGATCCAGTATTGCACTCTCTAGTTTCTATCTCTATAAATTGACTTAGAAATCTTTACTGAGCACATTTGACAAACTCCAGGCTTTTATAATATGGAAGTCCTAGTCAATATGTGGTAAGTTAAAATCTCCTACTATCAAACTTTGTTTTCAGCAATTGTCTGCCAGCTCTCTAGAGATTTGCTCCTCCAATTCTTATGGTCTATTGGGCAGTCTATAATACCCCATGAGTGTGGTCATTCCTTTCCTATTCCTCAGCTCCACCCATATAACCTCTGTCCTGTCTGAGCATGGCTATGATATTTTCCCTACTTCCCCCTTTCATCCCACTCGCTCTATTGTATCTGAAGCAACAGGACCCTAAAGCACTGAGCTGCCGGTCCTGCCCCTCCTGCAACCAAGTTTCACTAATGGCCACAGGGTCATAATTCCATGTGCTAATCCATGCTCTAAGCTCACCTGCATTTCTTACAATACACCTTGCTTTGAAATCGATGCCCCCCAAGAGCATTTCCACTATGTACACTTTGATTTCTGACTTTATATGCAGTCTTCACATCATCTTTTCTCTCCTCCACTCCTCTATCTGCTCTGGCACTCTGGTTCCCATTCCCCTGCAAATCTAGTTTAAACCCATCAAAGCAGTACTAGCAAACCTTCCTGCAAGGATATTAGTCCCCTTCCAGTTCAGGTTCAAATACTGTAGTCCTATCAGAACAGCTCCCACCTTCCCTGGAAGAGATCCTAACAGCAACCCGCCCCATCTCTTTAGCCACATTAAACTGCATTACCCTCCTATTTCTATCTTCACTAGCATGTGGCATGGGTAGCAATCCTGAGATCACAATCCTGGAGGTCCTTTAACTTTGGCTTAACTCCCAGAACTCTCTTTGTAGGATCTCATCACCCTTCCTACCCACATCATGGACCACGACATCTAGCTGCTCTCTCTCCCTGAGAATGCTGTGAACTCGATCAGAGATATCTCAGACACTGGTACCAGGGGGTCAACATACCATCCAGGATTCTTGATCTCTTCAATAGAACCTCTTATCTGATCCCCTAACTATGGAATTTCCTATCACTATAGCTTGCCTTCTCCTCCCTTCCCTTCTTAGCCACAAGACCAAATTCATGCCAGAGACCTGATTGCCATGGATTGTCCCTAGTAGATCCCCCACTCAACCCAAAAGTATCCAAAATGGTATACATTATTGAGGGAAATTGCAACATGGATCCCCTGCACTACCTGCCTGTTTCCTCTCCTTACTGTTACCTTCTTCCTGTCAAATAGGTGTAATATCATCCCTGAATTCCTGTCCATCACCGCCTCGGCCTCCCATATGATCTGGAGTTCATCCAACTCCAGCTCCAATCCCCTAACTCAGTTTATAAGAAGCTGCAGCTGGATGCGCTTCTCACAGGTAAAATTGTCGGGGATGCTGTTAGCTTCCCTGACTATCCACATTCTGCAAGAGGAGCATGTCCCTACCCTGGCTGCCATTCCCATTGTTAATGAAGTGGAGAAAACAAGATAAAAGAGATAAATAAAACTTTCCCTTACCTGTGCCTTCCAACTGAATCTTTTTTTTTCATGGATAGGGTTATCCTTATTTCACCTGCACTACCACCTCAGCCTCTTCTCGCCAAAGCCTCTTGATCCAATGCCTCAATTCCCCACTCTAACACTGGTTCACTTACATAATGGCAGCTCCGCTTCTACCACTCAACTATTCAAAGCAGCTAACTCTTATTCTCTCGCTTCAACTCCTGTTAATGCCAAAAAGATTTTCGTGTCATGAATTTTCATAGTGCCAAAGGCAATGTGGAATTGTTCATATTAAATTTACAAAAATTCAGTTTTATAGTCCATTCAAAGGCCTGCACAGATTACATTTGACTATATTTTGCAGTCACTGATGGAGAAATATGACAAGAAAGATTCAGGGGGGTGTCATACATTAATTTCCTCTATTTTCATATGTCAGCTATTGTTAAGAGAGGATCTGTGGTCTCCGATGGTGTAGCATTCCACAGAAAAATGCTCTTCTGGTCAACCTATATTTTCATTCAAAGATTGTGTGAATCAACCACAACATCTGACTCAGAGGAAAGAATGCTACTTCTGACCCAAGACTGACAACTAAGATCGATATTTCAATGGAGTAGTCTTCAATAATGAAAAATTCTTTCCTACACATCCTAATATGCCTTAAATCTAGGAGCTGATATTCATTTGAAGGCAGTGAGTTAAAACTTTATGGACTTGATGCTTAAAACTTATTAACAAAGCTTAAAACATTATGGATTGGGGAAGGATTTTTACTGTACGTTACTGTTAAGCCTTTCTTAGATTATTTTATAATTGTTTAGTTTCTAATTTTCCCTTTGCAAAGGAGTTTAATGATAACCCTTTAATGATATATATGGCATACAATTGCAGCAAGTGGCTATCAGTCCAATTACGGTTTTAAAAAAAAGACTTATTAACCAGGACTGTGGACTATATTAAGTGATCAAAATATTTAATTGAGTAAAATAACTTGGAGAAAAGCATTCAATCTAATTAATTACCATTTTTTGGTGCAACACATTCAAATTCTTTTAACAAGTATACCCTTGGTTCAAATATTGAAAAGTTGGAAAATAAAACTTACAGGTCATTTAACGTCCTTTCTAATGCATTGAATCTTGCAGGATGTTTAAATGATGACTCTTCTCAAAGATCCTGATGTTGAGCAAATCTTCGATGTTTACTTGATGTTTTGCATGTCACAAATTGGTCATGAACTTGAAAAATGGATTTAGTATTTTGTGTTTTACAATTCATTAGTCAGTCTGCTGAGTTCAGAAACCACAGTGGCCACGATAAACAGAGTGCCTTTTGTATCATGAATTTTCATGGTCCCACCCAAAAGCATTGTTGGTCATTAAAGCAACCATCAATTCTGCTATAGAAATGTTCATGTTAAGTTAACAGAAATGTAAAAGTGGAGTCATGGAATGAAACAGACCCTTCAGCCTACTGACCATCATCTACCCATTAATACTAATCCTATGTTAATCCCTTTCTTCAATTTTCCCCTTATTCCTGTCAATTATCATTTAAACAGGGCAATTTACAGTGGCCAACTAACACACCAATTAGGACATCTTTGGGATGTGGGGTGAAACTGGAAGACCCAAAGGAAATTCATATGGTCACAGGAAATCATGTAAACTCCATGTAGACCACACCCAAGGTCAGGATTGCACCCTGGCCACTGGGCATGGTGAGACAGTGGCTCTACTGGCTGCACCAAAGGAAGAAAAGATTCAACTTTTAGAAAATGCATGTACTTTCATGGAGGTGGCTGAATGCAAGCAAGAGAGTAATGAGATCTACAAATGCTCTCCCTGAAATGTGTTACACCAAAATTGCATTTAAAAAAATTACATTCATGAAATGTTGGGTCAGGAAGTAACTAAATCCACAGGATATGAATCACCAGAAAACTTGTCTGCAACATCAATGGTGACTGAAATGAGGGAAATCAATCTTTTTCTTGGCTGTCCACCAAATAAGGATTCTACATTGTATTTCACTGTTTCCAAAAGATAACAACTTCTTAGCCTTTCTTTCCATCCATGGACCCCTAAAATGGTGCTCAATGTAGCTCCTCCCCATATTTTTCATTCCATTTCTTCAAAATGGAGTCAGAACACAAATGGGAGGAAGCACTAGAAGATGACAGATGAGACAAAGCCAAAGGACAAGGCACCCAATCAAGAGGTTTTCTTCAGGAGCTCTCAGATGAAATAACTGACTCAATATTATGTCAGAAGAGGTTTAGATTCGTTCAGTAAGTATTGATGGAAAAAAGTATGTTTCATGTAAAAATATATCTGAATATCTTCCCTCAAAAAAAAATGTTTGGCTTACTCTACATTCAGGCCCAGACAACTCATCATCAAACCCACCATTTTGTTTTTAATTTATTTTTTGTATCTAGGCAGCACTTACATGGCCAATGTTTATTGCCCATCTTTAATGGCCCTTCAGAAGGCTTTAATAATCAGCCTTCTTGAAGTATTTAAATCCTTCTGTTGAGGGTTCTCCCAGAGTGGTATTGCGGAGGAAGTTCTAGGATTTGAATCATGCATTGATGGATTGCTGACAAATATGCAGCTGACCATCTTGAAAATAAATAAAGCAGAAATTGTTGCCTCACTCCTGCCACTGCAGTTTGAAATTGAATCCTGATGTTGCTTTACTATATTATTTATAGCTTTCACCTTAGTTTTAAGTATTAAACTAGTAATATTCAAAGGTTTACTGAGATAAAAAAAAATTGTACACATGTTGTCCAATAAGAAGGATAAATGTGGAAGTAACATTTAGCTGGTCTTCTGCAAATGGCTTCATATTTTCCACTACTGTCTTATCACCCGTTTCTATGATCTTCATATTGGAATTTTTAGTGCCCCTCTTAAACACTTATAATGAAACCTTTCCCATCTACTGGCACTGCAGTTTGATACCTATTAAAATAAGGAACATGAGAGATGTCAACTGTTTCAAGTAGTCATTCATACCATAAACCTTGCAGTGTACAGTGAAAATGAGATAACATTTCTCCAGACCATGCAGCTGATTATGTACATGGATAAATGACCTTATAAACAAATTTTATAAATAACAAATCATAAATAACATATCACTCATTAAATATAATGCTGGTCCTGTGTCCCCGAAGTTAAGAAGCCTCACGGCTTGGGGGAAAACCTGTTTTCAAATGTGGTCATGAGGACCTGAATGCTTCAGTACCTCTTCCTGGATGGCAGGTGGGAGAACAGATTGCGGGAGGGGTGTGTGGAGCCCTTCATGGTTTATGGCTTTCTGCAAAGAACAATCGTTATAAGTGTCCATCATGGCAGGAGAGAGACCCCAATAATCCACTCAGCTGTCTTTGCTATCCACTGCTGGGACTTGTGTTCTGAGATGATACAGTTGCTGAACCAGGTAGTGATGCAGTTACATAGGATGCTCTCAATGCATCTCCTGTAAAATGTAGTGAGGGTGGAGGTTGGAAGCTGAACTTTCCTCAACCTCCGCAGGAAGTCAAGGTGCTGTTAGGCCTTCTTGGATATGGATCTGGTGTTGGGGGACCAGGAGAGATCCTCTGCCAGGTGCACGCCAAGGAATTTGGTGCTCTTGACTACCTCAACGGTGGAGCCATCAATGGTCAATGGAGAGTGGTCCTCCTGAAGTCAACCACCATCTCCTTTGTCTTGTTGACGTTCAGGTGTAGATTGTGTTCTCTGCACCAGTCCGTTAGTGATTTCACCTCCTTTCTGTAAGCTGACTTATCGTTCTTGCTGATGAGCCCTACCATGGTTGTGTCGTCAGCGAACTTGATGTGATTAGAACTGTATCTCGCTGCACAGTTGTGGGTCAGCAGGGTAAATAGCAGTGGGCTTAGCCCCATGCTCAGTATGATGGTGTGGGACTCTGCTGTGCTTACAATTAAAAATTGTGCTAATGTATAATTAAGAAAAGATTGAAGAGGCCCTGAATGCTCCAAGCTTCTTGTACATATTCAGTTTTTATCACCTCATCTTTGGCCCGTGCCTTCAGCTTTTTAGGCTCAAATCTCTGAAATTCCCTCTCTTCCTTGTTCTTCTCTTAAGAGGACCCTCAAATCTACTTCACTAACCATGATCTTAGTAAATTGTATAATCACCCTATGATTCTGATTCTCTCCTAGGCATTATTGTCAGGGTGTCACTATATGAAGTATGACTTTAGAGTGCTTGGTCAGCCATTCAACACTGCTGGTATTCATTGACCCAGGAAAAATGGTCATCTCTACACTTTGGCATCACATTGTTCCCCTGTTGAATTCTGATCAAATAATTAGTATTATAATTCACATTATATGGTTTTATTTGGTAAAATCAACAGAACTAACCTATTCAGAAGTTCAAGAATAAACCAAATGTGCATGTGGTGGAGTATAGGGGAAAAAACTACATTTCTCCAGTAATATTTTTAGTAAAATACTCAGATGTTTTTAAAATGATGTTTCATTTACAATGTTTCAGTAATTAGTCCCATTCAGAAATGGATTACATATCCAGTTTCAACTTCAGCCCTGGTGCAGCTTTGTAATGAAAAGTGCCAATCCATTCATAGCCTTCTGCATCTATGAATTTGCCTTCTCCTTCCAATCTGCAGAGCAACAGCAAACGAAAGAGTATTCAGTTGAAATTTGTATAGTTTTCTGGGATTGTCACACAATATGATGCTCATAAATTAGGCAGATGAAACATATCTGAGTAAGATGGAAAAAACAAGTTTACATTGCTTCTTATAACATTCATATATTTGTCAACTGCACCTATGAGAGGGGAGTGCAGGGGGTACATCGTTCCTGGGTGCGGGGTCCAAAAGGGGGAAGCTTAAAAGAAAGTTCTTTCAACTCACCTATAGAATTGGAGCAAGAAGAAACTGTTGGAAACCTCATCCCCAAATAAGGAGCAGATGATTGGGATAATCATGCACAGGATTTTGATGAAGGGGCAGATGCAGAAAATGAAAATAGAAAGAAACATACATACAGGCACATGTGAAAGTGAATTTGGAAGATGAGAGGAGTAATCCTAATGTAGCCTTGACGTTAGATGCATCACAACAGAGTTTCCATCTCAAAAGGAAATAGAAAATTATGTTCCGAATGGTCACAACCTTCTGCCTAAAACATTCCCAAAAGACACCTGCAATCATGTTTTCCCAGAAAGTATACTGAAATTTCAAAGCATCAATGGCAAACTACATGCAAGAGACTGGCTTGTCTGGCGTCAACAGAAACAAGCTTTATATTGCTTTCCATGTTGATTATTTTGGCAAAAGAGTCACAACTAGCCCTTCTGTGTCTAAGCCAGCACTGGTATCTGCTGAAGGCTGGGATTCTAATGGGAAGTAGCAAAAATTTTCCTACAGGATTCCAAAACATAAAAAAGGCAATGGTCACAGAGAATGTTACTTAGCTTGGTGAGAACTAGAAAGGCACCTGCTGTTGGGACAGGAGTTGACACAATCTTAGAAGCTTCTATCAAAACTGAAGTTGTGAAATAGTACAATCTTTTAAAGCACATCATCGATGTTGTACTCTTCTTGGGAGAACGTGGTCACCCCCAGATCCATGTGGTCACTGGCCATTTTGCTGGCCAGTCTGTGTCTCCACATGCAGGCCGCTACATGACCACCCCCCCACTCCAAAGAATCGGCAAGTGGGCCATTGTCCTTAGCCTTGGGCTGTCTGCCCCTGTGTCGCGGGGAGGAGTGGAGATCAGTTCATTACAGTCCAGATATGCCAGTTTCAGACAGTCGACAGTAAAAGTCTCTTCCTTATTGCCATTGTCAAGGACAAAGGTGGAACCGTTGTCCCTGATGACCCTGTAGGGGCCATTGTAAGAGTGGACAATCTCTGCCGCTTCTCATGAATACAAACTAACAAGCCTAAGTTCCTGGGGACGTTATGTTTGGGCTGGCCATGTGGTGGGGGTTGCTGCGGGACCAGGGACCCCAGCTTTTGCCGCAAGCTCTTGAGGGCTGCAGCAAGATCTTTCTTGTATTTATTAGGGCCCAGGAGCTCCTGGGGATGATCAAAGGCATGGCGTAGACCATCTCTCCCACCGAGGCATTGAAGTCCTCCTTTGGCGTGGTACGAATTCCCAACAGGACCCAAGGCAGTTCGTGCATCCAGTTGGGACCCTTGAGATGGGCCATCAAAGCTGCTTTGAGGTGCTTGTGGAAGCACTGCACCAACCCATTGGCCTGAGGGTGAAACGCTGTGGTGTGGTGGAGCTGTGTCCCCAGGAAGTTAGCCAGCGCTGCCGAGAGGTGAATTGTGCCTCCTTGTCTGATGTTAGCTGTCTGGGACCCCGAATCTGGACACCCATGTGTCAATGAGTGCCCTGGTGCAGGTTTCTTTGGTGGTATCAGCCACTGGGACTGCCTCTGGCCACCTCGTGGAGCAGTCAAGCAAAGAGGTATCTTTCCCCATGGGAAACTGGTAATGGCCCCACTATGTTGATGTGTACATGGCTGAACCTGCACTGTGCTGGCTCAAATATCTGTGTTGGCGATTTCAAGTGAACCTGCACTTTGGAGGACTGACAGTTCATGCAGGTTTTTGGCCCACTGGCTGACGGAGGCCATGCCAAACAAACCTGCTAGCCACCATTTTGACTGGGTGTGCCAGGTTGTGGATGGCACTGAAAACCTGGTGCCTCCATGCAGCCGGAACGATGGGGTGGGGATGCCTGACTAGACATCGCACAGCAGCGTCAGGTTACCTGAGCTGACAGGGATGTCCTCCACCCTGAGGCTGGAGACGGCTGTCCTATACATGGTGATATCAAGTTCCTGCTGGTGTTCTTTAGTGAGGGCCACGTAGTCAATCCCTTGGGAAGGGGCATGCATCGACTCGATCACAGGGCGTGACAGAGCGTTAGCTACCACATTGCTTTTCCCCGCAATGTGCTGAATGTCTGTGGTAAATTTAGACATATAGGACAATTGTCTCTGTTGACAGGCCGACCACGGGTCCGGTACCTTATGGAAGGTGAAGGTCAGCAGCTTGTGATCAGTGAAGACCTTGAATTGGCAGCCTTCCAAAAGGTAACAGAAATGTCTCACCACCAGGTACAGTGCCAACAGCTCTCGGTTGAAACTGCTGTATTTAAGCTGGGTTGGGGGGGGCGTAGAGGTGCCTGGTGAAAAAGGCCAGGGGTTGCCACTAGCCCTCAATTAATTGTATCTGCACACCCCCTTCTGTTGTGCTGCAGGCAACGACTGTCAGGGCAGTAGGTGCCACCGATCTGGGATGGACAAGGAGGGTGATGTTGGCCAGCACGTCTGGTGTTCTGGAATGCTCTGGAAGACTCATTTATCCCATGTGTTTTAACTTACCTGCCATCAGCGCAAAGAGGGGGCGCATGATTTGTGTATGATATAAGTTTATCATACAGGTGAATTCCTGTAGCCTTTTTACCGTGCATGGCTTAGCGAAGTGCCGGACCACCTTAACCTTCTCAGGGAGGGGTGTGGCCCCTTGCCTGTTAACCCTGTGTCCCAGGAAATCTGTGTCCAGACCTAATTGGCACGTCATGAGGCTGATGGTCAGCCTGGACGACGGGTGCACAGTTGTCTCAGAGGGGCGGCGTGGTCCCTGCGGCTGCGACTGGCGATGAGGATATCATCCAAATAGATGAATGCAAATGGGAGGACCCAGCCCACTGCGTCCATCAGCTGAAAAGTTTGCGCCACGTTCTTTAGACTGAAGGGCATGCAGAGAAATTCAAACAAGCCAAAGGGGGTTATAATTGCAGTTTTGGGGACATCCTGGGGGTGAACTGGGACTTAGTGGTACCCCTGGATGAGGTCCACCTTGGAAAACACCTGTGTAGGTTGGCAGCAGTCTTGGATGTGGGGCACAGGATATCTGTTATTGAGGTGGTGGTAATCACTGCATGGTTTCCAAACCCCTGCTGATCTGGGCACCATTTGGAGGGGGGAGGCCCAGGACTGTCAGAAGATTGCACAATCCCCAGCTCCTCCATTTTCTTAACCTCCCCCTTTGCCACCCCATGCTTTGGCTTGACCGCAGAGAACTGTGGCATCACAATCGAGGGGAGCTTTGCAGGATGTGAGCAAATTCATCGTCCGAGTGTTTATGGAGTCCAGATGGGAGGCAAGTAGCTTGGCTTCCCCCTGAGTCAGAGTCTGTAAAGTTCTGGCATGCACCATGCACCGTCCCTTGAGGTCGACAAGCAAACAGTGGGCCCGAAGGAAGTCAGCCCCCAGGAGCAGTTGCACCACCGTCACGAGGGTGAAGGTCTAAGTAAAGCGGCTGTTGCCAAAATTAAGGGGAATAGTGCAGATCCAAAAAGTTTGAATGGGGGAGCTATTGGCTGCCCTTAGTGCTGGGCCCAGTTTGCCATTGCAGGCGTCGAGGCCTGTGGCGGTGGGGTGGGGGGGGGGGGGGAGACAAGACGCTTATCTCAGCATCAGTCTCAACCAAGAAACACCTGCCCAACAAGGAGTCCCAGAAGTAGAGGCTATCATGTGGGCAAATCACTGCAGCCATCAACAATGGTTGGCCAGGGTGTTTCCTGGAAACACACAGGGTGGTTGGCATCAATGGGCCTCTGCACCCCATCACTAATGATAGAAGCAAGCTGTCCCGGGGTATTAACGCCACTCCGCTGGTCTTGATCTTGCCAGAAGCTGTTCGTGGAGCTTGCTTATGTGGTCTACTATGGTGCTGGGGACCTCCTTTGCTCTTCAGAGCAGGTCCACCTGGGCTGTTACCCTCCAAGGGTCACTGAAGTCCTCATCAGTGAGCAAGAGGCAGATATGCTCGGGCAGTTGCTCCAGAAAGATCTGCTCAAAGAGCAGGCAAGACTTGTTGCCCTCTGTAGAGAAAGCATTTCATTTATTGGAGCTGACAGGTCCCTGTCCCCCTATCCGTCTATAGGCAGCAATTGGGCAAAATTGCCAGAAGAGCCCAAAGGCAGGGGTTAATAGCTCTTTGAGGGCCTCTTATTTGCCTTGCTCCAGAGGCTGCTGTAGGAAATCTACGACCCTTGCTGTTGTGTCCTGATTGAGGGCACTCACGATGTAAAAGTAGCGGGTGTCATCGGTGGCGATGTGCCAAAACTGGAATGGAGCCTCGGCCTTCTTGAACCACATGTATGGCTCCAACACCAAAAATGGGAGCCTGGATGGTCACTGACTCCGCTAGATCCATCATCTTTGAGTCCAACTGACGGTTGGACCTGTCGGGTTTACCAATGAAGCGTGTGCGCTACATGAGCATGGTGAAGATTAACACGCACACCAAAGCCTTGGAAAATGAGACTGATTTATTGCTCTGGCTGTCGCGCCTATATGGGCCCCAGATGCTGGTGTCAGGGCCCCATGTCATCGGAGCACTGGCCTGGGATTGGCTGGCATTCCCGCCAATTCCCAACTTCCCACCATGCAGAGGGCACCTGGGACAATGGCCAGTGTCACCACCAGGTCCGTGTGGTCATTGGCCATTTTGCGGGCCAGTCCATATCACCACATGTGGGCCATTACAATCTAAATGTTTACCTAATATAATTCATATGGCTCAAACAGGATTTGTAAAAAAAATTACATTCAGCTGATAACATTGTAAGATTAATTTGTTTAATTCATTTAATTAAAAAAATAAGGGATCGTAGCGTAGCAGTAACTCTGGATGCAGAAAAACCTTTTGATTGATCAGAATATAATTGTTTGTTTAACGTATTGGAGAAGCTTGGTATTGGTTCTATGTTTATAAATTGGGTTAAAGCTTTATATAAAAATCCTTTAACAAAAGTCATTATTAATGGCTAAATATCTGCTTCTTTTCCATTAACTAGATCAAGTCGACAAGGTTATCTTTTGTCTCTGGCTTTGTTTATTTTAGCAATTGAACCTTTCGCTGAAGTTATAAGACAAGATTCAAGGATGAAAGAATTAAGGTGATCCAGGAAGAATATAAAATTAATTTGCTTGCTGAAAATGTTTTGGTTTATTTAACTGATCCTACAAATTCTTTGTTCCAACTACAGACTAGATTGAAAGAATACAAGGAAGTTTATGGATATAAAGTAAAATGGAAAACAAAAGTGAGATTGTAAAATGGTTACAAAAATTCAGGTGGCCAGATGTAGGTATTAAATATTTAGGTATTAGAATTGATAATGATTTGAAAAATGTATACAAATTGAATTATCTATCTGTACTTAATAGAATTATTGCAGATTTAAAGAAGTGGAATAATTTACTTATTACTTTAGATGGCAAAGTAAATTGTGTTAAAATGAATATTTTTTCCTAGACCAATATCTTTTTCAATCAATCCCTTTCCCAATTCCTTCAAATTTTTTTAAGGATTTAAATACAGCAGTAAGGACATTTTTATGGAAATATGAAATGCCAAGGGTTTCCTTTGGTAAAATTGACTTGGAAGTATGAATTAGGGATTTTACATCTTCCTCTAAATATTAACAAAGTTTGGTGTTTAAAGGCCACTTTTACTATGGCATAATCAAACAAGGAGGGAAGAGAATCCATGTATTTTTAATAATTAATTAATATTAAATACATGATTTGAAAAATAAATAATATGATATAATCATCCCCATCATCCTGGTCGCACCTCTCTCACTACTACCTTTAGGCAGAAGGTACAGAAGCCAGAATCCCAGTACCTCTTGGTTCAAGAACAGTTTCTTTCCAAAAGCTATCAGGCTCTGAACCTTTCCTTGATACACTAATCATAGATTACTCTGACAGCACTAAAAGACTGTCCGTACTATGGCAAGTCACTGTTTTGCACTAGAGTTACTGTAAATATTTATCTTATGAATTTATCTATGTATCTCAGTTAGTTTACTATCATTATTGTTTTTCTTTGTAAATTCCTGCTGCAGCAAGTAAGAATTTTGAATATGTGCAGAGTACAATGTACCATAAACTCATGATCATTATCCATTTTAGACACTTGCTTTAGCTGTATTTTGTTAGCATTTGACTGAAATAATTGATTGACAGTTAATTTCTCAACTTATTCATAAAAGAGTAAGTTCATTTCATGTTGTCAATATTCAAGAGTTGCCCTGAAATTTCCTGGTTTAAGATTGAATACCAGGACAACAAAAGAGAAAAATCATGCAGTATTTCACAATAAATCACCTTCTTCCTATACTTTCACTTATTACTTTCTATAGAAAAAAAGCTGTCTGCAATTTGAATCATTAAATCAGGCCAGAGAGTCAATTTCCTTTCTATTTGATGTTGATTAGTGTGCTGCCATAACAATGAATATGCTGCACAACCAATAGAGAGAGTTTGGAGAATTGTACATCCAAATAAACATGAAAACCCAACATACGCCTCCATGACCCTATTTGTTTTCCATCAAACGAAACAGAATCTGGATCACAGATGGATGTTTATAATAACTTACTTGTTTTTATTGAAGTTTCCAATATATTTTAAATTATTTGGCCACGTGTAGGTCCCTATTCCATGGAATGTGTTGTCTTTAAACTCTCCTTCATATATTGCACCTGAGGGATACACCAGTTTTCCAGTCCCATTCATCTTTGGAAAAGAAATGCAGAAATAAAATGATGAAATCACAGCATGAGAAATTATCACTGCATTTCTCACCCTTAGAAGATTTAAATCTTTGAGCCACTGGGTGAATTGTACTTCAATTCCATCCACTCAATCGGATTTCACAACCTGTATCTGCAAAATATTATCAGTCACACTTTTGACAGCCTCAACAACTTCTAGAGAATCAGTAGGAATCAGCACAGTGGTCAGAAGTCAAAAGAGATTTTCTGATTTTGATTCCAAAGTAGCACAGACAATTTACATATTTCAAGCAGCTCTTTTGTCAGTCAGTACTTGTTGCATCCTTGAATCTTTCTCCCTGTCTCTCTGGTAATCTCCTTCCACAACAAAATGGTATCTGTTTCGAGCACACACTAGCCCAGTGTTTGCCAATGGCAAACTATCTATCCTCTCAGGTGCTTGACCAGCCTACTCCTGCCCTATTTGTGGAGGAGTCTGGAGTTTCCACAATAGTTTTGTTAGACACCTCAAAACCCACATAACTGGAGTGGAAGCAAGTCATTCTCAATCCTAAAAGAGAGGAAGAATTTGATGCATTGTAAACCCCTACTGTATGTAACAAGGGGAATTGTGACTAAATATTAGGTGTTTAATATAATTTCACTTACATGATACATATATACAACAATCAGTTCATCAACCCAACAGAGAGTCTTTCAACTTTTGTGTGGAGATATAAGTCAGTGATTGACAAGAAAAATGCCTGCTTCTTTTGAGTTCACTTCAGAGATAAGAATAAGCATACCAGTAAGTACATACCCCGATATAATGTACCAGTAGGAAAGTGGCCAACACAATCAGTACAAAGGGGTAAATTGGCAATACTAACAATATGACTCTACTGATAAGAAATTTTCATTAATTTCTTCCCCCCCCCACCCCACCCCGAAAGAGTATTAAAGCCACAACCACCAAGCTGAGGAATAGCTTCTTCCACAGGCAGTGAGACTGCTGTATGACTGATGAACTCTCCAAGACATCACTATTTATCAATACAGTAAAGCCTCTAATTATCTGGAACACCAGCAACTGGCAAAAAAATTGTTGACAAAACTTGATTATTATTTTATTATATATATTTTATTTTTGTTTGTTTTGCAAAAAATATACATATAGATAGCAACATTTTAAATATACGATATATTAAACTTTTTCTCACAAACACAACAAAAACAAAACAATCCCTCCCTCCCCCCTTCCATACATACAGATCTATTCACCATCAGAGATTACATATATTTTTATATAGAATGCAGTGGGGGAAACTACATTTTTGTATATAGTTACTTTTATGTTCCTTTTTATTAATGTATCTGGGTCCTATGTGATTCAGATATGGCTGCCAGACCTTTACAAAAGTGTCCTATTTACTTTTTAAGTTGCATTTGATTTTTGTTCCATAGTTTACAGCTGTCCATTTCCGCAGTCCATCATTCTATAAGTAGAGGGGAGTTGGACTTCCAAGTGATCACGATACATTTTTTCGCTACTGCCAGTGCTATTTTTATAAATGAGATTTGATATTTGGTCCATTTGTTGCTATTTCCACGAAATTACTTAATAGATATAGCTCCGGATCACCTGTTATTCTGGTTTATTTTTCTGTGATTTCTTGCCAAAATGGCCTCATTTTCACGCATGACCACATGGCAAGTTTAAAAAGTTCCTGTCTCAGTCCCACATCGGAAATGAAATTTCAGCTTTTGATCTGTGTAACTTTTGTGGGGTAAGATATGATTGGTGTAAAAAAAATTATACTGAACCAGTCCATATCTTGCATTTATAATTGATGCCATGCTGTCCTAACACCAATCTGACCAGCTTCTTTCTGAAAACACTACACTCAAGTCTGACTCTCATCTTTCCCTTGACTTCTGCAACCCTGGTTTTGCACTTTCGCTCTGGAGAGCATAAGACATTTTTGTTATAAATTTGGATATATTCCCCATCCAAACTGTTCATTCAATTTCATTAATTTCAGGTGGGGGTCAACACTGGTCCCCTATCTTTATATGGTCATGATTATTATGACGGATTTCCATAGTACCTGTTGACCCATCCTTGTGAAATTGATATCAGGACTTCAACACTCAAAAGCCAAACCAAAACTGGAAGTGAATTTTTACTGCTGAACAGAGACCATTAACTGAGTCCACGGCAAAACACAAATACACTGAGCTAGGGGTCAGATTAATTAAATCAGACAAGAAGTGCAACTCCACTCAAACTTGATTTAGAAAGACAAGAACAAGTAATTGAGCAGGAAAGTCTACAGATGCTGTGATTATAGTGTAATACACACAAGTCAGCCAGTCAGCCCTTCAAGCCTGCATCACCATTCAATATGATCATGGCTGATCAAACTATTTCAGTACTGTATTCTGCATTCTCTCTATACCCTTTTATCACTTTAGCCAATAGGGTCACATCCAACTCCCTTTTGAATATATCCAATGAACTGGCCTCAACAAATGTCTATGGTAGAGAGTTTCACAAGTTCACAACTCTGAATGAAGATTTTCTCCTCGTCTCAGTGATAAACGGCTTACCCCTTATCTTCAACCATAACCCCTTGTTCTGGACTTTCCCAATGCCTTGAACATTCTTCCTACATCTAATCTGTCTAGTCATGTCATAATTTTAGATGTCTCTTTGAAATCTCCTTTCATTCTCCTAAATTCCAATCTCTCCAGTCTTTGTACATCAGTTCTGCAATACTAGGAATCAGTCTGGTGAATCTTTGATGCACTTCCTGGAGAGAGGTAGATGCTCTCTGTCCAGTCACATAATTGTGGGATGGTGTGACCAATTTCAGATGGCTAGTCTGTGCTGCAAAGCTCTAGTTCAATAATTACAATAAATAAATCTATCCTGAAAGTGAACCAATATTTTGTTTTCAAAATTGCAACAATCCCATAGGCAAAGTGTTTGTAAAACTAAACCTGCCCATACCCTCTATTTTTCTTTCATCCATGTGCCTAAGAGTTTCTTAAATTCCCCCAATGTTTCAGCCTGGCAAGGCATTCCAAGCATCCTAGCTCGGTGTTTAAAAAAAAAACCTTACCCCTGATGTCTCCCCTAAACTTCCCTCCCTTAACTTTGCATACATGTCCTCTGGTGTTTGCTGATCCTGTCCTGGGATTAAGTCTCCTCTCATCCTTCTAAGCTCCAAAGAGAAATATCTCAGATCTGCTAACCTTGCCTCATAAGATTTGTTTCCCAATCCAGGCAAAATCCTGGTCAATCTCCACTGCTCTCCCTCCATACCTCTCACATCCTTCCTAGAATGAGGTGACTAGAACTGAACACAATATTCTAAGTATGGTCTTAGCAGAGATTTGTAGATTTGCAACATGACCCATCTACTCCTGAATTCAATCCCCCTATTAATGAAGCCCAACAACCCATAGGCCTTCTTAACTATCCTATCTACCTGCGCAGCAACCTTGAGGGATGCATGGATTTGCACCCCAAAGTCTCTCTGTTCACCCACACTCTTAAGTAACTGACCATTAACCTTGTACTCAGCCTTCTGGCTCGTCCTTCCATCACCTCACACTTATCCAGATTGAAATCCATCTGCCACTTTTCTGTCCAATTCTGCATCCTGTCTATATCCACTTGTAACCTTCAACTCCATCCACAACTCCTCCGCAAACTTACTGATCCATCCTTCTGCCTCTTCATCCAGGTCATTTATAAAAATCACAAAGAGCAAAGTTCCCAGAACAGATCTTCGTGGCACTCCAATAGTCACCAACCTCGAGGCAGAATACTTTCCTTCCACTGCTATATTCTGCTTTTTTCCTACAAGCCAATTTTTATCCATGGATCCTGTGACTCATGACTTTCTGATGAGTCTCTCGTGGGGATCCTTGTCAAATACCTTGCTAAAATCTATGTAGACCACATCTACTGCCCTACCCTCATCAATTTTTGTTAACTCCTCAAAAACCTCAATTAGGTTCATGAGGCATAACCTTCCCTTCATAAAACCATGCTGACTATCCTTGAGTAAAGTGTACTTCTCCAAATGCTCATAGATCCTATCCTTAAGAATCCTCTCCATCAGTTTGCACACCACTGGCATAAGACTCACCAGTCTATAATTCTCAGGATTCTGCCTATTACCTTTTTTAAACAAGGGGACTACATTTGCCTTTCTCCAATCGTCTGGCACCTCCCCTGCAGCCAAAGAAGATTCAAAGATCATAGCTACTGCCCTGGCTATCTCTTCTCTCACTTTCCACAGCAGCCTTGGGTATATAGTGTCCAGCTCTGGTGACTTATCAATCTTGATGTTTTTAAGAAAATCCAATATTTCTGCCTCCTTAATCTCAATCTTGTCCACCACACAGGAAACATTCAATTTTTACCTCACTGCGATCAAGGTCCTTTTCTCTTATGAATACTGATGCAAAGTATTCATTTAGGACCTCCCCAACCTCCTCTGCCCCCAGGCATATGTTGCCTCCCTTTTACACCCCAACCTTCATTCTCGTCGTCCTTCTGTTCTTTACATAAGCATAGAATGCCTTGCAGTTCTCCTTAATTTTATATGCTAAGACCTTCTCATGTCCCCTTCATGCTCTCCTGAATTCTTTCTTAAGCTTCATCCTGGCTACCATATACTTCTCATAAGCCCTTCCTGTTTCATGCTTCCTATATCTAATGTATACTTCCTTTTTCCTCTTAACTAGTTGCCTGACCTGTTTTGTCAGCCATGGTTCCCTTTTCCTACCATCTTTTCTATGTTGCAGTGGGATAAACCTATCTTAAACCCTGCACAAATTGTCCCTAAACTTCTTCCATAAATGGACCCCAAGCTTCTCCACATTACTTCTGTGCTTAAACATCACTGGTTTCAGTCTCATGCCTTCATGATTAGCCTTTCCCCAGTTAAAGACTTTCTCAGTTTGACAGTTTTCATCCTTTTCCAGAGCTATGTTGAATCTAAGGTACTTGTGGTCACTCTCACCAAAATGCTCCCCCACCGAGAGGTCTGCCACCTGACCAGGTTCATTCCTCAGAACTTCTCCTCTAGTCAGCTGGCCCACATACTGTGTTAGAAATCCTTTTGCACACACTTGACAAATTCAGTCCCATCTCTCCCTCTTGCAATCAGTGCCAGTCACCCATAATTACAATGCTGTATTTCCCACACCATTCTAAAATTTGCCTGCTTATATGCTCTTCGATGTCCAGAGGGCTATTTGGAGGCCTGTAGACTACTCCCAGCATGGTGATTGCTCCCTTCCTATTTCTGACTTCCATCCATACCGACTCAGTTGACACTCCCTCTGCAGTATCCTCCATTTCTATAGCTGTGATACTATCACTGACCAGTAATGCTTACAGAGAGACATGTGGTCATGAGTTGTGTGTTTGGGACACTTAAAGAAACAGGTTTCATTAGTGATAAAACACAGAGGTGGAATGACTCTGAAATGGACAATTCTGATGATTCTCCTTTTCAGGGTCATTATTATTGAACCACTGTGACATTTGTAATGGTCATTTTGACCGACTCATATCTGGGTAAAGGAAGCAGGATCATTCCGGTATTTGGATCATGCCAGTTTTGATGGTAATTTCAGCTGATCTGTGCCTGGGTTTTGGAAGCATCATGAAAGTCACACACTTAGTTTCTGCTATGCAATGAAGAAGGGAGTTTTGACAACCATTCATGTGAAAAGACATTTCTCTGGAAGCAACTCGAAAAGGATTCGTGAGCTTTCGGCAATCTGATCTCTCAGTGTCTCACCAACTTCATAATTACTTCTGAGCATCAGTTTAAAAATCTGAGTTTCAACACAGGATTTCTGACTGAACTTTGGGAATGACTTTCCAGAATTGCGCCTAAACTGTTTGGGTAATTCACACACACATATATTTGTGCATAGTTGGGGTAGATTTAAGTAAGATGCTATGTTATTGTAATTATTAATAAATATATTGATTTTAATATAACATTTCTGGTGAATTTCTTTTGCTTTTGGCCTGCAATATAACAGGAAATTCAGGTTTCTGTCAGTTTCACAGTTTAATGACGACAAATGTTGATAGATTATTCATCATTTAATGATTAAATTTTGCTTCAAACATCAATAATTAATTGTTTAAACATATTGCTTACCTTATCATTTTTCCATTGCCCTCTGTATATTATTCCATTGGATGTAGTATGAATACCAAATCCATTTCGCTCCAGTCCAACACTGTCAATTCTTATGCATTCACCATCTGTAAAGTTAATGCAGAACATTTCTGATCCAGACAGGTTTAGATGTCTAAGTTAAAACCACAAGTCTGAGGTTGGGGGTCAGATGTAGCAAGACAGTAAATTACTTTGGGTGGAGCTCCCATATCATTTGTCTTTTTTGTCAACTTTTCCTCTGCTGTTCTTTTGATTTGAGGTTGTGGTTATTTATCTGTTACAGTATTATGTTTTAGTCACAAGAACTTTGGTTATCAATTATTTGCCACCGTCAGGACCTACAGGGGAACTAATCCAAGTTCAACAAATGAAATCATTATTTTCACAGGTCTGTGGCATGAATTGTAAATAATTGAATTGAAATGTACATCTCTGATATGGAAAGTTTGACTAGTGGTAACATTTCCTGTTGACCCATTGATATTGTTCCAGATTCTACATCTGTGCAGCTAACCAGAATTTGCAAGTGACTGCAGCCTCTGATGTGGACTCTTTGTGGCTGTTCACACCATTTCCAAACTTTACATGTTGTCTATGTATATGCTTCAAAGCAGAAGGGCACCATTTATGGCAGCTGTGTAAAACTGAAATCTTCAAAAAATGACCTTTTTGCAGGTTTTTTTTTTAAATGCACTTTTGTTTTCAACCATCAGCTAGGTTTCAATGCCATATTGCTAACATGAAGCCAATCTCATGATTTCTAAATTTAATCCCTGCCTAGGGCATAACTAGAATATTGAATAAATACTTACAGAAAGTTATGAAAGACAGTTCCTGTGACAGTAGGAGTACTGATGTTTTAATCAATTAGTTATAATCATTAAATTACCACATCCATCTGTTTGCAGAATACACAATGAAGAACAGTCACCATTTAATCTTTTTTAGAAGGGTCAACATAATAGAACTTTATCAGTCAGTCATGCACAATTGCAACCATTCTACTCTTCCCAATGAGTCAATTTTCTCATAATGAATGAGGCAATAAAAATTATGCATGTATAAAGAAATTGGGATAAATGTGCTAAACAATCTGCTCAAAAAAATTTAAATCTATAAATTTTAAATAGTATATAATTCTCTTCCAGGTGAAACCAGATATAACTGTTGTTTATAATTAAATTAAAAGAACTTTGCTAAAGATAAGAATAAAAATACTGAGTGCAGCAACCACTGGTTGTGGCAAAACTAAACATAATACACAGATTAAACCATACAATTGTTTTCAAAGGATCAAGCAGATATTAATAATTATGAGCAGGAAGAAATTTCAGACAGGATGCAAAAATACATTTTACATCATGCAAGAATTCTGCTTCAGTCATATCAATCATCATTTGAAGTGCATCTTGTTTACTTACCATATCTATCTTCATTAGGGAAGATGACATTCACATTTAAAACTTCAGAAACTGCTTAAAGAAATATAGAAAATTGTCATCTTACCAAGCATACTTGTAGAAATATTAAAGACTTTTAGTGTCAAGATTTTGATATTTATTAAATAAAAGGTGATGCTGCTTTATTAATCTCAATGCTCTAGATATATTTTTTTTTTCTTTGGCTTGGCTTCGCGGACGAAGATTTATGGAGGGGGTAAAAAGTCCACGTCAGCTGCAGGCTCGTTTGTGGCTGACCAGTCCGATGCGGGACAGGCAGACACGATTGCAGCGGTTGCAAGGGAAAATTGGTTGGTTGGGGTTGGGTGTTGGGTTTTTCCTCCTTTGCCTTTTGTCAGTGAGGTGGGCTCTGCGGTCTTCTTCAAAGGAGGCTGCTGCCCGCCAAACTGTGAGGCGCCAAGATGCACGGTTTGAGGCGTTATCAGCCCACTGGCGGTGGTCAATGTGGCAGGCACCAAGAGATTTCTTTAGGCAGTCCTTGTACCTTTTCTTTGGTGCACCTCTGTCACGGTGGCCAGTGGAGAGCTCGCCATATAATATGATCTTGGGAAGGCGATGGTCCTCCATTCTGGAGACGTGACCCATCCAGCGCAGCTGGATCTTCAGCAGCGTGGACTCGATGCTGTCGACCTCTGCCATCTCGAGTACCTCGACGTTAGGGGTGTGAGCGCTCCAATGGATGTTGAGGATGGAGCGGAGACAACGCTGGTGGAAGCGTTCTAGGAGCCGTAGGTGGTGCCGGTAGAGGACCCATGATTCGGAGCCGAACAGGAGTGTGGGTATGACAACGGCTCTGTATACGCTTATCTTTGTGAGGTTTTTCAGTTGGTTGTTTTTCCAGACTCTTTTGTGTAGTCTTCCAAAGGCGCTATTTGCCTTGGCGAGTCTGTTGTCTAACTCATTGTCGATCCTTGCATCTGATGAAATGGTGCAGCCGAGATAGGTAAACTGGTTGACCGTTTTGAGTTTTGTGTGCCCGATGGAGATGTGGGGGGGCTGGTAGTCATGGTGGGGAGCTGGCTGATGGAGGACCTCAGTTTTCTTCAGGCTGACTTCCAGGCCAAACATTTTGGCAGTTTCCGCAAAGCAGGACGTCAAGCGCTGAAGAGCTGGCTCTGAATGGGCAACTAAAGCGGCATCATCTGCAAAGAGTAGTTCACGGACAAGTTTCTCTTGTGTCTTGGTGTGAGCTTGCAGGCGCCTCAGATTGAAGAGACTGCCATCCGTGCGGTACCGGATGTAAACAGCGTCTTCATTGTTGGGGTCTTTCATGGCTTGGTTCAGCATCATGCTGAAGAAGATTGAAAAGAGGGTTGGTGCGAGAACACAGCCTTGCTTCACGCCATTGTTAATGGAGAAGGGTTCAGAGAGCTCATTGCTGTATCTGACCCGACCTTGTTGGTTTTCGTGCAGTTGGATAATCATGTTGAGGATGCTCTAGATATATAATTCCCATTTAACTATTGCTTGCCTGTATTACTCAATGAAATTTTGCACTTTGCACGTCAACAGTTTGGATACAGGTAAAATCACCTAAATCAATTCACCAACGAACATTTACTGACTTTCAAATTCCCCAATGGAAAAGCATGGACTTTTAAATTCATCCCAAGAAAATTAAACGACTATCAAATTCACCGACAGAAAATTCACTGACCATCAAATTTACTAACAATTGAATGTATGAAAATACTAATTTTAAGAGGCATAGCTCATAATATATCATTTCAATTTTTAATGAATGTTGAAGTGTCCTTTAATAAAGCGTTTAATTAGGTGTTAATTGGTAATTCCTGCAAACATTTGTTTAACGAGCCTCCCCTGAGGTTGTTGCTCCCGCGACTGCCTGTGCTAGTTCTCTCCCCCTGCCCGCAACCACCCCGGTGCGCAAGAGGGAGTTCGCCTCTCCCCCTCCCCTCCTCGCTGGAATGCACACTAGTTTCGGGCTAATTTCATGTTGCGATCCTGATCGCTAACGATTCTCTCCCCCAGTCTCCCCAAGAGAGAACACTGCAGTCGGGAGTCGAAGGAGGAAATGGAAGGCAAGCCCGAGGAGGAGCGGTAGGAGAGGAGGGGAGGTGCGGTAAACGACCTTCCCTTGACTCAAACCATTGCCGACAGTCCACATGTAGTTCACCTACTCTGGATTTGAGAGATCCGCGCTCAGGGATGAATCTGTTTTCCCTCCTCCCTCCAACCAACCTAAATCCTTTTGGGGGTGAACGTGGATAAATTATGAAATTGGTGATTTATTTCGTCGGCGAATTGACATCGGTGAATTGATTTCCGTGAATTTACCGCACATCAAACAGTTTGGGTGGCATGAATAGAGGGGAGGAATGTCTTCTCTGACAAAATTGGGAACATGTTCTTTATATGGTAGAAGTCTAAATATCTGGACTGCTCGGGGACTGGGTTGGTCCAGATTTTCCGGATTCTCAGGTAGACTTTTAAAATTCAAATTTAAGGTGGAAAAAAGAAGAGATGAACACATTTGATTATTCATTAACAAATACAGCATGCTTTTATCAAAATGAGTAGTTTTAAAGAAAAATTAAGTCAGCAAACATAGTTGCTTGTTGCCACTGTGCATCTGTGGCACTTACACATGCACACAAAAGCCTGCTGTTTAAAACAAAAAGTTTGAGAGTTTTTGAAAAGTCCGGATTCTTGGTGGGTCTGGATTTATGGCATCTGGATTTTTGGACTTGTACTGTAAACATATTTTCCTGAGATTGAATTTATTACTATCATAGATTGCTTAAAGTATATTGGCTAAATTTAACAAACCTTTGTAATAGCAGCCAGAAAGAAAGTCGGCTTTTTAAAATTGGTAAGAGGAATGATCCAAAAATGAGGTTGAAAAAAAGAATCATTAAAAAAAATAAAGACCACCAACAATTATTGAATTTGAGGCCAGGCAAAAGACAGGCAATGTTATGACAGAAGTTAGAAATTTGATAGACTTTGAAATTGAGTTCTGACTTATGGGAATATTTGGATCAAAGTCAATTATGTGGCCTATCTGATTATTTGCAATGGGCCAAAAAGTATAGCAAAATTGAACATTGTCTGCTGCAACATAAAGACTCAAACCTTATAGTCGAAGGCAATAAGGATTTGCTTTGCTGAATGTTTAACATGGAAAAGTTGAATCATGTTTACAAAGTAACTAAACATGTTTTCCAAAATTTATGCTGATTTAGTAATTGAAACAAGGATATCAATGCAGGACAGAATACTTAATGTTCTAGATTATGCTTTCCTTGGCCTGTGGCTCACGTTCAAGGCTCTGCAGTTCTTATTGAGCTTGAGGTCTCTCCGTTGCAGCCATCGCACAAAGGAGAACAATTTGCAACCCATGAGGGGCACCTCACCATCTTGAATCATAATGATCCAATGTGTTGCTCTCTCAACTAAAGGTTTTGTACAAGTTAAAGGCTGAGAGAGATCTTTCAGTCACAATGTAGAAGTTAACATTACATTGTATCTCTTTATGGCCACCTTTATAGTCTCTATTGATAAGCTTGAGAGACTTTGTAATATAAATCCATGCCAACTTGTACTCAAGATGATACTTCTTAAATTGAATTGGCATGATGAAATATAGATTCCAAGTAAAATTAAGAGAAATAAGTGTTCAATTCCAAAGTACCATCCATTTCCTATATCTAAATATATTCTAACTTTGCCTTAAGTGTGAGGTGTTGTATTTTAATAAATCAAACTATTGTCAGATTTACATGGTGAATGATAGGGCGTGGAGAATGTTGTGGAACAGATGTACAAGTACATAGTTTCCTGAAACTCAGGTGGACAAGGTGGTGAAGAAGATGCTTGGCATGCTTGCCTTCATTGGGGAGGGCGTTGAGGTTAGGACCCAATGATTCAGCTATATAAGGCAATGGATGAGACCATGCTTAACCATAAAACCATATAACCACTTACAGCACAGAACAGGCCAGTTCGGCCCTACTAGTCCATGTCGTAACAAATCCCCATCCTCCTAGTCCCACTGACCAGCACCTGGTCCATACCCCTCCAGTCCTCTCCTATCCATGTAACTATCCAGTCTTTCCTTAAATGTAACCAATGATCCCGCCTCGACCACATCTGTCGGAAGCTCATTCCACATCCCTACCATCCTTTGCGTAAAGAAATTTCCCCTCATTTCCCCTTATAATTTTTCCCCTTCAATCTTAAACCATGCCCTCTAGTTTGAATCTCCCCCACTCTTAATTGAAAAAGCCTATCCACATTTACTCTGTCTGTCCCTTTTAAAATCTTATACACCTCTATCAAGTCCCCTCTCAATCTTCTACACTCCAGAGAAAAAAGCCCCAGTCTGCACAACCTTTCCCTGTAACTCAAACCTTGAAATCCTGTCAACATTCTCGTGAACCTTCTCTGCACTCTCTCTATTTTGTTTATATCTTTCCTATAATTTGGTGACCAAAACTGTACACAGTACTCCAAATTTGGCTTCACCAATGCCTTGTACAATTTCATCATAAATTCCCTACCCTTGAATTCAATACTCCGATTTATGAAGGCCAACATTCCAAATGCCTTCTTCACCACACCATCTGCCTTGAGGATACTATTTACCATCACTCCTAAATCCCTTTGTTGCTCTGCACATCTCAATAGCCTACCATTTAATGCATATGACCTATTTAGATTTGCCTTTCCAAAATGTAACACCTCACACTTATCTGTATTAAATTCCATCAGCCATTTCTCAGCCCACACCTCCAGCGTTCCTAAATCACCTTTTAATCTACGGTAATCTTCCTCACTGTCCACAACACCACCAATCTTTGTATCATCCGCAAACTTGCTTATCCAATTCTCCACCCCTACTTCCAGATCGTTAATATATATATAACAACCAATAGTGGACCCAGGACTGATCCCTGAGGAACTCCACTAGTCACCGGCCTCCAATTGGACAATTTTCTACCACTACTCTCTGACACCTCCCATCCAACCATTGTTGAATCCATTTCACTACCTCCTCATTTATACCTAATGCCTCCACCTATTTTCCTGACCTCCTGTGGGGAACTTTGTCAAAAGCTTTACTAAAGTCTAAATAGACAACATCCACAGCTTTCCCTTCATCAACCATTTTTGTAACCCCCTCGAAGCATGATCTACCCCTGACAAAACTATGCTGATTACTCCCTAGTAATCCCTGTACCTCCAAATATTTGTAAATACCATCCCTCAGAACACTTTTCATCAACTTGCCCACCACAGACATCAGACTCATGGGTCTATAATTCCCAGGTTTACATTTAGAACCTTTCTTAAACAGCAGAACCACATGCGTCACCCTCCAATCCTTTGGCACTACCCCCGTGGCCAGTGACATCCTAAATATCTGTTAATGGCCCCACTATCTGTCCACTAGCCTCCCTGAGTGTCCTTGGGAATATTTTGTCCGGTCCCGGAGACTTATCCACCTTTATCTTTTTCAACACAGTCATCACTACCTCCTCGGTTATCCTTATATGCTTCATTACCTCCCCACTATTTTTCTTTACCTCAACTGGTTCAATATTTTTTTCCCTAGTGAATACCGAGGCAAAGAAATCATTCAAAATTTCCCCTATTTCCTTTGACTTCTCACTCAGCCTACCCTCACTATCTACAAGGGGTCCAATTTTATCCCTCACTAATCTTTTACTTTTAATGTACTTATAGAAACCCGCTGGATTTATTTTTACTCTGTCTGCCAAAGCCTCTTCGTGCCTTTTTTTGGCCTTTCTAATTTCTTTCTTAAGATTCCTTCTACACTCCATGTAGTCCTCCTTCAAATTGTCAGCTCCCTGTTCTTTATACCTTTTGTACACCTCCCTTTTTCTCCTAACCAAATTTCCAATATTCCTCGAAAACCAAGCCTCCCTATGACTTCCAGCCTTTCCTTTGATCCTCACTGGGACATAAATACTCTGTACCCTCAAAATTTCTTTTTTGAATATCCTCCACTTTTCATTTACACCCTCATCTGAAAATATCCTGTCCCACTCAATACTCCCCAAATCCCTTCTTATTCCTTTGAAATTTGCTCTTCTCCAATCCAGAACCTCAACTTTAGGCCCCTCCTTGCTCTTCCCTAAAACTACCTTAAAACTAACAGAATTATGATCACTAGACCCAATTGGATCTCCAACATTAATGTCTGATACCTGACCTAGCACGTTCCCTAACAGGAGATCCAGTATTACCCTGTCCTGAGTCGGTTCTTCTACTAATTGATTCAGAAAACAATCTTGAACACATTTAACGAACTCTAGCCCATCCAGCCCTCTAACTGTATGGGTATCCCAATCAATGTGAGGGAAGTTAAAATCTCCCATGATCACTACCTTATGATTCTCACACATATACATTATCTCTCCACACATTTGTTCCTCTACTTTTCTTGACCGATTTGGTGGTCTGTTTCTTTCTTTGGCTTGGCTTCGTGGATGAAGATTTATGGAGGGGTAAATGTCCACGTCAGCTGCAGGCTCGTTTGTGGCTGACAAGTCCGATGCGGGACAGGCAGACACGGTTGCAGCGGTTGCAGGGGAAAATTGGTTGGTTGGGGTTGGGTGTTGGGTTTTCCTCCTTTGTCTTTTGTCAGTGAGGTGGGCTCTGCGGTCTTCTTCAAAGGAGGTTGCTGCCCGCCGAACTGTGAGGCACCAAGATGCACGGTTTGAGGCGATATCAGCCCACTGGTGGTGGTCAATGTGGCAGGCACCAAGAGATTTCTTTAGGCAGTCCTTGTACCTCTTCTTTGGTGTACCTCTGACACGATGGCCACGCACCCTCATGTCTCCTTCACCCCTCAATTCCACCCAAACAACCTCACTGGATGATCCCTCCAGACCATCTTGCCACCTCACGGCAGTAATGTCCTCCTTAACAAGCAGAGTAACTCCTCCCCCTTTTTTACCCCCTGATCTATCACATCTAAAACAAATGTATCCTGGAACGTTAAGTTGCCAGTCCTGCCCCTCTTTTAGCCAGATCTCACTAATTGCCACAATATCGTGACCCCAAGTATCTGTCCATGCTCTAAGCTCATCTACCTTGTTCACTATGCTTCTTGCATTAAAATATATGCATTTCAGAGAATGACCCTCACATACATTCTCTTTTCTACCTTCTAACCTAATCTCCATCCTACCTTTGTTATCGTTGTTATTCTTATCTAGGTGGTCATGCTCCCTTGACACTGCTCTCACACTCTGTTCCCCACACCACTGCCAAACTAGTTTAAACCTTCCCCCAAAGCTCTAGCAAATCTCCCTGCCAGCACATTGGTCCCCCTCCAGTTCAAGTGGAGTCCGTCCCTTTTGTACAGGTCCGACCTTCCCCAGAAGAGATCCCAATGATCCAGAAATCTTATCCCTTGCCCCCTGCACCATCTCTTTAGCCACACATTCATCCTCCACATCCTCCTATTTCTACCCTCACTAGCGCGTGGCTCCGGCAGCAATCCAGAGATTACTACCTTGGAGGTCCTGTTTTTTAACATAATCCTGTTTCAGGACCTCATCCCCACTTCTAGCAAAGTCATTGGTCCCCACATGGACCACGACTTCTGGCTGTTCTCCTTCCCCTTGCAGAATGCTATGGACTCGATCAGAGATATCCCTGACCTTGGCACCAGGGAGGCAACATACCAACCTGGATCCCCGATCTCGTCCCACAAACCTTCTATCTGTCCTTCTGACTAACGAGTCCCCAACTACAAGTATCCTGTTCTTATCCCTCCTTCCCTTCTGAACCTCAGGGGCAGCCCCCGTGCCAGAGACCTGACCCCTATGACTCGTCCCTGATAGGCTGTTCCCCCCAGCAGTATCCAATGCAGAATACATATTGCTGAGTGGCACTTCCACAGGGGTACTCTGCACTGGCGCTCTCCCTCCTTTCCTCACAGTCACCCAATTCCCTGACTCCTGCCTTCTAGGGGTGACTGTCTCCCTGTAACTCCTCTCTATCACTGCCTCTGCTTCCCTTATGATTCTCAGTTCATCCAACTGCAGCTCAAGCTCCTTAACACGGTCACTCATTATATGCAATTGGATGCACCTTTTGCAGGTGTAGTCATCAGAAACAGCTGTGCTATCTCTGATTTCCCACATCCCACAATTGGAGCACTTAACTACCCCAACTGACTCCATTTCTTCCTTTTTTAATATAAATACCCTTCCCACACAAGTAGCTCCTTCTCGCCGAAGTCCCTCGAGCCAAAGTCCTAAGATCCCACTCCTTCACTGGGCCACAGTCCCTCGAGCTAAAGTCCTAAGACCCCACTCCTTCACTGGGCCACTCACTCACTGCGCTGCTCCTCGCTGGCCGCTCCCTCCCTTTCTACTCCTTTTATTAGCCCTTACCAATTAACCCGAATTAACTCTTGGCTCCTCCTCCTCTCACCCGACACCAGGCACAGACTCACTGTCTTCTCCAACCCCGAGTCTGACCTTAGAGTACTTAGAGTGCTGTGTTTAGTCTTAGCAACCCAGCTATAGGAATGATATCAATAAACTGTATGGGATGCAGAGGAGATTAACCAGAATGTTGTGGGACTGGAAGGCTAGAGTTAAAGGAGGAGGTTATATAGGCGGAGTCTTTATTCCTTGGGGCACAGGAGACTGAGGAGTAATCTTATAGAAGTTTATAAAATCCTTAAGGGCATGAATAAAGTGAATGCTCAGTCTTTTTCGCAGGGTTGATCACTTTAGAACTGGAACTCATTGATTTAACGAGAGGGGAGATATTTGAGAGGGACCTAAGATACAACATTCCACTCAGAGAGTGGTCCAAATCTGGAACAAGCCACCAGAGAGGAAACTAAAGAAGCGGGGTATAATTTTGGCATTCAAATGAGGTGTGGACAGATTTATGGATAGGAAGGTCTTAGAAGGATATGGACCAAATGCAGGAAAATGGGACTATCCCAGATGACTGGGTTGGCATGGACAAATTGGATTGAAAGGCCTATTCCATGCCAGATGACTCTAGAAATGTTCAAAGTTATTCAACTGGGAAAACTAATAATTCTCTTTTTTTTTTAAAAAAGGTACTAAAACAGATACAAATACAGTAACAGTAGGAGACTGAAGAAATCTTACCTTTTTCTTTGGATTGAGCTTCCTTTTTTGGCTTCACTATACCAAGAAGACAAGCATGCAGAGTTAATGGCAAATTAAAATCTTGTGACTCATACATTACTGCACAATAAATTCAAAAATCTTATTCTATTAATATTATCTATTAAAAACAGTAGATAAGCCCAAATCAATTATTTGCATTACCAGACATTTCTTCCCCTCTCTGCCTTCCACTGAGATTGCTCCCTTCATTACTCCTTTCTCCACTTATCCCTTCCCACTAATCACACCCAGGCACCTACCCCTGCTACTACAGGAAGTGTTACACTTGCACCTACACCTCCTCCCTCATCACCATTCGGGTCCCAAACAGTCCTTACAAGTGAAGCAACACTTCATTTGTGAATCTGCTGCATTCAGTGTTCCCATTGTGGCCTTCTCTACATCAGAGATATTGGAGGCACACTGAGAGATAATTTCATTGAGTATCTTCTTTCTGTCCACAGCAATGACTGTGATCTCCCAATGCCCAACACTTTCAATTCTGCACCCCTCTCCCACGCCACCATGTCATTACATCAAGGGAGCGGTCATCATCAGAGTGGGCAGAGCAGCTCAACAGGCTACAGTGAAGAGGTAAGAGGCGAGGGATAGTAGGAGTTGAAGTAAGAAAGGGCCACCTTATTCAAGGGACAAAATGATTCAGCGGGTAGGCTGAATTCTATATCATATATTTTGTCCCTGCAGTCATAAACAATGGGAATGGCAGCCAAGCCAGGGGAATGCTCCTCTTGCAGAATGTGGGTTGTCAGGGAAGCCAGCAGTATCCCTGATGACTTCATCTGCGAGCAGTGCATCCAGCTGCAGCTCCTGACAAGCTGAGAGAGAGTGACAGGCAAGAGTTACAGGGACACTATCACACCTAGGAAGCAGGAGGAGGGTAGATGAGTGACATTCAGGAGAGGGAAAGGATGTAGACAGTGCAGGGCATCCTTTTGGCTATTTTCCTCAATAACAAGTACTGTACATTATTTTGGATACTGTTAGGGGGGACAACCTACCATACATAGCCACAGCGATCAGGTCTCTGTACGGAGTCTGATCTTGTGGCTAAAAAGGGAAGGGAGGAGAAGATGTGAGCTGTAGTGATAGGGGATTCCATAGTTAGGGGGACTGATAAGAAGTTCTATGGAAGAAATTGAATATCTGGATGGTATGTTGCCTCCCTGGTGCCAGGTTGCGAAATATTTCAGATCGAGTTCACGGCATTCTCAGGAGGGAGGGTGAGCACCAGATGTCGTGGTCCATGTAGGGACTAATGTCATTGATAGGAAACGTGAGGAGGTCCTGCAAGAAGAGTTCAGGGAGATAGGTGCTAAGTTGAAGGACAGGACTTCCAGGATTGTGATCTCAGGATTGCCACATGCTAGTGAGGTTAGAAATAGGATGATAATGCAGCTTAACATGTGGCTAAAGACATGGTACATGAGGGAGAGCTTTAGGTTTCTGGATCATTGGGCTCTCTTCCAGGGAAGGTGGGACCTGTTCTGATGGGACGGTTTGCTTCTGAACTGAAGGGGAACTAATATCCTTGTGGAAGGTTTGCTAGTGCTGCTCTGGTGGGTTTAAACTATATTTTCAGGGGGATCACCCAATAGTCATTGAGAATTGGAGGAGCATATCTGTAGAGAGATAGCAGACAGCTGAAGGAAACAGAAGTTTGTGATAGTAGGGGATTTTCATTTTTCATATGTTGACTGGATGGTTTGGAGTTTGTCAAATGTGTTCAGGAAAATTTTCTAAATTAATATATAGAAGTACCAACTAGAGATAATGCAATACTGGATCTCCTTTTAGGGAATAAGACAGGACAGGTGACACAAGTATGTGTAGGGAAACATTTAGGGTCCAGTGATCATAATGCCAATAGTTTAAAGTTAATTATGGACAAGAATAAGTCTAGGCCTCAGATTGAGATTCTAAATTGGAGAAAGGCTAATTTTGATGAAATGAGAATGGATCTACTAGAAAGTATGGATTGGGATGTTGTTTTCTGGCAATATGTGCGAGCTCAGTGGAGGACCTTCAAAGGTGAAATTTTGAGAGTACAGAGTGTTACGGAGTCCAGAGGACCCCAAAAACCAGCACAATAGATATGCACTACAACACAGGGTTACTTAAACAAAAATAGTTTTTAATTATATTTGAACAAGAAAACAGAATTAAACTTTAACTTATTACTTATCCTACTTACTTAACCTAACCTACTTAATCCTCCCTCTAATACTAAGCATAGGTGTGTGTAATGAATATTTAAGATTAGAAAAGTTATTTGGATCACAGTCCAATCTCACTGGTTGCAGGCAATTCTTGTACTGTGCACAGAAGTTAGCATTAACAAAGTTCACCAGTCTGGTGCTTAACAGGCAAATGGTTACCACTCAGGAGGGTTCTTGCTGGTTTTCAGAGAGAGATTCCTTTTCCAGGACATCCGCATCTGATTCCTTCTCAATCAGTCTTGCTGACGAAACTTGGCCCCTTCAGGGTTCTCCAGATGATCCTCTTTCTTTCAGGTCACCTTTCAGACCACTAATCTTCTCCATTGACCAAGCAGCCTTTCAAAATTTGCCAGCTTGTCCTTCAGGAACTGATTTCTGTGTCTCTCCTCTCTGTTTTCCACCCTCCCTGACAGAAAAACTGTTCTCCTCTGCCTGTAAAGATCACATGCTCTCCCAGGCAAGCTGCTGTCAATACTTAGTTGCCTCCTGCAAAAAGCATTCTGCAAAAGTCCTGCAAATATTCTGAGTTTTAAAATGTGTGTGTGTGCAAGCTGCTCTAACAATTCCTCCTAATCCACCTCTAAATACCCTGACACAAGAGTTTGTATGTTCCTGACAGAATTAAAGGCAAGATTTGCAGCCATAGGGAAGCTTGTTTTTGAAGGATATTGGTGATCTGGTTCAGAAGAAGAGAGAGGTGTATAGCAGGTAGAGGCAATATGAAGCAAATGAGATACTTTTTTTTAATTATAATTTTTTATTTTTCACACCATAAACCACATTAACCATGATACATACTTTTTCCTTTTCAAATATATACAGTGCCATTTTCTCCCCCCCCCCCCCTCCCATCCCACCCTCCCTACCTCCCCCCTCCCGTCCATTTAAAGTACAAAATCTAGGATACATTAAACCAGTCAAACAATGTTGTCATTCAATAAAAATAAACAAGAAATTCCACTGAGTCAATTCTTTTCATTTTCTTCTCCTTTCGTTAATTTAGGTAGTGAATGTCCCCGGTAGGTTTTCGCTATTGTGTTTCATGTAAGGCTCCCATATTTGTTCAAATATTAAGCAAATGAGATACTTGAGGAGTATAAAAATTGCAAGAAAACCCTCAAGAAAGAAATCGGTAAGGCTTAAAAAAAGACATGAGGTTGATTTGGCAGATAAATGTGAAGGAAAATCCTAAGGGTTTCTACAAGCATATTAAGAGCAAAAGTATAGTGAGGTACAAAATTGGTCCCCTTGAAGATCAGAGTGGTCATCTTTGTATGGACCCAAAAGAGGTAGGAGAGATCGTAATTTTTTTTCTTCAGTGTTCACTCAGGAAACAGACAGAGTTGTGGGAAGTAAGGAAAACAAGCAGTGAGGTCATGGAACTTGCAAAGATTAAAGAGGAGGAAGTGCTTGCTGTCAAAGTAAATAAGAGTGGATAAATCCCCAGGGCCTGATAAGATATTCCTTCAGACCTTGAGAGAGGCTTGTGTAGAAATTTCAGGAGCTCTAGCAGAAATATTTAAAATGTCCTTAGCCACAGGTGTGGTGCCAGAGGATTGGAGGGTAGCTCACATTGTTCTGTTGTTTATAAAAGGCTCCAAAAGTAACACTGGAAATTATAGGCTAGTGAGCCTGATGTCAGTAGTAGGTAAATTATTGGAAGGTGTTCTAAGAAATCAAATATACAATTATATGGATAGCCATGGACTGATTAGGGATAGTCAACATTGTGTGGGTGTGGTAGGTCATGTTCAACCAATCTTAGAGTTTTTTGAGGAGGTTACCAGGAATGTTGATGAAGGAAAGGCTGTGGATATTGTCTACATGAACTTTAGTAAGGCCTTTGACAAGGTCCCACATGAGAGATTAGTCAGGAAGGTTCAGAAGGTGGGTATTCATGTTGAAGTAGTGAAATGGATTTGACAATGGCTAGATGGGAGAAGCCACAGTGTATTGATGGATGATTGCTTCTCAGACTGGAGGCCTGTGACTAGTAACATGATTCAGGGATCGGTGTTGAATGACATATGCAGTCATATCATATGAGCAGACAAACAAAATACATAGATCACTTAACAGATGTTTACAGCACATCAATCTAATTTGAGTTCTGTACATAGAAGCATCACAGATTTGTGCACCCAATTAACCTTATTCTAACCAATATGCAGTCACCTGTATACTCTTCTTCATATGCCCATTGTGACACTTTCAAGCTTAAATAGGAGAGGATCAGAGTAAATCTTATTGAATTTATCACTGTGTCATCACAATATATGCACTTGTATAGAATCACAATCTTATAATGTATACATTGCTTCAATTACATGTAGAATGCACCGAACTCTTCCTCACCACTGAGATTACGGGGAGTATCTTTAATCTTGGTTAACCTTTAGTTTGGTTTGCAAATGACGCTAAGATTAGAGGTTTTGTGGGCAGCGAAGAAGGTTTTCAAAGCTTGCAGAGGGATCTGGACTAGCTGGAAAAATGGAAGATGGAATTTAATACAGACAAGTGTTAGGTTTTGCAATTTTGAAGGACAAACCAAGAAAGGACATATACAGTAAATAGTAGGGTGCTGAGGAGTGCAGTAGAACAGAAGGTCTTGGGAATACAGATACATAATTCCTTGAAAGTGGCATCACAGTTGGATAGGGTTGTAAAGAGAGCTTTTGGCATATTAGTCTTCATAAATCAAAGTATTGAGTATAGGAGTTGGGATGTTGTGGTAAAGTGTATAAGACATTGGTGGGGCCAAATTTGGAGTATATAGTGTGCAGTTTTGGTCACCTAACTGTCTCCCTTTCTTCCTCATATCTCTGCCTCCTTTCCTTCATCTGGAGAGGCGGAGAGACGAGGTCATCCCTTGGAACCTGAGTGGGCCAAGGGTACCAATGTTGGGGAGGTTGGGCTGGGTAGTCATGATGCTGGGGGAGGGGGGGGGGCAGCTGGTGGAAGATCCCTGGTTGAGACTGTCTTCACAATCACTGGGCTACCTGATGTAGGTGTAGTTCTGGTTGGCATGGAGGAGGAGCATCTGCTCGACCAGCGGTTCGGACTTGTGGGCCTGCAAGTGTTTGCGGATGAGTACCGGTCCCGGAGATGCAAGTCAAGCTGGGAGGGAAACCCCAGTTGCCAATTTCCTTCCCATTGACAGTGATGCCCATCATTGAGTCCATGGGGAATATCCCTTTTTAAAGTGGTGGATGCTAGGACCATCTCAGGGTCCAAGTCACTGCTCCCCGATGGATGAAGTGAGTAGCAGTCAGCAGCTTCCTTCCAGGGCATGGGGTGCGTTGGGTAGGTGATCGGGTATCCACCCACGTCATCCTGTCTGTGCAGTCAGAGCCTGGCTGGCACAAGATGGCAGTGCCCAGTGGATGCCCGTGATGTCGGTGTGGTTGGGCGACCCAACCGGCAGCGAAGCGGGAAGTGATGTCTTCGGAGCAGGCAGAAGTCATCCATTGGAAGATGGCGGCACCCGGAGTGAGCACACTGCAGCTGGGTGCAGGTTGGTGGCTGGGTCATGGAGCGAATCTCCTTGACTGTGTAGGGTAGGTTGTGCGCCTTCACAAAATGGGCAAACCTAGTGACCCCTGGATGACAGAGCGCCTCATGGAGTTTCTGTAGTCTCTCCATCTGTACGCTGGCGCACGTCCCCCTGGAGAGCGCATCTGGCGGGTCGTTGAGCTTACCAGGCTGGTACAGGATGTCACAGTTAAAGGTGGAGAGTTCGATTCTCCATCTGGCGATTTTGTCGTTTTTTTTATCTTACCTCGCTGGGTGTTGCTGAACATGAAGGAGACCGTGCATTGATCAGTCAACAGTGTAAAGCGCCTCCCAGCGAGGTAATGTCTCCAACGACGCACCGCTTCAACTATGGCCTGGGCCTCCTTCTCGACCGAGGAGTGTCTACACTCTGGACCCTGGAGGGTTCTGGAGAAGAAGGCTACAGGCTGACCGGCCTGGTTCAAGGTGGCTGCCAGGGTGAAGTTGGATGTATTGCTCTCGACTTGAAACGGGATAGACTCATCGATCGCGTGCAGTGTTGCAGCAGGGATGTCGCATTTGATTCAATCGAAAGCCGTTCTGGCTTCGGTCGAGAGGGGAAAGGAGGTGGTCTTGATAAGAGGACGCGCCTTGTCGGCGTAGTGTGGAACCCATTGGGCGTAATATGAGAAAAAAGCCCAGGCAGCATTTGAGCACTTTCTGGGTATGGGGGGGGGGGGGTAAGTCCATTAGGGGACGCATGCGGTCAGGATCTGACATCACTACCCCGTTCTCCACCACGCAACCTAGAATCGTGAGTCGTGTGGTCCGGAAGACACACTTGTCAAAATTGTAGGTCAGGTTCAGCCGACTGGCAGTTTGAAGAAATTTGTCTAGGATGGCGTCGTGGTCCTGTGTGTTGTGGCTGCAGATGGCGACATTGTCCAGATAAGGGAAGGTAGCGGTTAGCCCGTTCTGGTCCACCATCTGGTCCATTTCCCGCTGGAAAACCGCGACACCATTCGTGACCCCTAATGGTACCCTGAGAAATTGATACAGCCGCCCATTCGCTTCGAAGGCCGTGAATGGTCGGTCCTCACAGCGGAACGGGAGCTGGTGGTAGGCCGAACATAGGTCAATGGTGGAGAATATGCGGTATTGGGCAATCTGGTTCACCACATCCGTGATGCGTGGCAGGGGGGTACACATCCAGGAGCGTGAAGCGGTTAATGGTCTGGCTATAGTCGACCATCATCCGTAGCTTTTCCCTGTTCTTGACAACCACCACCTGGCTCTCCAGGGAGTTGAACTGGGTTCAATGATGCCCTCATCCAGCAATCTACGCACTTCACTCCTAATGAATTGCCTGTTTTCGTAACTATATTGCCGACTTTTGGTGGCCACAGGCTTCCAGCCAGGGGTGAGGTTTGCGAAGAGTGCTGGCGGGGCAATCCGGAGTGTGGAAAGGCTGCAGGAGTGGCCCCGGGGCACGGGGGCACGTTGCTCGGGTGCTTCAGGGGTGGGGCGATGGCAGACTGAGAGGGGGGCATGGGGTCCCCCAAAGTGTAGGGACACCGTTCGAAACTGACATTGAAAGTCTAATCCCAGCAACACTGGGGCACACAATTGGGGAAGGATGAATAATTTGAAGTGGGTGACCGTTATGCCCTGTACTTCCAGCGTGGTGAAGCAATACCCCTTTATCCCGGTCGAGTGCGACCTAGTCGCTAATGAGATCCTCTGGGTAGTGAGGATAATGTCAAATCCGCAACGGAGGGCCAGATCTGGCCGGATAAAACTGTCAGTTGACCCAGAGTCAAATAAGCAATTGGTGTCATGTCCATGCACTTTAATCAGTTCCATTGCTTTAGTGAGGGGATGAGAGCATTGCTGATTTAGTGTTATAGAAGCAGCCACTGATCCTGTTGACAGGGGAATTCCGCGTGTTGATGTCACGCAACGGGATGACATCATAGACTCAGTCAGCACTGGAAGAGCAGGTTGGAGGTACTCCCGGAGGTGCTGTTGTGGTGGCATCGGCAGATGAACGGTAGTGGGGGTTGTTGCTCGTGGTTGGTGGTGAGTAGGTTGTCTCCGGGGGTGGCTGTGGCGGTGGCAGCGGTAGCATTAGCCCGGGGAAGGTCGTGACCGTAGCAATAGTGGGCGCTACAGTCAGGACCGAGGCCAGGTCGAGTGTTCCTCACGGGGGCGAGAGGCGGGCCAACATCATGGTTGCGAGAGTGGGCTGCCCCTTCCAGGTTCGGCATCTCCGTGACATCAGGCGTTGCCGTGCAGGGGAGCCCTCGCTCTCATTGGACGAGAGCTCTGGGGAAGAAGAGTTTGAATGGGATAGTGGCGGTTGGGCTTCACACGAGGCACTGTGTTTGCCGGCGGCCATTTTAGACCTACAGACTGCAGCAAAGTGCCCGTTTTTAAGGCACTTCTGGCACCTGGCTTTTCTTGCTGGGCACTGGGCCCTGCTGTGCTTGACCCTCCCGCAGAAATAACATTTTAGGTTCGCAGGGGGCAGTGTAGCAGCAGCCGACATGCCGTCAGTATATCGGGGGTGGTAGGGTAGACGGGCACTCTACTCACATCAGAACGTGGGGTCCAGTCCCTAGAGAACTCGTTTGACTTTAAGGCTGCATCCTCCATTGTGATTGCAATCCGGGCCACGTCCTCTCGTTTTTCTACCCTTTGTTTGAGCAAGCGCAGCCTCACTTCCTTCGATCGGAGCCCGGCCACATAGGCATCCCAGACGAGATCATTTGTGATCTCGGCAGCAGTTTTGTCCACACAGTTAGTCCTTGTCCAATACCTTTACTACTTGTAAAATGCCCTGCTGGACTCGCCGGGCTGTTGCTTCCTCGACGCAAGCACAAGCCGGGCATGAACTCTGTACTATCACAGTCCTACCATAATTTGACTGGCGATAGAATTAGTGGGTCAGAGTTAAATTAACGATAAAAAAAATTATAGAACTCCTATTGATAGCGTCGTTATCTAACTATACAAAAATCCTATTGAAAAAAAATCTAAGAAAGGGAAAGGCCTCTGAGCAGTTACCGGCGGCTTGATTCACAAGTGAAACACGAAAGTCTGCAGACGCTGCGAATTCCGTAAAAGCACAGAAATGCAGGAGGAATTCGGCGTCCAAAGGAGGAGGAGGACCTTGAAGATGGGCTCAGTCGCGAAACATCCCTCCTCTGGGCGCTGCGACACCCGCTGAGTTCCTCCTGCATTTATACTGACGCTATTAACAAGGCCGGGAGGGTCAGCAGGCGTTGACCGACGGCACTCACCCGGCATCTTAACTGAGCTTCCGCTGGATTTAACCCGGGTACCAGACAACCCAAACCCGAATTTAAAGCTTGTGGGTGACGAGGTCGACGCCGGCCGTTTCCATGGTGACCAACAGACTGCTTGACCCGGAACTTCGTGAAGGAGAAACTACTTCCGGAGCATCGGCGTTCATTGACGGAGCCGGTATCGAAGGAAGTGAGTCAGAATTGGGGAGCATATGTAGGGGGTGACGTGCAGATTGCTGTGGGGTTTGGTGATGATTTTTATACCCTAACGTGATTTCCTCTTCCCAAAGAAGCGTCAAAAATTTTCGGGCCTTGTTGAAGTTTAAAGCATTTCCAGCGCCGGAGGTTGGACCAATTTTCCACAAAATTACGCTATGTTCATGCAGGGTTAGCTGTGACTCTGTTCACAATACTTGAATCTGAAGTTGGAGCTGCAATCTATCAGGTGAGATATTCAACAGAGATCTCAAAAATCCTGTCGTACTATTTGGAGGAAGAGCAAGGGAGTTATCTGTCAATCAGCATTGTTTCGGTAAAACTCCAATAATCCAGCATCTGTGGAAAAGTGATGCAAGGGGTGGGATATATCTGGAACAAAATAAACGAGCTACTGGAGAAATGTAGTGGTTTAGGCAGCATCTGTGGAGGGAAAGGAGTAGCTGACGTTTCAGATTGAGACCCTGCATTAGGACTGCGTGTAAAAGGGAGATGTCCAGTATCAAGACGTGAAGTGGAGGGGTGAGGCAAGAGTTAACGGATTGAGTTTTTTTTCTCTCTTTCCCATATGCTAATCATCCACTAACTCAACTTTCTGGGTTCCCCATCTCTTCTCCCTATTCCGATCTGTCCACCATCCCTCCATTATGTGGTAACCCTCATCGCCTGCTTTCTTATCAGATTCTATAACCTACAGTCCTGAGTAATCTTCACTTAATACTCCCCAGCCTGCACTGACCCAACCTTCCCTCTCCCAGATCTATTTGCCAATCAATCATGCCTCTCCTGCATTCACCTAGCACTTACAAGTTCCTGCCTCACCCACTCCTCCCCCTCACCTATTTCAAGGTTCAAATTATTGTCATGTACTGTAATAAAAGCAGTGTCATATTACACAAAATTGCCTTTGCTGTAAAGCAAACAGATTCACCATCAGCAGAAATTGTCTGAGAAGTGTCTCTTACAGTCAGAGAAAGAGAAACAATAGAGAGTTCCCCTCCCCCAGAGTCACCGAGTGACCGTGGATTTGCCTCCAGTGCTCCTGCAGCCATACAGAGTCCAGTCCAAACCATCAGCAACCCAACACAAAATTTGAACCTCTGATATGATTAGAAACCTTTCAGCAACCTTGGCACCCTCTTGCATCCTGGTTCTGATACCTGGTGTTATATATTTAGGATAATGTGAACTATTTTGTAACCACATAAGATAACACCCTTCTCACTGTAGTAACAGTGCACCACTGTGGGGCATATGCATATGTATAGAGTGTGTGAACAGTTTCCTGAGATGGTGGAAGGCAACAGTAAATAAAATCTCTTCTGACATTTGAATCTTCCCAAGTAAAACAGAGACATAACATGGTGGCAGCGGTATAAGAGAACAGGAATAAACCCATACAATTGATTGTAAGTCACTGAAATATGAAGGGGGAAGAAGAAAAAATACTGAAAAAAAAAAATGGCTGGAGAACAGCAGTTCACCCAGTGATGGACTGGGAGACTGAAGACATTGAATCGTTTAAAAAGTTTCAGCAGAAGTGCAATTTATCATTCAAAAGCTATTTTAAAAATGCAACAGCAGAGGAGAAGGTTAGTTATATGCTTCGCTGGACAGGTAAGCGAGGCCTTGACTTGCTTAATAGCTGGAAACTTACAGAGGTGGAGAAAAATGGTCCAGAGCTGATATTTGCAAAGTTTGCTTCTCACCTTGAACCCAGGTCTAATCATAGAATTAAACGCTATGAATTTCAAGGATTAGCGCAAGAGACTGATGAACCTGTTGATAACTTCCTCACTAGACCAAAAATTGTTGCTGAAAAATGCAGATTTAAGTATATAGAGGAAAGGTTAGTTGATCAACTAATATGGGCGAATGCCCATCTTGAAGTACAAAAGTCTCTTGCAGGGAAGGATAACTTGAAGCTGGCCAAAGCCAGAGCCTTCAAAGCCACGAGGACACAAATAAAATCCCTATCTATGCAGACCCACCCACAGTGAAGAGAAGGAAGGGTTGATGCTTATAAAGAACACAATCAAAAAAAGTGCAAACGCCCCAAGATCTGCAGGAAGTGCGGCAGACAACAACCTTTCGATGACTGAAACAAATTCCTTGCATACGGTTCTGAATGTAGAGCCTGTGGTAAAGCAAACCATTCAGCGAAGATGTACAAGTCTGGTATGAAGAAAACAGCAATACCAGTGAAGAAAAAAAGACAAGCAGACAATCCACCATATTAAAGGAAACAATGAGGACTCCAACACCCAGATACTGGGCATAGAATCCATACATCTTCACGAGATTACGGGTGAGAGGAAAGAAGGAAGCGAGTTGCACATGAGGATCCAAATACAGAGGACAATCCAGAACAAGCCTACGATATTTAACCCAAAATGGATACTGGATCACAAAGCAACATCCTTCCACTTAGACTCTACCACCAGATGTTCCCAGAGAACATAATAAAAGGGTATCCAAAAGTCGGTGCATTGGAAACAGCAAATGTCACAATAATGGCCTATGGTGGACCCATGATCTAGCAGCTAGGGAGGGCTAAGATCAATGGCTACCATAAGGGAAAGAACATCCTCTGTACATTCTATGTGGTAGACGCAAATGGACCAGCAATTCTAGGTCTGGTAGCTGCCGGGAGTTGCAATTGATCTCTGTCAATTATGAGATCCAGATGAAGAAGATATCCAAAAGGATCAACAGAGACACTCCATTGGAGAACTGACCTCCAGTCACAAACAAGGCTGAGCTCATTAGCATGTGTCTGGAATGCTTTGATGATTCAGTTGGATGCTTTGGAGACTTTGAATATCATCGTCATTGATCCAAACTGCAAACCAGTTGTCCACGCTCCAAGGACAGTACCACTAGAGCTTAAGAAGAAGTTGGTGCAAGAACTAATGGACATGGAAAGGGTGCAAGTCATAGCCAAATTGACTGAGCCAACTGACAAATTCCATAGTGGCCAAAGAAAAACCAAATGGCCACTTGAGAATATGTCTGAACCCTAAAGACTTAAACCAAGCAATATGAAGGGATCACTACCCAACACCAACACTAGAAGGCATCGCAGTGGAATTAACAGGATCCAAATCTTCAGCAAGCTGGATGCTAAGTGTTGGGTATAAGCCAGTCCTCTGCTGGACATCATGACGCCAGTCATGATGTCAGCCTTCTACATATATATATATATATGTGTGTGTGTGTATATATATATATGTATATGTATGTGTGTATATATATATATATATATATATATATATGTTGAGGACTACACAAAAGAGTCTGGAAAAACAACCAACTGAAAAACCTCACAAAGATAAGCGTATACAGAGCCGTTGTCATACCCACACTCCTGTTCGGCTCCGAATCATGGGTCCTCTACCGGCACCACCTACGGCTCCTAGAACGCTTCCACCAGCGTTGTCTCCGCTCCATCCTCAACATCCATTGGAGTGCTTACATCCCTAACGTCGAAGTACTCGAGATGGCAGAGTTCGACAGCATCGAGTCCACGCTGCTGAAGATCCAGCTGCGCTGGATGGGTCACGTCTCCAGAATGGAGGACCATCGCCTTCCCAAGATCGTGTTATATGGCGAGCTCTCCACTGGCCACCGTGACAGAGGTGCACCAAAGAAAAGGTACAAGGACTGCCTAAAGAAATCTCTTGGTGCCTGCCACATTGACCACCGCCAGTGGGCTGATAACGCCTCAAACCGTGCATCTTGGCGCCTCACAGTTTGGCGGGCAGCAACCTCCTTTGAAGAAGACCGCAGAGCCCACCTCACTGACAAAAGGCAAAGGAGGAAAAACCCAACACCCAACCCCAACCCACCAATTTTCCCCTGCAACCGCTGCAATCGTGTCTGCCTGTCCCGCATCGGACTTGTCAGCCACAAACGAGCCTGCAGCTGACGTGGACTTTTTACCCCCTCCATAAATCTTCGTCCGCGAAGCCAAGCCAAAGAAAAAATATATATATATATACGTCTATGTATGTGTGTGTGTATATATATATATATATATATGTGTGTATAAAACCTGTATGTCAGTAGCAAAGTTAGTTTAATAGAAGTAAAGGATGAGAAAGCATCACATCTCCAAGTCTTAATTGTGTGAGTCCATACACAACAGTGGTGAATAGGAATGAAACGAACGCTACACATACTGCATGTACCAACCATGAGAAGGAAAACAACAGAAGAAAGGTAGAAAATGACTATCTAACAACCCTCAACAAATTTCCACCAAAAGATCAAGGTGAAAGCTCGCCAAGATGACGGAGGGAAAGTTCGTGGAATTTAACAAAGTAGAAAAAAGTTGGGATAACTACCTAGAACCTTTTAACTACTACTGCAAAGCCCACAATATTGTGGAAGGTCCAGTAAACTGCAAACGTGCCCTCTTCCTCAGTATAATGGGCAGCAAACATTCGACCTCCTTAAGACCTTGCAGTCCCCAGAGGATCCAGGAACGAGGACATTCAACGAATTATGCATAGCTTTAAGGAACTATTTAAGCCCCAAACCACCAGTTATGGCAGAAAGGCAACAATTCTATGAAAGGATACAAGGACCAGGAGAAACAGTAAGTGAATACCTGGCACCGTTGTGCAAACTGGTGGAGCATTGCCATTTTGAGCAGTTTATAAATCGGTCACTGCGAGACAGATTAGTAATGGGGCTGGCAAATTGCCAAGCAAGGCAAAACTTATTAGGAATGGATCAAGATGTTACATTACAGATTTCATATTGGGCTGTCTGCAGCTCTGAAATGGCAGATAAAAACTTGGATGTGGGTTAACCAGACCTGGTTGGGAGGTCTTCCTGCCAATAATAATTTCGTTGTGGGAAATACAATCACCAACCAGTAAACTGTTTCTTCAAAAATTCTAAATGCAATCATTGCAAAACAGAAGGACATATCAAAGCTAAATGTCTGCTTCTAAAATGCAGGTGGCCTGCAAATAAACAGGCGCTAAAGTCAAAACAATTACAGAGAAAGAGAGAGGCAACCTAGCAATGATGATGATAAGAGCCCAACGGCTGACCTTCAATCTCCTGAAATTTCAGCTCCTGAGATATTACACGTCCGAGGAATAAATGGAGGAAACACAGCAATCTTTATACAGCTAAAAATAAATGGACACCCCATAAAGATGGAGTTAGACACAGGGGCAAAGGTGTCCCTAATGCCGTTATATGTTAAGGAAAGCTTGCTACCACGCCTCCCGGTAAAAACAACTGAAATAACTTTAAGATCTGTTACAGGAGACAGAATCAAAGTGTTGGGGAAATGTATGGTCCAAGTACAATACAACAGCAACCAAAAGTCTCTCTTTCTACATCATAGATACCCAGGGGCCAGCACTCTTCAGAAGAAACTGGCTATAACACATTCCCCTAGGAAATCGGTAAAATACTAAATGTAAACCACACGATACCTCCCAGCCAGAACTCGACCAAATCCTCAACAACCACGCATGGTTTTCCAAAAAGGATTGGGGAAAAACAAAGGTGTTCAAGCCAAACTGCAATTAAATTCTTCAAAGCCAGAACAGTCCCATTTGTTATGAAAGGGAAAATTGAGGCTGAATTAAACAGACTAAAGCATGAAGGCATATTATAACCAATTCAATACAGCGATTGGACAGTTCCCATTGTACCCGTTCGAAAAGCAAACAGTGAGATTGGCATTTGCGGTGATTACAAAATCACCATCAATCCATCACTCAAAATACCCGAACACCCAATGCCCAAGGCAGAAGAATTTTTCCAAGCACTAAACAGAGGGTAAAAATTCACAAAACTAGATTTGTCACAAGCATATCAACAGATAGAATTGGACAAAAAAAATCAAAAGAATATGTGGCAATCAATACCCATCTGGAACTATTTACCTATACACACATGCCTTACGGAATTTCAGCCACATCTGCGATTTTTCAAGCAACAATGGACAAATTACTACATGGACTCTCAGTTGGATGTTACCTAGATGATATCATCATCATGGGCTGAAACGACAGTGAACACTTACAAAACCAGATTACTAGGTTTTAACCAGACTACAAAAGGCTAATATACAATTACGAAGTACAAATGCATCTTCGTGTGCCCCTCAGTAACATACCTTGGGCTTACAATCGACAATGAAGGGGTGTGAATGAACCAGCAGGAACAGAAACCATTCGCAAGGCCCCATACCCAACCAACAAATCGGAATTACAGCCCTTCCTAGGACTTGTTAATCACTACTGAAAACATCTCTCTATACAGCCCGCCAAACCAATTACTCAAGAAAGATCAAACATGGTATTGGAACATAGAAACTAAACAGAGTTGATCAACTAAAGGGAATACTAACGTCAACAAATAAGATGTTGATCCACTACGACCCTAGTAAAGAAATTATACTAGCCGTTAATGCTTCACCACTGGGACTAGGAGCAGTATTATCCCATTTCACAGAAAAAGGTGAGCAACCATTAGCGTATGCTTCGCAAACCTTAACCACAAGCAAACACCATTATGCTCAACTAGAAAAAGAAGGATTGGCAATAATTTTATGGTGTGTTTAAAGATATTGGTGGAATTTTTATTTTTATTTTTAAGGAAAAAATTCACCCTGATTTCAGACAGCAAGCCTCTTAGTTTAATCCTGGGAAAACACAAAGGTATACCAGTATTAGCTGCAGCCAGAATTCAAAGATGGGCCATGCTACTAGCGGCGTATAACTATGATCTAAAACATAAACCTGGAACATTCAACAGCCATGCAGATGCCTTATCATGCATGCTGCTACACGAGACAGAACAATGAGAAAAAATTATTAAATGGACAGCAGCCATTAACCAAGAACAACTTCAACAACTGCCCATTACAGCCCAGATGATCAGAAAGGAAACCCAAAAAGAGACAACATTAAGCAAGATCCTATACTTCACCCTTAATGGGTGACCCGAATCTGATATCATTACAGAAGATCTAAAACCTTACCACACACTCCACCATGAACTATCAGTCGAAGAAGGATGTTTACTATGGGATACCCATACAATTATTCTCGTCAAATGGCACACTACTATGTTATCAGAACTACACCACAACCATCGGGAATGGTACAAATGGCCCAGGTGCATGTCTGGTGGCCCTCCATAGACAGAGACATTGAAACAACAGTAAGAAAATGTAAAGTATGTAAGTCAATGCAGCCAAAAATGCCGCAAGCTGAAGCTAACCCATGGAAATGGCCATCCAAACCCTGGCATTGGATTCACTGGACCATTCATGGGTGAGACTTTCCTAATAGCTGTGGACACACACTCCAAATGACCAGTAGTTTCACAACTGAAAAATACCAAACCAGATCCCATGATTGACCATCTACGAGTTATCTTTGCCATTTATGGATTGCCTCATGAATTAGTTACGGACAATGGGCCTCAATATACATCAAAACATTTTATAAAATTATGTACAACAATTTCAGACATATTTTGACCAAACCCTATCACCCAAGTACTAATAGGGAGGCAGAATATTTTGAACAAACATTCAAAAAAGCAATCAAAACCATGAAACTTGATGCCTGTTGGACATACAAAATCACAGATTTCCTATTGGGGTACAGAAACATGCTGCATTCTACCACAGAACGCACCCCAGCAGAACTAATGTTTGGCAGCTAACTGCGGACTGGGGCTGTCCACAATTCATCCAGATCTGGGTCTCCAATTGCAAAAAAAAAACAGCATTACCACAGTCCTCACCTAGAACATTGGAAGTGAGCGAGAGAGTTCTGGTACAAGATTATAGACAATGAAAAGACCCATGGGTGGTAGGAGTAATTTTACAAAAATTGAGCCCCTGCTCATACTCTTCTAGTGGGGGACAGATTGTGGAAGTGGCACATTGACCAATTATGAGCATTGACTGACACTAAGGTCCATGAACTGCCTCATGAACTGGAGGAGGTGGAACCAGACCTGTCATGGCCTGTCCCGACCATCCCACCCTTCAGACCAAATGAGGGGGGGCAGAGACGGTCGTGGAGCCAAGCAGTGAGGAGCCCAGTAACTGAGACACGCAGCCAGGAGGGCAGCGAAGATGAGCAATCCCGAGCAAAGACTGGCACAGCAAACCACACCGAGGCAGTCCAAAAGAGAAAGAAGACCACCCGAATACTTTAAGGACTATGTGCCCTGATTTATTACTGAATACTTTCCCAATTATAATTACTCTGAGATGTATTTTAATTCTCACTTGTAGTCTTGGGCCCAATGTAATCTTATTAGTTTAAAGGGGCCCAGTCTGCATTTACTGCACGAGGGGGAAGAGTGTTGGGTATAAACCCGTCCTCTGCTGGACATCATGACATCTAAAGGTGAACTAGAACGTGTTCCAACAGAAGATCGATGAGACCTACAAAGGGTGTAAAGGTGCTCTTAGCATCGCAGACAACATCCTGGTTTTTGGCAGAGATGGAAAAGCTCATGATCCTCATCTACATGAGGCCATGGAGAGAACAAAATGAGCTGGAATTAAACTTAATGCAGACAATGCATTATAAAAGAGTAGGAATGCCAATTCTTTGGAATGGTGCACACTCCTGATGGGGTAAAACCAAGGCTAGAGAAGGTTAAAGCCATTGCTGAGATGGAGCACCCAAAGGACAAAAAGGAACTCAGAAGTTTCCTTGGGTTGGTCGAATACATGAGTTCCTTCATGCCACATATGTCAGACTACACAGCAAACATCAGAGAGTTGCTGAAAGTAGATGTGGAATTTCAGTGGTCACTATCACATCAGAGAAGTTTTGACCAGCTCAAAGAAATAATATGCAGAGAGATGGAGTGAGATACTATGATAGAGAAAAACCCCTCACTTTTCAAGTAGATCCATATAACAGAGGCATTAATTCAAGAAGGAAAACCAATAGCTTTTGCCTCAAAAACACTAACAACAGCAGAGACCAGATATGCCAATATTGAGAGAGAGCTGTTGTATACGGATGCAAGAAGTTTCACAAGTTTCTGTATGGAAAAAGTTTATAGTGGAAAGTGATTATCGCCCACTGGAACATACCCAGAGAAAGAACCTAAACAAGGCATCAGCTAGACTGCAGAGATTACTTCTACGACTACAATGCTATGACTTCAAATTAAAATACATACCAGGCAAAGAGATGGTGCTTGCTGATACCTTGTCATGACTTTCTATGAATGAAAAATAGGAAATAGAAGACATGGGGATTAAGATACATCAGCTCGTCCTTGTGACCAGTGTTAAAAGCCCAGAGGACTCCAAAGTTCAGCAACAATAGAAATTCACCAAGACAATGGTTACTTAAACAAAAGTTGCTTTTAATTTAACAAAACAGGATCAAACTTTAACTTGTTACTTTTAACCTAACTTAACCACCCCTTCTAATTCTAAGCACTTGTGTATATGTTCAGGAAAGTTCTTTGATTCATCCAATTATTCATTTTTCACTTCTCCAAGTTTACTGGTATCAGGCAATTCTTATATTGTGCACAGAATATAACATTTATGAATTGTCACCAGACTCTGGTGCTTAAAGTTAAATGGTTACTGCTCAGGAAGGTTCTTGTTGGTTTCAGAGAGAGATTTGTTGCTCGTTGGACACTCACAAACTGATTTCCTCCAATCAGTCACTTCAGTGTCTTGCCGAAGAAACTTGCCCCATCATGGGTTTTCCAAATGATAACCTTTTCCAGGTCACCACAGAATTCCTCTTGTTTTCTTTATTTCAGGAGATACAGCCAGTTCCTCTTGTAAGGACTACAATGGTTTTGAACAGGCTGAACTCAGAACTCACAATCTGTCTTCAAAATGGGGTTTTTCAACATGTCTGCCAGCTTGCCATTTTGCAGCCTCAACTACTACTGTTGAACGGACTTTTCTCTCTCTCTCTCGCGCGCGTGCTCTCTCTCTCTCGTGTGCGCGCTCTCTCCCCCCCCCCCCAATGAGAAACCGCCTGTTTGTTTTCCTCTCTCTCTGCTTGTAAAAACCAAAACTTCTTACAGGGTTCCAAACCCAATCTTTGAAAGATCTTATCAGCTTCTGACCATGGACGTTATTGCCCATAAGCAAAAGATCCACATTCTTCATTGCTTTTGCAAAGCCAACCAGAGCCTGAATGTCTAGCTTCAGCAAAACTCTTGCATTTTAATTGAGATGTCTTTTGTGAAATGTTACTCTGTTTGTGAAGAGACCCATAACCATACTAACATAACTTGTAACACCAGTAATAAATTAAGCCAGATCAGAGAAGAAACCAGTAAAGAAGATGTGTTGCAAAAGCTTTCTCAAGTAATACAAGGATGGCCAGAGAGGATAAAACAGATGCAGCCTTCAATATGTCAATATTGGTCTATCATAGATGACATATCATTGGAGAATGGTGTTCTGCTGGCTGGATCAAGACTGATTATTACAGGTGCAGAAAGAGATTCTCCAGAAAATATTTGATCACGTGGGGATGGAGAAATGCAAACTCAAAGCCAAGTCAGCCGTGTTCTTCACTGGCATGTACAAAGACATTGAAAATATGCTGGCTTCATGTCAAATATGCTAAAAGTACAGAAACACACAACAAAAAGAGGAAATGATTTCCACAGAAGTGCCTGCCAGACCATGGCACACAGTGGGATCAGATTTGTTCACCGAGAATCTACTGCTCTAAGTTTCCATTCGTCAAAAGGGTGAAAGACCTGAGAGCATCAACTATCACCTCAGAATGAGAGTGCTTCTTGCTGAACAAGGAATACCCGAGCAAGTAATATGTGATAATGGAACACAGTTCACGTCAGAAGAATTCAGGAAGATGGCTACTCTAAAGATCATGGGTTCATTGAAAAACAAGTGCAAACTGTGAAACGTACACTAGTTAAGTGTCATGAAATAAAAGAAGGCCCATACCTAGCTCTTTTATCATTACAAGCAACATATTTAAGGGGTGACATGAAGTCCCCGGCAGAACTTCTAAATGGCAGGAGATGTAAAACAAATCTGCCAAGCAAAATACACCCTCCAGAAGACCAGGAGGAAACCAGAAGAAGACCGGCTGACATGCAAATAGAATGCCAGCATTATAACAAACATTGCCAGAACTCTTCAGAGGTCAGCATTTCCATATTCAAGACCCAGTGTTGAAAACATGGACCCCAGCAAAGGTCATCAAAGAAGCTGAGACACCAAGCTCCTACATTGTCGAGACAGACTCTGGCAATGAGCTGAGGAGGAACAGAATTCACATCTGGTCAACACAAGATGTGATGAAGCAGAAAGCTTTAATACCAGCAAAGCCTGCAAAATCAAGTGAAGAGACCACAACCACTAATACTGAAACATCAACACAGCAATTGTCAAGTGAATCACAACAAGCTACATCACCTACACATGTACCAGCAACACAGAGCCCAAAGGTCGCAGCCAAATCCACAAGATGGTGAAGTAACATACTGCCACCAGTGTGATATCGATAAGAACTATTTAAAAATAGTTGTGTAAATAAATTAGTGTACAGGTTCAGTCACTTAAGTTGCACTGGAAAGAAAGTGATAAAGAACACAATTTTTTTTAAATCTTGAGAACTATTTCGTTAGAATCCACCCTTCTCACTGTAGTAATTGTAGTGCATCACTGTGGGGCATATGTATATGTATAGAGTGTGTGTGAACAGTTTCCTGAGATGGTGGAAGGTATCAGTAAGTAAAATCTCTTCTATTATTTGAATCTTGCATCTCTAAGTTATTTAAGAAGCTTCCCAAGTAACACAAAAGATATAACATCTGGTACCCCTTCAGCTAGTTTCGAGCCACCTCCAGCAGTCTGCAGCCTGATACAAGTCCCTTGTCACCAGTCGCCAGCAGCCCACAGCCTGACTGGTTTCCTCACCTCAAGTCACCAACAACCCGCTGCCTATGTTGGTCCTTCAGCCATATAACCCCTCACCAGTCCATCGCCGTGGTCACCATCCTGTAAGTCATGTCCTCTGCTTCTCCTTCTCAGAAGAGTGATAGTCTCATTTTTAGATGCTCTGCGCCAGTCCTCTACTTCCCTGGAGTCTGCAATTTATAGGCTATCTCCTCTTTATACATTCGTTTCTAATGCAGAATCTTGACCTGAAATGTTAATCAATCGTTTTCCTGTACAGATGATGCCTGGCCTGCTGAGTTCCTTTCAAATTTTTTTTTCCCCATCCTTAAAACTATGGTGCTTTTCCAAATAATTAAATGTTATGCTATTTTTATCCCAAAACAATTCCATTACAATTTTTCATTCACCTTTTTCAAATGTTATTTAGTAGTATAGTAAATTTACCATAGAATCTTGTGAGTTTCAAGTGATTGTGGGAAATGGGACCCAGGTGAATTTCAAGAGAATGTGAAAACAGCTATGAACAGATGCCAAACCATCAAAAAAATTAGATTGTGGGCTATTAGATTTTCATTGTATTAGAGTTGCTATTTTCAGGTGTTCGTTTTTTTTTTTGCCAATTAGTTATTGCATTTTCTATGTTAATTATTAAAATTGCTTTGGTTCCAACAACTTGTTAACAACTTCATTAACACTCAACTCTAAGGATGGTAGATGAGCAAGATGGACTATGATCTTTAATCATTGTATTAAATTCCTATCTTCTCTTGTGCATCCTGAAAACACACACTCAATGTTGCAAAAACAGCTTCTTCCCTTCTACTATCAGATTTCTGAACTGACTTTTCATGCACTATTGTTATTTTTTATATAAATATATATATATATATATATATATTTATATATAATAATGTCGTAAGATGGTTATAATATGTATGTTTGCACCATGATGCTGCCGCATAACACTGAATTGCATGACTTGTTTATGACAATAAATTCTGATTCTGACAATGAACTACCTCACTTTTTCCTCTTTTTTGCACTTTGTCTATTGATTGATTGATTTTTAATCTTGTATTTATGGAATTGTAATTTATAGCAATTTTTCACTGGTAATGCACAATACTGCTGCAGCAAAATAACAAATTATGTGACATGTTTATGACAATAAACCTGATTCTGTTGTATTCTTTTAAGAAATGAGTCACAATAAAATACAAGTGCTACCGAACTGAGATTGTTTACTTACTTCGATTTAAAGATTAATTATTTTGCATTTCAGTTTTGCGAAATTATACTAAATTTTATATCCTAAGACTGGTCTTTTATCCAAAGGATATATTTGTAATTTTTTTTGTCAACATTTCAGACTTGTACTTTATTATGGTTGATGTTACTAATTATAGTTTTGGTTGTCACTGATTCCTTTGTCTTTGATTCCTTTTCCATGCAGAATAAAAAATTATTTAATAACTTTAGCCACCACAGAATGGAGAAAAATGTGAAATAATCCACACAGGATCTGTCTTGAAAAGTTTTCAGATCAATTGTGAGTGCTTTATTTTTAATTAACAATATTCATTATTAAAGTGTGGACAATGGAGTTAAGGTGCATTTTAAAATGTGCTCTCAGTTATACTATAATGTAAGAAGTACGATAGTATAATTGTGCAGATTGAAGCCCGATCACTTTGAGGGACAGAAATTGATTTGGATACTGGGCCTGTAATGCATTATAAAATGTTCAATATTGCTAAGTATATTGTAATTGAAATCTATGATGTGTAACAAGTGATTCCTCTTTGATAGTGATGACAAAAGATGAGTTGTAGAAGGCGGCCAAATAGAGGAGGAGGAAGAATCAATAAGCACTGTGGAAGTTCAGGAGGAGGTAGTAGAAAAGGTTCAGGCAAAGCCTGGGATGATGGAGAAGATATCATTTTCTGCCAAAAGCCAGCTCACTCAACTCGGTCTCGTGGTAGGAGTAAAGCTGGAGCGAGCAGTCGAGGAAGAGGTAGAGGTGGAGGTAGTGCCAGAGCTGGATGTAGACCTCGCATTTCAAGTCAAATATATCATGTAGAAGAACCGAAGGAGCACGGAGAATTCAATTTATTTGGTAATCTAACAAAATCAGAAAGGTAAGCACAGAACTTGCTATTGTTGTAGATCGATTGCTCTGATGCTACCTGTTTCCGTCATTCTGTTTATTGTCACATGTACCAAGATATGGTGAAAAGCTTTGTTTTGCTTGCTATCCAGGCAAGTTAGCCATACTTATGTACAGCAGGTAGTGCAATAATAGAACATCAAACATTACAGCACAGTACAGATTCTTTGGCCCATGTTGTAGTGCTAAACTATGTAAATATACCCTGGAACAATCTGTGGATCTGGACCCTGTTCCTGCTTTTCCTCCACATTGTTCAGTATCCTGCCATTAACCACGTACTTTGCCTTCAAGTTCAACCTTCCGAAGTGCATCACTTCACACTTAACTGGATTCTACTCCATCTGGTACTTCTCCACCTGATCATACAACCTGTCTATATCCTATTGTAATCCTCAACAACCAACTGCAACACCTCTAACTGTTATATCATCTGTAAGCTTGTTGAACCAACGTTCTACTTTTTCGTTTAAGCAACTAATTACTGACTTCCAGGTAGAATACATTCCATCTACTACCCACTCTGCCTTCTGCAGACAACCCAGTTGTGAATCCAAGTAGCTAAGGTTCCATAGATCCCATGTGTTGACTTTCTGTATGAGCCTACCCTGGCTGACTTTGTCAAATGCCTTAAAATCCATATACGCTACATCCACTGTCTTACCTTCATCAATTTCTTTTGTCACTTGTACCAGACCGCAGCGTTAAAATGAGCCCAGATGGTGTTATATTTAAAGTAATATTTTTAATTATTAATTATATAACACCTTATCTAATTTAACTAACTTGTGTAAACTTAACTAAATTTATATACAATTATCTAACTTAAACTCTAACTATGTGCAAATATATTGGGGTCTGTGGAATACCCCAAGCCACTGCAGCTCAAGGCTCAATTCTGGGAAAACAGTTCAAAGATCAGTTTCAGAAATTCAGTGATGACACGTGGGTTTGAAATTGATGCAAGATGCAGGCTTTAAGAAGGTTGAGATGCACAGACGTTAAATGGATGCGACACGCAGGCTTTAAGATGGGTTGGACATGCAGATGATTACTCACGAGATCCTTCAGAGAAATGTCTTTTTTAGATGAGTGCCTTCTTCTGCAATTATAACCTTTTTTGTGGGTCAATCGAAGTAGAGTGCAGTATTTCTTCTGCAATTATAACCTTTTTTGTGAGTCATTCTAAGAGGTCTCTAACATGAGGTACTCTGACAGGTTGTCTCTAACCACACAATGAGGCCAAGTGGGTTTCTGAATCCCATAAGGAGGTTGAAGAGCTCGTTACTCTTGTGCTGCTTCCTTAAAATGGCCTCCTGAACAAACGATGCACTGTCTTTTCAATAAACCGATCACATGGTCTCTGCATTTGGCTTCTCCAGGGGTTCTGTGTTGACTCTGCAAATGTATCCAGTAAAAGGAACATGATGTTCAAAGCTTGCTACTAGTTTCCCAGTTACTTCAAATCCTGCAGACAGTTTGTTAAAATCTGTTCTCTTAAAGGGACAGACCCAGACAAATAAAATGAACTGAAAAATGGGAGAACATTACACCTGGAAAAACTCAATTAGGCTGATAAGGTACCACCTGCTCCTCGTCAAACCCTGCTGACTGTCCCTGAGAAGACTATGCTTCTTTAAATGCTCGTAAATCCTATCCTTAAGAATCCTCTCCAATAGTTAGCCCATCACTGATGCAAGATTCACTGGTCTATAATTCCCAGGATTCACCCTCTTACCTTTCTTAAACAAAGAAATACATTTGCAATTCTCTAATCCTTCAGTATCTCCCCTGTGGCCAAGGAGGATGCAAAAATCATTGTCATCACTCCAGCAATCTTTTCCCTCACTTCCTCTAGTAACCTGTCCCAGGGACATATCTATTTAAATATTTTAAAGAAGATCCAGAACTTCCTCTCTCCTAACCTTGACATGCTCCAGTACATTACCCATTGACCTCATGTTCACGAAGTCCACCTCCCTGGAAAACACTGAAACAAAATATTCATTTAGGACCTTCCCTGCCTTTTCTGCCTCCACATGTTTCCCCCCCCTCCCCCATTTATCCCTGCTCAGTTCTCCCCTCATTCTCATTATCCTTCTGTTCTTTACATAGGTGTAGAATGCCTCAGGGATTTTCTTAATCCTTTTTGGCAAGGTCTTCTCATGCCATCTTTCAGCTCTCCTTTTTTTAAACTCCTTTGAGGCTACCATATAATTCTCATGAGCCCTTCCTGACTTTTCCTTCCTAAACCTTGCATATGATTCCTTCTTCCTCCTGATGAGCTGTCTCATCTCTCATCAATCATGATTCCTTTATCCTGCCATCTTTTCCCTATCTCAGTGGGACAAACTTGTCTCCAGGATCCCATGCAAGTGATGCCGAAACATTCTTCAGGTTTCTACTGTGCATTTCCTAATTTGCTTTTTTGTTCTCTCTGCAGGTCAAACCAGGATAGCCAAAAGGGAGGTACATTTAAAGCCAAATCTGACCCCCGAGTACCTCTGCAGACAATAAACATGACTGTTGAAAACCAGAAAAAAGTTAAACAGCTTCTCCAAGAACTGCAAGTTCAAGAAAAGCAGGCTGCTTCTCAGTAAGCTACTGTGTATTTTTTTAACCACTGTCTCCCATTCAAGAACCAAAGCTTGGTGAACTTTATAAATGTTAAATTCTGCACACACTATAAGTATTGCCTGCAACCAGTGAACTTGGAGGAATGAGAAGTGAAATTAGACGGTGAACCAAAGAATTTTTCTGAACTTACACACACATTACATGCACATGTGCTTAAAATTAGAAAGGGGTTAAGTAAGTCAATAGTGATAAATTAAAGTTTGATTCTATTTTCAAGTTTAAAGATAATTAAAAGCAACTTTTGTTTAAGTAACCATTTGTCTTGGTGAATATCTATTGCTGCTGGGTTTTGGGGTCCTCTGGGCTCGTGACAAGACAAAAATCATCTTATTCTTTTTACTCTGAATAATTCATTATTTGATAGTTGGTATAGTAAAGGTATACAGAGGATAAAAGATTTTTTTTGACTTTTGAACAATTAAAAGAGAAATATGACATACAAAATAATACCATTTTTATATATTATCAACTTAAATCATATTTAAGAGAAATTATGTGCAAATTTGAGACTTCCAGAACAAAGTCAATCTGAATATTTAATTACAGATACATTTATTAAGAAATTTATTACTCATATGCATATAAAATTGCAAGATACTATGGGGGATAAAGGACATGTAAATCAAAACAATGATGGGAAAAAGATTTAAATATACAAATTCAAGAGGAAGTATGGTCTAGATTGTGTTGTTACAAATACGGTTAATGTTAGATATCAAATGGTTCAATATAATGTTCTTTATTAATTATATTATACTCCATATAAATTAAATGGACTTGATTCCAATTATTCTGATAAGTGTTTCTGATGTAATAAGGAAATAGGGACTTTTTTGTATTTGGTTTGGTCCTGTGTAAAAGTGGAAGGGTTCTGGAAGGATTTGAGTATATTACTAGGACAAATTATGAAGATAAATGTACAAAAAGATCTGAGAATATTTTTACTTGGAAATATACATGAAGTAGATATACAAAATTGAGGTTGGATAAATATCAAGAAAAATTTGAGTATAGCAATAGCGACAGGAAAGAAATGTGTAGCAATAACGTGGAAAACCGAGAATTTTGTAACAATAGATAGATGGAATACTGAAATGCAAAATTGTTTGCCATTAGAAAAAAATTACTTTTAGTTTAAGGAATTAGATAGGGAGTTTTTTTTAAATAAGATTTTTGGAATCGTACATGGATTTTGTGAATAAAAGTCCATCCACATCATTTACCTTATCTGCCCTTCTCAGCTAATAAAAGATAGTTAGTAAATATTAATATTGATAATAATGATTGGAGTATAGATTTAGGTGTTTTTCTTTCTTCTTTCTTGGGGGAGGGGGTGTTGGGGAGAAAATAGAAAAAATTATTATATACCATTTTGTATTATGTTGTTACAAGTTATTATTTTCATTGAGTATTGATGCAAATGATAAATAAAATTTTCAAAAAAATAGTGACAGTCGAGACAAAAACAGTGAAACCAGATGGATGTAGGAGTTACGTAAAATTAAAAACATTCCTGTTCATGCCATTTGAAGTAAGGCTGTCCAGGATGAATATAATGTGTTGTTCCTCAAGTTTATGTTTGGCCTAGCCCTGAAAACACATGAGGCTGAGGGTAGATATGTCTGCATGGCAATACTGTGGGAAGTTGAAATGGTTGACTCCTGGGAGTTCAAGCTTAGACCCATGGATTGAGTGCAATTGTTGTGGTTGCTTCAGACTACCAAACATTTCACCACCACTGTACACTGAGAAAGGCGCAGTAGAACAGCTAATAGAGTCACTGCCATGCTGTGCCAGAGATCCAAGTTCAAACCTTGCCTTGGTTGCAGTCTGTGGAGTTTGCACATCATGTCTGATGGGTTGAATAAAAGGGGATTAATGTAGGGTTAGTTTTCAGAGTTAATTGTTGGTTTTGGCTCAGAGGGCTGAAAGGCCAATTTCCCACTGTGTTTCTACCTGTAACTCTAGAATGGATTTCCACTCTTTAAGCCCATGTATGAAAAAGATTTACTAGATTGGTGTGATTTTAGTTTTGTGGAGGACAAAAGAAGTTAAATCAGGGGATGCCATGAGCGTATTGGATAGGAGTTCAAAATTCTGTGTGACTTAAATAAGATCAATAAGAGAGAGACCTTGTTGTGCAGATATCTGTATCTCAAGAACTCAGATTTAAAATAATGTGAGAAAGAAAATATACTGAAAGTTCTGATATTGTATTCAACACCTATTCAAATATTATTAGTAACCTATAAAAGGAAACTGGCCCTTGGAAACATTTATAGGCCTCTTTGGAAAGAAATTGGATAACAAGCAGCTGGCATAGGTAAATGGACCAAATGGCCATGTCTTGTGCTGGATCATTCGATTAATTTGTGATTATCATTTGAGTATTTTTATATCAGAGGAACAAATACATATAGTTCTCAACATTGGCCACAATCTGCCGACTCTGCATGGAGATATTGGGAGTAGTGATCAGACGTTTGGTCATTGAAATACAGTTGAAGAAGCATCTTAAAGCAAGTGAAAGAGAGAAGTGTATAGAGGGTGAGAGAGAGGTGTACAGAGGGGGGAAGAGAGAAAGAGGTGAATGGGGAGGGGAGAGAGGGGTGTACAAAGGGAAAGGTGTAGGGGCATGGCATGAGGGGTGTACAGAGAGAGAGAGAGGGAGATGTAGGGGGGCATGGCATGATGGTGTAGGTTGGAGACGTGAAAATACGCCACTCCTGGCAGAATTAATTACAACCCAAATAGAATTTTTTTTAAAATTACAACATTGAGACTTATTTTAAAGTTATTTACAATTGCTATGAAGAAATCAAAGGCTCAAACTGTGAAGAAAACTACCTTAAGAGATCAGTATGATTGAAGAAACAGGGTCTACCTTACCAATCGAGCCTGCCAACTTACTTCCTCTTCCTCCGAGATCAACGCGACAAGCAACGACTAAAGTAAATGTTACTCCAATGCCACTTCCCCGGGGAACCCCCGAAGATGGAGCTGGGGTTCAGGAGAGAGTTTTTGAAATGCAAGACTTCGCGCATGCATACTACTGAATTGACATCTTGACATCAAAGAACAGAGCCAGCTAAGCCCATGTCTATAAGCATTGCTAGTCAGACTAGGGCTAAGAAAAAGGTTCAGAGACTAGAAAAACAGACTGTAACATCAACTGAAGCAGAAGAGGAAGAAGGTTTAGAATTGGAGGGAGCAGAAGCAATATATTATGAACAAAGGTCCCAACCTATGCAAGGTAAGGAAGAAGGCAAATTTGAAACTTTTTCAAAGTACATCTCATACTGTAGACTCTTCAGCTCAGTTTTCTATGCTTTTAGAACAAATTAAAGCATTGTTCATTCAAATGAATCGGCAATATGTTTCTATTAAAACTGAAACTAATACACAATTTTAATATCTTAAAAATGAGTTCTATTAAAGTTGATATGGCAAAATATGCTAAAACTGGATAAAGTTAAAGCTAAATACAGAAGATTGAAGAAGATATTCAGGATTATCATCTTAAAGATAGAGTTAATAAAATGGAAGGTTCTTTTACAGCCTTGGAAGTTCAAAGAAAATAACTTTTACAGAAAACTGATGTACTGGAAAATCATTGTTGTAGAAATAATGTTAAAATTGTAGGACTCACTGAAGATTTTGAAGGTCCTAATCCAGTACAGTGTTTTTCAAAAATGGATTGCTGAAATTTTGGGTCCTGAAAATTTTCCGAATGGATTGGATTTGGATAGAGCTATTAGAAAGAAACCATTTCCCGGACAAATGCCATGCTCTATCTTAATTAGATGTCTACATTACCGAGATAAGGAAATGATATTAAGATTAACAGTCCAAAATGCTAAAAAACAGCAAGGTCCTATAATGATTGAAAACAATAGTGTATTTTTCTATGTAGATTTGAGTATGTCTATTGTGAAGAGAAGGAAAGAATTTAATCCAGTGAAATCTGCTTTGTGGAAAAAAGGATACAAATTTGCTTTTTGATACCCAGCTGTACTTGCATCTTTTTGGGAGAAAATCAATCACTATTTTTTACAGATGAGGATGAAGCTTTGGCATTTGCTAATTCATTGCCTGATAATAAACAAGATGCTACTCAAGTTATCCTTCTCCACAACCCAAATTGAGTCAAGATAAACTGCAAGATAGAGCTCAGATGTTGGAGCTCAGGGAATCGATTGAGATTAATGATGATCAAGTAAACAAAGATCTCAAAAAAGCTTACCGTACAGTGGAATGAAGTATATGCTCTTTATATTCTGTCTGGGGAAGGCAGACCTTTTGTCCTCTCCTTCTGTAGCCACTTCACATATGATAGAAGGGAGTTGTACTGGTTTTTATATTCTGTCTGGGGAAGACAGACATTTGGTCCTCCTTCTGTAGCCACTTCCCATATAATAGAGGGGAGTAGTACTGGTTTTTATATATCAGTACCTTTTTTTGGGAGGGTTTTTGTAAGAAACATAGCTCACTGATTAATTAATTTCTCAGAGTCAACAAGTGAAGCGATACAACCTTTTATTCAACGTTCTTGCAAGAGCGGGTGTCCTTCACTGATAGTCCACAACCTTTTTATATATATTTCTTTGTTTTAATAACCACTCCTTTGTGAATTTAATTGGTTAGTTAACTCAGTAATTGATATGTTAGTTTAACCTATCAAAAGCTGTTCCGATCCTCATCTTAAAGCCCGCCCTTGTTTACTTCTCCCATTCTCATGATTTTTGCAACCCCCTTCTTATCCTTGTTTGGTATGATGCTTTGTCACATGTTCCCGTTCTTTCACAGTTTTTTAAATATATCAAGTTGGCCTTGCCTGCAATCTCTTGGAGGAACTGTCCTTCCTTTGTATTCTAGCAGACACCCCCACCCCCCCCCCCCCACCTTCTCTCACGTCTCATCTCTGTTCAGCCATTGTTTACACTGATTATTACATTTTTCTGAAACAGCACTTTGGATAATTCTCACAGTTTTTCTCTTCTTTTAAGGAATTTCTTACTTTCTCTTTCTAGGAAATGTTTTTCATTTTCAAAAACTGCTATGAAACTGGGGTCTGCCGGGATGAGTGGCAAGAGTTATTTATTTTAAAATTTATCTTCTCCTTCTTTCTTTGGCTTGGCTTCGCGGACGAAGATTTATGGAGGGGTAAATGTCCACGTCAGCTGCAGGCTCGTTTGTGGCTGACAAGTCCGATGCGGGACAGGCAGACACGGTTGCAGCGGTTGCAAGGGAAAATTGGTTGGTTGGGGTTGGGTGTTGGGTTTTTCCTCCTTTGTCTTTTGACAGTGAGGTGGGCTCTGCGGTCTTCTTCAAAGGAGGTTGCTGCCCGCCGAACTGTGAGGCGCCAAGATGCACGGTTTGATGCGATATCAGCCCACTGGTGGTGGTCAATGTGGCAGGCACCAAGAGATTTCTTTAGGCACTCCTTGTACCTCTTCTTTGGTGCACCTCTGACACGATGGCCAGTGGAGAGCTCGCCATATAACACGATCTTGGGAAGGCGATGGTCCTCCATTCTGGAGACATGACCTACCCAGCGCAGTTGGATCTTCAACAGCGTGGATTCGATGCTGTCGGCCTCTGCCATCTCGAGTACTTCGATGTTAGGGATGAAGTCGCTCCAATGAATGTTGAGGATGGAGCGGAGACAACGCTGGTGGAAGCGTTCTAGGAGCCGTAAGTGATGCCAGTAGAGGACCCATGATTCGGAGCCGAACAGGAGTGTGGGTATGACAACGGCTCTGTATTCGCTTATCTTTGTGAGGTTTTTCAGTTGGTTGTTTTTCCAGACTCTTTTGTGTAGTCTTCCAAAGGCGCTATTTGCCTTGGCAAGTCTGTTGTCTATCTCGTTGTCGATCCTTGCATCTGATGAAATGGTGCAGCCAAGATAGGTAAACTGGTTGACCGTTTTGAGTTTTGTGTGCCCGTTGGAGATGTGGGGGTGCTGGTAGTCATGGTGGGGAGCTGGCTGATGGAGGACCTCAGTTTTCTTCAGGCTGACTTCCAGGCCAAACATTTTGGCAGTTTCCGCAAAACAGGACGTCAAGCACTGAAGAGCTGGCTCTGAATGGGCATCTAAAGCGGCATCATCTGCAAAGAGTAGTTCACAGACAAATTGCTCTTGTGTCTTGGTGTGAGCTTGCAGGCGCCTCAGATTGAAGAGACTGCCATCCGTGCGGTACCGGATGTAAACAGCGTCTTCATTGTTGAGTTCTTTCATGGCTTGGTTCAGCATCATGCTGAAGAAGATTGAAAATAAATAGTTAAACTTTGTAACTTATAATGTGAATGAGCCTAATAATCCAATCAAGAGAAAAAAGTTTTTATCTTTTATCTCTTTGCAGAATAACTCAGGTGGAGACCTCAGAATTTGCTTCGAGAGCTTTATTATATGATATCACAGAGAGACTGTTTAACTGGTGTCAGGTGCAGACTATCCCATTTCAGGGGCCCCATTTTGCAGACCATTTGAAACTGGCTGGTTTCTCAACTTACAAAAGATAAAAAAGGGCTTTCAGTTTGCAAAAGAAACAGACATGCAACATTTTCAATATAGCAAGATCATACAACACTTTCAATATAAATAAGATTTTTCTTCTACATCTCCCCCTTGTTGATCTAAATGATCAACACTCTAAATGCAGATATCCTGATCATCATTTGCAGTTGGTAACCCTCAGGAAAAGGGTGTATGTTTAATCAAGCCTCTTGATTGGAGCAATCTAGTTTTTTTTAGTGTGGCAGAGCGGATACCTGGCGAACAGTGACCAGGTGATGTAAGAATGTAAGATTCACTGTGGATGACAAGTGCTGGATGCCTTGCACCGTTCAGTGTACAGGGGGCTGAAGCAAAATGCCATCCAAATAGACTTCATGGATCCCTGTATTTCAGGGATTTCTCCCGATCTCACAAATAACAGTATTGGTCTCTGGTCTCAGTTCCCACCTACATGTTCCTGCAGAGTGCTGCAAAGTGCATGGTTCATATTCCTCCGTTTCATAGGGGCAAACCCATACAAAGGGCCATTGCTCACAGGCTTTCATTGAATGTGTCTTGTTTCTCTCATCTATCCAGTCCCCATGAAAAATTGGATACCAGAAATTCTGCCCGAATAGGTGCGGAAGAACATGAAACTGACAGCACGTGTGGTGGTGTTTACGCCGCACTATCTTCTTGTAATCAGCCTGTTTCAGAATAAATCACTCACCTCTATGGTTTCTCCTATCTGATCTCCTGTTACTCCCATGTTTTCTCTCTGAGTTTATGCTTTAAAGTTAGTAGTTTTGTGTAACCTTGGGGATGAAAATATTTTCCTTCTTTGTGTTTTAAAGTTAGCAAGCTTTGGAGTCAACAAATTCTACACATAATCAGCCAACTTTTCTACATAATGTGGCTGTTACTTAATTACATTAATATTTCCCATAAGCAGTGTTGTGAGAAAAGTCTCAATTCTACCAATTCTCAATTAACAGCCTCCAACCCTGCCACTGTCTCATTGCCCATTGCTGTTAAGCCACAAATGAGAGGATTGCAATTCTTGGCGGTCACCACCCCACCTGATCTTCCAAGAGATATGGAGCTGAGGACTCCCCATCCGATGTCAGATCCTAGGGTAACAGGATTGTTGTGATTCTTTGACACTCCTCGGCGATGATCCATCTTCTGACTCTAGCATTTTCTGGGCAAGGGACGACAAAAGGTCCTAACGTCCCAATGGCAAACAAGGCAGGGAGGCTGTTTCCTGTAACACATGGGCTTTCTTTAACTGATAGCATGTGGTGGGGTCTCAGTACATATGTTATACCAATGTCTGGGATTTTTCTCTCTCTCTCTCTCTCTCTCTCTCTCTCTCTCTCTCTCTCTCTCTCTCTCTCTCGCTCTCTCGCTCTCTCTCTCTCTCTCTCTCTCTCAGTAAATCTGAGGGTGATTTTTCCTACCCTTACTTTATTTTTCCCATTGTTTTTCCCAGCAGCATCCCCACAAACTACCTGAGTTCCTAGAGTTAAATTTCAAACATTCCTTCCTTAAACAAGTGCATGAGAAGTGTCCTTCCTTAATCTCATAATCGTGTTCCCAGTAGTGTTCTTCTATACAAGGCAAATCATCTTTCAATTTTACCATCAAAACACATGGGGCAACTGTTATTTAAGAAATATGCTGGTTGTGTTAATTCAGAAGTGATTGCATTGTAAAAGTGAGTACCCTGGCAACCTCCTCTAGTCATACTGTCCATCTGATCAAATAAATGTGGTTGGCTTTCTATACACCTTCCTTTGGCTGCTTGGAACCACTTAGCTGATTCATTAGCCAATAGCCCTAACTTCTGATTGGTCCTATAAACATTAATCTTATCAACATATAAGTAAGACACATTTAAAAAGATATTATGCTGTCGCCAAAAATTCCTCTTTTCAATCTCAACTCCGGTCTTCAGTTCAAATGTCAGGGCGACAAGAGACATAACAATAAAGTTCTTGTGTTGTATGTGGGCCTTGTTATACATTGGTATAACATATGTACTGAGACCCCACCACATGCTATCAGTTATTATAATAAAATGTCTTAGCTGGGCCTTTTTGCTTAAGTTTGTTTGGAGTATCTAGTGAGGATGTCCTTCAAGCTTCACTGTAGTCAATGTTATTACTGGGACCTGGAATTGTCCTTTCCAGCGAGTTCCCAATTTACTCTGATCCAATTCTTTACTAGAATGTATTCTCAGGTTTGACATTAGGATACTCATCACTTTGATCTGTTGGATCAGCCTCCTTTAGGTGTGTATGTTGTACCTGTGAATGCATCTCTCAAAAAATTTTAGTTAGGTTTCTCAAATATTTGCTGATGTCCTCACCTAATGATAATAAATCCACCTCTACTGGCTGTACGGGCTTTGCTCCCCAAAATGTCCGTATTGGCTGTCCATGGACCATCTCTGCAGCTGATAGCCCTGACTTAGCCTGTGGTGTCATCCGCATTTAAAACAATGCTAGGGGTAGCACTTTTTAGCCAATTTTAGCCTTGTTTCCTCAGTCAATTTGGCCAGTTTTTTTTTCATTTGCACATTCCACTATTCCTGCTGCCTGGGGTTAACAGGAGCAGTGGAGCCACTGTAATCCCAAATTCCATCATCCAATTCAATCCAGTTTCTGCTAACAACTTAGTCAATTTATTCTTTAAGGACCAGGCAAATCAATAATAAAAAGACAATACTTATGGTTACGTACTTAATTCTATAAAATCAATCCATATACACTCAAATGATAGGCATTCAATTTCTTTACCAGGATCGTTTTGTATGCAGATAATAATTTCTTCCTTTGGAATGTCCTACTCTCTTAGATTAGTGATGTGCCCCTCTTATGCCACTCCTCCTTAGCAAATCTACATTATTGCATATATATAATTAAGTAGTTCAAGTAAAAGAAATTGCGTTTGGTACAGAAATTGTCCAGCAGGGGTGGTTCATAATTTGATTTCTGGCACACCCCTACTGTTTACAGAGCTTAATGAAATGGTAGTAGCATTCTCCTGAACTTGTGTTTCATCCCCATATCAGGCAAGACTGTTCTATTCAAGCAGTTCATCACTTTCTGAATAAAAACAGTGAAGGGACCATTTATAACAGCAGCATAAATATTCCTTTCCCTATCATGTAGCCTCTAACAAGGGCAAACAATTCAAATTCCTGGAAAAACTGGATGATAGAAGGCAGCTGTCTTCATTTCTGTATTTTTCACAAGGCAGTTTTAAAAAGGCCATCAAGTTAACAGTAGTACACTCATAGAAGGTCAGATGAATTCACTAAGGGAAAGGTTCATAGTGGCTCAAAAGTGCTTGAGTCGTCTATTGGATGAGACTTCAAGAGAGCTTCTCCTAAATGTTGGATACATTTTACTCTTGATTTCAAAGGTATCTCAGCTCTCTCTCTTTAATATTTGGCCCAAAGGTCATCGCCACTCTTCTAGGGTGTTTTTTGTATTAGACCAGTTTCAATTAGTCTTAAACAACATTGCAGTTTTTAAAAAAATTCTTTCTTCTGTGTGATTCGTTTTTACTCCTATACAAGTTAGAACCAGGAAACACTGCAGAAGTGGAATACCTTTTATTTTTGGGAAAATTTTATTTTAAATTTTACAAAGGAATACAAAAGAAATATAATATAACAAAACATATATGAAAAAAAACATTATTCCCCTTACCCCCACCATCCCATCCCCTATTTCCCCCCCCCCACCCCTTACTATCCCTCCCTCCCCCCCGGAGCTTAACATACAGAAAGAAGGTTATTACAAAATACGAGTATGTAGCGTGGGTTGATTTACAATGCAAATAAAAATAATAATTACTTAACATTTAGCTTCATACATTTCAAATATGAGGTCCACATATTTTCTAAAAAAGAATAATTATTCCTCAAATTATATGTAATTTTCTCTAAATACAAACATGATTGAATTTCATTATACTTAAGTCTACATCATTTTTCCAAGTTACCGCTATAGATTTCCTAGCTACTGCCAAACTTAAATGAATAAACGCAACCTGAAATTTATCTAAACTTGTTGTTAATGGAGGAGGAGGAGAAGAGAGAGGAGGAGGAGGAGGAGAAGAGAGAGGAGGAGGAGGAGGAGAAGAGAGAGGAGGAGGAGGAGGAGAAGAGAGAGGAGGAGGAGGAGGAGAAGAGAGAGGAGGAGGAGGAGAAGAGAGAGGAGGAGGAGGAGAAGAGAGAGGAGGAGGAGGAGAAGAGAGAGGAGGAGGAGGAGAAGAGAGAGGAGGAGGAGGAGAAGAGAGAGGAGGAGGAGGAGAAGAGAGAGGAGGAGGAGGAGAAGAGAGAGAGGAGGAGGAGGAGAGAGGAGGAGGAGGAGAAGAGAGAGGAGGAGGAGGAGAAGAGAGGGGGGTGCAGAGAGAGGGAGGGGTGCAGAGAGAGGGAGGGGTGCAGAGAGAGGGAGGGGTGCAGAGAGAGGGAGGGGTGCAGAGAGAGGGAGGGGTGCAGAGAGAGGGAGGGGTGCAGAGAGAGGGAGGGGTGCAGAGAGAGGGAGGGGTGCAGAGAGAGGGAGGGGTGCAGAGAGAGGGAGGGGTGCAGAGAGAGGGAGGGGTGCAGAGAGAGGGAGGGGTGCAGAGAGAGGGAGGGGTGCAGAGAGAGGGAGGGGTGCAGAGAGAGGGAGGGGTGCAGAGAGAGGGAGGGGTGCAGAGAGAGGGAGGGGTGCAGAGAGAGGGAGGGGTGCAGAGAGAGGGAGGGGTGCAGAGAGAGGGAGGGGTGCAGAGAGAGGGAGGGGTGCAGAGAGAGGGAGGGGTGCAGAGAGAGGGAGGGGTGCAGAGAGAGGGAGGGGTGCAGAGAGAGGGAGGGGTGCAGAGAGAGGGAGGGGTGCAGAGAGAGGGAGGGGTGCAGAGAGAGGGAGGGGTGCAGAGAGAGGGAGGGGTGCAGAGAGAGGGAGGGGTGCAGAGAGAGGGAGGGGTGCAGAGAGAGGGAGGGGTGCAGAGAGAAAGAGAGAAAGGTATAAAGAAAGGGGGAGAAATGAATAGAGAGGGAGATAAGTGCATGGAGAGAGGGAGGGTTACATGGAGAGGGAGATGCACTGAGAAGAGGGGCTGGGAGTAAGGGGAGGGTAGGCCAAGAGAGAGGTACTGAGAGTGAGGGAACTGCATAATGGAGAAGTGAGCAGGAGTGTATTGCAGCTAAAAATCAAACTGCTGCGAACACAATGGATCAATAGGCATCTGTGAAGGCACAAGAATGATCATGTTTTGGCTCATGATCCTACATGGTGTTTTGATGCAGGGTTACAACTCCAAATGTTCTTATACCTCCCTGGGTTCCTCCAGCAATTTGTTTTTTGGTCCACATTCCAGCATCTGCAGTTCCTTGTGTCTCCTGAAGTTTATTATGAGTAGATGAACTAAAGCAGTGTTTCTCAACCTTTCTCTTTCCACTCACATACAACTTTAAGTAATCCCTATGCCATCGGTGCTCTATGATTAGTAAGGGATTTCTTAAGGTGTCTGTGAGTGGGAAGGTTGAGAATCACTGTTCTTGACCCAATAGTTACTGAAATATTTTGCTTGATAAAAATTGTCATTGGTCCATATCCTTTGGGGTTGAAACCGTGCACATAACAAGTCAATTAGGTATGATTAAAACAGTGGTTTTCAAACTTTTTCTTTCCACCCACATACCACCTTAAGCAATCCCTTACTAATAACAGAGAACCGATGGCATAGGGAATACGTATGTGAGTGGGAAGAAAAAGGTAGAGAACCACTGAGCTAAAGGAAGATAATCATGTTGATCGTAGATACAGGCAGCAATTAATTGGGCTGATTGACATTTTTCTGTGTGAAACTTGACCAGTGACAAATCCAAAATTTCTCTTGTTGGTGTTTGATGTCCTGTTTAGTTTCTTATTTTGTTTTCATCCTTTTCCCTTAATTTTGCAGGAACGAGGAGTCTGAAGAGGAATATGACTTGAAGGAAGAATTAGATGAACTGGATTACAGATATGATGATCAGTATTGGTCCTCAAAGGAAGAGGGTTTGGCAGCAGCTCAAAACACTTCACCTGTGTATATTCCAATTGAACCACAGACCAAGTTGAAGCAACCTGAGATGTCTCCATTTGCAGTTTGGAAGCTAACTAGGTTCATTCGAATAAATGTTTTTGCATCCTTATTGATGGGTTTGGACAGTTGCATTTCAAAGGTGTAGACTGGCAATGAGAATGAGGAATTTCATAGTAGTTGAGGGAGTAGCTATTTGAGGCATTAAGCAGGTTTAAGGTTGAAAGGACTGAAATGAGTCAGAGATAGATGCTATTCTAAATAGACAAAACAAGGAAAAAAACATGTTTCTATGCTTCAAATTCAAAGGAAAAGATCAGTTCCTGCCTCTTCACTGTTTCAATCATGTACATTGCCATATAAAATTATTTGCTTAACTCCTTGGAACAAACTGACTCCTTCATGAAGAGAGCAAAATAAAAATATACCACTAATTTTTGGTAACAACTTGTTTACTTACATATGGTATAATCCCTTCCTGGTAGAGGTTTCAAAATAAATTGATTATTGCAGTACACAATGTTTTGGGATAAAGCCCAAAGGCAATGTCTTGCCCAAAGTTTGGGCAAAGCCTCAAAATGTGATACATTTTATTAATTTAGGATGTATCCTGTTTACATCTAATTGTAGAATACAATGAGAAGTTTAGCCTTTTGTGTGGAACTGGTGACTTGCACTGATATGTACCACATCCATTCAGGTGCTAAGCTCATCCTGCTCTTTTCCCGTTTCAGTTATTTTATATTAAAAAAAGTTATTATTTAGTTTCATGCTCCAAATTTTGTATCTCCTGGAAGCTTGTCAAAGTTGTGAATAGTTTGATAATTTGATTTTAAAGATGGTTATTCAAATACATTTAGATCTATTTTCCTGGCCATCCACTCTCATTACGAAACCATCTTTAGTACAGTAAGAAATCCGTTTCACAGGAAAATTTGTTCCATAGATCCACTGTTGTTATAGTTTTAGATCATAGAGGGATTTTCATATTGCAATAAATTCAGTCAATGAATTGTTATTATGCAAAAATAACATAACTAATTTCTGTTTTAGGTATGGTTTTCATTCAGAACATTGCATGTCAGCACTCAAAATGTTTGATGGGGATGTAGGATTGTCTTTGGAATATTTGTTACTCCAGTGCTTCAAGGAAAAATTTGGAGATGGGATCAAGGCCTCTCCCAAATCTGGTAATATCAGCCTAAAGGAGTGTGCAGAGCGGAGGCAAGAAGAAGCACTTGTTCTCAGTTCCATATATGAAAGCAAGTTCTCTGAAAAGATTCAGAACCAAGTTTGGACCATTGAATTGCCACTCAAGTTTCTGACGCAGAAACTTAATAAATCGAAAAGATGTGAGACTGAAGAGTCAAAATTGAAGGTCACAAAGGACATTTGCCAATATTACCTCAAGGGTAGTTGCTGCTTTGGATCAAGGTGCAGGTTCAGGCATGAGGTTCCTTGGAAGGAAGAAAAGAAAGAAGACAGTCATTTACGTTGTGACATAAATGCAATCCTGTACACACTTGAAATCCGTTTTCCACCTTGCAATAAATATCCATACCAGGCTCCACTTTTAGCCTTTTCTACTAATAATGACAATCTTCCACAAGCTTGTCGCTTGTATATAGCTGAGTATCTATACAGAGAAGCTATGTTAGCAACAGAAACAAATGAACCAGTCATCCACACTTTGATCATGTGCCTGGAAGATGAAGGAAAAATGAGTGAACTGCTTCTTGAAACATCTCATAAATATAGCATGCCTCCTGTTGCACTTTCTATTTTGACTAATGGTGAACGAGATTATAAAATGCCTTCAAATCATTCACTTGATCAGCAACTAGCAGGTATTTTAGTGGACAGTCCTTGAGATTTATTGTGGCTTTTTATGAATTTTGTTTTGTCTAAAGCCATGGAAAACACATGCTACATTTTAAATTATAGCCTGGCTGAATTTTGGAGAAGTTAACATGTGGAATAACCTGGTCTTTACTGTGGTGACTTAGCCAAAACATTAAAGTGGGAGAATTCCAGGAAGTGAGTTTGGAACCAAAGTAATAAGGGACATACATTGAACCTAGAGGTTTTGGAAATGCAGAGTAGGTCAGAGTAGGAGAGAGGAAAATGTATATAAGGAAAACCAAAATCTTTGTAAACAATTTAAAGCCTAACAGGTAACTTCAGATGTGCTCCATTTTATTCAAAAGGGAGCATTTAATACATGATGGTTAATGATTGCACGCTTTGTGGGTTTCTTTTCCCCCCACTATTTGTTTGGTTCATTTGCTTGCAAAGAACACGTTAATCATAAGTCTTTTAAAAATAAAAGAAATTAGAATATCTTTTTTGTGTTTACTTTGCCCTTTTGATATGATAATAGCTGATCTACCTCAGCTATAAATTTCCATTCTATTCTCATACATTTTTGTTGTCTAAAATCTGTTTGGTCTTCAGCAAACTCACCAATAGAGAAATAGTAAATTTTGCTTTAAACATCAGCTGATAAAAACAATGTATTCATCCAGTAACTTGCATAATAATGTCACCAGTTACTTCACATCCAACAAGGTGCAGTCTGGATGGTAGAGGAGGAAATGCAGCAACCAATCTGCATATCACTTTAAAAGTTAAAATTAAGAATCATTCAGGTAGCCAAATTAAAACTCTTTTGAAATTCAATAAACTACTGCTTAAATAAAATGGATGATTAGATTATTTAGGATGGCACAGGTAGTTGAGCTGGTGCTTCATAACACCATGTGCCCATATTCAATCAAGTTTGTGTGTTCTTGCTGTGGCTGCATGGGTTTTCACCTGGGTGCTCTGTTTTATTTTTCCTGCACACTGCAAATGAGCAGGTTGGTGAGTTAATTTGCTGCTGCAATTTTTCCCTATTGTTTGTGGTAGAATCAGGAAGTTGAAATTTGGGAAGAATTGCAAGAAAGATATTAGTATAAATAGATGATTTTGGTTAGAGAAGCTGAAGGGGCTATGTCCATAGTGTACCACATTTTTTTTATATTGATGAAGCCAAAATTGAGGAATAATCCTATGGGCTCTTTTATGTTCATCTGAAAACATGAAGGACTTTCAGAAAGTTGCATCCAAAAGATAACACTCCAGCAAGTATCAAATTGGGTATGCTTGCTGAAATCCCTGCTGTGTTTTTTCAACTTGGTTGCCTAATTTGGAGACGAGAGTGCTGTTATGGATCTAGAGCTATTCTTATTCTTGTTACACCTTTAGGCGTTTAGCATATATTTTCTTTCTATCTCCTCTAATTGTTTTTCACTTGCAGAGAAATACAATGTGGAGAAAGAGGAAGAAGATGATAACTTGCAGGAGGCGGAATGTGGCGCTGTGGTTATGGAAACGGAGAGTTACGTGCATCTGAAGAAGAGGCATTTGAAAAAGTATAACTGGAGAGAGGAAAATGTATATAAGGAAAACCAAAGACTTTGTAAACAATTTAAAGCCAAACAGGTAACTTCAGATGTGCTCCATTTTATTCAAAAGGGAGAATTTAATACATGATGGTTAATGATTGCATGCTTTGTGGGTTTCTTTTCCCCCCCACTATTTGTGTGGTTCATTTGCTTGCAAAGAACACGTTAATCATAAGTCTTTTAAAAATAAAAGAAATTAGAATATCTTTTTTGTGTTTACTTTGCCCTTTTGATATGATAATAGCTGATCTACCTCAGCTGTAAATTTCCATTCTATTCTCATACATTTTTGTTGTCTAAAATCTGTTTGGTCTTCAGCAAACTCACCAATAGAGAAATAGCAGCTCTATTAAATTGCAAATCCTCTCCTCAAAAGCTCCACTACTGATTCTAACATTGTGAAGCTTACTATTAGATTCCACAACAGTGAAAGCTTCCTTGAAGCATCCATCCTATCAAACCTGTTGAGAATTTTTTCTATTATTTGTTTTCTAAATCCTTGTGAATTTATGCTGAATTACTCACTCTCGCTTCCTTAGACAATACTCTAAAGTCAGAAGTCTGGCTGAACCCTTGTATTTTAATCCCTTTCTATCTGCATGTATTTCTGTTCTGATTTTTGGACAATCATCTGTGTTTCCCCAAATAAAATTGTTTCTTGGTTCTGAAATATATATTTATTTTTTAATACTTGATATATTCCATTTACCACTTTCTTGGCCACATTTAACCTTTTGGTATTCCTTTATGGCTCCTTTGATCTTCCGTGCAGCTTACTTTCCTGCTTAGCTTGTACAATTTCATCAAAGTCGTGTAGCTGGATGTAGCTGTCTGCAAGTCGATGACCCTTTTTATTCTAATCTCTCTCTCTTTGTTAACCGATTCTCAATTCATACTAATATAGCTGAGCTCTACTTTCTTTTTGTTTTATTGTTAACTTTTTGTCAGAGTCAAACAGCATGGAAGCTGAATCTTCTATTCTGAGTCACACTGAGTCCATCTAGCATCCATTTATGCTGATCCTGTAATGAATTCGTGTTATTTTTCCTCATATTCCCACCAACTCTCCCGAGAATTACCTCTCACCCACATTTTAAGGATTATTTACAGAGGAAAATTATCCTACCAACCCATATCTGTTTAAGTTTCATGCCAATTTTTGGGCATGAAACTTAAAGAACTCCTCTTTCATCCCATTGAAGTTATATCTCCTTCAATTGGGAAATTCTATTTTAAATTCATCTTTGCAGTTCTCTATGAATAAGATAAAATTTAAAATGTGTTATTCATAGTTCTTTTAGAGAAGCAGAACCAGATGGGCTGAGGCAGGTTGGTAAACTTAAGATCAAATTCTTGATCTCACTGGGAGTAGTCCAGAAAACTGCTTTTAACATGGAGATACTGTTCATCCTTTGTGAGGTTTTTCAGTTGGTTGTTTTTCCAGACTCTTTTGTGTAGTCTTCCAAAGGCGCTATTTGCCTTGGCGAGTCTGTTGTCTATCTCATTGTCGATCCTTGCATCTGATGAAATGGTGCAGCCGAGATAGGTAAACTGGTTGACCGTTTTGAGTTTTGTGTGCCCGATGGAGATGTGGGGGGGCTGGTAGTCATGGTGGGGAGCTGGCTGATGGAGGACCTCAGTTTTCTTCAGGCTGACTTCCAGGCCAAACATTTTGGCAGTTTCCGCAAAGCAGGACGTCAAGCGCTGAAGAGCTGGCTCTGAATGGGCAACTAAAGCGGCATCATCTGCAAAGAGTAGTTCACGGACAAGTTTCTCTTGTGTCTTGGTGTGAGCTTGCAGGCGCCTCAGATTGAAGAGACTGCCATCCGTGCGGTACCGGATGTAAACAGCGTCTTCATTGTTGGGGTCTTTCATGGCTTGGTTCAGCATCATGCTGAAGAAGATTGAAAAGAGGGTTGGTGCGAGAACACAGCCTTGCTTCACGCCATTGTTAATGGAGAAGGGTTCAGAGAGCTCATTGCTGTATCTGACCCGACCTTGTTGGTTTTCGTGCAGTTGTCATACCCACACTCCTGTTCGGCTCCGAATCATGGGTCCTCTACCGCCACCACCTACGGCTCCTAGAACGCTTCCACCAGCGTTGTCTCCGCTCCATCCTCAACATCCATTGGAGCGCTCACACCCCTAACGTCGAGGTACTCGAGATGGCAGAGGTGGACAGCATCGAGTCCACGCTGCTGAAGATCCAGCTGCGCTGGATGGGTCACGTCTCCAGAATGGAGGACCATCGCCTTCCCAAGATCGTATTATATGGCGAGCTCTCCACTGGCCACCGTGACAGAGGTGCACCAAAGAAAAGGTACAAGGACTGCCTAAAGAAATCTCTTGGTGCCTGCCACATTGACCACCGCCAGTGGGCTGATAACGCCTCAAACCGTGCATCTTGGCGCCTCACAGTTTGGCGGGCAGCAGCCTCCTTTGAAGAAGACCGCAGAGCCCACCTCACTGACAAAAGGCAAAGGAGGAAAAACCCAACACCCAACCCCAACCAACCAATTTTCCCTTGCAACCGCTGCAATCGTGTCTGCCTGTCCCGCATCGGACTGGTCAGCCACAAACGAGCCTGCAGCTGACGTGGACTTTTTACCCCCTCCATAAATCTTCGTCCGCGAAGCCAAGCCAAAGAAAAAAACTGTTCATCCATTTGGCTTTTCCCTTGTCTGTCATGCTAGTCCAACAAAAACATTTAACTGTTTCTACATTACTCCTATATTCTATATTATTCTGATCAATTTCTTTGAACTCTGCAATGTATTTTAAAATCAACCATTCTCATACTTAGAATTCTTCTTGCTATCATCTTTTTAAAACAATGCTGTATTTATTTTTTGTTGGCCATTCTTGTATTAGTTCTCCCTGCATATTTTTGTTCTTTAAGGCATTGTATATTTATTAAGAATTATGAATTATCTCTTTAGAGTTTGCTATCCTTATCTACATTGTGTTTTTTTTTAATTTACTGCCTTGACTAAGAAGCACTATTACCACAGGTTGCTATTAACCCTTTCTCATACTCAATTTTTTTGACTTTTCAATTCACTAATTGTTAAAAAAAAATTGATCTTCAATCCATTCCATTAATTTGCCATTCTTTGTATTGTCATTTTGGATTGCCCAGATCATATGATGATGAAATTAATTTCAAGATTATTGTATTGCTCAAGTTGCATGCAGCTCTAATTTTAAAAAAATGTACTCTGCCTGATACCCCTACTATTGTCAATGGATCTATAATCTAACCCAATCAGTATTTTCCAACTCCTGCAGATACTCATTTTCATGCAAACCCATTCTTGGTTCCTGGTTTTCTTTTGTGTTTCTTCCATTCTTTATTATCACTTCTATAATATCCATGCTGCTTCCCCTGCTCCCACTCTCCTACTGCTAGTATTTTCCTTTTTTATTTAGCCGACCTATGGAAAGTAAACTGCTGTGGAAAATTCATTGGTATGAATTTGGTAAGGGTTCTGTCCTTTCTTGAGCATTCTTCTAGACCCAAATTGCACTGATCTGTTCAGCAAAGCTGACATTTCTCTTGCTGCTTTGGAGTTGATTGCATTCTCCTGTCTCTGCTTATCTATTTTATTAATTTAAAGCTTTAGCATTTCTATCCCTTGGAGCATAAATGCTTCATGAACTGGATTTGCAAATGGCAAACTGGGGCAAATGCAGAACTTGCTTAAAACCTCAAATCTAGTACACACTGTATGTTATTTAAGTTGAGAATTCATAGCAACTTCTGGAAGGTTCTTTATTTAAATACTTGAAGATGACAAATTATAGTAGACAATGATGATTTTTCTTCCTGAATACTTTTGGGTGTATTTTATAGCTATTGAGCTGCTAATCATGAAAATAACCGTACAATTTTCCTATTGTACCATTTTTTAGGTATAATCTATTTTTGTGATTTCCTGTCATATTAGTATATTACCCAAAAAGTAAACTGGTCCAAACATGTTTGGCTGGTCCAAACATGCACTTAGTGCAGGTGCTGTGTAAATGTTATCTTAGGCCTGGACATGCTTAGGATAGATGCAGACGGGCTATAAAAGCAGCTCATGGGTACAGATTCAATGCATTAAGTTGATATAACATTGTATGTTTGTGTATCACCTTTAAGAAAACATGTTCTTCAATCAATAGCATAGTAAGTGTACTTAACAATAACATTTATTATCAATGTCGCAACAGCTGCAATGCATTTTGTTACATTATGGCGAGAATATGCTTAAGGCTCAATGATACAGCATGAGTGCACTTATTAAGAAAACCTATGCGCTCTACTTTGGTTGTAAAATTGGTGACCAAGACAAACCTTGATCACTTCACATTTGTTGTGCAACATGTGCAGTCAAAACTGATCAGCAAACTCCAAGACCTGGGAGTTAACACCTTACTGATTAATTGGATCATGGATTTCCTCACCTTCAGATCATAATCAATGAAGATTAGTAAGAACTTCTCCTCCACAATCTCCATCAGTACAGAACACCATAGGGCTGTATTCTTAGCTCCCTGCTCTAGTCACTTTATGTGCAGCTCGGTACGACAATAACACCATCTACAAATTTGCTGACAATACCGTGGTAGTAGGTTATGTAAAGGAAGGGGATGCGTCAGCATACAGGAGGGAGATTGAAAACTTGGCTGAATGGTGCATCAATAACTATCAATGTCACCAAAACTAAGGAGCTGATTGTTGACTTCAGGAAAGGAAAGCCAGAGGTATACAATCCAGTGATTATTGGGGGAATCAGAGGTAGAGAGTGTCACATTTGTGGCCCGAAATGTGAAGTTAATAAAACATTAAACACAAGTTTTATCAGGTAAACTTCTCAGTGGCTTTATTTTCCAGTTTCCTTTGTTCTCCTGCTTGTGTTCTTATCTCTCTCTCATATCACGTGACTTCCGGTACATCTCATACATATTCATTATCATGACATCCCTCCTTTAATCAGAAATAAACTTTACCTTCACTTACCAATATCTCTCGGAAACATACAAACATCGTAACTAATGGTAATACTATAACTCAACTACATAAAATTTACTTCCTACAGCACTCATACATGCACTTTATGATATAAGATTAAAATACTGTCCCAAAGTTCTTATTAAAACTATGGCACAAAGTCTTCGTATCGTTTGGGCACTTTCTGGTTTCGTTTCGGCCTGCCTGCGATATTGTCGTCGCATCTCGGTTGTTCACTCTCAGCGTCGGCAATACTGCTCGCCACGGCTTCGAGTGTTTCTGGCGCTTTAATCACTTCATCAGGAGTGCTGGTAACTGCCTCTGGAACATCATCAGGTCTCTCAGTTTCAGCATCTCGTATTGGCCTTTCAACCTCTTCGCTCGATGTATCTCTGGACTGGTACCTTTTTACACCTGAGACATTTCTCTTATACAGGACTCCAGTCGGAGACTTGACTGTCACCATACTGCCACTTCTGGATACGACAGTATAGGGTTGATGGTAATAAGGTGTGTCTAGCTTACCACCAGTTTCATGCCTCACTAGAACATTATCTCCTGGCATGATGTCTGAGTACTTGGCTCCACATTTCGAATCTGTGTACAGCTTTGCTGCACCTTTCTTTTCAGCATCGTGGTCCCTCATCTCCTGGTCATCTCGGATTTCCTTTATTTCTGGCATTTTTGTGCGGATTTTTCTCCCAAAAAATGCTTCTGCAGGACTTTTTCCAGTGGTTGCATGAGGCGTTGCTCGATAGACAGCCACATAAGATAGCAATGCTTCTCGCCAATTTTGTCCTTCTGCGTGTGCAATCCTCAATCGTTTTTCAATGGATTGATTTTGTCTCTCTATTTCTCCGTTGGCTTGCGGCCATTTCGGAGTTACTTTATGATGGTGGATACCTGTGGTCCTCATGTATTCCGCAAATGTCTCTGAAATGAATTGTGGACCATTGTCAGAGTATAATGTAACAGGTAATCCATATCTTGCGAATATCTCTGCTAACGCTTGTATTGTTTTTTCAGTGGTTGTGGACTTCAACACCACGTACTCATAGTGTCTGCTGTAGTAATCTATCACTACCATAATTGATTCACCCGTCAGTAAAGGTCCAAGAAAATCAACAGCTACGTCGATCCATGGTCCTGTCGGGAGTTGCGTACTCCGGATCGGTTATGGCGGATTACTCCTACTTGTGATTTGACATCCGTGACAAGTTTTAATAAATTTCTCTGCGTCTTTATCACAACCTGGCCACCATACCTTGGTCCTGAGGTTTTGCTTGGTACCAACAATACCTAGGTGTCCTTCATGCGCTAAGGATACGATCTTCGGTTTCAATCTTTGCCGTATTACCAATCTGCAACCTCTTAATACACACTGTCCGATGCAACAAAGTTCGTCTCTAATGGGAATGTAAGCCTTGTGAGTACACTTGTCCCATTGTCCACTCTGTATGCATTCTCTTACTTCCCTGAGTTCTGGATCACGTTCGGATTCTCTCTCGACTTCCTTCGTAGTCACAGCTTTTGGTGTCGACTGAATAGCTACGAAGCGTACAAAGCTCTCTGTTTCTGTTCCCAATTCTGACTTGGAATGTGGACCTCCATCCTTCACCAATCTGGACAGCGGATCTGCAATGTTTGCTTTCCCTGCAATGTGGATTACTTTATATTTGTAGGGTTGTAGTCTGAGTACCCATCTCTCTATTTTGGCACATGGTTTGTATCTAGGTGCATAGATCACCTCTAATGGCTTATGATCTGTGATGAGTTCAAATTCAATGCCGTATAAATATACATGGAACCTCTCACAGGCCCATACAAGTCCGAGTGCTTCTTTCTCTGTCTGAGAGTATCTTCTTTCCACATCTGATAACGATCTGCTGGCATAGGCAATGATTCTTGGTCCTCCATCATGCATCTGGACCAACACAGCTCCTAAACCAACTGGGCTGGCATCTGCTATGACTTTGGTTGATGCCGCCAGATCGTAATATCCAAGAGTTTTTGCATCTGTCAGGCTTTGCTTCAGTGCTGTGAACGCTTTCTTCTGCTCAGATCCAAAATGAAAAGGTACACCTTTCCTGGTTAGTTTCCTTAGTGGTTCTGCCACTGTAGCGAAATTAGGAATGAACTTTTCACAAAAATTGACCAATCCCAGGTAACTCCTCACCTCTGTTGCATTCTGAGGTGCACGTGCCTCTGCAATAGCTTTCACCTTGGCCTCTGCAGGGTTTAGTCCTTCCCGTGTAAGTCTGTGTCCCATGAAGTCCATTTCTGACACACCGAACTGGCACTTGTTTCCATTCACGGTAAGGCCTGCCTCCTGTAGCCTAGATAGTACACGCCTCAACCGTTTGTCATGCTCTTCCTTCGTTGGTGCATGGACTATGATGTCGTCAGAAATGTTGGCAACTCCAGGAATGCCTTGAATCACTCGATGGATTTCATACTGGTAGATCTCCGAAGCTGCATTAATTCCAAATTATAGTCTCTTGTAACGATACAATCCACAGTGAGTCACAAATGTTGTTACATCTCGGGAACCTGGATCCAGCTCTAATTGATGATAGCCCCATTTTAGATCAATTTTTGAGAATACCTTGCTGGTAGTTAGTTCTTGAAGTACTTCCTCCACTGTTGGTATAGGATGTCGTTCTCTAATTATAGCTTCATTGGCCATTCTCATGTCAACACATAGTCTTATGTCACCCTTTGGTTTGGGCACAATCACTACTGGGCTGACCCATTGTGTCGAATGTTCCACAGGTTCAATAATGTCTTGTTCGATCAATTCTTTAATTTTGGCTTCGACTTTCCCACGAAGTCCAAACGGAGTTCGGCACATTGGTTGTGCCTTGGGTTTGACCGTTTCATCTACCGCTAGCTTCAATTGTCGACCTTTCAGCTTTCCTACTCCTTGGAAGACTGCGGGGAATTCTTGCTTCATATCCTCGTATGACTGAATTGAATTGACACAAGCTCCAATATGAAGTATTGCCAGGTCTTGCGCTGTGCTTCTACTCAGCAATGGTTCTCCCCTCTCTTCTATGACCATAAACTCTGCTTCGGTGTACTTATCTCCAGCTTCAACTGTTGCAGTAAAACATCCAATGGTCTGCAATGGCTTGGTTGCTGTGTATGGATACAGTTTCTTGGAACACTTCTTTGAGGTACAGATGATCTCTTTCCTTTTCAACTTCTCCCATAAATGTCGATCAATCACATTACTGTCACTGCCTGAGTTTACAATGACCTGCACTGTCACTCCACCAATGATTACTGGGACCTTCTCATGATGTACTTCATTCAACGTAAATTGGTAACAACTCTGTTCCTCCTGGGTATCATCATCGTCACCGTCTATCTGGCGAATGGTATCTTTCTTTCCAGGATACTTTCCTTTCCCCCAGGCTTTGCCTTTGGAAGTTGTACTCTTCCTCTTCTGGTCTGCATTGGACTTGCTTTTGCACTTCTTTGCAAAATGGTCCTTACCTCCACACTTTCTGCAAACTTTGCCTTTGGCCGGGCAATATGGGTCTTTTCCAAAGTGACCTCGGTTTCCACATCGATAACACTCCACGTCCTGTGTCAACGTATATCTTGGCTGATTATGGCGATGTGAGAGCCTCTTAATTTGCTGGCTTGAGTTGTCTTTCAGGGTCATGGTATGAAATTGCCCTTCAACAGCCTCTAATGCAGCAGCAATGGTTAAAGCATCGGTGAGTTCCAACTCACTCCCTCTTTCCAGTAGACGTCTTCTGAGTTTATCTGATCTGCAGTGCTGTACGACTTGATCCAATAATTGGTTGTCCAAATCAGCTGGCATGTAATTGCATCCAACAGCTAGCTGGCGTAGTCTCGTCACGTACTGAGCAATTGTCTGGCCATCTTCTTGTCTCGTTCTCCGAAACAAATGACGTTGAAATGTAGCATTCGGTGTCACTACATAGTGTGCATTTAATGCATCTACCGCTTTCCGGTACTCATCCTTTCTTCCAGTATGTCTTAAATGTTTCCCGAACTGCGGGATCAGCAGTGAAAAGAAGTAACGCCCTTCTCTGCGCTTTTTGTTCAACTGTACCGGTATCTAGAAATAGGCCACGACTGTCGGCGTAGGATTCAAATTCTTCCAGCCATGCCTTCCACTTCACACTTACAGTACTTGCATCACCCGTTGGGTCAAAATGAGCAATTCCACTATGTGTTAGAAAGTCACTGTCTGCCCCAGCCATGAGGAAATATTCCAGCCCCAAAAGTACTGAGACAAAGAGAAAATTCTTATCACCTTGAAGTTGTCTGTAATCCTATGTAATCTTGTTTAATCTTTAATTTTCTTCAAGCTTATTTCATCTTCGTCGCCAATGTCACATTTGTGGCCCGAAATGTGAAGTTAATAAAACATTAAACACAAGTTTTATCAGGTAAACTTCTCAGTGGCTTTATTTTCCAGTTTCCTTTGTTCTCCTGCTTGTGTTCTTATCTCTCTCTCATACCACGTGACTTCCGGTACATCTCATACATATTCATTATCATGACAGAGAGGGTGAACAAATTTAGGTTCTTGGGAATCACTATCTCAGAGGATCTTTCCTGGACCCAACACATCAATGGCATTAAGAAAGCATGTCAATACCTCTACTTCCTCAGGAGTTTGCAGAGATTTGGTATGACACCAGAAACCCTGGCAAATTTCTACAGAGATGCGGTGGAAAGGGTACTGTATCACGGTCTGGTATGGGACACCAATACCCCTGAGCGTAAAGCCCTCCAAAAGGTAGTGAACACAGCCCAAGACATCACAGGCAAAACCCTCCCCACTATTGAGTACATCTACAGGAAACTGCTGTCGGAGGGCAGCAGCAATCATCAAAGACCTACACCACCCAGCACATGCTCTGTTCCCGCTGCTGCCATCAGGAAAGTGGTATAGGTGCCACAAAATTCGCACATGTTCAGGAACAACAGCTACCCCTTCCCCATCAGACTCCTCAATGACAAACTCAATCAGAGACTCATTTAAGGACTCTTATTTGTGCATCTTATTGATATTTTTGTTCTCTCTATTGAAGAGTCAGTTTGTTTACATTCATTAACTGTTTACAGTTCTTTTATTTATATTTTTAGACTGTACAGTTTATTTTTTGCACTACCAATAAGTGGTAATTCTGCTGTGCCCGCAGGAAAAAGGAATCTCAATAAATCTAAATTTGAACCTGAGAGCTTGGGTGAGAAGTACATTATGCAATTAAGCATGCCTAAATTCAATAAAAGTTAATGTTTCTCCAACTTTCTACATAAATACAACAAATCTGAAATTATCTTCAGCTTGAAGTTGTCTATCATAATCACCATTTTTCAGGAAGCAAACTTTTTGGAAAAAAATTGTTGTCCTGTGTTATCAAGGTTGTGTTTTAATGACTAAATTGGGTGTCTTTTAAAGAGTCTTGGGCATGACAGGTGATTTTTCCCCTTCTGTCCTGTAAGAATCTTGTTATGTTATCAAGAGCTGAGGCTGTGGTGGAAATGGAGGAGACAATGAAGATGGAAGTTGATACTGATGGAGAGAATATTAGTTAGGGAGAGTTGTTTTGGAATTTGTTGAATAAATAATTCTCTGGACATAAAAGACAGTGGCTTTGGTCTTTTCAGTATTCAGTATGAGGGAAAAAAAGGACATGGGCATTTAGCTTTATCAGAGGTAATGATTCCAAAAGAGGTGGTAGTGAGGAAGAAGTGTGTATTTTATTTATTTACATGCAGTCTTGTGCTGTACTGTTGGATTAGGTTGCAAAGACTCAACAAGAAAAATGAGAGGAGACCAAGGATAATCCTTGGGGAACTTCAGAATTAGCAATAAATGGACAAAATTATATTTAAAATTATGAAAATATGAGACTAGTGCTCAGTACCAGAGCATCAGAGGGCTGCGTTCTTAGCTCCTTGCTCTACTTGCTTTATACCTATGACTCTGTGGCTCAGTAAGAGAACAACACCATCTACACATTTGCTGGTGATACCACAATAGTGGGTTGTATAAAAAGTGGTAATGAGTCTGCATACAAAAGGGAGATTGAAAACTTGATTGAATGGTGCACCAAAAACAACCTCATGCTCATTGTAGCCAAAACTCAAAGAGCTGATTGTTGATTTCAGAAAGGAAAAACCAGAGGTGATCATTGAGGGATCACAGGTGGAGAGGGTGAACAAATTTAAATTCTTGGAAGTCACAATCTTGGAGGATCTTTCCTGAACCCAACACACGAATAGCATTGTGAAGAAAGCACATCAGCACCTTTACTTCCTCAGGAGTTTGCGGAGATTTGGAACGTCATCAGAAACCTTCGCAATTGCTACATGTGTGTGGTGGAAGGTGTACTGACCAGCTGCATCGTGGTTGGTATGGGAACACCCAATGCCCTCAAGCGTAAAGCCCTGCAAAAGGTAGTGGACGCAGCCCAGGACATCACAGGCAAAACCCTCCCCGCCATCGAGAACATTTGCAGAGAAAACCCTCCCCACCATTGAGAACATCTACAGAAAAAGCTGCCATCAGAGAGCAGCAGTAATCATTAAGGATTCACACCACCTTGCACATGCTCTATTCTCGCTGCTACCATCAGGAAAGAGGCATAGGTGCAACAAGTCTTGAACCACCAGGTTCAGGAACAGTTGCTACCTCTTCACCATTAGACTGCTCAATAATAAACTCAATTGGGGACTCATTAAGGATTCTTACTTCTGATCTTTTTTTTATTTCACAGTCTGTTTGTTTACATTTCTTTAATTGTTTACATGTGTACGTCGTGTATACTTTTTTACACTACAAATAAGTGGTAATTTTGTCTTTCCCTTGATTCTTTGCAACCTTACCCAAAAGCACAGCACAAGACTACATGTGAAAAAGATTATCAGGGTTGAATGTGATGTACTCTAACAATAAATCTGAATTTGAAATCTGAATCTCGTGCACCAGTTAGGTACATGGCACATTTTGTGCAGGGTTTAATTGAAGGGATTTGGAGTAAAAGGCTGGCAAAATATTCATGGAGAGAGTTACAAGACTGGAGTTTACCTTCAGGTTCAATGTTTGAGGCAAAGTTGTGTCAAAATCCAAGACTTGAATGACCAATTAGATGAAGAAGTATGAATAGAAAGGATGTGAAAGCAGGGTAAGTATTGACATGGTTAGGTGAATGGTCTGCTTCTATGTCTATGTATGTTTGTGTATCACCTTTAAGATTATTGTTTGACCCAAATTTATGTCAATTTTTAGTCTTCCAAACGTTATCAGTTGATGTTGCAAGAGAGGAAGAAACTTCCAGCCTTTGATGCAAGAGACAATATCTTGGATGCACTGGATAAGGCCCAGGTGCTGGTGGTGAGTGGCATGACGGGGTAAGTTTAGCAAATGTTGGATTTGACATCAAGTTATTGTGTTGCCAAATTCATGTTTAAATCATTTGTCATTTAGTAAGCAAGCCACCAAAAAATGGTGGTCAGTTGTAGTTCAGCAGATAATTGTCTTAAATCAAATTAAACTGGGTTGCATTGGACAACCATTGATATAAGTTGATTATTTAAAGTGAAATTAAATGTGTTCCACTATTGGATGGGTGCAATAGCTCTCAACTCAGCATTATCCAAGATGAAATTGGTCACTTGATTGATGACTTACTCAGCACCTTAAACATCTATTCCTCCTACTACTTAGGCATCAATCTATTATCCAATGCATTGCAGAAATTTCCAAGTCTCTTCAAAACTCTCCAGATCCCCTTCATCTTCTAACTAAAAAGAAGAGCATTAGGTGCATAGGAACACAAGTCCTAAGTTCCACCCATGTGACCTGCTGGAAGGGAATTTCAGAGCCTCTTGTCTCGTAGCAACATGGAGCACTTTCACTAGACCTTACACAAGCTATCTTCTAACTCAGGTTACTTAGTAAATGCTGGCCTTGCTAGTTCCAAAATTTTGGATTGTGTCCATTTTTGGCAAATTTTAGGGCAGCACAGTTAGCATAGCGGTTAGTGCAGGGGCAGGCAACCTTTTGCCATCAGTTAAAGATTTTAAAATTATATAAAGACAGAGAACAAAATAAAACTAAAATGATTCTGAATAATCTCATGTCATAGTGAAACTTTTTAGCATTAAATTATAAAAAAAAAACTCATGACATAGAAATAAAATTTATATAAACTGAGGAAACAGAAATTTAAAAAACTGAAAACTCACCTTGGCTCGATTTCCAGTACAACCAGCATGAACCTTTTGGTGGGGGGGGGATGGGGGATGAGTTCTGAAGAAGAATAAGTACGATGCAACAATTCAAGTCCCGAAACTAACTGCTGGGTGCACATGACTGTGATTGCCTTAGGGTGACATTTATTAACTTTTTGGGTATTTGCTGTTTACTCATTTATTTATCAGTAACGATATTGTTGATCCTTTTCGGTTCCACATCTATTTTTCGACACTTAACGAAATTTTTCCATTTTGCTATTTTTTTCGGGGTTTTTTTGTGCACTACTTGTATCGGAGGGCCATATGCACGTGGTATTTTTGGATTAGGTTGTGGACCGGATACATTTGGTTCACAGGCCGGATCCGTGTTACCCGCCCCTGGGTTAGTGCATTGCTGTTACAGTGCCGGTGATCGGGACTGGAGTTTGAATCCCGTGCTCTCCGTAAGGAGTATGTACTTTCTCTCCGTGTCTGCGTGGATTTCCTACAGGTGCTCCAGTTTACTCCCACCTTTCAAAAAATTACTGGGGTTGTAGGCCAATTGGATGTAATTGGGTAGCATGGTCTCATTAAATTAAAAAGGTTATTCCCAATTTGAAGTCGGGAACTGTTTGCAGCTGCAGCACAAGTAGCTTCACTGGAATTCTTTATATAAAAAAAAATAGTGGCATCGTCAAATATTTACATGTATCACAGCTTCAGCTTCATGTATTTTGAGCCAATAATTGCCCTCCCATGCTCACGGCAATTCACTGAAGTACATGGAGCTAACATTAACATTAGGCAACATCATATTTAACATAAATGCTGCATTAGACTTCATAAAACTATTCTTTTGCATTTTGGAAAGAATGTAAATAGTTTGCTTCACATTGCAGATTATTGGTTAAAAGCATCTTAAATCTTTATTCTACTATTCATGTATGTAGTTATACTCAAGGCATATGACATAAATGAAAAACAGGATTATTTTTTCCACAAAATCCCACAGGTGTGGAAAGACAACTCAGATTCCTCAATTTATCTTGGATGATTCTCTGAATGGTCTTCCAGGAGAAGTTGCAAATATCATCTGTACTCAACCTCGAAGGATCTCTGCCATTTCTGTAGCAGAACGTGTTGCTAAAGAACGGGCCGAGAGGCTGGGAGAAAGTGCAGGTTACCAGATTAGACTTGAGAGTGTGAAGGTTGGTCGATGTTTACCAAATAAATAATACTTGAAAAGCGCAGGATAACTTTTTATTTGTTTCAAGGTGGGGTGAAGTGCTCAATTAATGGTGTATTGCTGATTTCTTTTGTCATCTAGCACAGGGAATCTAATCTTTTCTGGATCAAATGCTGCCACTCTGTTGTCAAATAGTTAAGCAACTAATTAATTCATGCACAGTTTTGAACAAACTAATGTTTAAAAACCCATCAAGGCATTGGTAAATGTGGCCAATTTGTCTCCTGCAGAACAACTATTTTCTAGAAGTACTCCTATTATTGCTCAACACTCCATGTAACAACCAGACTGTCAGCCGATCAAAAATTTGTTGTCAGCTTCTGTTCATTCTTGGACTCTTTCTAGATAGATGTCTGATATTTAACTAATACATTCCTGATTCCCTATCTCTGTCAATGTCTCATTGACCTTTGTTCTCCCTCCCCATTGAAGCTGTCATTGTGCATAACTTCAGGCCTCCTCCTCCTCCCTTTACACAATCCCCAATTAGTTATGTGCTCCACCCATCTCTTGGCTCATTTTTCAAGTCCTATGGGAAGGAGAGTGAAGTGACAAGTTTGTTGTGCTTTGATAAGGTTCCAGATCAATAAATTATTAGCATATCTTTCAATACCAAGTTTTTAACAATTCCTTGAAAATAGAACGTCTTTAAATATTAGTTTCTTCAAAACTGTATGTGTTGCTTCACTTGCATCACGCCTTGATTTTTAAAACAAGTTTTGCTTTTCATTAGTTTTCCTCTGTTCTTAACATGTTTATATCATTTGAATTAACCACACAGACATACCAGATCCATTTTCAATCTTAATCTATTCTGTATTTCAATCCAATTCACTTTTGAATACCTATGGGACTATAAAGTTTCATCTTCTATAATTGTGCCTCATCCAGATTTTTCATGTAGGATTAGAGGTAACCTCTGCAGACTTATATTAAGATTTGATTATGCAGGTATTTTCTTCATTAACATGCAAGTTAAACACAAGAGATATTTCCACATTTAAAAAAAAAGGTACTTCCAAACTACCACCAACTCTGTGGCAATCACCTGCCCGAGAAGAGCTAGTTGACCTATCTCAGCAACTATCAGTCAGTGGCACGTGCCTTCACCATGTTGAAATGCTTTGAGAGGTTGGTTATGGAACAGATCAACTCCAGTCTCAGGAAAGATCGAAACTAATTTCAATTAACCTATCATCACAACATGTCAACAGCAGACATACCTCGCTGGCCTTCCATTTTGCGTCAGATTGCCAGAACCACAAAAGGACTTGTGTCAGGCTGTTGTTCATTCAGTTCAGCTCAATGTTCAACATCATCATGTTAGCCAAACTGGTGATCAAACTGAAAGACCTGGGACTCTGGTTGTCCCTCTGCAACTGGATCCTCAACTTCCTCATCAGTAACCCCAGTCAGTGTAGATCAGTAAAATCGCCTCCTCCACACTGACCATCAACACAGAAACCCCAGGTTATGTGTTTGGTTCCGTGATCTCCTCCCTGTACTTTCGTGACTGCGTTCAGCTCCAAAGCCATCTATAATTTTGCTGATGACACCACCATTGATTGTTGGCTGAGAAAGTGGAAATGATGAGTCGGTATACAGGATGGGGCCAGATCAACAATCTTGCTCTCAATATCAACCAGACTAAAGAATTTATTGTTGATTTTAGGAAGTGAACAGCTATCAGGCTTTTGAACCTCACCTTGTTACACTAATCAGGGAGTGCTCGAACACCACAGAAAGGTGCTCTGCATTATTGTAATGCCACATTTTTCTTGCACTATGGTAACTGTATATTATCTATCGTTTGTGTTTATTATTTTAATTTAATGACGTACCTGTTCAGCTGCAGCAAGCAAACATTTTGGTGCATACATGCACTATACAATGAAATGACGATAAATTCATTCTCATTACCTTAGTCCTTCTGTGATATCTTAATTCCATTCATTGATTCTGCCCCATATATTAATCTCTGTTATTACTTGCATGTTATTAGCATTCGAATTTGTATTTTATGTCCAATATTAATCTTTGCTGCCTTCTTATGCATTCATCCTTGTGTTTATTGCTGTTGACAGAGTTGCTGAGAATGTAGTTAAACTTTGCAATAAACTAAGCACAGGACTGTTGCTGAAGCTATTAATCTCTGAAACCGTTCCCACAACACACATCTTTGAAAAATCCCGCTGATTATGTGGTTAACAAATCGCATAAAATTAACTTCTCTATTTCTACATTGCAGAATTTACTTTAATTGAACTAGTTTACTGAAAATGCTAACTAAAATATATTGTAGGGCTATTAAGGTCTACTGTAAAATTCACCTGTCCAAATTGAATGGACAATTATTTTATCAATAAATTCAAATTCAGCAAGATTGATTCCTTACTACTCAATGCAAAAGGCACACATCCAGTTCATATTTTAATCATTGTTACATTATCTCCATAACCACATGTGCCTTCATTGCTGTTCTTTTGTGTTACAATTCTGTTTGTAACAAGCTGTAAAGTGCTTTTGGATATGCTATGGTTGTGAAAGAGCTATACAAATTGACATCTTTCACTCACTGTTGTAATTGCAAGGGTTCCCTTTGATCTGCTAAATACTTTCCACTTCTAATTCCATTTCATTTTTTTCTTGTAGATTTGTATACTTTTGCTTGAATTTTCTCCAGATTCTGCCCAATCATTTGTTGGTACTTTTCTATCCATTCAATTTGGTAATGGTTTAAAAAATTAATTTTGTTTCAGTATGTAGCAACAACTTATTGCTTGAGTTGTCCTCAATGTATATGTATTACAATAATATTTCTCCAGTTAATTTCTTTTGAGTATTCCCTCATTTGTTGAAATTAGTGTTTATAAAGGCAATCTTTACATATTTGCAATTGTATCAGAGATCTCAAATGAGTTCTGCTATTGACATATATATAATGTACTTTTATTTTCAGTCTTCCTCAACCAGGTTGCTTTACTGCACGACAGGGGTACTGCTCCGACGCCTGGAGGCAGATCCAGATCTTCGAGGCGTGTCCCACGTTATTGTGGATGAAGTTCATGAAAGAACAGAGGAAAGGTAACATTCTAACTAAAGCTAGGACCAGCTTGCTGTGACTTTCAATGCAGTGATAGTGCTTGGATGTAATTGAGTAGAAAACAAGATAATTTGGGAAAGGTTTTGTTGTCACGTATTAATAAATAAAAATGTAATATATATGATGTACTTCAACTTTTGTCTGCCATAAGGCAAACAGAGTCACCATGAGCAGTGCCCAGCACCCCTAACAATAAGAGAAAGAGAAGGAAAAGTGGGTCCCTTCAGAGATGCTTAGTGTCCTTGGATTCTTCTCCTATTCCACTCATTGGTAGCCTGAGCTCCAGGTCCAAACCTCCAATGCAATCAGGAAGCCTTCAAAACCCAAGGTCCTTTGGGAGCCATTCTTGGGCTCAGCACCCTCACGAATCCCAGTTCCAATACAAAACACTTATCAACTGGTGACACTAATATGCACAGTGATGAAGGGTTTTCTGAGCCTGAAAACACATCAGCTTCTGTAAGAGTGATGACATGGATCTGCTACAGTTTGCCTGCAGCACCAACAGGTCTATGGCAGATGCCATCTCACTAGCTCTCCACAAAACCTGGAATACCTAGTCAGTAAAGGCACATGCACAAGGATGCTCTTTATAGACTAAGTTCAGCATTCAACACCATCGACCCTTCAAAACTAATCAGCAAACTCCAAGAACTGGGCCTCAGTACGTCAATCCAATTGGATCTGGATTTCCTCACCTCCAGACTCCAGTTAATGTGGATTGGAAGAACATCTCCACGATTTCCATCAGCATCAAAGCACCACAGAGATACTTACTTGCCCCACTGCTCTACTTACTTTAAATATATGACAAGAACTGCAAGCCTTCAACCGCAAGTTGCCTGCAGCCTGTACAAGTCCTTTGACCGCTAGTCGCCCACTGCCTGTGTAGGTCCTTTAGTCACTGAGGCCCTTGCTGTCCTTCTACTACAGTCACCTTCCCTTTAGGGTCTTCTCCTTCTCAACAATGGGTGTGCTCCGCATTTCTGATGCACCATGCCAGTCTGCTGCTCCCCTGGACTAGGCAATAGGACCCTGCGAAGCAGGGATAACGCAGCCATTTTTAGATTATTATGTTACAACTATATTGAGTTATAAAACAACAAGATTTGTGGGGCGAAAGTCATGGGAGTTAGAAATATTAGTGATGTCAGGAGGGGACAATGAGTTTGGAAGGAATAGAAAGACAAGTTTTCAAGATCTTTGGCCAGAGATGTAGAACATACAACACAGAAAACAGGCTATTCTAATCTGTGCTGAAACATCATTCCGCTAGTCCCACTGACCTCCAACCATTCCATAACCATCCAGACCTCTCCCATCCATGTATCTATCTAATTTATTCTTAAAACTTAAGAGTGAGCCTGCATTTACCACGTCAGATGGCAACTCGTTCTACACTCCCCCTAATGTTCCTGCTAAACCTTTCCCCTTTCACCCTAAAGCCTTGTCCTCTTGTATTTACCTCTCCTAATCTTAGTGGAAAGAGCCTACTTGCATTTTACTCTGTCTATACCTCTAATAATTTTGTAAACCTCTATCAAATCTCCCCTCATTCTTCTACGCTCCAAGAAATAAAGTCCTAACTCGTTTAATCTTATCCTGCAACTCAACTCCTGAAGACTCGGCAACATCCTAGTAAATCTCTGCTATCTTTCAATCTTACTGATATCCTTCCCGTAGTTTGGCGACCAGAACTGCCACAATACTCCAAATTTGGCCTCACCAATGTCTTATGCAACCTCACCATAAGATCTCAACTCTTGTACTCAATACTTTAATTTATGAAGGCCAAGATGGCAAAAAATTTCTTCACAACCCTGTCTATCCTGTGTTGCCCCTTCATGTATCTGTGTTCCCAGATCCCTTTGTTCCTCCGCACTCCTTAGTGCCCTACCATTTACTGTGTGTCCTTCCTTGGTTAGTCCTTCCAAAATGCAACACCTTACACTTGTCTGCATTAAATTTCATCTGCCATTTTCTTGACCATTTTTCCAGCTGGTCCAGATTCCTCTGCAAGCTTTGAAAGCCTTCCTCACTGTCCACAATGCCTCCAATCTTAGTGTCATCAGCAAACTTGCTGATTCAATTTACCACATTATCATCCAGATCATTGATATAGACAACAAACAACAATGGTCCCTGAGGCACACCACTAATCACAAGCCTCCAATCTGAGAAGCAATCATCCACTACCACTCTGTCTTCTCCCATTCAGCCAATTTTTAATCCATTTTACAACCTCTCCATGGATACCTAGTATTTGAACCTTCTGAACTAACTTCCCATGTGAGACCTTGTCAAAGGCCTTACTAAAGTCCATGTAGGTAACATCCACAGCCTTTCCTTCATCTATTTTCTTGGTAACCTCCTTGAAAAACTCTAAGATTCATTAAATGTGACCTTCCATGCACAAACCCATGCTGACTATCCTTAATCAGCCCTTAGCTCTCCAAATACTTGTATACCAGATCTCACAGAACACTCTTCAATAATTTACCTACTACTGCCATCAGGCTCACCGGCCTGTAATTTTCTGGTTCACTTTTGAAGATTTTTTTTAAACAATGGAACAACATGAACTACCCTCGAATCCTCCAGCACCTCAACCATGACTAAGGGTGTTTTAAATATTTCTGCCAGGGCCCCTGCAATTTCTACACTAGTCTCCCTCAAGGTCCGAGGAAATATCACATCAGGCCCTGGGGATTTATCTACCTTTATTTGCTGTAAGGCAGAAAGCCCTCCTCCTTTATATGTTCCATGCCACAACTGCTTGTTTCCCTTCCTTCCTTATACACTATGCCAGTTTCCTGAGTAAATACTTATGCAAAAAAACTGTTTAAGATTTCCCCCATTTCGTGAGGCTCCACATACAGAAGACCACTCTGATGGCAGAATAAAAAGAGATAAAGACATTTGCAACAGTTGGAAGAGAAATGAGAATTTCGGAGCTTGAGTAGAAAGAACATGTTTTCACTTGTGAGGGAAACAAACAATAAGGGCGATACTTGCAAGATGAACGCACCCTATCCATGCAATCAACTATCACAGATATCAAGTTACACAATATTTTACAATTATCAAAAAAATCCTTGGAGTATTATAAGAATGAAAAATTTAATAGTTGAAATTTAAGTTTGTATGCCATAATGTTAATGTTGACCAACTAAGACAAATGTTTCATCCCCATGCTGTAAATTCTGTGCAATTGTTATTGCATTCAATGTTAGGCACCTTTTTTTTCCTCTTCTTTCCAGTCTAGTGTATATCCTATTGTATTCAATTAGATATGTTGATTTTGTTTTTGTCAATTGAATGTTCGATCCAATCCCTGAACTTTGACCTCTAAGGCAAAGCAGGGTTACTGCAAAATTTGACCTTTATAATACTTGAATTACATAGTCATTGTGGGCTAAAGGTCCTGTACCTGGGCTGTGTAGCTTGGTGTCTGTGCTGCCAAACACATTTCTAAGTGGGAATACAATAAAACTAAATTCACTCAAGACTTTAGCTTTATGGACTAGGACATTTTAATTTTATTAATGTAAAAAATAGGAACAGGAGTAGGCTATTTGGCCTGTCATTTCCTTGAAGCTTACTTGGTTCTGTTTAAACCTACCCTATTCAGTGAAATGTTCACAGACATGCTCTGCCATTCAAGATTTGGTGTTGAACTCAACTTCATTCCCTTAGTATGTAAAAATTGATCTGGGTCGTAAATATATTCATTGAGGCAGCCTCTATTGCTTCCTTAGGCAGAGAATTCCACAGATTTACTACTCTTTGAGGGGGGGGGGGGAGAAACAGTTCTTCCTCATCTCTATTGTAAATCAATTCTCACCACTGAGAATAGCCCTGACAACTTAATTTTTCGTCGGCTAACCCCTTCATCTCATGAATCAACCTGGTGAACTTCCTCTGTGATGCTACCAAGACCAGCTAAGAGATGTTGCACAATAACATTTCACAGAATAGGGTAGGTTTAAACAGAACCAAGTAAGCTTCAAGGGAAGACAGTCAACAAAATTCAGAACTCCTAGCCCTGACAAGTGACAATGGAGTGGGGGCTGCCCCTCCTGCAAGGGGTTGGGAAGTACTTTGAGTAGGGAGAGAGCATGGGAGTCCAGAGAGAGCACAAGGATTGGGCTCCAGTGAGTGGAAAGTGCAAACATCACTTGATGAGCAAGGTGCCAAAGCATCGGGATTTCCAAATGGTGCAATGATGTGTTAATGGAGTTTTATTGTAGTCCAAAGCTCTGCCCATCTGGGCCATGGCCTCACAATCAAGTGGCAGTCAAAGGATTTGCATTCCAGTTTGGAAGCTGCTCATCTGCGGCAGCAGTCTCCTGTGCCTCCACTATCCCCTTGGACTCATTCTCAACTTGTAGAGTCATACAATATATAAACAGGCCCTTTGGCCCAACTTGCCTACCCATACTGGACCCACCTGCCTGCATTTGGCCTATATCTTCTAAACTTATTCTATTCATGTATCCATCTATTATTTTCATAAGCATTGCAATAGTACCTTGCTAAACCACTTCCTCCAGCAGTTCATTCCATACACCCACTTGTTAAAAGTTAACCTTATTGAATCTCTCTTCCCTCACCTGAAACCTATGTTCTCCATTTCTTGATTTCCCCAACTCTTGGTAAAATACTCTGTGTGTTTACCTGATCTGTTGATCTCATGATTTTGTGCATCTCTATAAGATCTCCCCTTGTCTGCAATCACTTCAAGGAATAAAGCCCTAGCCTGCTCAACCTCCCCCTATACCTCAGGCCCCCCAGAGACCTGGTTACATCCTTGTAAATCTTCTCTGCACCCTCTCCAGCTTGATAACATCTTTCCTATTAGCATGGTGTCCTAAACTGAACACAATAGTCCAAATGGGGCCTCACCAACGTCTTGCACAACTGCAGCATGACCTCTCAACTTCTGAACTCATTACTCTAACTGTTGAAGGCCAATGTGCAAAAAATCTTTTCAACCACTGCATCTGCTTGTGATGCTACTTTCAAGGTAATATTTTCAAGATTATTTTTATTGTTATGTAATAAAACAGAAAATGTAATATTACATGAAATTACCTTTGGTCTGCCATAAAGTATATAGGTATACCTGTTCTCCTGGATTTCCCTGCTCTACAGTACTCTCCAGATCCCTATCATTTGCTGTGTAGGCTCTACCCATGATGGACTTCCCAAACTGCAATGCCTCGCATTTCTCTCTATTAAATTCCATCATTCATTCCTCTGCCCACCTGTCCAATTGATCAAAATCCTGCTGAAATTTTTGGGACTTCACTGTCTACAATACCAGGCTCTTTAGTGTCATCCACAAACTTGTTTATGTATGTTTTCATCCAAATCATTGTCAAACGGCAATGGACTCAACACCAAACCCCGAGGCACAACTGTTTCCATTCTCGTCCAAGTGCGGTGGTAGTGGCAGGTCTTTGTTTCCAAGTTGCCGTTTCTAGGACCTCCCCTATCCACAGTGTGGCTGTCTTCAAGATGAGTTATCTGTTTCCTCCCAGATCTCTATGACTGGAGTATGTTGTGGGATATCCCACCTGTTCAGGTGCCAGTACAGACTGGTTCATGATCTTATATGACACCGAAAGAAAGATCATCCAACTTGGTAGTGCAGTTTTCAGATAAGAAAGGAAACCCCAAAATTCTGTTACTGTCTAAGAACATAGAGTATCTGGCATTTGTGGCAAAAGGTTGGAGACTGACTGTAGGGAAACCTTGGCTGTGAGTCCACACTCTGAAACTCTGGTGGTACCAGTTTTGTAACAGCCACTGGAGTGATTCCGTGGAGTCTAACTGAATCGGTTAAAAGCTATCAAAGATAAAAATCTATGTACAGAACGGTAATTTCATACTTTACCCAGGATAGGTATCATAATTTATCAGATTCAACAAGTGGATAATTTGAGCAGACAAATGCCGGATGTGGTTCACTCTGCTTCGCTGCCCCACAAAGAAGGACATTTCAATATGAGTTGCTTTGGAGAAAATTAAACATTCATGAAAGAAAACCTGGAGAAACTATTTCCTCAGGGGTGGAAGTTAATGAATAAGGAATCAGGATGCATCTCACACAGATGAGTAGAACTTAAAAATACTTCCAGCAAAGGACTCTGGCAATTAGAGCTTACTAGACTGAAGGAGTTAGATTTGTGTTTGGATAAGGTCAAGGGCTATGAAGTTGAGATGCATATCAGTCACAAGCCAATTGAATTGTAGAACTGAGAGGTTCCTCACTCTCTCTTCCTTCTGCTAAGAAATAACGTAGAATTAACATCAATCCATGTTGAATTGAGAGGTACTTCTCAGGGCATGAACTTGTAATTCAAAAAGATTACATGTGTTGTCTGGCAAAATGCTATTATAAATCATCGCTTGTAATGTAAACAGATTTAAATATCACTGGGTAAATGTCAGCACTATACTGTAGGACCTGCTAAAGATCCAAGAAAATGAATATCCAAGACTGCAGATAATTTTGATCATTACATACACATTTCCATTAAAATATTTTTGAAATAAACAGTTACTTTTTAGTTTCAGTGCACAATATGTACATGATTTTTAATTTGAATTTACATTGATATATTGACAGTGATTTCTTACTGTTGGTGCTGAAGAATCTGATAATGTCTCGACATGATCTGCACCTTGTCTTGATGAGTGCAACCTTGAATGCACAGCTGTTCACAGAGTACTTCAATATGTGCCCCTGTCTTCATATCCCAGGTAGGATTTAATCCATGTAATGAAAAAAGTTGCCTTGTAAAGTTAGCACTCATTGAAGATTAATGGTAGGGTTATATTATCACATCCAAGATAATGAGAATTATTTGTTTAACATTTATGAATAGTGGCACTGTGGGGATCTTCTGTCCAACTTGTAAATGTAGATCTTGTTTTTGACTTTTTGAAAACAATTACTCAGTAGTAGGAAGGATCCGCCAATCTACTTGTTGAACATACTCAGCAATGGAATCTAAACAACCTATAAGATGGGGAATTCCACAAATTATCTGGGTGAAGATCTCATCTTGGTCCTAGCTGATTCATGCTTATTGTTGTCTGAAGAGGCCGTGAATCCTTTCACCCTGCACACAGCATCTTTCACCTACTCCTGTTGGGAACAAGATATAGAAGTATCAAAGCCAGTACCACCAGGCTAAGAAACAGCTTCTTCCCACAAGCAGTGATACTGCTGAAGAACTAAAGAATATTTGCCCACAGCTCTACTCATTACACACCCATAACTGTGTAGCCAGGCTCAATTCCAATGCCATCTACAAGTTTGCCGAAGACTGAGGAGATTTGGTGTGTCACTGAAGACTCTCACAAAGATCTACAGGTGTACTGTGGAGAGCATTATGGCAGATTACATCACTGCCTGGTACGGAGGCACCAACTCTCAGGTCAAGAATAAACTCCAGAGGGTTGTTAACTCGGCTTGCGATATCACAGGCACCAGACTTCACTCCATAAAGGACATCTACATGAGGCGGTATCTTAAAAAAAAAACAGCCTCTATCTTCAAAATCCCCCACCACTCTGGCCATGCCCTTTTCACTCTGCTCCAATAGGGGGATAAAGGTACTGGAGCCTAAAGACAGCACAAGGACAGCTTCTTCCCTCTGCCATCAGATTCCTGAATAATCAATTAACCAAAGACTCTTCCTTTTTGTGCACTACTATTTGTATTTTTTTACAATAATGTTGTAAGATGCTTCATAATATGAATGTTTGCTCTATGATACTGCCGCAAAACTCTGAATTTCATGACTTGTTTATTACAATAAATTCTGATTTGTGTGTTAAATTCTGTCAGTTAAAAAAAAAACATAGAAACATAGAAGATCGACCCTTCAAGCCTGCTCCGCCATTCAACGAGATCGTGGCTGATCTTAAAGTTCAATACCCCGTCCCCGCCTTCTCTCCGTAACCTTTAATACCCTTATACTGAAAAATCCTTTGGATTTGTTAAATGATTTTGCTTTCATAAAAATCTATTACTCTGTCCAGATTATCATTTTCCAAATTTTTTGTGATTGTTTTCTTAATAATAGATTCCAGCAATTTTCCTCATAGTTGAAGTCAGAACATTTGTTTGAGTGAAAATCTTCATTTTAAACCTGGAATGGTCCTAGGTAAAATAATTTTAGATTCTCTCAATTCTTATCCCCCTTGCTATAGCTCTTCAGTATTATTAGGTCACTGTTATTTGGTATGGATGTCTGTGCTTGCACATGTAATTATTGTATTTTCACAGCATTTGGCTTCACTAGGCAATTTCACTATGAAGATGCACATAAATGATGTGAAAAAATGGTACCATTTCTCACCAATTCAGTGAGGTAATCTTTAGGGTTTTGTGGAGCGGAATCCACATGTGTTTCCACTAGAGAGGACTCACGGAGAGTGGGGAGCAGAGTCACAGTGCTCCCGAGGGGTTCAACCGCCCAGACCAGTCAACTGCCACCAGCCCTGTATAGGCTTTAAACACCCTGTAAATGGAGCTGGTGGTGGTTTTATTTAAAAGTACTGCAGCTGTAGGGTCTGCACTCAAGATGGCGGCGCCTATGATCGGCAGCAGCCATGAAGGGATTACAGACTCCAGGGAAGAAGAGGACAGGTCCAGGGCACCAGAAAACGAGACCACACCACCCCCCTATTTGAGAGGGAGGAACAGGGGAAATGACCCTTGGGATGAGACCACAGTGGTGGACCAGTGAAGGGCTCTGAGGCGCAAGAAAACACAGACGGCAGATTGTTAATGACTCGAGCGAAGGAATCCACGGAAGCTGCTTGCGACTGTGGTTGAGGGATTCACACTGGTCTGTGGACTGATGGAGACTGGTTCAAGACTGGCTGAAGGGGCACCAGGTATTGGAACCGGGATGCGAGAAGATACTGAGGGCGCTGAAGAGTTCCTGATCGTGTTGACGGTTCGAATCTGCAGCTCGGGCTGCTGATGGTTTGGACTGTGTGGATGCAGGGGCTGTGGGAGCACTGGAGGTTAATCCACGGACACTCGATGACTCTGGACAGCCTTTCTTTTGCTTCTCTTTCTCTGACTGTAAGAGGCAATTTCTGCTGATGGCAAATCTGTTGCCTTAAGGCAAACGAAAACAAATTTCATGTAATATTGCGCTGTCTTTATTACATGATAATAAATTGAATATAGGGGACACTTGTCCATGTATCATTCTCATCTGAACCAGGAGCTTTAAATGCTGATAATGCATGTCTTCAATGTGTGATATCTGAACAAATAACATCAACTTCCAATGAGCAAATGTAAAGTTTTAAAAAAAATTGATTTGAGTACTACATTGGTTTGGAAATTAGCATATTAAATTAAAAATAACGCAGTCGATTTAATGAATGATGATGAGCACTGGAAGTGAAGCCATCACATTCACCTGCAGCATAAAAGTTTGAGCTGAAAGCAAATTACTGTATGGGATTTTAGATTTCCAGCTATTTAAAGAGGATAGAAATGGGACAATGGAGATTTGTGTGAATGCTATCTTCTATTACGAAACTGAAATAAAAGTTATAGAGAATGGATGTAACAATGTACGATAATGGGAATGTATGGACGTGACACTAAAGGTGCAAAGATTCTTTCAACAAATTTTTTTTGTAAATAATTTTTTGTGAACAAAGTCTATTTTTCGTTTTATTACAAGGATAGATAAAAAAAATATTCTTTTTAGGAAGGAATGGAAAAGAACTTGCCCAAATTTCTGCTGTACTCATACCCACGGTGATAAATACAGTACTTAGCCCTCTGCTCTATTCATTTTACACCTACGACTACATGGCTCTGTTTGACAATAATGCCATTTACATATAGGCTGACGATGCCACAGTATAAAAAGAGGTAATGAGTCAGCATACTGGAGGGAGATTGAAAACTTAGTTGACCAATCTACTAACAACAACAACTCTCTTAATGTCACTAAAACCAAGGAGCTGATGTAGACTCCAGGAGGGAAAACCAGACATCCGTAATCCAGTGATCCTTAGAAGATTAGAGGTGGTGAGGATGAACAAATTTAAATTCCAGGGAATCACTATCTTGGACGACCTATCCTGCACCCAACATGCAAACGTCATCATGAAGAAAGTATGTCAGCGCCTCTACATTCTCAGGAGTTTGCAAAGGTTTGGTATGATATCATAAACCTTTGTACAGATGTGTAGTAGAAAGTGTGCTAACTGGCTGCATCGCAGCCTGGTATGGGGGCAGTACTTCTGAACAGAAAGCCCTGCAAAAGGTAGTGGACTCAGTCCAGTACATCACATGCAAAACTCTCCACACCATTGACAAAATCTACATGGAATGTTGCCATCGAAGAGAAGAGCAATCATCAAGGATCCAAACCACCCAGGGAATGCTTTGTTCAGGGAATGCTTTGTTCTCACTACTGTCATCAGGAAAAGAGGTATAGGTGCTACGAGACTCATACTGCCAGGTTCAGGAACAGTTGCTACCCCTCCACTATCGGACTTCTAAACAACACACTCAAACAGGTCTTTGACTTTGCACATTATCTATTAATTTTTTTCTGTATTTGTTTGTTTACATTCCTTTCTTTGTTTACGTCTTTCTCTTTTGCATGAGCATCTTTTTCTTGAGTTGACATTGCCAATAAGTAGAAATTCTGCCTGGCCAACAGAAATAAGAATCTCAGGGTTGTATGTGATGTCATATATGTACTCAGACAATAAATTTGTCATTGAAGAGTTTAGAATAAGGGAGTGTTGCTCCATATTTCGTGCAGAGAACAAAATAAATGTTATTAGTCTGAAGGCTTTTTGTCTGCATCACCCTTCAGTTAGTGATTAAGTATGGGAATATTTTTCTTCTTTGGCTTGGCTTCGCGGACGAAGATTTATGGAGGGGGTAAAAAGTCCACGTCAGCTGCAGGCTCGTTTGTGGCTGACAAGTCCGATGCGGGACAGGCAGACACGGTTGCAGCGGTTGCAGGGGAAAATTGGTTGGTTGGGGTTGGGTGTTGGGTTTTTCCTCCTTTGCCTTTTGTCAGTGAGGTGATTAAGTATGGGAATATTTAAGCATTGATTAAATGCATAGCTGAAGGAAAAGCATGATATGAGAACAGGAGTGTGTAGGCACATGGGATTAGAATGCTGCACATGGAAACACATCAATGTGTACTGGGTAGCACAAGCTGTGTGCAACATTTAAAAACAAAATTAGAACTGCAGCAGCATTGGATTCAATTTTTTTTTTGCTGAAATGTGGACAGGAACCACCAGGGGTTGGTGTCGGGTGTAACTTGATTGGTCTTGCACTCACCTCCAAGCTAGGGGTTGAAATCTCACTACGTGGCCTTGAAAGCAAAATTTGTAACACAGTATGGAGAGAGTGCTACTCAATGTAGATAAAATGAGTGATTCTGCATTCCAAGAGACAGTCTATTCTTATGTGTAACCTTTTAATCTGTACATAACATCTTATTATCAAAGAATACACAAAAAATTACAGAAATTTATGTTCATTACCTTCATAATGAGGTGGAAAAATGGTGTCAATTGATTTAAAAATTAAAATTGGATTTTTGCTGTTTTAGGGCATACTTTTCCAGTGGATCAATATTTCTTGGAAGATGCACTTGCGCGAACTCGGTAAGGCCCAATTATGTACCAGAATAAGAGAGGTATTGTACACTTTCAATGGATCATGAACCAAATTGTCATCTTCTACCATAGGCCAACATATGAATTTGAGTGTAATTTTGGAAATGTAGTCACAAGATTTGGGATGGTTGTTTGTCCATTTTACTCTGGCAAAAGATCTGACCTTGTCAAACTGCATACCTACAGTGGTGCCACGTTATCAAGTATTTTGCAGCCCTGTTTTTTTTTTTGAAGACTTTATTTAAAATTTTATAACATGAATACAATAGAGAATTACATTTAAAGAAAAATTTAAAAAAAAAATTAAAATGGTATGATTACAATATTACATCAGAAAACTACACAAAATAACCCCCCCCCATTAATTGTAACACAATATTAGTAATCTAACTTAAAATTAGTCCAGCCCTCCCCCCCCAAATAAAGAGTGAAGAGTTAATAAAATTAACAATATATATGGAAAGAAAAAAAAATACCCACTTACAAAAAAAGAAATAAAACTTAACCTAAAAAAAATTCTAACAACAAAAAAAATTTTTTATCAATACTAAAATATCACGCTTAAACATATATTTAAATCAAACTTAAATGCATATAATTAGCAAACGGAGTCCACTTTAACTTATAAAAAGACATCCTATCCTGAATTGCAGCCATGTTTATCTTTTAGATGTCTGCACGAGTGTTCCATTCTACCTAATTCCATTATAGAAGTATTATTTTTAATTAAGAACATATCTAAGGCATTCAACCCTCTATCATTTTTCACAAGAAAGCTAATTAAACAACATAAAGAACATTCTTTTTTTTTTCAATCTGTGTTTCAACTCTTTGTAGCCATTGTAGCTTTTCAGTGCAGTGATTAAGGTAACGGAGGAAACATGACGATTTGCCCTCCCGAACCAACGACAAGCTAGAAAAGAGAACTTCTTAATATAAGATATTGGATGAAAGATTAATACATGCATAGAACTCTCCTACTTTTCATCATGTGTGCCCTGGGATTTGTTTTAGTAGCTGCTTAAGATGGTGGATTGAGCCCAAAATTTACTATTTCATTAAAAACGGCACCTTTGTGAGAGCAGCAGTGTCTCAATAGTAAGTAGGCACAACTTTCTCAACAAGGACCTATCTTCTGCTGTACTCCAGGCCCACATTTTTGCTGTATATGGAGGAATGGTTAGTGCAAGTCCCCTTGTAAAGAAAGCTATATTTAATGTCAATTTTCTAACTGAGAAACCAAACAATGTCTCCTCTCAGATAATTCTGAAGGTATTGTGTGAAAATAAATTGTGGGCATTTCAATCCATTTCCCAAAAATATAACGCAACAGTACAAAAGTGTGAATAAATCAATGGGAGAGATTTTTCATGTGCATAGTGCTTTTAACACAGGAAAAAGAAACATGGCATTTTACATGTTTATACAACATAAACTGCTGAACTAGGCAAATGAGAATTGGAAGAGCTTGACCAATACCTTGGTCAAAGAAATAAAGTTTAAAGAAGGCCTGAAAAAGTTTGTAGAAGGAATACTATAAAGTGGTCTGAAACAGCCCAAATCATTCAAATCCATTGATGTGAAGAGAGCAAGAGATTTGTTCAAAATTGGATTGAAAGCGAAAGGATTGGAGGGACATCAGGGAGGTTCTGAGCCAGATATGGTAATAAATGTGGGGGAGAAAGATACAGTGGCATTTAATCAAAAGGATGAAGTCTGTAATTGAGTTGTACTCTTTGACTGAGATCTTGTAGATAAATGGGTCTTGGTGTGGAATAACATATGACAGAGATTTGTACTAGCTGGAATTGAGATGTGAACTTGGAATCAAGTTGGCAGCCTAATAAAAATATCCCAATGATAGAAAAATTTATTGCAATAGGAGAAACTTTTCTGGGAAAGGGGAAGATTCCCTTTGTTCACTATATGTAACAAAGTCTTAAATTGTTTATAATTATCTGGAATTTACAGCAATGAAATGGCCATTTGGTCTAACTGGATAATGTCTGTTTTTTCATGCTTCTTGTGACCCACAATGTTGGGGCAGAATAGAAGGAAGTTTGTTCTGCAAGGAACAATGCCATGCTTGACCTTGGAGTGTTCGACGTTATCAGTGGGTGCCAGAATTATGTTTCATTCCCTTAGTGCTGAGATTCCTGGACTATATTCTGCAGCCTATTCGAAACAAAACAATGAATATGTTCCATTGTCCTGGAAAAGATCACGTAACTGCAGCAGTTAATGTAACCAATTTCTTGTACTGAGAAAGTAAAGATGCAGTGGTCATGATGAGAACACAAGAACTAGGAGTCCACCAACTGGGCCATTAAGTCTGCTCCACCATTCAATAAGATCGTGGCTGATCTGGCTGTGGACTTGGCTCCACTAACCCGCCTGTTCCCCATAACTCTTAATTCACATATTCAAAAATCATATCTACGTCTTAAATACAGTAAATGATGCAATATTTATTGCTTCATTGGGTAAAGAATTACACAGGTTCACTACTGTCTGGAAGAAGCAGTTCCTCCTTGTTTATTTCTTAAATCTACTCCAAATTTTGAGGCTATGTCTAGCTTCAACTGTCAGTGGAAACTGCCTCGCAGCTTAATTTTATATACTTCTTTCATAATTTTCAATGTCTCTATAAAATCCCCTTCATCCTTCTAAACTCCATGAGTGTAGTCCCAGGCTACTCAATCTCTCCTCATAAACTAACCACTTCTTTCCAGAATCAATCTGGTGAACCTCTTCTGCACCACCTCCAAAACCAGTGTGCACTTAAATAAGGAGACCAGAACTACAAGCAGAACACCAGGTGCAACCTCATCAGTAACCTGTACAGATGCAATGGAACTTTTCTGCTTTTAAATTAAATTCATCTGGCAATGAAAGCCAACATTTTGTTTGCTGTCTTGATTATAGTTTGCACCTGCAGCTTAATCTTTTGTGATTCATGTACAAGCAATAAATACGAGGATCGATGAGGATTGTTGATTGGGAACAGAAGCAAGTCTCGGGGATCTCACTGTGGGAGAGTTTGGTGAGAAGGAGGGATTGAAAACACCAAGGATGATGTTGGGTGAGGTTTGGAGGAGTGGCATTGAAGATTTGAAGGCCAAGAGATTTGGGGCAATGAATGTGGGGTTTGGTGGGGGTAGATGTAAATCATTGGCAAAGTCTGAAGCATGAACATGACTCTGTTACTTTTCGACAGGAGTCTAAGATGGACATTCCCTATCCCTTCTCCCACTGTCTCTTCCCCCACATGAAGGTACTCCAGAGAAGTCCCCCATTCCTCCTTCCAGGTTGTTAAAGGAGCCCTCAGTTACAGTCCCACACAGAACAAAATCATCCATGCTCTTCCCCTCACCAAAGGCATCATCTCATGCACCCTAACTCAATCATGTTTGAGTCAGAAAAATGGCACATAGCCATGTACAGTTGAAGTTCTAGGCAGTCATATTTGTCAGGTCCTTTGTTGAATTAGCAATCTGAGTTGAGCTCAAGAACGAGGTAATGTTACAGCTATATAACACTCTAGTTAAACAACATTGAGAGTACTTTCAGGTCTGGTCGCCTCATTATATGTGGAAGGATATGAAAGCTTTTGGGAGGGATGCTGCCTGAATTAGTGAATCTGTCTTTAGAAGAAATGCTGAATGCGCTATGCCTTTTCTCTTTGGTGCTAAGGAGGATAAGGGGAGACTTAATCTAAATGCTTAAGATTATGAGAAGCATAGATAGAGTGGACAGCCAACACCTTTGTTTCAATACCAGAGGACATAGGTGAGCAGAGGAAAGGTTAGGGGCAGTGTCAGAAGTAATTTTTTTTTACACAGAGAGTGATGGATGTCTTGAACGCCATATTTGTGGTTATGGTGAAGGCTAATATAAAAGGGACATTTAGAAGACTTCAATCGGTACATGGATGTATGAAAAATGGAGGGTTATTGGCAGTGAGGGGGTGATGGGTTGATTGTTGTGGAGTAGGTACATATAGGTCAGCACAAAGTCATGGGCTGAGTAATGTTCTTTGTTCCTTCCTACATATTTAAATGAGGTTTTTAAATTTCTTGACCCAGCATGATTGATAGAATCCTGCAGCATAAAAGAAAGCCATTCGCTCTGTTATGTGCTTATGAATTCTTCAACAGAACCCTCCAAATGTAGATTCGTTCCAGTTGGCACACCATATTAGTTCCTGAAAATTTCTTTGAAAATTGGAACTGTTCTGGAGTTAGAATTTGCCACTGTTTTGAATATTATTCCGCTCAAGGTTGAGAAGTGTGAATTTTTACACTGTAGGGGAAATCGAGCATTATGGAAATTAGGCAGGAAAGGAACAGAGATTTGCTTAAAGTTGCATTTGACTGTATTAAAAGTGATGCAGTTTGTCTCCACATTCAAGATTCGATATTCTTTTATTATCATGTACATAAATAAACAAAATTTGTCAACTTTTGTTTGCTGTAAAGGTGCACAAAGAGATGCCACTAGCTTGGCATCCTCTCCAAAAAGAGTAAGAGAAGTGAAAGAGAGTCCCTTCAGAGACACTGAGCATCCGCCATCTGTGCTATCATATCCTCTGCAAATGCATGAACTCCTATCCATTCCAGTGGTGAACCCAAGCACCTAATTTCAAACCTCCAATATGATTCAGGAAGCTGCTGACACCTAAGGCGGTTTGGGAACCCTTCTCATCCTTTAGCACAATTCTAAGCCACGGATCTCAAAAATCAGTCTCTGGCTGCCCACAAACTGGTGTGAGTGCTTCAGCCTTTGAGTCACTTGTTGGTCAGCTGCTGTGATCTCCTTCCCTGTAGGATCTTCTCCCAGGTTTCATCTCGGCAGGGGGTGTTCTCTCACTCTAATGCCCATCTCTGGTCTGCTGACCCCTCCCCACCCCCCTCCTATGGAGCCTACTTCCATTGTGGTCTGCTGCCAAGTATAGGTGCTGTCATCTTGGGCATGGATCTCCATGGGTTCACAAAAGTTTAAAACAAACATCACAAGCCACATTTTCAGGATGTTTAAAACCTGTTCATTGGCTTATCAACTGGGCAGTAGGACCTCACGAAGGAGCTCTGTGTGTCTTCACGCTCCGTTCCTCCTGGATGTGCACCATGGGCAGTGCTGCTGTTACAGGTTTAGGTGATGTTGCCGAGTAAATGTCAACATCCCAAAGTAGCATTCAAACTCTTCTTCTTTTCTGCATTTTATATTTGTAAACTTCAAAGTTTTTCAAATGAGATATAAATTCTGATGTCTCCCAAGGAGGATATTTTCTCAAAATGTTTTGCACAAGTTCTTAAATTCTTGAAATTTCAAGGACAAATTATTTATGAGAAGCAAATATAGGGAATATTAAAATATGTTAGAACATTTCTGTGAAGCAAATCGACAACTTTGACAATATCATTTATGGAGTACACATGGATATTTTGTTCATAGGCTAATGATCCTCGGACTAGGATACAAGTACCTGTCTCTACATGAATCTCAGTTGTTGACTTTCTTATCCACATTGTATCTTTCTGTAATTTTAATCCAGAGCATGTTGCCCATGAGCTCTAAGATGAAGTTACCCCTTTTTGATGTTCTCAATATTTATCCTTCAATCAGCAGCACCAAGAATAGCAAATGATCTTGTTGTAGATCATGGAACCTTGGTACAAATTAGCTACTGTTTCTTGCATCACAAGTTGGTCAGTGATGCCTGCATTGAGTAGAAATTATCCTTGTATTTGTTCCTGGTTGAACATTTGTACCGGTTATGGGTGCCACTGGCAAAACCATAATTTATTACCCATCCTCACTCCCTCATAAGGACAGCAGTGACCCAGATAGTTTTTGTGACTATTTACTTGTTTTGTATTTACTATTACTAATGATGAGCTGTTCATTAACTGAATTTAAATTCCATATTAGCCTGAGTGGCTAATCTCTGCATTGTTAGTCCAGATCTCTGGGTTACTAGTCCAGTTACTTATTCAGAGCAAAATTATTTTTAGTTTTGCAACAACATTAGGGTTATCCCTTCTCCATTGTAACATTCAAAGCCAACACAGTGTGACTGACTAAATCATGATACTGGTGCAAATCCAATTGCCTCTGACTGTTAACTAAAATAATGCATAATGAGTTGGAAAAGGAAGTATGGGGTAACCAGCATTTCTGAAGTAAAACGCAAAAATCTGCAGACCCCATGATTGAAGTAAAAACACAATGCTGGAGAAACTCAGCAGGTCAAATAGTGTACTTTATATAGCAAAGATAAAGATACATAACCAACATTTCTGGCTTGAGCCCTTCATCAAGGTATGAGCAAAATGGTAGCAGGCACCCTTTGTTTTTTAGTTCAGACACCTGCCGACATTATGCTCCTATCTCGATGAAGGCCTCAAGGTCTTTTGTTAGGAATGACAACAAAGGGCCCGGGCCCAAAGCTTGCATTTGTTTAACAATATTAGGAGGCATTTACTCTCTTCTAGCCAGGGCCTTGTGGTGTCAAAGTTGGGTTCCTTGTTTCTTGTATTAACCACAGCAATTGGACCTTAAAGATGTCACTTGTATTGTTAAGCACTTCAGGATCCTTTGGGGTCATGGAAGGCATTTTGTGCATGTAGTCTTTCTTGCTATTCAAAATCACGGCATTTTGAAGACCAGTTTTGATTTTGCAAATTTTACGCAAGCAATCTTTTCTTTTCCCATTGTGTAATTACATTGCCTTGATGTAATTAATAATTTGTGCTTATATTTTACTTTCACAGTTGACATTTTTAACTCTGGATGCCATGGTTCTGCATCAATATGGGGTATTCAGGTTTGTTCCAAGAAATGATGAGTACTCCTATTCCTGTCTTCACTAACATTGTGTGCCTCTGTTATTTCAGTGCAACCTTTCAGAAAGAGGATTGTAAGGGGGGAAACAAATCTGAAAGACTTGGATAAAAAAAATTCTTGGCTCCTGACATACTACTGCTTTGTTAATTATAGGTACGTTTTAGAAGATAGAAGCCCTTATGCACGAAATGCAAAACTAAACCAAAATGATGTATCTTGGGTGGCCAAAGGTAAACATAATTTGAATCCCATACAAGCTTTTGAGGAGCAGCTGAGTTCTTTGCAACGACAGTGTCAGCTATTGGTCAAAGACAACATACCCGACCAGCAACTGAATGTTAATCAACTGGTGATTCGATACAAAGGTAGGCTTCTGAACCACAAAATTTGTTTGATTTGATGTTGAGCATTATAAGAGGAAGAAACATTGTGATAAGCACACTAACAATAAAATTTCATGTTCAAACCCAGCAAAATTTTCAAAATTTATATTCTGCTCCTCTTTTAGTATTAATAGCATTGCAAATCAACCTAAGTTGGCCACTTGAGCAGGCAAAAAATTGCTAGAAGAACTCAGCAGGTCAGGCAGCATCCATAGGTAGAAATGGTCAGTCAATATTTTGGTTCAGGATCCTTTATCAAGTCTAAGATAATTAAATAAAATTACATTTATAAAGGGAAAAGAAACTGGGAATGGAATTCAGAGATGATAAAGTATAAGACATAGTGTGAGAGGAGGAGAAGTAGGTAAGGAGAGAAACCATTAGGAGGATGGGAAGAAAAGTTAGAGAGGAGAAAAAAAGTAAGTACAGGAACATGCAAAGAAGAGATGCAAATGGTGGAATTACATGCGGGTTACCTAAAATTAAATGCATTAATGTTCGTTCCATTTGGTTTAAGGTTGGCCAAGAGGAATATGATGTGTTGTTCCTCAAGTTTATATTTGGCCTCACCCTGTCAATGGATGTGCCAAAGACGGACATAAGAATGGTTGGGGGATCTAAAGTGTTCGGCTCAATTTTAGGCCACAAACCGAGTGTAGGTCTATGGAGAACCAGTCGCTCTATTTGTGTTTAGTCTCACAGCTGTAGAGGAGGCTATGCCGAATGAAGTAAATTAGGTTGGACCATGTCAATGTAAAGCTTTGCCTCACCTAGAATGTCTGAGGCCCTGAATGGAGGTGAGAGAGGAGATTTGGGAATATTTTGCATTTTCTGCAGTTTCAGCGGCAAGTGCCTAAAGGTATGGAAGGCTTTGTGGAGAGGGAAAAGTAGACTAGGGAGTCTCAGAAAGATCCCTGAGAAAAGTGGTCAACCATTCCTACAGTGAGTGTTTTAACTCATTCCCCCCCAAAAAAAAATCCCTGCAGTGCTTCCTGCTGCCAACCATTTTATTGGAATATTGGAAATTATGATTATTTGTTTCATTTCAGATGTTAATAAATCTGTATTAAAGACTATGGCCACAATGGATCTGGATAAGATCAACCTGGATTTAATTGAAGCTCTCCTCGAGTGGATAGTGAACGGAAAACATGATTATCCTCCAGGTTAGTGGATTAAAGTCTGTTATGGCCAAAGATCTCACTGGAATCTGAAACAAATATATTCTTGTCAAGGTGCAGTGTATGGAACTGTTCATTATAAAACTTTTGGCTGAGGTATGAATGAGATCTGCTCTTCTGGTGCCCCAAGTTCAAATGCAACTCCCAATGAGTGGGATTGCTTTTGTCACCAGAACACTAGGATTGAGGAATGCCAGTACTGGTGAGTACTGGCTTGGTGCCGTGTAACATTGAGTTGTGGTATTGATAGGCACATTTCTGTCACTTTATAACATTAAAGCATAATAATGATGGGCATGGTTCTGTCCGTTTACAGGGTTCAGTAATGGGAGCAGATCTGTAACTATATAACATTGGGATACACTGCTGTTGAGACCGTAGGCCTGTCACTACACCACAGTGTGATGCTCCATTAAATACAGGTCTCATTGGTGCTAACCATAATTTCATTGTGTTCTTGTAGAGAGTCTCTATTGACAGTCAAGAACTGCAGTGCTCTTTGGATTATCATCACTGCCATGGCCTCCCTCCAAGATTTTAGGATTGAGGCATGTATATGAGTTTAAAGTACAGTGGTAACTGAGGACAAATAGGGAGGAAATGCGTACCATACTTAAAGTGGGAAATATTTGTTGTCTCTGTGAAGGTGGGAACAGATAGTCTTTTACAAACACTTGACGTGTATTTTTTGGAATCACTTGGACAAAATGAAATGTTTGGCCCTTGCCACAAAAATGTTCTGCACTACTGGCCTAGTGTCAATTTTTGATCCTGGTGGATTCAATCACCTCCCTCTTCCTTGAACAGTATTTCTTGACTTCATCCTGAAACGCCTGGCTCAAATTTTTTAGAGTTTGAGCAATGTCTTGTGTTCCCTAACTAGCAGAAATTGTGCCCCTTAAAGTTTAATCAAAGTACCTTTCATATTACATATCAATTAATTTGGGTAACTGGGTATTGTCATTTAATTTTTGCACTCTACAGCTTTCATAAAATTATTATTACTTCCCAGACTAGTTTATCCTTCCTGAGGAGCAGTGGTAGGAACTCCTCTCAATAAAGGGTACAACTGAAGATGATGCTATGTCCGATTTTATCCTATTTGAAATTTTGAGTATTTCTTGTTAGATGATTGTCATGCGAATGTACAGAGAAAGGAGTGACCACTTTGCCTACCATCTGATCTGATTATCTCAAGATATAGGAGTAGAAGAAGGCCCACTGGCCCATCGTCTGCTCTGCCATTCTAATCAAGAACTGATCCATCCTCCTACTCAGTCCACTCCACGACATTTTTCTTGAAATATTGATGCTCTGACTAATCAAATACCTGTCAATCTCTGCTTTAAATACACCCAACTACTTCACTTCCACAGCTATCTTTGGCAAATGTTTCACAGACTCATGACCCTCGACTAAAATTTTTCTGTGTCTCTGTTTTAAATTGATGCCCTTTTATCCTGAAGTAATGCCCTCTTGTCCTAGAATCCCCTACCATGGGAAACATCTTTGCCACATCTACTCTGTCTAGGCCTTTCAGCATTCAAAATATCTCTCTAAGGTTCCCTTTATCCTTCTGTTTTCCAATGAGTACAGTCTAAGACCTGACAATTGTTCCTCAAGTGGTAACCTTTTCATTCCTGGTATCATTCTAGTAAATCTCTGAACCCTCTCCACTGCCAGCATGTCTTTTCTCAAATAAGGCACCCAAAACTGTACACAGTACTTACTCCAAGTGAGGTGCTTTATAGAATCTCACCATTATATCCCTGCTCTTATATGCTATTCCTCTAAAAATGAATGCCAGCATTGCATTCACCTTCTTCACCACCAACTTAATCTGAAGGTTAACCTTTTAGGTATCCTGCATGAGGACTTATAAAATTTGAATTTTATCCCATCTTAATAATCGTCTGCTCCTCTATTTCTTTTTATCAAAATGAATGACCATACACTTTCCAACATTGTATTTCATCTGTCACCTCTTTGCCCATTCTCCTAATCTATCCGAGTCTCTCTGCAGCCTTTCCGTATCCTCAGCACCACCTGCCCTACCAACTATTCTGGTATTATCTGCAAATTCAGCCAATCAGCCAATGCTCTTCCCATGCAAGTATCCTTCCTGTAATTCCATGGGCTCTCATCTAGTTTAGCAGCCTCATGTGTAGTACCTTTTCAAAGTCCAAATACACAACACCCACTGCATCTTCCCTGTCTATCCTTACTTGTGATCGCTTCAAAAATTTGCATTAGGTTTGTCAGGCATGATTTTCTTTTAAGGCCACCTTTTCATGCACGTCCAGATATTCCGTAATCTCATCCTTGACTCTTACTATCATCTTAAATCATGTTTCAAAAGAAAGTTAGAGACGAATTTTAGATTACCTGAACAAAGTCAGTTTGAATACTTAATAACTGATACGTTTATGTATATAAAATTGCAAGAGACTCTGCAGAAAAAGGATCTAAATTGAGATGGGAAATTCAAGAAGTATGGTCAAAAATTTGTTATAAAAGTAACTAATACAATTAATGTTAGATACCAAATGGTACAATTTAATTATTTTACATCAATTATATTACACTCCATATAAATTACATGGAATTAATTCAAATTGTTATGATCAATGTTTTAGATGTAATAAAGAAGTAGAAACTTTTCTGCATGCAGTTTGGCAATGTGAAAAAGTAGGAACATTTTGGGAAGATATAAGTATTTTATTGGGACAAGTTTTGAAAGATCCCAAAATATTTTTATTAGGAGATATTTTTGATTTGAAGTTAGATATCTATCAGAAGTTTTTAAGTGTAAGAATAGCAAAGAAATGTATAGCTGTTACGTGGAAATTAGACAATAATGTGGGGTTGAAAAAATGGAATTACTGAATTGTATACCATGAGAGAAAATAACGTATCATTTACGGAATCAACCAGAAAAATTTGATATGATTTGGAAACCTTATCTGAATTTTATTGCAATGACTTCATCTACAGCATCGGTCGCTCCTGCTCCAGTTCGCCTTAGTTAATAGATCATTATGTAAATTTGAAATTTAATTAAGAGGATATATGATTATCAGACAGACTTTCTTTTCTTCTACCTTTCCTACTTTTTTGGGGAGGGAGGGGGAAGAAAATATGAAAATGTGTTTTCTTTTTGCATCGTTTTTTTTTATTCTCTATGATATGGATAAATACTGTACTTGTATTGATGCAAATGAAAAATAAAATTTACAAAAAAAAATTTGCAATAGGTTTGTCAGGAATGATTTTCCTTTAAGGGAACCATGCTGTCTTGGTCACCTTTTCATGCATGTCCAGGTATTTTGTAATCTCATCCTTGACAATCTGCTCCCAACAGCTTCTTAACCACTGATGTCAGGCTAATAGCTCTATAATTTCCTTTCTGCTGCCTCGCTACCTTCTTAAACAGAGGAGTGACATTCACGATCCTCCAGTCCATCGGAACTATGCCAGAATCTATTGATTTTTGAAAGATCATTACCATTGCCTTCACTATCTCTATTGCTACCTCCTTCAGAATCCAAGTGTGCATTCCATCTGGTTTGGCAGACTTATCTACCCTTATACGATTTCACTTTCCAAGTACCTTCTCTCTCGTGAACTTGGCTGGATTCTTCCCAGAGAGCCATGAGAGTCTAGTATGCTATGAATGTCTTCCACAGTATAAGTACCGCGCGCTAACCGATTGCGCCACTGGAGCTCTGAATGTCTTCCACAGTGAAGACTAATCCAAATATTCATTCAGTTCTTCTGCCATCTCCTTGTCTCCCATTACAATTTCTCCAGTGTCATTTTCTATCAGTCCTCTGTCTACTTTGGCTACTCTTTTGTTTTTTATATATTTAAAAAAAAGCTTTTTGAATCCTTTTTGATATTACTTCCTAACCTTTCATGATTCATCTTTTCCTTCCTTATCACCTTCTTAGTTGTCTTCTCCAAATGTTTAAAAGTTTCCCATTCCTCCCTTTTCCCATTTACTTTTGCTTCTTTGTTTGCCCTCTCTTCTGCTTTTACTTTGGCTTTAACTTCTCTTGTCTCATTTTTACATTCATAACTTTCTTTCTTTTTGGTATGTGTCTGTCCAGCACTCTCCACATTTCTCACAGATTATAACGTCAACTCTGCATTCACATCCACGCCCTCTAACCTATGGCATCCTTGTTTATGAGGCATCCAGCTACTGCCTTAAAAATATTCAAAGACTCCACTTCCACCCCACTTTGAGAAAGAGGGTTCCAAAGACTTTTGACCCTCTGAGAGACATCTTCAGTCTTTATTGGAAATGCATTAAAAACAGATGGAAAACCTCAGTGTGTTAACCGGCATCTGTGAAGGGGAAAGGGAATTGTTAACTGAGAGTTTATGAAGGGTTTTGACCTAATGTCAACAATTCCCTTTATCACCACAGATGATATTCACTGTTTTCAAGTTGATTGTTTTTGCTTCAAATTCCAACATCTGCAATGCCATCTATCTCCATCTATTCTCAATATTAGTATAATAAAGGCAATCCCTGGGTTAAAAAGTCCAATTTATGAACAACTCGTACTTACGAACTGACAAGTAGAATACCATCAACTTCTGGTTCAACTGTGGTTGAGTCAGCATCACGAGAGCGTATGCTGTACAATACTCTTTGACCTGCATTTTTAAATTTGAAATGTTAAAGTTTTATTGTTGTTTCTATTTAAGCCACCTCATGATACCTTGCAAGGCTCTAGTTTTAAATATTTGAAATATAGGCACTGAGCTGTGGAATAGAGAGGGTTAAGTGGCTGTGTTGAAAGTTATTGCTGTCCCCAGTACAATCGGGCTCCCTGCACTATCCAAACCATAGAAGGAGTTTGCATACCACTGAACAATGCATTAGGATGTTGAGCTCCTGGCAGGACCAGGGACGTTAGACTCTACAATTCTTTCAACCCCAAAAGTTCAATCGAACCCCCTGGTATTTATCGCCCCCCCCACCCCGGCATTTTTCAACCCCTTGGATAGTCCCATTGACCCACACCCCCCCCCCCCCAAGATTGAATGTACTTGTTCTGATTTAAATACGGATTCGAGTTAAAGATAGAACTAGGTTACGGAACTAGTTTTTAACCCGGGGACTCCCTATAAAAAACAATGGATTCTACTCCTTCATAAATGAGGCCGTTATTGTAAACATTATTCTGTATGTGGTCTGTCCAGTGGTCCATATAACTGAAGCAAAATCTCCCTTTTGTATTGTTAAGCAAGAAAATCTGCAGATGCTGGAGTTGAGTGCTGCATCTTAGTGTTTTGGGATATCCCATTATATCTTGGAACTCTCCAATTTCTCACCATTTTTTTAGTGTTTTTCCTCCCAGAATGAGCATTCACCTTCTTTGTCTTTTTAAAAATATTTTTATTGATTTTATGCACAAAAAAACCAAACCAGTGCATAGTTCATATGGAATACAAAACGTAAGAAATTGCACATCAACATATTACGTCGCATCTATGATAATATAACAAAAGTAAATATAATATACACGGACAAAAAAAGCAACAAAAGAAAAAAAAATTAATCAAAACCCCATCCCCCTAGCAGAAAGAAACAACAATAACTTCACTCCTAAAAATGAAATGAAAAAAGTCAACAAAACTCAGGTTATAAATTATATCTAAAGATTGTGATAATAATTCAAAAATGGTCTCCACCACTCTTGGAATCTTATGTTAGGATTATTAATTGAATATTGAATCTTTTCTAAACTTAAACTAATCGTAATGTTCTTCAGCACTGAGCATGAGTACGCAGAGCGGTGTCTTTCCACCTGAGTAATTCAGCACATTTAGCCCAAAGAGAAATAAAAGACAAGCTGCGACATTTATTTGGAGTCAGCAAAACATTGTCTTCTCCCATTGTTTTGAAAAGAGCTACCAAAGGATTCGGTTCCAACTTTATATCAAAGACCAAAGGTAAAGTTTGGAAAACATCCTTCTAGTACTTTTCAAGACTAGGACAGGACCAAAACATGTAATTAAAGAGGCCTCATCTCTCTTGCATTTATCAGAACATGAATTTACCTCCAGATAGATACCAGATAATTTGGCTTTGGAAATTGGACCCTGTTTACAAATTTAAAATGTAATAAACAATGGTAGGTGTGGAGCCTTTTCAGGCAGAGCTGCAAAAGAAAACACTGACTCGTGTTGTAATCAGCGAAGAACTGTTTTAATCTCTTTTTAGACCACTTTTTAAGACACTTTGGTTCGGCTGTTCCGACTCCCAACACGTTTCTCAGCCCGGAGGCTTCGTCCTCAAGTTGGAGGGGGGTCTAGCGCAATCTTAGCATGGGCCCCGGGATTCATGGTCAGCCGGGATTATAGGGGCGATTTGAATGAAAAGCCCCCCTCTCTACCAGAATCGTCTCCCGGTACGACAGTCTGAGTCTTAGGGTTTTTTTTGGGGGGCCACCACGGCGCTGCAGTAATGGAAGCAGCACTGGCTCAGCAGTGGAAACGGCACTGGCTCGGCAGTATCCACGTGGGTAGGTTTGACCCGGTCCCTTATATACAGCTCGTGTTTGCCCCCATTGTCCAACAGCAGGGTGGACCTGTTGTTTTTTAGCACTTTGTATGGATGCTGTAGCTGTGTCCCCTGTGTTGGGCAGCAGACAAACCCAAAAGTTGCTGTTACGGGCTCAGAGGACCACAAAACCCAGCAGCAATAAAAATTCACTAAGACAAATAGTTATTTAAATAAAAGTAGTTTTTAATTTTCTTTAAACATAAAAATTTAAACTTTAGAGGCTCTCCTTGTCTAGTGATGATGACGTGCTGAAAATTTGTAGCCTCACTGATGATATTGCAGAGATTTCATTGTGCCTCCGCCTGAATGAATCACGCTTGTAGTCTGTGTGGCCAGAAAGCTGGTCAGCCATTTCATTATAAGTAAAGGATATTAAACCTTTATGTGAAAGTTGTAAACTAAAAAAATGTATCCATGACATTTACACCTTGTGCCCAAGGAAAACCAGGTATTTGAGGAAAATGCCTGATTTAGAAATATCTAAAAAAAATAAGTATTCAGTGAATTGTACTTCTCAGAAAGTCATTGAAATAATGCAAAACTATTATTAAAAAAAAATTAAATACCCTTTCTATGCCAATTTTGAAAAGCAGAATCTTGCAAAGCTGGTTGGAAAAGGTGATCGAATAAAATCAGACTTGGAAGAAAAAAAATCATGAAATCCAGAATGCTTCCTGAACTGAACCCATACTCTCACAGAATATCTGACATCAATTGATTTATCTAAAGTAAAAGGGAGTGAGGATCCAAGAAATACTGGAATGGGAATTCTTTTTAGCAAAGTTAAGCTCCATTGTAACTCATGAAAGACAATCAACTCGGTTATGAAAATATAACCAAAATGGGAGGTTACGTATATTGACCACTCAATAATAAAACCTGAAGTTAGGCAGTAGCACCATGCCTCCATTTCTTTTTGATTTTTGTAAATGAACTTTATTTAGACAAGAGTGCTTCCCCTTCCAAATATAAGATGATATAGCCAAATCAAGTGAGTAAAAAAAAACTATGTAGGAATGAAAATTGGCATAGATTGAAAAATGTTTAAAAATTTGGGTAGAATATTCATTTTAATAGAATTTATAAGGCCAACCAAAGTTAAAGACGGGAGACCATGCTATAATAAGTTAAGAAAATTTTCTTTGAAAAGATGTTTGATTTTTAGTAACTATGATACCAAGATAAATTCATTTATTTCTCACATTCTTAAAAGGAAAACTAGTATACATTGAAGCAGACATATTCAGAGGAAGAAGTTCACTTTTATGTGAATTTAAGTTATACCCTGAAAACTGATTAAACTGAGAGAGTAATGACAACATGTGGGGAAAGGAGGTATCAGGATCTGATATGTAAAGTGAAAGATCATCCACATTGAGAGAGACTTTGTGTTCAGTCCTCTTCCTCTTCCTCCAAATCCCAGATATCTAACACTTCTGAAACACAATTGCTAATGGCTCTATGACCAGAACAAAATGTAGTGGACTTAAGGGGCATCCTTGTGGCTACCCCTTTGAAAATTGAAAGGCTGAGACAATTGAGAGTTAGTAAGAATTAAAGCAATAGGGCACGAATACAATAATCCATGTATTAAAGCATGTAATAAAGATCATAAATAAATAATATCACTCCACCAAATCAGCATCTGGAGAAAGAACACATTCAGGGACTGCACTAGTAGGTAAATATAAAATATCTATTAAGCGACATATATTGAAATAAGAGTAAATTTTTTTATAAACAGGTCTGATTTTACGAAACAATTGAAGGCAAAATGTTCTCCAATCTAGGAGCCAGAACCTTGGCCAGAATTTTAACATCCACGTTTAATAAAGAAATTGGCCTATAGGAGGAGCACTCCTCTAGATCTTTACCTTTCTCTGGTATGAGTGAAATACACACCTCATTGAACGATACCGGTAATTTACCATGTTTAAATGATAATACAGAACCTTAATGAGGAGCAAGCAATTGAGAGAATGATTTTTTTAAATTCTGCAGGAAACCCATCAGGTCTTGGAGATTTTCCTGCTTGTAATAAAGAGACAGCAGCAACTATTTCTTCCTGAAATATAGGCTAATCTAAACTAATCTGAGGATAATGCAAGAATATTTAAATGATCCAGAAAATCCTCCATGGTATTATTATTTGTAAATTCAGAAGTATAAAGTCCCGAGTAGAATTTCCAAAAAATATAATTTATCTCAAAATGATCTATAGTTATGCTGCCTTTTTCCATTCAAATCTTTGTAATTTGATGCTTAGCTTCATATCCCTTCATCTGATTAACTAAAAGTTTACCTGATTTATCTCCATGAATAGAACAGGTTGAGAATCATTGCTCTAGACCCAATTGTTACTGAAATGTTTTGCTTGAGAAAAATTGTCATTGGCCCATTTCCTTTGGAGTTATGCAACTGTGCACATAACGAGTCAATTAGGTACAATTAAAACAGTGGTTTTCAAACTTTTTATTTCCACCCACATAACACCTTAAGCAATCCCTTTCTAATCACAGAGCACCTATGGCATAGGGAATACTTAAAGTGGTATGTGAGTGGAAAGAAAAAGGTTGAGAACCACTGCTCTAATTCATAATATTTTTGCTTAGTATTTAAAATAATATTTTTCTGTTTTATATGTTTGTAATGTGTTATACCTCAAATTTTTATTCTCTGTCTATATTTTTCTTGTAAACCCATCCTCTGATATTCTTTCTCCAGTTGTTGTCTTCAAACCATCCAATTTTACTTTTTTTCTTTTTAGATTTTTTATATCAGAAATAATTTTTCCTCTCAGATAAGCTTTAAGTGTATCCCATATCAAAAAGCTGTTATCGGTAGAAGCGAGATTTGTCTCACAAAGTAGTTCTATCTCTCTCCTAATAAACTCACAAAAGTCTGTCCTTTTCAACAATGTGGCATTAAGACACCATCTGTGCACATTTTCTTGTTTTTCCACTATCGCAGTAGTTAAGGTTAATGGTGAGTGGTCTGACAGTAGCCCTGACAAGTATTCCGTTTTTACCACTTTGCTTTTTAACTGTGCGGACATTAAAAATAAGTCCATCCTGTATGTGAGTCATGGACCCTTGAGTAGAACGAGTAGTCTCTCTCTCTCTGGGCTTGAGCTGCCTCCAGATATCAATCAAATTTAAATCTTGCATAAATTATAGCATCGCTTTTGCAGCCTTCGCCCTCGTGACCATTCTCAATGATTTATCCAATATCAGGTTCAGACAGAAATATATTTTGTCTACCTTCTGCTGTTTTTAAAAAGATATCCTTCATAAAGACTTCATCATAATTTTGAATAAATATTCATAAAGGTCCAGAATTCAGCATAAATTTTACAATATAACATTTGCAAACCTTCTGGCTTGGTCAATCGATATATCTTCGACTATCACTGGTACATTTTTATTCATTAAAATTGCTCCTCCTCTCGCTTTGAACCAAATAAGAATAATATTACTTGCCCCACCCATCTTATTTTTAATTTAGCATGCTCCAATTTAGTATGGTATGTTTCATGCAGGAAAACTACATCTGCCAAGACCCTTTTCTTTTTCACTGTCCCATTTAGCCCGTTAACATTCAGACTAATAAACCTGAACGTTCTATCCATACCAGTTTTTAAACAAATACTGTTCAGCAATAAAACCTTTTTGACAATACAGTGATCTTTTCCCTTTTTAAAAAAAAAAGTATATAGTGCCCCTGCTCTGAAGGTGACATAAATAAGAAATCCAGGAAGCCCAAGATAAAAGCCCGAGGAATCTTCCGTGAAAGAACAACCCCTCCCTTTAGCACCATCTTGCAAAACTACTCCTCTCCCAGCACAATTATCCCTCTTAGACCAGAGTCTCTACCCTGCTGCTATTTTTTAATAAGTTCTCCCTCTTTCATGAGCTCCCTTTGCAAATTTCCATAACATTTAATAATAAATACAAGACGGTTCAAAAATACAATTTTTATTTAGTCCCATTGTAAACATTCCTAATCTTCTTGTTTAATATATTTAATCTTTTCATAATCTTCATAAAAATTCTTCCACTTCTTCCTTAGTCTTGATAAAATGTTGATTGCCATCCGTTACTTCGACCCCCAGAGTCATAGGATATATTATGTTCTTTTACTGCAATTGCCTTTTTACATCATCAAACTCCTTCCTTTGCTTAATCAAAGTTGGGCTAAAGTCTTGAAATAATAACATCTTTGCGCCGTGGATCTCAAGCAGACCATTGTGTTGCTTAGAGTTATCACTGGTCACGGTCGATGATTGTCAGATCTTCTGGGTTTGAGGGTCTGATGAGTCCTTTCTATTTGTAGTTTTCTTTTGAATTTAGTTTCTACCCACACTCATGGGATCCAAGTTTCAAAGAAGCTCTGCTGAAATTCTTAATCTTAACCAGCATAGCTTGTTTATCTGAGTCCTACTTCTTTACATCTTCAAAAGCTTTCAGCTTTTCTTGCATTTTAACCAAGTCAACTTCCACGTGGCCCCTTTCATTCCATTAAATTATCAATTGTCTCTTTAAATTCAATAATCTTCTCTGACATATCTCTCATTGTGGTCTCAACACCCATAAAACAATTGCATAAAGCCTCCATCTTATGAAGGATTATATTCAGGTCTCACACCAACTCACCCAGCACTGCTGGGCTCAGTCAGTCTAAAGAACTCTCTTGTGCTACTCCCTTTTGGGCTTTCACTCAACGTTTCTAGCTGAGTAGGTGAAGAAATTTCCCCTTGTGTTTCCCTTAAACTTTTCCCCTTTTACTCTCAATCCATGCCCTCGTGTTTGAATCTTCCCCACTCTCAGTGGAAAAAACCTATCCACATTGACTCTATCCATCCCCCTTATTATTTTGAATACCTCTATCAGATCACCCCTCAACCTTCTACGCTCCAGAGAATAAAGTCAACCATTCCCTGTAACTGAAACCATGAAACCCCCGGCAACATTCTCGTAAATCTCCTCTGTACTCTCTCTCTATACTGTTTATATCCTTCCTGTAATTCAGAGACCAAAACTGCACACAACATTCCAAATTTGGTCTCACCAATGCCTTCTATAATTTCAACATTACATCCCAACTCCTATGTTCTATACTCTGATTTATGAAAGCCAACATACTAAATGCCTTCTTCACCACCCTACATGTGATTCAACTTTCAGTGAATTATGTACCATGACTCCTAAATCCATTTGTTCCACTGCACTCCTCATTTAACATGTATGTCCTATTTTGATTAGTCTTATAAAAATGTAGCACCTCAAATTTATCAGGATTAAACTCTATCTGCCATCTTTTAGCACACTCTTCTAACTGTCCTATATCATCCTGTAAGCTTTGATAATCTTCCTCACTGTCCACAACACCGCCAACCTTTGTATCATTTGCAAATTTACAAAGCAATAACTTTCAGATAGCCTGTTTTAGTCAGTGAAATATTGACCAGAATATTACAGATTGTTACTCCAAGGCCTGGCCCTAAATAATCAACAGTGTAATTAGATCCTGGATTTCTTCACCTCCAGAACCTAAACTGTGCAGATTGGCAAGAAATCTCCACAATCTCCATCAGCAGTGGAGCTCCACAGGGCAGCAGACTTAGCACCCACTCAACTTGCTTTACACCTACATCTGCTTGGTATCTGGTGTATAATGACAACACCATTTACAAATTTGCAATAGTGGGCTATATAAAAAGGAGCAATGAGCCAGCATACTGGAGGGAATTTAGAAATTTGGCTAAATGGTGTATGAACAACAACATAGCACAGCACAGTACAGGCCATTCAGCCTTCAATGTTGACCCATATATTCATTCCCCCAAAAAAGTACTAAACCCTTCTTGCTTCACAACCTTCTATTTTACTTTTATCCATATGCCTGTCTCTTTCTTTGGCTTGGCTTCGCGGACGAAGATTTATGGAGGGGGTAAAAAGTCCACGTCAGCTGCAGGCTCGTTTGTGGCTGACCAGTCCGATGCGGGACAGGCAGACACGATTGCAGCGGTTGCAAGGGAAAATTGGTTGGTTGGGGTTGGGTGTTGGGTTTTTCCTCCTTTGCCTTTTGTCAGTGAGGTGGGCTCTGCGGTCTTCTTCAAAGGAGGCTGCTGCCCGCCAAACTGTGAGGCGCCAAGATGCACGGTTTGAGGCGTTATCAGCCCACTGGCGGTGGTCAATGTGGCAGGCACCAAGAGATTTCTTTAGGCAGTCCTTGTACCTTTTCTTTGGTGCACCTCTGTCACGGTGGCCAGTGGAGAGCTCGCCATATAATACGATCTTGGGAAGGCGATGGTCCTCCATTCTGGAGACGTGACCCATCCAGCGCAGCTGGATCTTCAGCAGCGTGGACTCGATGCTGTCGACCTCTGCCATCTCGAGTACCTCGACGTTAGGGGTGTGAGCGCTCCAATGGATGTTGAGGATGGAGCGGAGACAACGCTGGTGGAAGCGTTCTAGGAGCCGTAGGTGGTGCCGGTAGAGGACCCATGATTCGGAGCCGAACAGGAGTGTGGGTATGACAACGGCTCTGTATACGCTTATCTTTGTGAGGTTTTTCAGTTGGTTGTTTTTCCAGACTCTTTTGTGTAGTCTTCCAAAGGCGCTATTTGCCTCGGCGAGTCTGTTGTCTATCTCATTGTCGATCCTTGCATCTGATGAAATGGTGCAGCCGAGATAGGTAAACTGGTTGACCGTTTTGAGTTTTGTGTGCCCGATGGAGATGTGGGGGGGCTGGTAGTCATGGTGGGGAGCTGGCTGATGGAGGACCTCAGTTTTCTTCAGGCTGACTTCCAGGCCAAACATTTTGGCAGTTTCCGCAAAGCAGGACGTCAAGCGCTGAAGAGCTGGCTCTGAATGGGCAACTAAAGCGGCATCATCTGCAAAGAGTAGTTCACGGACAAGTTTCTCTTGTGTCTTGGTGTGAGCTTGCAGGCGCCTCAGATTGAAGAGACTGCCATCCGTGCGGTACCGGATGTAAACAGCGTCTTCATTGTTGGGGTCTTTCATGGCTTGGTTCAGCATCATGCTGAAGAAGATTGAAAAGAGGGTTGGTGCGAGAACACAGCCTTGCTTCACGCCATTGTTAATGGAGAAGGGTTCAGAGAGCTCATTGCTGTATCTGACCCGACCTTGTTGGTTTTCGTGCAGTTGGATAATCATGTTGAGGAACTTTGGGGGACATCCGATGCGCTCTAGTATTTGCCAAAGCCCTTTCCTGCTCACGGTGTCGAAGGCTTTGGTGAGGTCAACAAAGGTGATGTAGAGTCCTTTGTTTTGTTCTCTACACTTTTCTTGGAGCTGTCTGAGGGCAAAGACCATGTCAGTGGTTCCTCTGTTAGCGCGAAAGCCGCACTGTGATTCTGGGAGAATATTCTCAGCGACACTAGGTATTATTCTATTTAGTAGAATCCTAGCGAAGATTTTGCCTGCAATGGAGAGCAACGTGATTCCCCTGTAGTTTGAGCAGTCTGATTTCTCGCCTTTGTTTTTGTACAGGGTGATGATGGTGGCATCACGAAGATCCTGAGGCAGTTTACCTTGGTCCCAACAAAGCTTGAAAAACTCATGCAGTTTGGCATGCAGAGTTTTGCCGCCAGCCTTCCAGACTTCTGGGGGGATTCCATCCATACCTGCTGCTTTGCCACTTTTCAGTTGTTCGATTGCCTTATATGTCTCATCCAGGGTGGGAACCTCATCCAGCTCTAGCCTTAGGGGCTGTTGAGGGAGCTGGAGCAGGGCGGAATCTTGGACTGAGCGGTTGGTACTGAAAAGAGATTGGAAGTGTTCTGACCATCGGTTGAGGATGGAGATCTTGTCGCTGAGGAGGACTTTGCCGTCTGAGCTGCACAGCGGGCTTTGGACTTGGGGTGAGGGGCCGTACACAGCCTTTAGAGCCTCGTAGAAACCCCTGAAATCGCCAATGTCCGCGCTGAGCTGTGTTCGTTTGGCGAGGCTAGTCCACCACTCATTTTGGATCTCCCGGAGTTTGCGCTGAAGATGGCTGCATGCGCGACGGAAGGCTTGTTTCTTCTCTGGACAGGACGGCTTTGTAAGGTGAGCCTGGTGGGCAGCTCGCTTCTTTGCCAGCAGCTCCTGGATTTCCTGGCTGTTTTCGTCAAACCAGTCCTTGTTTTTCCTGGAGGAGAAGCCCAGTACCTCTTCAGTGGATTGCAGTATGGTAGTCTTCAACTGATCCCAGAGGGTTTCAGGGGACGGGTCCGTGAGGCGGGTTGCAACGTCGAGCTTTGCTTTGAGGTTTGCCTGGAAGTTTCCTCTCGCTTCGTCTGACTGCAGTTTTCCAACATTGAACCTCTTTCTGGGGGCTTTATTGTTCCTGGGCTTTGGCTTGAAGTGAAGGTTGAGCTTGCAGCGAACCAGCCGGTGGTCAGTGTGGCATTCCGCGCTAGGCATGACCCTGGTGTGGAGCACATCTTGTTTGTCACTTTCTCGCACCAGGATGTAGTCCAGGAGGTGCCAGTGTTTGGATCGGGGATGCATCCAGGTGGTCTTAAGGCTGTCCCTCTGCTGAAAAAGGGTGTTTGTAATGACAAGCCGCTGTTCTGCGCAGAGCTCCAACAGGAGGCGCCCATTGTCGTTGCACTTGCCGACGCCATGCTTGCCCAGGATTCCTGGCCAGGTTTCTGAGTCTTTGCCGACACGAGCGTTGAAGTCGCCCAGGATGACAACCTTGTCGGCTGTAGGGGTACGTTGGATGAGGTTGCGCAGGTCGGTGTAGAACTTGTTCTTTTCTGCTGGTTCCGCCTGGAGGGTTGGAGCATAGACACTGATGAGGGTGATGTGACGCTTGTTTTGAAGTGGGAGTCGCATGGACATGATTCGGTCCGCGAGGCCTGTCGGAAGGTTTTCGAGTTTGGAGGCAATGAAGCTCTTGACCATGAAGCCTACACCAGATAGGTGTCGTTCATCCGAAGGCTTGCCAGACCAGTAGAGTGTGTAGCCCGCGCCGCGTTCTTGGAAGCTGCCTACATCTGCCAGGCGGACTTCACTGAGAGCGGCTATGTCGATGTCAAGTCTGAGGAGTTCATGTGCAATGAGGGCAGACCGACGTTCAGGTCGATGGCTGTCAGTCTTATCTAGCATGGTTCTGATGTTCCAGCATGCTAGCTTGAGTTTGTGAGCATCTTTTGAGGGGGAGGACGTGGAGGGGGAGGACGTGGAGGGGGAGGACGTGGAGGGGGAGGACGTGGAGGGGGAGGACGTGGAGGGGGAGGACGTGGAGGGGGAGGACGTGGAGGGGGAGGACGTTGAGGGGGAGGACGTGGACCTGTCCTCGGGCCTGCGCAAAGGAGCTTTTAGGTGGAGTGCAGTGCGCGCAGTACTGGCCCCACCCTTTACACCCATGGTTCGTGTGCCGTGGCCAAGCAAGCTGGGACGTGGCAGCGAGGTCCTTGGGTCGTAGGTTTTATATCGGAGTGGCCTTCTCCTATGCAGGTTTCTTACCCGGGCTGGAGGGGCCTGCCTCCCCTCCTAGGTCGGTCCATACTGCCCGGACCGGGGCCTCCGTCTGCCTCACTCGACCGAGGCCGGGGCCGCCGTCTCCCCCTTGCTCCTGCCCGTATCGGGGCCGCCGCCGTCTACCCTTCGCCCGGACCGGGGCCGGGGCCGCTGCTGCTCTCCCTGTGCCCGGACTGGGGCCGCCGCCTCCCACTCCCTGTCCGGACCGGGGCCTCCGTCTGCCTCACTCGACCGAGGCCGGGGCCGCCGTCTCCCCCTTGCTCCTGCCCGTATCGGGGCCGCCGCCGTCTACCCTTCGCCCGGACCGGGGCCGGGGCCGCCGCTGCTCTCCCTGTGCCCGGACTGGGGCCGCCGCCTCCCCCTTGCTCCTACCCGGATCGGGGCCGCCGCCGTCTACCCTTCGCCCGGACCGGGGCCGGGGCCGCTGCTGCTCTCCCTGTGCCCGGACTGGGGCCGCCGCCTCCCCCTTGCTCCTGCCCGGATCGGGGCCGCCGCCGTCTACCCTTCGCCCGGACCGGGGCCGGGGCCGCTGCTGCTCTCCCTGTGCCCGGACTGGGGCCGCCGCCTCCCACTCCCTGTCCGGACCGGGGCCTCCGTCTGCCTCACTCGACCGAGGCCGGGGCCGCCGTCTCCCCCTTGCTCCTGCCCGTATCGGGGCCGCCGCCGTCTACCCTTCGCCCGGACCGGGGCCGGGGCCGCCGCTGCTCTCCCTGTGCCCGGACTGGGGCCACCGCCTCCCCCTTGCTCCTGCCCGGATCGGGGCCGCCGCCGTCTACCCTTCGCCCGGACCGGGGCCGGGGCCGCTGCTGCTCTCCCTGTGCCCGGACTGGGGCCGCCGCCTCCCACTCCCTGTCCGGACCGGGGCCTCCGTCTGCCTCACTCGACCGAGGCCGGGGCCGCCGTCTCCCCCTTGCTCCTGCCCGTATCGGGGCCGCCGCCGTCTACCCTTCGCCCGGACCGGGGCCGGGGCCGCCGCTGCTCTCCCTGTGCCCGGACTGGGGCCGCCGCCTCCCCCTTGCTCCTGCCCGTATCGGTGCCGCCGCCGTCTACCCTTCGCCTTTGTCTACTGTAAGGCAGACAGAGAGTCGCCACTATGCCTGTCTAAGGGTCTCTTAAATGCCCCAATGTTTCAGCCTCCACCTCCATCCCTGGCAAGAAATTCCAGGCAAACCCACAACTCTTTGTGTTTTTTTAAATTATCTGTGATGTCTTCCCTAAACTTCCCTCCCTTTGTACACATGTTCTCTGGTGTTTCCTGTTTCTGCCTTGGGAAAAAGACGCAGGCTGACAACCCTGTCTTGCCTTTCAGAATCTTGTAGACCTCTATTAAGTCTCCTCTAATCCTTCTTCGCTCCAAAGAAAAAAATCCCAATTCTGCTAACCTTAATTCAAGATTTATTTTCCAATCCAGGCAACATCGTGGTAAATTTCCTCTGCACCCTCTCCATAGCTTCCACGTCCTTCCTATAGTGACATGACCAGAGCTAAACACAATATTGTAAGTGTGATCTCACCAAAGGTTCATAGAGTTGCAACATGGCCTCTCAACTCTTGAACTCAATCCCTCTATTAATGAACCCCAACATCCTATGGGCCTTGATTATCCTATCAATCTGCGCGGCGACCTCGAAAACATCTGGATTTGGACCCCCAACATCTCTCTGTTCATCCACACTCTTAAGTAACTGACCATTAATCCTGTACTTGGCCTTCTGGTTTGACCTTCCAAAATGCATCATCTCATACTTATCCGGATTGAATTCCATCTGCCACTTTTCATCCATCTCTGCAACCTGTCTATATCTTTTTGTAACCTGTGATAACCTTCAGCACTATCAGTACCTCCAATCTTCGTATCATCTGCAAACTTACTGACCCATCCTTCCACCTCTTCAATTAGGACATTTATAAAAATCACAAAGAGCAGCGGTCCCAGAACAGATCACTGCAGAACTCCAATAGCCACTGACCTAAAGGCAGAATGCATTTTGTCCACTACTTCTTTCTACAAACAAGCCAATTTTTTATTCACAAAGCCAAGGATCCATGGATGTTATGTCTCATGACTTTTTGAACAAGTCTCTTATTGGGGACCTTGTCAAATGCCTTGCTCAAATCCATGTAGACCACGTCTACTGCCCTACCCTCATCAATTTCTTTTGTTGCCTCAAAAAACTCAATTAGACTCATGAGCCATGACCTTCCCTTCACAAATCCACACTGCCTATCCCTGAGTAGACTGTACTCCAAATGCTTATAGATCCTATCCTTAAGAATCCTCTCCAGTAGTTTGCACACCACTGACATAAGATTCACTGGTCAATAATTCCCAGGATTCTCACCATTTACATTTTTTAAACAAGGGGACCACATTTGCCATTCTCCAAAGCTCTGGCACCTCCCATGTGACCAAAGAGGACTCTAAGATCATAGCCACTGCCTCAGCTATCTCTTCCCTCACTTCTCACAGTAACCTAGTTAGGTAGCGTCTGGCCCTGGGGACTTGCCAATCTTAATGTTTTTGAAAAGATCTAACTCTTCCTCACTCTTATTACACAAGCCTGTTCTATTCCAACTTCATCTTTATCAAGGACCTTTTCTCTCATGAATACTGAAAAAAAATATTTATTTAGGACCCTCGCAACCTTCTCCACCTCCAAGTACATGTTGCTTCATTCTCATCATCCTTCTGTTCTTCACATACACATGGAACGTCTTGGGGTTCTGCTAAATGCTGCATGCCAAGGCTTTCCTAAGTCCTTTCTTGTTCCTTCCTGACTACCATACGCTTCCATACACTTCTCATGAGCCCTTCTTGTTTCCTGCTTCCTAAATCTAATGCATGTTTCTTTCTTCTTCTTCACTAGCTGCCTCACCAATTGAAAAATTAATCACATTGAAATATTAAAATATTAAGATGTATTTGGTAAAAGTCCACGGACAATTATGTCCACATATGTTCTGGGAATTTAGGAGCCTGTTGGCTTGGGGGAAAACACTGTTCCCCAATCTGGGTGCAAGGACCTGAGTGCTACGGTACCTTCTACCAGACGGCAGAAGGGAGAAAAGTTTACATGAGGGGTGAGAAGTCCTTCACAATGTTTATTGCCTTTCATTTACATAAAATGTTATAGATATCCTTCATGGTAGGAAGAGAGCCCCCAATCATCATTTCCACTGACTTCACTATCTTCTGCAGGGTCTTGCAGTCTGGTGGTACATCTTCTAAACCAGATAGTGGTGCAATTGCACAGGATGCTCTCAATACATCTTCTGTAGAATGTAGTGAGGAGGGAAGGTGAGAGATGAACTTTCCTCAGTCTTTGCAGGAAATAGAGGAGCTGCTGGGGTTTCTTGACTATAGAGCTGGTGTTAAGGGACTAGGTGAGATTCTTGGCCAAATGCACTCCAAGGAACTTGATACTCTTTTGTTATTTTTTTTAATTTTTAACACTGTGAATCATATCAATCAAAGTGCATACAAACATTTCCCTCTTAAATATACACAGTGGCATTTTCTCCCCCTTCTTTCCCCCCCTACCTTCCCACCCCCCTCCAAACCCATTTAACGTTCAACATATACAATACAATAAAACCATTTAAAAATGTCATCGCACAATGAAAATAAACAAGAAAATTGTGTCATCTACTTTTGCACACTGGATCAAGTCTTATCATTTTATCATTTTAGCGGGTGGTGGTCCGCAGCAAGCCCTCTCTATTGTGTTCCATGTACCGTTCCCAAATTTGTTCAAATTATGTGACTTTATTTTTTTTAATTATTTGTTATTTTTTCCAATGGAATACATTCATTCATTTCTATGTACCATTGTTGTACTCTCAGGCTCTCTTCTAATTTCCAAGTTGACATTATACATTTTTTTGCTACAGCTAAGGCTATTATAATAATTTTTTTTGTGCTTCATCCAGTTTAAGGCCTAATTCTTTACTTCTTATATTACTTAGAAGAAAGATCTCTGGATTTTTTGGTATGTTGCTTTTTGTGATTTTATTTAATACCTGATTTAGATCTTCCCAAAACTTTTCCACTTTCTCACATGCCCAAATTGCATGTACTGTTGTTCCCATTTCCTTCTTACAGTGAAAACATCTATCTGATAATGTTGGATCCCGTTTATTTAACCTTTGGGCCTGTGTATCCAATTATATTGTTTCATGCGTAACCTCATGTTTATTATATTTTTCATAGTTCCAGAGCATAACTTTTCCCATATTTCATTTTTTTATCTTTGTTTAAATCTTTTTCCTACTTTTGTTTGGGTTTATAGTTTATTTCATCATTTTCCTTCTCTTGCAGCTTGATGTACATGTTGGTTATAAATCTTTTTATTATCGTTGTTTCTGTAATCACATATTCAAAGCTGCTTCCTTCTGGTAAGCTCAGTCTGCTTCCCAATTTGTCCTTCAAGTAGGCTTTCAGTTGATGTATGGATTGTACCATGAGTTATTCCATATTTGTACTTCATTTGTTCAAATGTTAATAAATTATTTCCCAAAAAAAATTTCTATTCTTTTAATTCCTTTTCTCTCCCATTCTAGTCTAAAGGAAAAGTTATCTATTGTGAAAGGGATTAGTTGATTTTGCATCAATAATAATTTTGGTAGTTGGTCATTTGTTTTTTTTTTCCTTTCTAAGTGAATCTTCTTCCATATATTGAGTAAATGATGCAGTACTGGTGAACTTTTATATTGCACCAGCTTTTCATCCCACTTATAAACTATATGTTCCGGTACCTTCTCCTCTATTTTATCTAGCTCTATCTTAGTCCAATCTGGTTTTTTCCTTGTCTGATAAAAATCTGATAAATACCTTAATTGTGCTGCTCTATAATTTTTAAAGTTTGGTAACTGCAAACCACCTTGTTTGTACCACTCTGTTAATTTATCTAATGCTATCCTTGGTTTCCCCCCTTTCCATAAGAATTATTCTCTTTAGTTCATTGAAGAATTTCTCTGTTAAGGGAATTGGTAACGATTGAAATAGGTATTGTATCCTTGGGAAGACATTCATTTTAATGCAATTTACCCTCCCTATCAATGTTAGTGGCAATTCTTTCCAATGTTTAAGTCTTCCTGTAATTTCGTCATTAATGGCTGATAATTTAATTTGTATAGGTGGTTTAAATTATTATCTAATCTAATACCTAGGTATCGGATTGCTTGTGTTTGCCATTTAAATGGCGATTCTTTTTTAAATTCTGTATAATCCGCATTACTCATTGGCATCGCTTCACTTTTATTTGCGTTGATCTTGTACCCCGATATTTCTCTATATTTTTTCAATTTCTTATGTAGTTCTTTTATTGATATTTCTGGTTCTGTTAAGTATACTATGATGTCATCTGCAAATAAACTGATTTTATATTCCATCTCCTTTATTTTTATCCCTTTTATTTTATTTTCTGTTCTTATCAGTTCTGTCAATGGTTCTATTGCTAAAGCGAACAGTGAAGGAGATAGTGGACATCCCTGCCTAGTTGACCTACTTAATTTAAATTGGTTCGATACATATCCATTTACTGTCACCTTCGCCAATGGTCCCTTATATAATGCTTTAATCCAATTAATATATTTTTCTGTTAGGTTGAACTTCTGTAATACTTTGAATAAATAATTCCATTCTACCCTGTCAAAGGCTTTTTCTGCGTCTAAAGCACACATGTCAAACTCTGGCCCGCGGGCCAAATTTGGCCCGTGATGTAATTATATTTGGCCGGCAAGATCATATCAAAAATGTATTAGAGGTGGCCCGCTGGCCGCCGCGCCAGTATAGAGCATGCACAGTAACCACTGTGTCCCAGGGTGAGAGAGAGAGAGAAAAATCCTGGTCCTTGAAAAGTAGTGGTGGGTGGTTTTATAAACACGCTGTCATGTCCCCCCGCCCACCCCCCCACCGCAGCGCGGCCTGGCCGGTGTCAGGGGAAGCTAAGGCCACTTCCCAGCGCCCGCAACCCCAGTGGCACAGCGTTTCTTGGAGCTGCAGATGGAGTCGGGATGCCGGAGGGAAGATTGGGGATCCCCGCCGGGCGATGGGGGCGCCAGCCGCCCTGCGCCTTCCCACCGGACCAGCGGCGGGTGCCCGTAGTACACGTGGAGAGCGAGGCTGGTCGGGCAGGTAGGGTGGAACCCCCTGCCAATCTCGGAAGTGGCGTGGGCTGGATCGGGATTAGCCGCGCTCACCTGCTCCTCCACCGCTGACCGGGATCCCAGCGCAGTCCTGAGCGCGGAGACTGCCCTGGAAAGGTCCTGGGACACCGGCACGGAAAGAAAAGGGGGTCCGGGAGAAACTCAGCAGGTCAAGGGAGGTCCGGGAGAAACTCAGCAGGTCAAGGGAGGTCCGGGAGAAACACAGCAGGTCAAGGGGGGTCCGGGAAACTCATCAGGTCAAGGGAGGTCTGGGAGAAACTCAACAGGTCAAGGGAGGTCCGGGAGAAACTCAGCAGGTCAAGGGGGGTCCGGGAGAAACTCAGCAGGTCAAGGGAGGTCCGGGAGAAACTCAGTAGGTCAAGGGGGGTTCGGCAGAAACTCAGGGGGGGCCTGACCTCTCCAGGACCGTTGCCCACTCCCCCTCCCTGCCGCAGGCCGACCCGCGACTCACGGTGACGGGGTCGCTGATCCGCCGAGATGCCGCCCTGCAGCGAGAGCCGATGCCCCCGCACTGTCGTTGTCCAACCCGATCGCCCGCAAACCCTGCCCTCTCACACACAGGCCTGAGTAAGTATTATGAACTTTAATCTCAGGATAAAACGATCTTCCAATAGTTTCATGTCACAGTGATAAATATATTCCTGGTTAAAAATGGTCCTGCACCTGGATACAAGCTCATTAGGCATAAAACTTGAAAAGTGTGTAAATCAAAGGATATCTGTACCAATGGAAAAAGGGCATGGCAAATAACCCTGCTAGAGTTCATGCCCACAATCAGTCACCCATTTGATTGTTTCAGGAATCATGTTATTCTCCCACATTCTCAATAGCCCTCAGATTTTACTATTCGACAGCACACTAGCAACATTTGACAAATCCTCTATAGAGAAATATTATTTATTGAATATTTTATTTCTCATTTGTTAATGCTTCTGGAAAGAGTTTATCCAAAACTATTATTAAACATTTATTTTAATAAGAAAAAGTTTAACATTACATATGTTGAAAGAAGAGAAAACATGCAGATGTTGTTGAAAATTTTCAATAAATATTTAGTTCGGCCCTTGACTTAGTCCAAGTTTTTAATTTTGGCCCTCCGTGAATTTGAGTTTGACACCCCTGGTCTAAAGCAAAAGCCACTGTTGGTATCTTATTTCCTTGAACTGCATGAATTAAATTAATGAACTTACAGACATTATCCGCTGTTTGCCTTTTCTTAATAAATCCAGTTTGATCTAGTTTTACTATTTTTGGTACACAGTTGGCCAATCTGTTTGCTAATAATTTTGCTATTATCTTATAATCTGAATTAAGTAGAGATATTGGACTATATGATGCTGGTGTTAGTGGATCCTTCCCCGTCTTTGGTATTACTGTAATTATTGCTGTCTTACATGAATCTGGCAAGTTTTGTGTTTCTTCTATCTGGTTCATTACTTACAGGAGAGGAGGAATTAATAACTCTTTAAATGTTTTATGGAATTCTATTGGGAATCCATCCTCTCCAGGCCTTTTATTGTTCGGCAGCTTTTTTAATATATCCTATATTTCCTGTATTTCAAATGGTTTTATCAGCTTGTTTTGCTCCTCTTGCAATTTCGGCAGTTCAATTTTAGCTAAAAACTTTTCTATTTTGTCTTCATTCCCCTTGTTCTCAGTTTGGTATTGTTCATAAAATTCCTTAAAGTTCTCATTAATCTCCATTGGATTATATGTAATTTGTTTGTCCTTTTTCCTTGATGCAAATACAGTTCTTTTAGCTTGTGGAACTTGATATTCTTGATGGCCTCAATGGTCAATCCATCAATTGTCAACGGAGCATGGTGTTTCCCCCCCCCCCCCCCCCCCCTTCCCACGGGCTGTCCTGAAGTCAACAACTGTCTCTTTTGTTTTATTAACATTCAGATACAGGTTGTTGGCTCTGCACCAGTCTGTTAGCGACTGCACCTCATCTCTGTACGCTGACTCCTCATTCTTACTAATAAGGTCCACCAGGTTCGTGTCATCATCGAACTTGGTGATGTGGTACAAGCTGTGTTTAGCTGCACAGTCATGGGTCAGCAGAGGGAACAGCAGTGGACTAAACACATAGCCCTGAGGAACCCCTGTGCTCAGTGTGATGGTCTTGGAGCTCTGTAACTGATTTGGACTGCTTGAGGTCTCCCCGAAAGGAAATCAAGAATCCAATTGCAGAGGGAGGTGTTTAGATGCAGCAGGCTCAACTTCCTTATCAGGTATTGATGTATGATAGTGTTAAATGCCAAACTGAAGTCGATAAACAGCATTCAAACATACGAGTCCCTATTTTCCAGGTGGGTGAGAGCTAAATGGAAGGCGGTGGTGATGGCCTAATCCATAGAATAGTTGGCTCTGTATGCAAACTGCAGGGGGCCCAGTGACGGGGGCAGCAGGAGCTTGATGTTCCCCATGACAAGCCTCTCAAAGCACTTCATGAGGGCAACAGGGAGATAGTCATTGAGGCAGGACGCAGACAACTTCTTCGGCACGGGGACCATGGTGGTGGCTTTGAAGCACATAGGGACCACAGCACTTTTCAGGGAGATGATGAAGATCTCAGTGAGAATCTGCTAGCTGAGCCGCACATCCCCTGAGCACTCTGCCGAAAATATTATCCAATCCAGCAGCTTTTTGTGGGTTGACATTGCCTAACTCTCTTTGCATAGGCCACTGCAAGACACAGCACTTGATCATTTGGAGGAGAGGTGGTCTTCTTCGCCACCACGTTTTTCTTTTTGCCTCAAAATGTGCTTAGAAGTTGTTCAGTGCATCTGGGAGGGAGCATAATCAGCAAAAGCAGATGGTGTAGTCTTGTGGATAGTGATATTTTGGACCCCCTTCCATGTGCACCACGTGTCCTTACTGTCCAGGAAGTGACTATGAATGCGCTGGGCATGCACACACTTTGTTTCTCTGATGGCCTTAGAAAGCTTGGCTCTTACATTAGCTCTTATCAGAATTTAAGTGATTATTAAAGGTTGAAGTCATCTCATTTGCATTATTTCTAGTGCAAGAGCTTATTCTGGAACTCTTTCTTGGGTACATAAACATGAAGTCTATACCCTTTCATTATTTTTTCAGTGACATCATTGCATTTGCTCTTCTCTGATCCCTTGATTTCACCTCTGCTCTAACTCCATGGTCACCTTTTTATAACTTTCTCTGCTCTTCCCCAACAAAGATGACCAGCTACACAAAATTTTCCATCTAGTTCAGACACTAGAGACTGACTAAATGTTGGAGCTGTGGCCTCGAGCAGGCTCATTGGGCTAACTGTGCTCTTGTTTATGATACGATTTTGTGTGCTAATTGCAGATTCTTGTTCTTTCTCATCTGTTATACAATTTTGATAGAATAAACATGTACTTTGTTACATTTTCTTCCCATAATTCTAAAGAACAACTGAGAATGATTTTCACATTTCTGTTGCAACAGAAGCTGACCCAAAACACTAGGGATCATTAGAGAGAGAAAGGGAGTTAATATTTCAGATACAAAATACTTCATCAGAACAGGAGAAGCTAAACAGGTAAAAGGAGAGGGATGTAGAGGCCAGAGGGAATGTGTGCAAATAAAGTGCAGATTAAAGTTGTCAAAGTTGGTTCAAAAATAATTGGTTATGCACTGGGGGAAAAAAAAGAAAAGAAACAAATTAAAGTGTAGAGATAAAGCCATAGATGAAAGAGTTTTTAAAAAAAAGTTATCTGAAATTGTTAAATTTAGTGTTAAGTGCTGAATGCTTTGGCATACACAGGAGAAAAATGAGGTGTTTAAAGTTTTTGTTGATTTATTGGAAAGGTGTAGAAAACCAAAGGGAGAGTTTGGACTGGGATGTGGAGTGGAGAATTAAAGCAGAACTAATTGAAAGTTCATGGTTGCCCTTTATCCTTGTTCTTGCTCTTGCTGATGGACACTGTAAAAATCTTGTCAAAAGGATTCCCGTTTCCTTTCACTAAGGAAGCTCTCTGATGTAAATACAATTACAATCTAGAAATGCTCGTTGTAATTGCAGCCAGCTACAAAAATGATGCAAAGTTTTGGAAATATCATGTGTTTGTTGTTATTTTTCTTTTTTCTTAAATTAGGAGCGATTTTAATATTCTTGCCAGGCCTGGCAGAGATCAAGTTGTTGTACGAACAGCTTCAATCTAATCCTTTCTTCAACAACAAACACGATAAAAGGTCTGTAACTTAAAAACAGTGTGGCTCATTGCTTGTGCCAAACTTACTCCATCAAATAATGCACAGACAATTCACAAGGGTGACTCCAAGATTGAGATGCTTTTTTTTTGCATTTTAACGATAAAGCATGGTTGAGCCCCATGTGGCCCATGAAAACCGTGCTGTCCACTCACATGCAATTAACTACTAACTCCGTACATTTTGAATGGTGGGCAAAAACCAAAACATGCAGAGGTCATGGGGAGAATGTACAAACTCCTTACAGTGCTGGATTCAAACCCAGGTCACTGGCACTGTACATTGCACAAACTACTACACTAACAGTGTAAGGAAAGGCTTCAAAATATCCAGTGATCATAAAAAGTTGATGAGGCAGAAACCAATCCACAACAGCCAGTCATTTGTCATGAGGGTGGGGAGAAAATCTGAGAGGAATGACCTTGGCTTACATCTCCTAGCATCTAGTTTGAACTGGGGTGTGCCAGTCTGCCACTGTAAGTAGAGATTCTAGCTAAACTTGTATTTTTGTGTAATTAATAAATTTACTGTCAACGTTTCAGAATTTCTTTGCTCTTGAAAGATCAAAAATTAATTTTACTATTTTTCAAATGGTTACTGCTCTTTAACCACCTGCATCACCTGTTCTCTTTTAGATGTCTTGTATACCCACTCCACTCCTCACTGTCCAGTGAGGAACAACAAGCAGTCTTTCTCCGTCCCCCCGAAGGAATTACCAAGATCATAATTTCCACTAACATTGCCGAAACTTCAGTCACCATTGATGATATTGTTTATGTCATTGATTCTGGCAAGATGAAAGAGAAGAGGTACAAAATTTTTCCAAAATGATTATTTTTGGATGACTTGATGCTTTTTTTTTCCAAGAAAACATTAAATCCAATGTAATTGACCAGTTAGGTAAATTGATGGCTTTTCAGGTTGCTAAATCTGCAGAGCCTGAAAGACTGCATCCCAGAGTGCTTAAGGAAGTGGACCAAGAGGTAGTGGATGAATTTCTGATTATATTCCAATATTCTCTGGATCAGTTTCTTTGGAATGAAGGGTTGTTAACATGACACTACTTTCCAAGAAAGAAGGGAGTGAGAATTTATCAACTAGATAGCCAAACCTCAGTAGTGGAGAAAATGCTGAGTCAATTATTAAGGAGGTCATTGAGGCACATTTGGAGAGTAGTGACAAGATTGGTCCAAGTCAGCATGGATTTACAAAAGATAAATCATGCTTGATAAATATTCTTGAATTTTTAATGTTGTAGCAGGATCTCCTATTAGGGAACAAGACATGACAGGTGACACAGGTATGTGTAGGGAAACATCTTGGGTCCAGTGATCATAATGCCTTTAGTTTCAAGTTAATTACGGAGAAGGATAGGTCTGGGCCTCAGGTTGAGATTCTAAATTGGAGAAAGGCCAATTTTCCAGAAATGAGAAAGGATTTAGAAAACATGGATTGGGATACATTGTTTTCTGGTAACAATGTGTTCGGTAAGTGTAAGGCCTTCAAAGGCAAAATTTTGAGAGTAGAGAGTTTGTGTGTTCCTGTCAGAATTAAAGGCAATAGGCCCTTTTCCACTGGCATCCCAGTTAATTGGCTGTGCAGTGTTCTGGGATAGGAAGCCTTTTGTGCCGTTTCCACTGGGCCACCCTTAATCAAGACTATTTTTCTTCCACTGGACACAACTCATCCCCAGGGATGGTGTCAGCCAGGGATTTGAGTAGGGGAAGAGGTGGTTAATCTCCAGCGTGAAATGACAACATTGTTCCTTTTCCACTGGATCCTGTCCCAGTAAATTCCCAGTTAATTCCTGGGACAGGGTGCCAGTGGAAAAAGGGCTAAAGTCAACAGGCAAAGGGAACCTATAATTTGTACACTTTTGCATCTGTTTCACCCTTACTTGTGATATGTGACCTCGTGCCTACCTTTTTCATCTCTTTTATAAATGATTTTTGGAAAGTGAAAATAATCCCATATTTAAAGGTAACTTGCTGATTGCAGATTACAAATCCAAATTTAGATCTCTTGCTATATTTAGAAGTGCATCCAGCTGCAGCTCCTGATAAGCTGGTTAATAAATTGGAGCTGGAGCTGGAGCTGGAGCTGGAGTTGGATAAACTCCAGATCATTCAGGAGGCAGAGGAGGCGATAGACAGGAGTTACATGACACTATCACACCTAGGAGGCAGGAGGAGGGAAGATGGGTGACAGTCAGGAGAGAAATAGGGAAAAGGCAGGCAGTGCAGGGTATCCTGTGGACGTTCCCCTCAATAATAAATATACAATTTTGGATACTATGGTGGGGGATGGGGGAGGGAGACCTACCAGGGATAAGCCATGGAGAACAGGTCTGGCTCGGAGTCTGGTCATGTGACTAATAAGGGAAGGGAGGAGAAGAAGCAAGCTGTAGTAATGGGGGATTCCTTAGTTAAGAGGTTCTGTGGAAGAGAATGGTATGTTGCCTTGGTGTCAGTGTCTGAGATATCTCAGATCAAGTTCACAGGAGGGAGGGTGAGCAGCTAGATCTAGGGACCAATGACATGGGTAGGAAAGGTGAGGAAGTCCTCCAAAGAGAGTTCAGGGAGTTAGGCGCTAGTTTGAAAGACAGAAGGACAGAACCTCCAGAGTAGTGATCTCAGGATTGTGACCTGTGCTTCGTGCTAGTGAGGTTAGAAATAGGAGGATAATGCAGCATAACATGTGGCTAAAGACATGGTGCAGGAGGGAGGGCGTCAGATTCCTGGATCATTGAGCTCACTTCCAGGAAAGATAGGACCTGTTCCAACTGGAGAGTTTGTATCTGAACTGCATGGGGACTAATATCCTTACGGGAAGGTTTGCTAGTGCTGCTCCAGTTGGTTTAAACTTCAGCAGAGGAATGAGAACCAGAATGTCAGAGCAGATAGAGGAATGGAAGAGCAAAAAGATGGTGTGAAAATTACATGCACCGTTAGAAATCAACAGGTTGATTGTGATGGAAATGTTCTCATGTGCATCATCTATTTCAATGCAAGGAATTTGTAAGAAAGGCAGATGAGCTTCAAATGTGGATCGGCACATGGAATTATGAAATTCTGGCCATTAGTGAAACTTGGTTGCAGGAGGGGCAGGACTGGCAGTTGAATGTTATGGGCTTCCTATGCTTTAGATACAATAGAATGGTGGGGTGGGGGGGGGAGGGGTGTCAGGAAGGGTGATGAAAGAAGTGGCATTGCTCGTCAGGGAAAATATCATAGATGTGCTCAGGCAGGACAGACCAGAGTGATCATCTACTGAGGCGAGATGGGTGGAGCTGAGGAACAGGAAAGGTATGACCACACTCATGAGGTTGTATTATAGACCACCCAATAATTAGGGAGAATTGGAGAAGCAAATCTGTAGAGAGGTATCAAATAGATGCAGGAAACAAGGTTGTGATAATAGGAGATTCAACTTTCCACATATTGACTGGGACTCCCATACTGTAAAAGGGATGGATGGCTTGGAGTTTGTAAAAAGGGTTCAAGAAAGTTTTACAAATCAATATATTAGAGGTACCAACAAGAGTGGGTACCATACTGGATCTCCTAATAGGGAACAAGACAGGATAGGTGACAGACATAAGTGTAGGGGAAAATTTTGGGTCCAGTGATCACAATGCCATTAGTTTCAAGTTAATTATGGAGAAGGGTAGGTCTGGGCTTTGGGTTGAGATTCTAAATTGGAGAAAGGCCAATTTTGAGGAAATGAGAAAGAATCTAGAATGTGAGGATCGGGCGGGATAAGTTGTTTTCCAGCAAGGATGTGTGAGGTAAGTGGAAGACCTTCAAAGGTGAAATTTTGAGAATACAGAGTTTGACTGATCCTGTCAGGATTAAAGATTTTAGCAGGCATAGGGAACCTTGGTTTTTGAGGGTTTGGGGGACATGGTTCGAAAGAAGGGAGGGGTGTCTAGCAGGTATAGGCAACATGGAGCAAATGAGGCACTTAAGGAGTATAAAAAATGTAAGAAGAACATCAAGAAAGAAATCAGGAAAGCTAAAAGAAGACATGAGGTTTCTTCGGCAGACAATATGAAGGAAAATCCTAAGGGTTTCTACAGTTACTGTATATTAAGAGAAAAACATAGTAAGGGACAAAATGGGTCTCCTTGAAAATCAGAGTGGTCGGCTTTGTATGGAGCCAAAAGAGATGGGAGAAGACTTAAATAGTTTTTTTTTTCCCATCAGTATTCACTCAGGAAAAGGGCACAGAGTCTTGGCAAGGAAGGAATACAATCAGTGAGGTCATGGAATCTATACAGGTTAAAGAGGAGAAAGTGCTTGCTGACTTAAACAAATAAAGATGGATAAATACCCAGGGCCTGACAAGATACTCCCTCGAACCTTAAGAGACGCTAGTGTAGAAATTGCAGGGGCTCTGGCAGAAATATTTAGAATGTCCTTTGCCACAGTTGTGGTGCCAGAGGATTGGAGGAGACCTCATGTTGTTCTGTTGTGTAAAAAAGGCTCCAAAAGTAACCCTAGAAATTATACACCAGTGAGCCTGACGTCAATAGTAGGTAAATTATTGCAAGGTGTTCTAAGAGATATCTAGAAACTGATTAGGGATAGTCAACATGGCTTTCTGCATGGTAGATAGTGTTTAACCAATCTTATAAAGTTTTTGAGGAGATTACCAAGAGAGTTGATGAAGGCAAGGCTGTGGATATTGACTACATGGACTTTAGTAAGGCCTTTAACAAGATCACATATGGAAGGAGAGTCAGGAAGAAGGTATTCATGGTGAAGTAGTGAACTGGATTCGAGAATGTCTGGACAGGAGAAGCCAAAGAGTAGTGGTACATGATTGCTTCTCAGACTGGAGGCCTGTGACGAGTGGTGTGGCTCAGGGATCGGTGCTGGAATGATTGTTTTTTTCATCCATATCAATGATCGGGATGATAATGTGGTAAATTGGATCAGAGTAAGTTTGCAGATGACTCTAAGATTGGAGGCATTGTGGACAGTGAAGGTTTTCAAACCTTGCAGAGGGAAAATAGGCTGAAAAATGGCAGGTGAAATTTAATGCAGACAAGTGTAAGATGTTGTATTTTGGAAGGACAAACCAAGAAAGGACAAACACAGTAAATGGTAGGGCACTGAGAAGTGTGATAGAACAGAAGGATCTGGGAATACAGATACATAATTCCCTGAAAGTGGCATCACAGGTGGATAGGGTTGTAAAGAGAGCTTTTGGCATATTGGGCTTCATAAATCAAAGTATGAGTTAGGATATTATGGTAAAATAGTATAAGACATTGGTGAGACCAAATTTGGAGTATTGTGTGCAGTTTTTGTCATCTAATTACAGGAAAGATATTAATAGGATAGAAAGAGTGCAGAGAAGATTTACTGGGATGTTGCCGGGTCTTCAGGAACTGAGTTGTTACAGGGAAAGGTTAAACAGGTTAGTACTTTATTTCCTGGAGTGTAGAAAAATGAGTAGAGATTTGATAGAGGTATTTAACAATGAGGGGTATAGGCAGAATAAATATAGATAGGCTTTTGCCACTGAGGGTAGGTGAGATACAAACCAGAGGACATAGGTTAATGGTGAAAGAGGAAGGTTTAGGGGGAACATGAGGGGGAACTTCTTCATACAGGGAGTGGTCTGGGTGTGGAATGAGCTCCCAGCTGAAATGGTGTATGTGGGCTCAATTTTAACATTTCTTCTTAAAATATCTTCATTGGGTTTAACAAAAACCCTTTACACAAGGTAAAGGTAATTGTTTACATCTGTCCGGCCCCGGTCCGGGCGAAGGGTAGACGGCGGCGGCTCCGATACGGGCAGGAGCAAGGGGGAGACGGCGGCCCCGGCCTCGGTCGAGTGAGGCAGGCGGAGGCCCCGGTCCGGACAGGGAGTGGGAGGCGGCGGCCCCAGTCCGGGCACAGGGAGAGCAGCAGCGGCCCCGGCCCCGGTCCGGGCGAAGGGTAGACGGCGGCGGCCCCGATCCGGGCAGGAGCAAGGGGGAGACGGCGGCCCCGGCCTCGGTCGAGTGGGGCAGGCGAAGGCCCCGATCCGGGCAGAGAGTGGGAGGCGGCGGCCCCAATCCAGGCACAGGGTGAACTGCGGCGGCCTCGGCCCCGGTCCGGGCAGTATGGACCGACCTAGGAGGGGAGGCAGGCCCCTCCAGCCCGGGTAAGAAACCTGCATAGGAGAAGGCCACTCCGATATAAAACCTACGACCCAAGGACCTCGCTGCCACGTCCCAGCTTGCTTGGCCACGGCACTCGAACCATGGGTGTAAAGGGTGGGGCCAGTACTGCGCGCACTGCACTCCACCTAAAAGCTCCTTTGCGCAGGCCCGAGGACAGGTCCACGTCCTCCCCCTCCACGTCCTCCCCCTCCACGTCCTCCCCCTCCACGTCCTCCCCCTCCACGTCCTCCCCCTCAAAAGATGCTCACAAACTCAAGCTAGCATGCTGGAACATCAGAACCATGCTAGACAAGGCTGACAGCCACCGACCTGAACGTCGGTCTGCCCTCATTGCACATGAACTCCTCAGACTTGACATCGACATAGCCGCTCTCAGTGAAGTCCGCCTGGCAGATGTAGGCAGCCTCCAAGAACGCGGCGCGGGCTACACACTCTACTGGTCTGGCAAGCCTTCGGATGAACGACGCCTATCTGGTGTAGGCTTCATGGTCAAGAGCTTCATTGCCTCCAAACTCGAAAACCTTCCGACAGGCCTCTCGGACCGAATCATGTCCATGCGACTCCCACTTCAAAACAAACGTCACATCACCCTCATCAGTGTCTATGCTCCAACCCTCCAGGCGGAACCAGCAGAAAAGAACAAGTTCTACACCGACCTGCGCAACCTCATCCAACGTACCCCTACAGCCGACAAGGTTGTCATCCTGGGCGACTTCAACGCTCGTGTCAGCAAAGACTCAGAAACCTGGCCAGGAATCCTGGGCAAGCATGGCGTCGGCAAGTGCAACGACAATGGGCGCCTCCTGTTGGAGCTCTGCGCAGAACAGCGACTTGTCATTACAAACACCCTTTTTCAGCAGAGGGACAGCCTTAAGACCACCTGGATGCATCCCCGATCCAAACACTGGCACCTCCTGGACTACATCCTGGTGCGAGAAAGTGACAAACGAGATGTGCTCCACACCAGGGTCATGCCTAGCGCAGAATGCCACACTGACCACCGGCTGGTTCGCTGCAAGCTCAACCTTCACTTCAAGCCAAAGCCCAGGAACAATAAAGCCCCCAGAAAGAGGTTCAATGTTGGAAACCTGCAGTCAGACGAAGCGAGAGGAAACTTCCAGGCAAACCTCAAAGCAAAGCTCGACGTTGCAACCCGCCTCACGGACCCGTCCCCTGAAACCCTCTGGGATCAGTTGAAGACTACCATACTGCAATCCACTGAAGAGGTACTGGGCTTCTCCTCCAGGAAAAACAAGGACTGGTTTGACGAAAACAGCCAGGAAATCCAGGAGCTGCTGGCAAAGAAGCGAGCTGCCCACCAGGCTCACCTTACAAAGCCGTCCTGTCCAGAGAAGAAACAAGCCTTCCGTCGCGCATGCAGCCATCTTCAGCGCAAACTCCGGGAGATCCAAAATGAGTGGTGGACTAGCCTCGCCAAACGAACACAGTTCAGCGCGGATATTGGCGACTTCAGGGGTTTCTACGTGGCTCTAAAGGCTGTGTACGGCCCCTCACCCCAAGTCCAAAGCCCACTGCGCAGCTCAGACGGCAAAGTCCTCCTCAGCGACAAGATCTCCATCCTCAACCGATGGTCAGAACACTTCCAATCTCTTTTCAGTGCCAACCGCTCAGTCCAAGATTCCGCCCTGCTCCAGCTCCCTCAACAGCCCCTAAGGCTAGAGCTGGATGAGGATCCCACCCTGGATGAGACATATAAGGCAATCGAACAACTGAAAAGTGGCAAAGCAGCAGGTATGGATGGAATCCCCCCAGAGGTCTGGAAGGCTGGCGGCAAAACTCTGCATGCCAAACTGCATGAGTTTTTCAAGCTTTGTTGGGACCAAGGTAAACTGCCTCAGGATCTTCGTGATGCCACCATCATCACCCTGTACAAAAACAAAGGCGAGAAATCAGACTGCTCAAACTACAGGGGAATCACGTTGCTCTCCATTGCAGGCAAAATCTTCGCTAGGATTCTACTAAATAGAATAATACCTAGTGTCGCCGAGAATATTCTCCCAGAATCACAGTGCGGCTTTCGCGCAAACAGAGGAACCACTGACATGGTCTTTGCCCTCAGACAGCTCCAAGAAAAGTACAGAGAACAAAACAAAGGACTCTACATCACCTTTGTTGATCTCACCAAAGCCTTCGACACCGTGAGCAGGAAAGGGCTTTGGCAAATACTAGAGCGCATCGGATGTCCCTCAAAGTTCCTCAACATGATTATCCAACTGCACGAAAACCAACAAGGTCGGGTCAGATACAGCAATGAGCTCTCTGAACCCTTCTCCATTAACAATGGCGTGAAGCAAGGCTGTGTTCTCGCACCAACCCTCTTTTCAATCTTCTTCAGCATGATGCTGAACCAAGCCATGAAAGACCCCAACAATGAAGACGCTGTTTACATCCGGTACCGCACGGATGGCAGTCTCTTCAATCTGAGGCGCCTGCAAGCTCACACCAAGACACAAGAGAAACTTGTCCGTGAACTACTCTTTGCAGATGATGCCGCTTTAGTTGCCCATTCAGAGCCAGCTCTTCAGCGATGACGTCCTGCTTTGCGGAAACTGCCAAAATGTTTGGCCTGGAAGTCAGCCTGAAGAAAACTGAGGTCCTCCATCAGCCAGCTCCCCACCATGACTACCAGCCCCCCCACATCTCCATCGGGCACACAAAACTCAAAACGGTCAACCAGTTTACCTATCTCGGCTGCACCATTTCATCAGATGCAAGGATCGACAATGAGATAGACAACAGACTCGCCAAGGCAAATAGCGCCTTTGGAAGACTACACAAAAGAGTCTGGAAAAACAACCAACTGAAAAACCTCACAAAGATAAGCGTATACAGAGCCGTTGTCATACCCACACTCCTGTTCGGCTCCGAATCATGGGTCCTCTACCGGCACCACCTACGGCTCCTAGAACGCTTCCACCAGCGTTGTCTCCGCTCCATCCTCAACATCCATTGGAGCGCTTACACCCCTAACGTCGAAGTACTCAAGATGGCAGAGGTCGACAGCATTGAGTCCACGCTGCTGAAGATCCAGCTGCGCTGGATGGGTCACGTCTCCAGAATGGAGGACCATCGCCTTCCCAAGATTGTGTTATATGGCGAGCTCTCCACTGGCCACCGTGACAGAGGTGCACCAAAGAAAAGGTACAAGGACTGCCTAAAGAAATCTCTTGGTGCCTGCCACATTGACCACCGCCAGTGGGCTGATAACGCCTCAAACCGTGCATCTTGGCACCTCACAGTTTGGCGGACAGCAACCTCCTTTGAAGAAGACCGCAGAGCCCACCTCACTGACAAAAGGCAAAGGAGGAAAAACCCAACACCCAACCCCAACCAACCAATTTTCCCTTGCAACCGCTGCAATCGTGTCTGCCTGTCCCGCATCGGACTTGTCAGCCACAAACGAGCCTGCAGCTGACGTGGACTTTTTACCCCCTCCATAAATCTTCGTCCGCGAAGCCAAGCCAAAGAAAGAAGATTAGTGATAACACAAATTAAGTTATATGTATGTATATTTATGTCACATATCAATTGTAAATTATAAGCATAAACATTATTATTACATTAACTTATTTCATTCAGAATATCAAATTCTATCATTATAATAATTAAACGATTAAATCGTAATGTATTATGTCCAAAATCAATATTGAATACAAAAATTATACAAATAATACACGTATAATTCCCTTACATAAGATACTTTATCTTATGTAAAATATGATCTTATGATCTTGATAAATTTTGGTTTCAATTGCAATTTCCTTAAATCAGCAATAAAAAAAGACCAATTAAAGTGGTGGAAGGAATAAAGCATAAATAGAACAGTTTTAAATGGTTTATCCAAATGCAGTTGTCAGGTCATAGATGCCCTGTAAATAGTATGGGTTGTGTTCTCAATAGGTTGCACCGTGGGATAAAAGAGAAGAACTGTTGTTCTGTGATATGATCTGTCTCTTTCTTTGGCTTGGCTTCGCGGATGAAGATTAATGGAGGGGTAATGTCCACGTCAGCTGCAGGCTCGTTTGTGACAGATCTGTAATCTGTACTTATTCTTAATAATGAAAAGGGGAAAAAAAATCTCCCTATTAATCCACCCCTCCCTCTAAACAAGGTTATCGATATATATTGTAAATATGAATTAAATAATGGCCCCCAGACACTGACAGGGAATCCCTCGAGCATCCACACCACTTAAATCCTCAGATTATGATAATAATGGGCCCTTATCAAGTTCAGACTTTGCATCTTTTATATTATATCTAATTTTTTCAAAACTTAAATAAGACATGATATAATTTAACCATTGAATATGAATGGGTGAAATGGTCTTTATACTTCATCACAATTTTAACGTTTAAGAATTTGGACAGGTATATGGATGGGAGAGGTATGGAGGGTTATGGACTGGGTGCAGGTCAGTGGAACTAGGCAAAAAAAATGGTTTGGCACAGACTAGAAGAGACAGAGGGACCAGTTTCTGTGCTGTAATGTTCTATGGTTCTAAGCAGCAAGAAAATGCAATGTACTTGAAATAACGTTAAGTGTGGCTAAGCCCAAAGAATGGGATCCAGTTTAGCATTCAAGAGGAAGGAATGTTCACAGCGCCCAAAAAAAAGTTGATGCAACTGTATCTAATGGAGATTGTTGGAAGATTCTTGTAATTTAATCATAAAATCTGACAATTACGAGAGATTAAGGTGTTCATGTCATTATAGTAGTACAGTCTTTGAAAGAGCCATCACATTTAACCTGTTTTCTGTATAATGTCTCATATGAATTACAAGATACTTTGGAACAACCTTGGATCTCATTTCAATAGACAATAGACAGTAGGTGCTGGCTTAGGCCAATTGGCCTGTCGAGCCAGCACCGCCATTTTTCAGATCATGATGTTATGTGCAAATACAAGAGGAATTGTGTCTCACTTCTCACAGGTATGACCCATGCAAAGGGATGGAGAGCCTAGAGGACACATGGGTATCACGAGCAAATGCTCAGCAGAGGAGGGGGCGAGCTGGTCGTGTTGCCTCTGGAGTCTGCTTTCACCTCTTTACCAGTCACTGTTACCGTCACCACCTCCAGGAGTTGCAGTTGCCTGAGATCAAGAGGGTGCCTCTGGAGCAGCTTTGTCTAAGGTTGGGAAGAATTATTAGTTCATCAGTTATGCATACTATAGAATAAACTCCTTACAAAAATCAAAAACTGGATTTTAAATTGAAAATTTACACACTGTATTTCTTGGTCACAGTACCAAAATGTTTTACATTATAAATCTTCAAAAATATTCATAGTTTTATTCCAAAATAGTATTCATGGTTGCCAACTTTTTAAAAAATTGGTAATTGTAAAGACTGAACTAAGATATTTGTAACTGTAATCTTTGGGTTTGTATTCTGGATATCATTAATTGTGGAGGAACAGATGGGAAATTTTTTTTTTTGCTGGTTGCTTCAGCTGCTAGTTGCTTGAATTCTGGATTATCGGGATATTACTACATATAGAAAACTTAAAGTTGTGAGTTGCCTGTTTTTTCTCTTTTATCCAGGATCAAACTTTTGGACGTTTTTGCAGAGCTGGACTTGGAGTCTGTCCTGTCATGTTTGGTTGAAGTACCCACAGAAGAAAGCTTGAAAGCAGCTAAGAATCGGTTGCAAGATTTGGGAGCTCTCACAGCAGATGAAACACTCACTCCCTTGGGCTATCACTTAGCCTTTTTGCCTGTTGATGTCCGCATTGGAAAACTAATGTTGTTTGGTGCTATTTTCCGTTGCCTTGACCCTGCTCTGACCATTGCAGCTAGCTTGGCTTTTAAATCTCCTTTTGTAAGTATATCTATCCTTGTGGCATAATTAATATATATAGATGTGTATATATATATAAATTATCAGTTATTCCAAACCAATTCAGTTGCTGCTTTGCAAATATATAATTGATCCATGTTTAAATATTTATTACATTATTTAGTTGAGACTAGTTGTGTACAACTACCGAAACAAGTATAACAATTTCATAGAGAATTCATGGCTTGTATGAGAGGACATGAAGATGAAAACAAGTTGCTGAGACTCAAATATGATCTTATGATCTTGATAAATTTTGGTTTCAATTGCAATTTCCTTAAATCAGCAATAAAAAAAGACCAATTAAAGTGGTGGAAGGAATAAAGTTTTAAATGGTTTATCCAAATGCAGTTGTCAGGTCATAGATGCCCTGTAAATAGTATGGGTTGTGTTCTCAATAGGTTGCACCGTGGGATAAAAGAGAAGAAGCAAATGCAAAGAAGCTAGAATTTGCTGTGGCTTGCAGTGACTATCTCACTATCTTCCAGGCCTACAAGGTAAGACAGCAGTGTACTGAGCATTCCTTTGTTAGTGCTCAACTTTGCCAGTGATGGAACACCTCTTGGAGGATATGAAAATATTTATTGCATGAGCAAAGACTGATGAATTAGTAGAAACACTGAAATCTTTTGACAGTCTTTATGGCTTATTCCAGATATAGCTTAGGTGTACAATAGTCATGAGAGGAATAGATCGGGAGAGCGCAGATCTTTTGCCCAGAGTATGGGAATCAGTAACCAGAAGACATGGGTTTAAGGTGAGGGGGGAGAGGTTTAACAGGAACCTGATGGATAGCCTTCTTACACAGAGGGGGGTGGTGTATGGAATGGGCTGTCAGATGAAGTTGTTGAGGCAGGTATGATTGCTCTGTTTAAGAATAAAAATGGATAAATACATGGAGCAGATGGGTTTAGAAAGATATGGTGCAAATGCAGGCAGGTGGGACTATTGTGGGTGGTCTGTTTTGGTTTGTGTGGGAAAATTGGGCTGAAGGGCCTGCTTCCACACTGTTTGACTGTAAAACTGGCGACAGATTTTCAGTCATTTTGTGGTTAAGAATCTGGTCTTTCGTTCAGTAGTTCACCTTTCACCTGGATTAACTTAGAAATGGATGCTTATTTGAAAAGGGCAGTGACAAAAGAGATAAAGTAGTGGACTAATTTGATGCCTTGCTCAAAGAGACAACATAGACATGATGGTCGAAATGGCTTTCTACCATCTGTGAAAGTACAGAAAGATTTAAAAATCCCAGTCTTAGAACTTGACATTTCAACCTGAATCCATCTTTTGTAGGGTGCCAGTGCCTTGCACCAATTAATATGGAGTGAAGGTTGTGATTACAAATGTATTTGTGTGTTTTGCACTCCCTCTGGTAACTCAGCACTTGACCAGTGTGGAGTTGGCATTTCTGTGAAGATGAAAAGGGAAAATCAAAGCGGTAGCAACACCAAAGCGTTGTTTATAGTGTTACTTTTCTTCACAATAGAGGCTAGTCGTTTTTGATTTTAATCATTTGCTCTTGTGAATAAAAACTGTGCTGTGTTGATGCCTTAGGTGGTGGGATGACTTACTGAACTGGGGGTACTCCTGCAAAGGTGTTAAGTCTGATGTTTTTTCAGAGCACTGATTGAGTTGGATGTTTACCCAAGTTGACATCTTTTCCTTTAAAATCAAAAGAAATTACAGGACTGGGAAATTTGAAATCAAAACAGAAAATGCTGAAAGTTTCAATTAATGTCTGCCGGATATTTCCAACACTTTTTATTCTATCTTTGGATGGAAACCTGAAGGAACAAAATGAAACCAAGTCCTTGTTGCTTGTGCACCTTCTGAAGTGTATTTGCTGAGTTTCTGACAAAAAATTCTGCAAATCGCAAATACCACATACATAATGTGCTGGTGGCAGCAAGGATGGATTTTGTGTCTGGAGGCAGGCTCCCAGTTGAGCTAACAACTCCGTCCTGGGTATTATCGACCTTTTTTTGAGTGCCTTTGTACCCATCCAGCCCCAAACAAGTATTGGAATGTTCTGCTGACCAAAGTCTTAACCATGGTCAAGAAACAAGTTGCCAACCTTTGCTCCTGTAGCTGTGCTGTTAGTACAGTTTCTCCCCTTCCTTTCTGAACTTTGCGGACCCCAATGGTGAGAATCTCAGGCAGTTGACCTTTTGAGAATTAGGAGAAATGGCTGTTCCTTATTATAGCTGGTAGTTAGCTAGCAATGTGGTACAAATATTGCATGTACACCTTTATTTTAAAAGTTCTCAACTTCCTTTAATTTAAATCACCCACAGGGATGGAGTGCTGCCTTAAAGGAGAGTGCACGAGCAGCATACAACTACTGCAGGAAAAACTTCCTGTCAGGAAGAACACTGCAGGTAGGTAATAATTTTATTTCTGCTAGCAAGGAATTTAGTCAGTACACCTTGTTGCAATATCTTTTGTTAATCTCCTCTGGTCTTTTTCCACCTTGTAGGAAATTTCCAGCATGAAGAGACAATTTGCAGAACTGCTGTCAGATATTGGTTTTGTGAAGGAGGGATTGAGAGCCAAATACATTGAGAAGATGTCTTCACAGGGAGGAGATGGGATTGTTGAGGCCACTGGTCAAGAGGTCAAATAAAATTGCTTTATTTTCTATGCTGTTGTGATTGATGTAATGCAGAGGTGTTAAGGAACATTTCTTTATATAAAGGACAGTGGAAACTTGGAACTCTCTTCCCTCAGAAGCTGTTGAACATTTCCGAACTGGAATTTTAAAAAAAAACAAAAATACTTAAGGAACTCAGCAGGTCAAGCAGCATTGAATCGCAGCACTGGGATTGATTTTTTTTTGTTAGATTCTTGTATTAAGAAATATAATTACTGGTGGTCCTGACATACGTCCGAGATCCGTTCTGATCAATCGATTGGATCTGAAAATGTCACAAGTCTGACGTATGTTCCTCCAGGTCTGTGCTCACCTCCCCCACTTCGAACACTGGGTCTGCCACCACCTTCATGCCCCAAAAATAGAACACATTCGGCGGCAGCAGTGTCTCAGTGCCCTCCTGGCCCGTGGCTGCCACCACATTGGTCTGTCAAAATAAACAGCCCCTGGATCCCCAGAACTTGATATGTAATTTTTATATTTACCTACTTTTCCTTTATTTTTTTATAAACATACATTTTTTTTAGTCGTATGGGTGGATGGTTGTAAGTCTTATGGGTTGTAAGTAGAGGACCACCTGTAGAGAATCATTACATTGTTAAAGAAATTTCTTCAGCCTGTAGATCTGGAATGGCTCCAACTGGCTTTCCCATCAATTCCATTTCCATGCTCTTTTCCCATAGCCTTGGAAAATATTTCTTTTGAAAAAGGAAAATCCCTTTCCCTTTTGAAAGCCTAATTAGGGAGAATCAGTGGATAATGGCAGTTGGAAGTTTAGACCAGCCACGATATAGGTGAAAGTTGAACAAGTTTTGGAGTTTGAATGACTGGCAGTTCTCTAATACATACTTGGGTTACTTGGCATTGACGGATATATAAATTAAAGTTAAAAGAGGGCTGAGAATGGGTGTAATGTTTCTAGTTGACAGTTCTCTGCAGGAGTTGATTGGGAAGAGAAAGAAGGGCAATTCATTAGTAAGCACTCAGTTATACAGCGTTCACTTCATAGCTACCAGCAATGTCTGCTCAAAATCAGGATTGGCATTGTGTTACTACCAAGATGAGCAAAGATCCTCTAATAGCTAAGTCTCTAGTTTCTGCTGTAACTTGAGGAAGTTACTAACGAGAGGACATGTAGGCAATTCAAAGGGTAAAGATGGGAAAATTGAGTGACGATCACTGTTCCCTCTAAGCTGTATGCGTGTGTGCGCACACGTTTTGCAACCAGCCCACAAAGGAAATTAATGTGCATACAAAAGGTTAGTTACCTAAAATAATGTAGTGATTAATAATTATATTTTGTAGAATGCAATCATACTTTATTATATTAAAACATGCCAATACAGTTTTATTAGCCATGAGAGAGAGGCTGAGCCAAAATGATCTTGAAACAATTTCAAGCTTAAATTTGCACATTCAGTGCACAACATAAGAATTTTGCTCACACTGACAACTAAAAATTAGAGGGAACATTGGTGACAATTACCCTAAGCTGCTGTGTATCCATTTAAAAGCATTAAAAGCTTTTGGGGGATGTTATCACACACCTGCAAATATTGTCAGAAACCATGAATCATTGTAAGAAAAACAAAGGAAGAGAAAAGAGCCCATTTCCTGCACCTCTGCCCTTATTGACCAAACTTAAACTAATATGTAAGGGGTTTATTCCTTTAAAGAATGGGCACTTGCTTCTTCTTGCTGTAAATTATAAGCAAATCCATATGGTAGTACTTCAGACAAAGGAGAAAAGACAGGCCTAATACAATTAACTCTGGGCAACAGACTCAAAGGCAAATGGTTCAAGTAAAAACTAAAGCTCCCCATAATAAGCAGATGATCAGGGTAACAGATAACAGGAGCGCAAATTATAAATAGTCAATTTATGTCATTTTTTGTTTTAAGAAGTATTTGTTAAAGTAGAATTGCAGATTTATATTAGAAATAGCCACCTTAACAAATGGTTAAAGAAATGGTGCACGAGGGAGGGTTTCTAGATTACTGGGCTTTTTTCGAGGGAAGGTGGGACCTGCTTTGACAGGATGGTCTCCATTTGAACTGGAGGGGAATAAATAGCCTTGCAGGAACGTTTACTCATGCTGCTCTGGGGGTTTAAACTAGATTTGCCAGGGGACGGGAACCAGAGTGCCAGAGCAGATAGAGGAGTGGAGAAAAAAGATGGTGAAGATTGCATATAACGTCAGAAGTCAAAGGGTTGTTCATGATGGAAATTTTCTCAGGTGCATCTATTTCAATGCATGAAGTGTAGAAAAGGCAGTTGCGCTTAGAGCGTGGATTGGCACATGGAATTATGACATTGTGTCCATTAGTGAAACTTGGTTGCAAGAGGGGTAGGATTGGCAGCTCAATGTTCTGGGCTTCTGTTGTTTGAGATGCAATAGAGCAAGAAGGATGAAAGGGGGAGGAGTGGCATTGCTCATCAGGAAAAATATCACAGCTGTGCTCAGGCAGGACAGACCTGAGGGCTCATCTACTGAGGCTATATAGGTGGAGCTGAGGAACGGGAAAGGTATGACCACACTCATGGGGGTTGTATTATAGACCGCCCAATAGTCAGCAAGAATTGGAGGAGCAAATCTATAGAGAGAGATCAGATAGCTGCTGAAGCATAAAGTTGTGATAATAGGAGATTTTAACTTTATTTCCACATATTTCCACATATTGCTTGGGACTCACATACTGTAAAAGGGCTGGATGGCTTGAAGTTTGCCAAATGTGTTCAGGAAAGTTTTCTAAGTCAATTTATGGAAGTACCAACTAGAGAGAGTGCAATACTGGATCTATTAGGAATAAGACAAGACAGGTGACAGAAGTATGTGTATGGGAACATTTTGGGTCCACTAATCATAATGCCATTGGTTTCAATTATGGAGAAGAAGGTCTGGGTCTCAGGTTGAGATTCTAAATTGGAGAAATTCCAATTTTGAGGATTTTGTTTTCTGACAAGGATGTGTTGGGTGAGTGAAAGGCCTTCAGAAGCAAAATTTTAGAGTAAAGAGTTTGTATGTTTATGTCCAGATTAAAGTCAAAGTTAATACATAGGGAACCTTAATCTTTGAGGGATATTGGGGATCTGTTTTGGAAGCGGAGAGATGTATAGCAGGTATAGGCAGCATGGAGTAAATGACGAACTTGAGGTGTATAAAAAATGCAAGTCAGAAAGACTAAAAGAAATCATAAGGTTGCTTTGGAAGACAATGTGAAGGAAAATCCTAAGGGTTTCTACAGGTATATGAAAGATAGTAAGGGACAAAATTGGTCCCATTGAAGATCAGAGTAGTTGGCTATATATGGAGCCAAAAGAGATGGGGGAAATCTTAAATGTTTTTTTTTTTTGCATCTGTATTTACTCAGGAAACTGGCATAGAGTCATGGAAAGTAAGAAAAGCAAGCAGTGAAGTCATGGAACAATACAGATTAAAGAGGAGGAAGTGCTTGTTGCCTTAAAGCAAATAAGGGTGGATAAATCCCTAGGGCCTGACAAGATATTCTCTTGGACCTTGAGGGAGCTTAGTTTAGAAATTGCAGGGGCTCTGGCAGAAACAGTTAAAATGTCTGATGCTGGAGGATTGGAGGGTAACTTATGTTGTTCCATGGTTTAAAAAAGGCTCCAAAAGATTTTTTAAAATGTTTTAATGCCTCGTATCTCCCCTCATTCTTCTATACTCCAGGGAATAAAGTACTAACCTGTTTAACCTTATGCTGCAACTCAATTCTTGAAATTCAGCCAACATCCTTGTAAATTTTCTCTGCTTTCTTTCAATCTTATTAATATCTTTCCTGTAGTTTGGTGACCAAAACTGCACACAGAGAAATTATAGGCTGGTGAGTCTTGTCTACAGTAGTAGGTAAATTATTGGAAAGTGTTCTGAGAGATTGGATATACAAGCATTTGGACTGATTAGGGATAGTCAATATGGCTTTGTGTGTGGTAGGTCGTGCTTAACCAATCTTACAGATTCTTTTGAAGAGATTACTAGAAAAGGTGATGAAGGAAAGGCTGTGGATGTTGTCTACATAGACTACAGTAAGGCCTTGACAAAGTCCCACATGGGTGCAGGTCAATGGGACAAGGCAGAATAATAGTTTGGCACAGACTAGAAGGGCTGAAGAGCCTGTTTCTGTGTGTAATGTTCTTTGGTTCTATGTGTATAAGAAAGGAATGTTAAGGTTGCGCCCTTTATGAGGCAAGTAAATGGAGATATAACCTTTTAAGAGATGTGTAACATGGCTATTATTTTAATTTAATATGTAAATGGAGCATTGTACATAAAAAAATACTTTTTATTGAAGGTTCTTCTTGTTAATTGTAGACATGGCATTAAAATGTACTCTTATCTCCTGAGATTTATAAATATGTTTGTCCAGGATTAAAAATGTACAACTAGAGGCTGAGCCTCCAGTCCTCCACCAAATAATTCAGTATTTTTCTGGCTCAATCAGGACAGCAGCAGCCAAACTTAAGTAGGGAAGGGGTGGCATCTACTGATCTCCAGTGATTTTCATTAGTTCAAGGTTGATGAGAAGCCTCTCCAAAAGGTACAATTGGGTATTAAGGAATTGTATCCCAGCAGATAAAATCTTTTATCATTAATTTGGGATTCTGCCTCATTGAAGTTTTTACATAGTTTGTTGACATATCAATGTGCTGTGTATATCCTGATTTTGATTTTTCAGATTTATTTCATATATAATAACTCAAAATGATTTTAAAAAAAACCTTGTCATTTGCATCTCTTCTAGGCCAACTCCAATGCTGGAAACATGAAATTAATTTCAGCAATATTGTGTGCTGCTCTTTATCCCAATGTCGTCCAGGTCAGTACAGAACTCCTATAATTTGCATTTTGACTCTGTAATTCAGTAAAAATTTGAATTTTTGAGAGTATTGAGTAGGGATCAGACATTAACTAAGGTCTTACACAGAAAGGTAAAATTGGAACTTTATTTTTACCTTGTTTTGTCTTAAATACATGTCAGAGAAAGTTAACCCATCTGGCAATTTCTCCATTCATGTAGTTCTGAGCAGGATGGATTCCAGGGATCATACCCTCTAATGGAGGGAAACAATACTGCAGTTCAGTGAGTAATGAATGACTATTGAAATAATAAGCAGGCTGTGAACTTTTTGAACTTAGTCTTCATTGACTGTACTTGAAACTGACCAGTATTAACGTTCCAACTATTTGGTGCTTGTCAAAAGTACTGGCTTACCACCTTAATAGGTAAAATTCAGAAATGGAGCTGATGAAATAGATTTAGGTACAAAAAAAGTACTAATGAGCAAACTGATGATAAAATCAGCCAGAAAGAACTTAAAGTATTAAGAGGCTTTATATTTATATCAAGGTATCTATCATGTTCTATTGCACAGAGCTGTGAACAAGCCTCATCTGGAGAACTGCATTCATAAGAATAAGAAATTAAAGCAGGAGTAGACCATTCAACCAAACTTGCCTACACCCCCATTAAATAAGATAACGGGTGATCTCTGCACAAATCCATATTGCATGATTCCTTTAATACCTAAAAATCTATTGCATATGTTCAGCAAAAAAGCCTGATTTCAGATTAAAATTAATTATTTTCATTTTTTACATGAAAATGGTGATGAGGTAAAGATCAGGTGTGATTTTTTTGTGGAACAGCAGAAGAGGTCAAAGAGTCTGAGTGGCCTATTCCTGCACCTATATTTTATTGTCTTATATCAGTATAGTAGAGAAAATCTGAGAAGTTGGGGTGCAGAAGGTGATCAAACTGCATGGACATTAGAGATCAACATAAAAGTTTCTATTGTATCCAGGTGACTGCTCCTCCAAGTAAGTACACACAGACCATGTCAGGTGCAGTGAAGTTGCCACCAAAACCAGAGGAGTTGCACTTCATCACAAAGAATGATAGAAATGTTCACATCCACCCTTCTTCCGTGAACTATCAGGTGAGTGAGTGAGTTTCCTTTGTTCCATGAAAGGTTGGTGGGAGCCAACAAATGCAAGCCATTTTCAGTCCTTTATATTGTGTATGGGGCTTATTAATTTCTGTTGATGTCCTACTGTTTTGACAGGATTTAGTAATTGCTATAGCATTCACCTCTGGAGTTTGATGTAGCCTAATGAAAATGGCACCATCTGAATTGACTGCTGCAAAGTTGCATGTTTCTGTCGAACGTGGTTATGTGCATCTACTGTCCCTGTGAAAAATGTTTGGAAGAGTTTATTGAGCCATGCTAACCAAGGTTCCGATGCAACCCAGTTCTAATTGCATGCATTTGATGCACATACCTCTAATCCTTTCATATTCTCTTTACCTTGAATGTTGTAATTATATCTGCCTTTATCACTTCCTCTGGAAGCTTGCTCCATGTACTCACTGCCCTCTTTGTGAAAAACTCGGCCCTCAAGTCCTCTTTAAATCTTTCCCTTCTCATCTCAGCTCTCTTGTTTTAGACTTCCCTGCACTAGAAAAAAGACTGTGACCATCTAAATTATCTATGCACTTCATGATTTTATTAACCTCTTTCAGGACACCCCTTGCCCTTCTAAGTTCCAGGGAAAACTGTTCCAGCCTATCTTTATATTTTATAAATATATAAAACGGAAGAGGGTGGCCAGAGTTAACATAGGACCCTTGGAGGATGAGAAAGGAAAACTGGTAGCAAAAATTGAGGAAATGGCTGAGGCATTAAACAAATATTTTGTGTCAGTCTTCACGGTGGAAGACACGTCCAGCATGCCCAAGTGCGGAGTTAAGGATGCAAATGTTGGAGAGGGCCTTGATAAAATAGTTGTTACAAAGGAAGTAGTGATGGAGAAACTAATGGGACTAAAGCCAGACAAATCACCTGGTCCTGATGATATGCATCCAAGGGTTCTGAAGGAAATGGCAGAAGTTATAGTTGATGCATTGGTGGTCATATACCAAAATTCCTTGGATTCTGGGCAGGTCCCGGCAGACTGGAAGACAGCAAATGTCACGCCACTTTTTAAGAAGGGATGTAGGCAGAAGACTGGAAATTATCGGCCAATTAGCTTGACGTCTGTAGTTGGAAAAATGGTTGAAGCCGTCATTAAAGATGAAATAGTGAAACTTTTGGAACGTAAGGGTTCAATCAGGCAGATGCAGCATGGTTTTAGAAAGGGAAGATCTTGTTTGACAAACTTGTGTTAGGATTCTTTGAGGATATAATGGGTGTGGTGGATAGAGGGGAACAGGTTGATGTTGTATATTTGGATTTCCAGAAAGCATTTGATAAGGTGCCGCACAAGAGACTTCTCAGTAAGTTACAGGAAAGTGGAGTCCGGGGAAGTCTATTGGCCTGGATTGAAAATTGGTTGTCTGACAGGAGGCAGAGAGTCGGGATAAATGGGAGTTTTTCAGGTTGGCAGAGAGTGGTAAGTGGGGTGCCACAGGGGTCAGTGTTAGGCCCACAACTGTTCATCATTTACATTGATGACTTGGAGGAGGAGACAAAATGTGGTGTAGCCGTTTGCGGATGACACCAAATTGAGTGGAAGAGCAAATTGTAATGAGGATGTGGAGAGTCTGCAGAGGGATATAGTTAAGCTGGATGAGTGGGCAAAGGTCTGGCAGATGGAGTACAATGTTAGTAAGTGTGAGGTTATCCACTTTGGCAAGAAAAATAAAAGAGCTGAATATTATTTAAAGGGTGAAAAACTACAGCATGCTGTTGTGCAGAAGGACTTGGGAGTGTTTGTGCATGAATCGCAAAAAGTTAGGTTGCAGGTGCAGCAGGTTATTAAGAAGGCAAATGGAATGTTGGCCTTCATCGCTAGAGGAATTGAATTCAGGAGTGGGGAGGTAATGTTGCAACTGTATAAGGTACTGGTGAGACCGCACCTGGAGTACTGTGTCCAGTTCTGGTGAGACCGCACCTGGAGTACTGTGTCCAGTTCTGGTCTCCATATTTGAGGAAGGATATACTGGCTTTGGAGACGGTCCAATGGAAGTTTACTAGGTTGATCCCTGGGATGAAGGGGTTGACTTATGATGAAAGATTAAATCATCTAGGATTGTATTCGCTCGAGTTCAGAAGAATGAGAGATCTTATAGAAACATATAGGATTATGAAGGGTATGGATAGGATAGATGTAGGAAGGTTTTTTGAGCTGGCCGGGGAAACTATAACGAGAGGACACAGTCTCAAGATTCGGGGGAGTAGATTTAGGACAGAGATGAGGAAAAATAGTTTTTCCCAGAGAGTAGTGAATGTTTGGAATTCTCTAACCAGGGAAGTGGTTGAGGCTGCCTCATTAAACATATTTAAAATTCGGTTAGATAAATTTTTACATGATAGAGAAATTAGGGGATATGGGGAGAAGGCAAGTAGGTGGAGTTAGGTCATAAATTAGATCAGCCATGATTGTATTGAATGGTGGAGCAGGCTTGATGGGCCATTTTTGGCCTACTCCTGTTCCTACTTCCTATGTTCCTATATCCAGTCTCTCCTTCTAACTCTAGCCCTCCAGGCTTGCCAACATCCTTGTGAATCTTTTCTGTGTTCTTCCTAGTTCAATCAGCTCCTATAGTACAATGAACAGAATTGCACACAGGCTCACCGGTATATGTGACTGTAACATGATAACCCTCAATTCCCTGATGGATGAAGGCAAACATACCAAATGCCACCCTAGCTACTTGTGTTGACACTTTCAGGCAACTAGAATGATATTGATCATTTGGTGAGAAGAACAGAGCAATAGTAAATAGAATTTAATCCTGATAAGTGACAGGTGATGTACCTTGGGAGGATTAATAAGGGAAGGATGGACACAATGAATGGTAGGGCCCTGGGGATATTGAGCAAAAGAGGGATGGTGGTATGCAAGTCCAGCGATCCATGACTGAAGCAGTACAAGTATAAAGTGGTGAAAAAGTCATCTGGTATGTTGGCCTTCATTAGCTGGGGCAGAGAATGCAAAAGTAAGGTTATGCTACCGTGTTATGAATACAGTACCTGGAATTCTATATGCAGTTCTGATCACATAACAGAAAGAACATGACTGCATTGAAGGTTGCAAAAGAGAATGTTGTCTGGGATAACACATTTCTAATTCCAAGGAGAAACCAGATAGGCTGCCCTCCTTGGAGTGGAGAAGGCAGAGATAGGATAGATAATGAGAAATTCAAAGTAGTGATATCTAAAACTAGTGAGCGTAGTTTGTGTAAGGAACAAAATGTTTAGAGGGGATCTGAGGAAAATCCCTCTCACCTTGTAACAAACTGCCTGTGGGTGGTGGGGGCAGGTTTCTTCAACATTTAAGATGTATCTAATTAGCCTCTTTCACACTTGCATCCCACTAAATTCACACTTGCATCCCACTAAATTAGCCGTTCAGTGTCCTGGGATAGGAATGGGGGTTTGTCTTCTCACACTTGACCACTCCTACCTGGGACAGTGAATGCTTTTACACTTGCAAGGAACCATCCCCGGGGTTAGGACTGTTCTACATTCTACCGGTGATGGCATGACACATCAAGCAATGGAGAACTTGTCCTAAATCCTGATCAATGTATTATGATCTTATATTTGGACAAAATTAATCATGCCTAATTATAGCATAATTAAGCTTTATGTACAGAACAGTATGAGCCCTTCAGCTCCTGTTGTTGTTGTGCCCACTAATAAAAACCTTTATAAGGGACCATGGGAAACTACTATCAATAAATAGCAAAAGTGGACAATTTTTAAACAGGGTGGTAGCACTATAGTACTCAATTTATAGAGCATGGGAAGTTTGTAGCGCCTTAGTGCACAATTTGTACAGCATAGGAAAGTTGGTAGCACTATCACGTACAATTTTATAAATACTGTGGGAAAAAGTGATGGTGGACCTGCCCTCCCAGAATGCCATGTGGCAGAGAAAGGACTGTATGCCCGGCTGCATACATGGACCATTTGGAGGGGTTTCTCTGCCACATGGCATTCTGGGAAGTCAGGTCTGCCATTGCTTTTTCCCACGGTCTTTATAAATTGTGGGTTATAGCGCTACCAATTTTCCCACGCTGCTTAAAAATTGTCCTCTATTGCTATTTATTTCCTTCCTCTCTCTCTCTCCCCACTACGACTTTCCCATGGCAAAATTTAAACCTTCATTTTAATCTTTTCTTCCTTCACTTTCCTGCACTCACACAAAAACTTGGGTCATTTCAATCCCACAATGCACTTACCTGTTTTGCACTTGCCTGATTGCAACACCGGGGTCGAGGTCGTCAATCCCCTGTGTGAGGCTGATTGGGGGTTAATTCCTGGGATATCTTGCAAGTGTATAAGGGGCTAATGAATGCTTGAATTGCTGAGGCATCGAATACATGGTAAGTATTAGTACATAGAATACTACAGCATAGTACAGACCCTTCGGCCCTCAAAATGCCAACCCATGTATTCCTTTTTTTTTTAAAAGGGCTAAACCCACATTAACCCTCTATTTTTCTTTCATATGCCTGACTAAGAGTCTCTTAAATGCCCCTGATGTTTCAGTTTCCACCACCATTCCTGGCAAGGCATTCCAGGCACCCACAAACTTCCCTCCCTTAACCTTGTACATATATCCTCTGGTGTTTATTGATCCTGCCCTGGGAAACAGGTGCTGGCTGTCCACACTATCTATGCCTCTCATAATTTTATAGACCTCTATCAAGTCTCCTCTCATCCTTCTACACCCCAAAGTGAAAAGTCCCAGCTCTGCTAACCTTGCTTCATAAGACTTGTTTTCCAATCCAGACAACATCCTGGTAAATTTCCTCTGCACCCTCTCCATAGCTTCCAAATCCTTCCTATAATTAGGTGATCAGAACTGAACACAATACTCTAAGTGAGGTCTTACCTGAGATTTGTAGAGTTGCAACGTGACCTCTCTACTCCTGAACTCAATCCCTTATTAATGAATCCCAGCATTCAATAGGCCTTCTTAACTATCCTTTCAACTTGTGCAGCAACCTTAAGGGATGTATGGATTTTAACCCCAAGATCCTTCAGTTCACCCACACTCTTAAGTAACCGACCATTAACCTCAGCCTTCAGCTTCGTCCTTCCAAAATACATCACCTCACATTTATCCAGATTGAACTCTATCGATCACTTTTTTGCCCAACTCTCCATTTTGTCTACACCCTCTTGTAACCTTGACAACCTCCAGCTCCATCCAACACTCCTCCAACCTTCATGTCATTCACAAATTTACTCACCCATTCTTCCTCCTCATCATCCAGGTTATTTATAAAAGTCACAAAGAGCAGGAGTCCCAGAATAGATCACTGTGTCACTCCACTAGTCACTGATCTCCAGGCAGAATACTTTCCTTCCAATACTACTCTCTACTTCTACAAGCCAAATCTTTATCCATACAGCCAAGGTTCCACTGATCCCATGCCTTATAACTTTCTGGATGAGTCTCTCATGGGATACCTTGTCAAATACCTTGATAAAATCCATGTAGACCACATCTACCACCCTACCTTCATCAATTTCTATTTTTACCTCCTCAAAAAACTCAATTAGGCTCGTGAGGCTCAACTTTCCCTTCACAAAGCTATGCTGACTATCCTTGAGTAGAGTGTACTTCTCCAAATGCTCATCGATCCTATCCTTAAGAATCCTCTCCATCAGTTTGCACACCACTGACGTAAAACTCACCAGTCTATAATTCCCAGGATTCTCCCTATTACCTTTTTTAAACAAGGGGACTACATTTGCCATTTTCCAATCCTCTGGCACTTCCCAAAGAGGATTCAAAGATCACAGCTACTAAGCCAGGTATCACTTCTCTCATCTCCCACAGCAACCTGGGATATATCAAGTCTATCCAGCATATTTTTGGTCACGTAATGTTGCAATGACATGCCTCAGCTGAAAAGAGTAAATCATGGTGGATGTTATATATCCTGCAATTGGGGAAGGGCCAACTGTGAAACATATCTGTGGTTAGTAAGGAATTACTTAAGGTGGTATGTGAGTGTTTAAAAAAAGCGATTGAGAACCACTAGTGTATTGAATGCGGAAGAGGAGAGAACAAGGTATTCAGAGAAGAGAAAAGTTGAGAAAGGAAATGTTTACATTCCACAGTGGTTAAAGAGGAAATCTTGGTAAGGAGGGAAGGTGACATATTGGAAGTTGCAGTGCAGAAGGTGGTGTTGTCAGATTAGATGTGGCACAGTGGAAGAAACGAGAAGGATGGAGCAGGGACCTTGCAGGAAGCAGATGGGAGGAATTGGAGTTTGGTTGCTATCCAATCAAGGGGCTTGTAGTGGTTGATTCTCATCTATTCTCTCTAAGGGGAGACAGAAATCCAGGGAGAGCTGCAGATAGACCATGTGAAACATGGAATGATGATAATTAACAGCAAAGCTGATGAAATCTTCTAATTCTGTACAAGAGCAGGAAACTGCACTGATTAAAATAAGAGGCATAAAAATGAAGAAGGCTGCCTGGATGTGGCTGAACCAAAGAAAACCTCTGTCTTAAGAAAATATTTCCCATAGGGATCTGGCTGAGAATTGATAACCTACCTGTGCAGAAACATTCTGTTTAACATTTATTTTTTTTTAAATCAGCAATTCCTCTATAATTAGTTGTGGCTTCACAAAGTTCTGACTAGCTTTGTTCTCTGAATACACAATACATTTCAAAGTGGAGGATTCAGCAGTTTGAGCAGTATCAAGTGGGGGGGGGGGGCGAAACTTAATTAACATTTTGGGTCTGAATCCTTCATCAAGTCTCGATGCCACAGGATGTTTTCATAACATCAGTATCTCTTGTATCAGATGGTAGTTCCACACCAAGTGGAGATGTTGAACCTTCTAACAATATTAGTACAGTAAAACTGTTGTTATCCAGCACCTATGGGGATTGGTAGATGGTGGATAAGTTAATTTTCTGGATGCTTGAGATTACATGTTATGTGATTGGCGAACTAATAGCAAGGCGAGCCCATTTTAAACTTCGGTATTTTTTTACCTATTTATTTTCTGCAAATTTTTTTTGGCTGTTTGCTTGAATTTCATTGTTTTTACTGTACTTTGAAATTCCTCACTTCATCAAAAGTGCCTCTGAATCTGTAGACTTCCTGATACATAAAAATATTCCTAGGGTACTGCTAGGGAAGTTATAATTCTTTTGATTAAAGCAAGGCCCCATCAGCCCTGCAGGCAGATATAAACTACCTCGTGGCCCCATTTAAATAGGAGCAGGTGAGTTCTTCCAATCACCTGGCCAATAACTTAACCTCTCACCCACAATGCTAAAAAGAGATTATTGGATTCCCACCTCGTTCATACTGGGACTTTGTGCAAATGGTCACTGCATTTTTTGTAACACTGACTGCAATTTGTTTTAGACTACATTGTCGATCTTAAAAAAAACAGTAGCCTATTGTCATCCTTTATGCTTAAATGATTTTGAATTTACCTCCCTGTATGAGAAATTTGAATCGTGTCACTCACTCTGTTTGGATCCTAGGTCCGTCACTTCGAAAGTCCATACTTGGTGTACCATGAAAAGGTGAAAACCAGCCGAGTGTTTCTCCGAGACTGTAGCATGATTTCACTGTACCCTCTTGTGCTGTTTGGGGGTGGCCAGATCAATGTGGAACTCAGGAAGGGACAGTTTATAATCTGTCTCGATGATGGGTGGATCCAATTTGCAGCTGCCTCCCATCAGGTGAGGTTCTGGTGCTGGGTAGATGGTGAATCAGGTGGTGAAAAATTGTTATTCAATTTCATTGAAATGGATACTCTGCTCAATTGTTTGGTTGGATGAGTGACTTGGGGAAGATTTTAAGTTTTATGATTGTCTCTGCTGGATCAGCCACATCAGCTGGTCAGAGTTTTGAATATTAAAACTTTTGCTGTCATTCTTGGACTGTGCAGAGGGCAGCAGGGTAACATTAGGCTGAGGGCTTCACTCTTCCAGTCTGATGTCAGCCAAACCTGGTGCAGGATCCATTCATTTGAAAGGAAGATTCGTGGTCCACTAGTTAGGAGGGTTTTCCTGAAATTTTATTTTTATCTGCTTTTCATTTAACCATTTCAAAAATTGCCATAGACAAATACAGTTAGAATTTTATACAAATTACATTTAGTTGATGGTACTTTTTTTAACCACTGGTCTAACATTTTAATCAGGTCTAACATTTAACAATCTGCTGGAGGATTCAATCTAGCAGGGCAACCAGCATCAATAGGAGAAAATGAATGGTCCATGAATCGGGGCAAAATCCTTCATTAAGTCGTGATTTTTTTTTTATCTTCATCTTTTGTTTTTCCAGATTCCATCATCTGAAGTCTCTTGTGTGTCTCCAGATCTAGCATTTACCTTTGTGTAGTTTATAGCCACAGTTCATATCCATTCCTCAGGTATTACTGAAATGTCTGGGCATTTTAACTTTTCTGTTCCCAAAGAGATTGGGGAAATATTTTCCAGTATTTTCAAACCTCACCTCCTCAATTGACCTGAGGTTTTTTTTGTGATATTTTGCCTTTTTCATTAGCTTCTGGTGAGATCTATATTTTGTAATTATTTTTGTACAGGATAGCCTAGACTGCTAAGTCTCTTTTTAACTCTCAAATTATTTTATAGGGCAATAGTGTATCATACACACACACTCAGTCACCCCACATATCATTACATACACGTACAGTGCCCTCCATAATGTTTGAGACAAAGACACTTTTTCCCATTTATTTGCCCCTGCACTCCAGTTTTACATTGGTAATCAAACAATTCACATGTGATTTAAGTGCACATTCCAGATTTTGTTAATGGGTACACAGTCCCCTCATTTCAGGGTACCACATTTGGGACATACAATGGAATGCATATTAAAGAAGTCATTTTAGTACTTTGTTGCATATCCCTTGCATGCAATGACTGCTTGAAGTCTGTGATTCAAAGACATCACCAGGTGTTGAGTATCTTCTCTGATGATGCTCTGCTGGGCCTCTACTGCAGCCATCTTCAGCTCTTGCTTGTTTTGGGGCTTGTCCTCGTAAATTTTCTCTTCAGCATGTGGAAGGCATGCTCAAATGGATTCAGGAAATTTCCATTTTTAGCTCGAGCAACTCCTTTGTTCCTTTAGCAGTGTGCTTGGGATCATTGTCTTGCTATAGGAAGAATCACTGTCCAGTGAGTTTGGTGGCATTTGCTTGAATTTGAGCAGATATGTTTCTTTACCCCTCAAAATTCACCTTGTTTCTGCCATCCGCAGTTACATCATCAATGTGCGCCACAACCTACGGCAGCCATACGTACCCGGGCCATAATGCCCCCACCACGTTTCACAGATGAATCTTGAGCAGTTCTTTTACACTATTACATTTTGCTTTTGCCATCACTCTGATTATAGGTTAATTGGTCTCATCTGCCACAACACCTTTTTCCAGAATTCTGCAGGCTCTTTGATACACTTCTTGGTAAACTGTAATCTGGCCATCCTGTTTCTGTGCAATCTAGTGGTTTTCAACTTGCAGTGTAGCCTCTGTATTTCTGTTCATGAAATCTTCGGCAGACAGTAATCATTGATACATCCACCTGAAGATATGTTTCTGATCTGTGGAGAGGCATTTGAAAATTTTTCTTCATTATGATGAGAATTCTTCTGTCATCACCAGTCCCCTTTGCGATTACTGAGATCACCAGGTTGCTCTTTCTTCTTGATAATGTTTCAAACAGTTGATTTTGGTCATCCTGAGGTTTGGGTGATGTCTCTTATTGTTTAATTCATATTTTTCAGCCTCATAATGGCTTATTTGACTTTCATTGGCACAATTCTGGTCCTCATGTTGAAAAATGGCAACTACTGACTCCACAGGTGATCAAAAGCTAGAACCAAGCCTAGCTCTATTATACCTGAACCAATAAAGCAATTATTGAGTACTCACAAATATGTGTGAAGCCAAATGTCCCAAACATTATGGTGCCCTTAAATGGGAGAACTATATATAAAAAGTGCTGTAATTTCTACATGGTCAACCCAAAATAACCTTGAATAAAATCTGGAATGTGCACTTTAATCACATGTGAATTGTTGATTACAAATGGAGCACAGGGGCAAATAAAGGAGAAAAAAAAGTGTCTTTCTTCCAAACATTATGAAGGGCACTGTCAACGATGTATGTGCGTAGTCGAGCTTTAATGGGAACACGTTTCCTTTCTAACCAAAATTTCTCCCTCGTACTATTCCCAGATTGCTGAATTGGTCAAAGAACTTCGGTGGGAACTGGACCGGTTGCTGGAGGATAAAATCAAGGAACCTACCATGGATCTCTGTACTTGTCCACGAGGATCACTCATCATTGACATGATTGTAAAACTTGTAACAACTCAATAATGAGACAACTGAAGAGGTTCCCTTTCAAGCTACTGTTCAAATGCATCAAAAACTTTGAGGGGCTGAGGAAGCGCCTGCCTATTCTTTGCCAACCCAAAGTCGCAGCAAATTTCAAATCCATTACTCATGTGGCTTCATCAGTTGCAGATGGGTTTTGTTGAACTCAATGATCTAAATGCCGTGGGTACACAGCCAATACTTGAATCAGTGCAACAAGTCAAATGTTGCTATGTCTCTCAGTAAAGATTACTTGATGATTAACCTGATCAAGTGTAAGAAGCAGCATATTTATCTTTCAATATAGGATTGAAAAGGAAGCTTGCAAAATCATTAAATTATGATGACTTTAAAAGTGGGGTAAACCAAAAAACTAATACATTTGTAAGGTCAAGTTAACCAGCATCCACATTTCCATCAGAGAAATGTTTTGAGTCCAACTTTTGAGTGTTGCTCCATGAAGTTGCTCATACTGTTTGAGGTTCCAGTAGATTGGTAATTTGTAAAGCATTTGCATCAATTAGGAAAAGAAAATTAAATGTGTAACTCAAATTATTACATCTTTCCTGTGACATTGAATGAACCATTTAAGTCGCTGTGAAAATGTGCTCAGCCTTTAAAAGACTCTGCTATCACACAAGTAACTGCTCTGTGTGTTGCACTTTAATATTTCTTGGAATTTAAAATAAATGCCATCATTCTTTAATTAAAGTTGATCTATATATTTACAACCACGTTTTTTTTTGCCTGAAGTTCTCTGCCTAGAATTTTAACTTATTTTTAGCTTGAGGAGGAAAAATAGTTGCTGTACAGACAGGCAGGCAGCCACTTTAATGATAAAATTCCTGGGGAAATGTGTAAAGCTGAAGATTATTGAAATTGAACATAAGGGTACTTGTTGAAATAGGCATCTAACTTTGTATTGTTAAATTGTTTTTCACAATCATGGGACACTTTTTAGCAGGGGTGGCAAAACTTGCTTAAGAGCCACATACCATAAACTTAAGATGTTTGAGAGCTGGAGCAATCATGCCATCACAAGCCACACCCACTAACACTATTGTTCTGGTGGCCATAATACCCAAATGCAGCTGTCGGGAGGCCACCTGAAACCAGAGAACCCATCCCCGAGATGTACTTACTCAACCCACTTCGGGGAGGTATATTCTCTGCTTTTGAGTGCTCCCCAAGGCACCTGAAAACGGCTAGCAGCTTTCAGGTGCCTAGTAGGGGGCGGGCTGATGTCAATCAGCTGGCGACCCAACTCCCCACTGCTGACAGCCCCCCGGCACAGGACTATGGGGCTGGGTCTGCCGGCACAGAGGTTGCCCACCCCTGGTACAGTTTTGTTAGGGAAAGTATTTTCCAATTCTTGTCTTGCAAATCATCCATTTGCAAAAATGCAGATACACTGCAGATAGTGAAGAAGCACTGAAGAAGTTCCCTCCCCGCGAGCCGCACATTACTTGTCAAAGAGCTGCATGTGGCTCGCGAGCCCCGTTTTGGCCACCCCTGCTTTTTAGCCAAGAAGTTCTTTTGAATGGTAGGCATTTTTTGAACAGTTGCATTTGTCATTTCCAGCAGCCAATTTTTTTGGTGATCTGTTGGTAAGGGACAAATATTTAGTTTGAGCAGCAGGAAATCGCTGTTAATCTTTGAAGTTAGCACCAGTGGGATTTTTTTTCAGCCATCACTGAGGATAGACATTTTTATTGAACAAAGTTGAATAAAATACATCAAATCATAATAGGTTTCACTATTTGATTTTTTATTTGTTTCAATTTGCTCATCTGGCATTCAATGCTGTCCTGAAATATCTGTCATTGAATGAAGGGAAGCACAGAGCTTCTCTTTTGTAGGCCATTGGTGAAACAGGTGGATTTTTGTAACAATCCAGTAATTTCATGATTGCAGTGACTATTTTTTCTTGAAATTCCCAGCTGCCAAAGTAGAATTCAAACTTGTGTCAGGATCTGTGTGGTCCATGTGTACAAATGTAATTCCATTAACTAAACCACCTTGTCACCACTTACATTAAATGTCCTAACTTGCTGCACTTATGCCCAATGTTTGACTATTTCAAAACTAATCAATCTGATTGATGCTTAACCTAAACAAATATGTTATCCTTTACTCCTACACATAAATCAAACCGGCATAAACACTGACCATTTTCATACTGGAGTTAAACAAGAAAGTCTGCAGACACTGGGGTTGTGAAGCAATACACAAACATATTGGAGAAACTCAGCAGATCATGCAGTATCTATAGGAAGTAAAGAGTAACCAATGTTTTAGGCCTGGGACCTTGATCAAGGATGAGCAAAAAGCAGGCAGCCATCTGAATAAAAAGGTGAGGGGGGGGAAGGAGTGGAGGAAGAAGGGGTAGGAGGAGCACAGGCAAGCCTGGATATAGGTTAGGGGGTAGAAGAGAAAAAAGCTTAGAAATGATATAACCATATAACAGGCCAGTACGGCCCTTATAGTCCATGCTGAACACATTCTCCCACCTAGCCCCAATAACCCGCACCTACCTCATAACCTTCCATACACTTCGCGTCCATATTACCTATCCAACTTTTCCTTAAATATTAAAATTGAACCCACATCTACCACTTTGGCTGGAACCTCATTCCACACTCTCACCACCCTCTGAGTGAAGAAACTGTTCCCCCTTCAATCTCAGTTCCTGTCTTGTTAAAATCTCTCCCACCCTCAATGGAAAAAGCATATTAACATTTACTCTTATCTGTCACCCCCCCCCCTCATATTTTAACTACCTCTATCAAATCACCAATCTTCTATACTCCAGGATTTAAAGTTCCAGCCTGTTTAACCTTTCCATGTAGGTCAAACCCCAAAACTCATGCAACATTCATGTAAATCTCCTCTGCACCCTCTCCATTTGTTGATGTCCTTCCTATAATTTGGTGGCCAAAATTGCACACAATATTCCAAATTTGGCCTTACCAATCAATGCCTTATACAATTTCAACATGACATCCCAACTCCTGTACTCTGATTTATGAAGGCCAACATACCAAAACCTTCCTACACCACCCTATCTACATGTGACTCCACTTTCAGGGAATTATGTACCAGAATTCCTAAATCCATTTGTTCTACTACACTCCTCAATTGTCTACCTCAGTGGTTCTCAACCTCTTTCCACTCACATACCACTTTAAATAATCCCGTACTAACATCAGAGCCCTATGGCATAAGTGCTCTGTAGTTAGTAAGGGGTTAGTTCAGGTGATATGTGAGTGGGAAGAAAATGGTTGAGAACTACTGGTCTGCCATTTAACGTATATGGCCTTTCTTGATTATTCCTACAAAGTTTTATCCCTCACTATTTTATTTTAATGTACATCTAGAAATCCTTTGGACTCATTTTAACTTTGCATGCCAAAGCAGCCTCATATTTCCTTTTAGCCTTTCTAATTTTCTAAAAATTTTTTGCACTCTTTATATTCCTCAAGCACCTCATTTATTCCCTGCTGCCTATACCTGTTGTACACATCCCTCTTCCTCCAAACCAAATTCCCACTCTCCCTTGAAAAACAAGCCTCCCTATATTTTCTAACCTTTCCTTTAATCCTCACAGGGACATACCAACTCGACTCTCAAAATTTCCCCTTTGTATATCCTCCATTTATCTGCTGCATCCTTCCCAAAAAATAAATTATCCCAATCCACATCTTCTGAATCCTTTCCCACCTCCTCAAAATTTGCCTTGTTCCAATCAAGAATCTCAACCTTGGTCCCAGCCCCATCCTTTTCCATAATTAACATAAAACTAATAGTATTAGAATCACTCGATCCAGAGTTCCCCAACACAAACCTATCACCTGACCTATCTCGTTCCCTAATAAGAGCCTCCTCTCTAGTCAGTTCTTCCATATATTGATTTAGAAAACTTTCCTGAACACATTTGAGAAACTCCAACCCATCCAGTCCTTTTGCAGTATGGGTGTCCCAGCCAATGTATGGAAAGTTAAAATCTCCTACAATCACCAGTTTATGTTTACTACATAATGAGAGTGGGTAGCTCTCAGAATGGAGAGGGAAATGAAAGACATGGGGAAAGGGTTTAACAGAAACTGAAAAAAAATCGATGTTAATAGCAGTAGAAGAGTTTTTTGAAGGGCATCTCGGGTGTTCTGGAATGGAAGAACTCATTCTGGGAACAGATGTGATGGAGGTGAAAGGAATAGAATCCTTACATGGAGACCAGGTGTAGTTGAGGTAACCATGGGAGTTGGTAGCTTTGAAGAAAATGTCAGCAGAAAGTTTGTCTCCTGAGATGGAGAGGGAGTAAGTATTGCCAAAGATGGACCAAGTGAATTTGAGGTCGGGATGAAAGTTGGCTGCAAAGTGAATACAGTTGACAAGCTCATCATGGGTGCATGAAGCAGCACCAACGTAGTTGTCGATGTAGCCGAGCAAGAGTTGAGTCTTGCATGTGTCACCTTACAGCATGGGTTGCAACACACCCAACAAGAAAACAGGCATAGCTGGGACCCATGTGAGTACCCATGGCTTCTCCTTTGTCTTGGAGAAAGTTGTATGAGCCAAGGGAGAAGTTATTGAGGATGAGAACAAGTTCTGGCAGGCAGAATAGGGTAGAGGTGGAGGGGGGATTGGTTGAGTCTGTTATAGAGAAATAAATGAAGGGATTTGAGGCTTTCAGTATGGGGGACAGAGGTGTATGGAGATGGAACCCCTTTCATATCTTTAAATGAGCATTGGTCTTACCCAAGTCTCTTAACTTTTCAGATCTTAACAAGGGTAAAATTGTAAATTGAAAGGACTATAACATTCCTAAGTGTTTCAACTGTAATAACAGAAATCAAGTTTTTGAATGGTTATTATTGCAATATATTTTGAAACCTGTAGTCTAGTCTAATTCCCTGATCTTGAGTTTTCAACAGCTTTTAGCCAGGGTTAAAAATTGAAAATGTTGAAAGTGCTGGTCAGGTAGCATCTAAAGACTAATTCAAATTATTATCATGTCCACAAAAATCTTTTGTTTGTCCTCTGGTGCCTCTATAGCCTCACGGCCTGGTCAGCAGTGAACCCAATGTAACCAAATGACACCTCTTCATCCCTGGTTCAGTCCCAGAAGCATTAGAAAGCAGTCAGTGCCTAAGGCAACCCAGGAGGCCTGCTTGCTGTCGTACATTCGTGAATTCTGGACTAGATTCATTGTTGCCAATGGCCTGCTGTTTGCCATGAGGCCTTTGACTGCTAAGGTGGACCATCATAACAGCTATGTTTAGCTACATGTCCTCCACACTTGGCAGGATTGGCCTCCGAGATTCATTCCTACAGCTCGACCCTGACCTACCTGGTCCACTGCTGTGCTTTTCCTTCTATGTAGGGTTCTCTTCAGAGCTGCTCCTCCTTGGTGGAGAGAAGTTTTTGCCTGTGTTTTGTTGATTACAAGTTCGTGTTCAATGTGCTGCTCACTATTTGCAGAGAGCTTCATATACATTTAAATAGCTCTATCCTTTTTGAATATTTTGTTTGTTTTTTAAAATATATAACATTTTAAATATACAATATATTAAAACTTTTTCTTCCAAACACAACAAACCACTTCCTCCCTCCATACATACAGATCCATTCATCATCAGAGCTTACATGTATTTTAAATATATAGAGTACAATGGGGAAAACTACATTTTTGTATAAGTTACTTTTATAACTTTTTTTCCCCTTCTGTAACTGTATCTAGGCCCCTATGTTGTCCAGGTATGGCTGCCAAACCTTTACAAAAGTCATATTTATTCTTTTAAGTTTGTGATTTTTTTTTTCCATAGGTTTACAGTTGTCCATTTCCAGAGTCCATCATGCTATAAGTAGAGTTAGACTTCTCATTGATAGCGATACATTTTTTGCTACCATTTTTATAAATGAGATTTGAAATTTGGTCAATTTGTTGATAATTTCCTAAAATTTACCTTGTCGATATAGCTCCAGGTCGCCCGTGAAGGCCACTCACGTTATCCTGGTTAATTTTTCTGCGATTTGCTGTTGCTAATGGGCTGTTTTTAAAAACATTACCAGTTGTTTCTGTGAAAAAAAAGTTTATCGAAAATGGGCCCGGTCCCGATCACTTTGGATAATTGAAGTTGTACTGTATTGCTTTCATCACTCTACTTTTTAACTGGGCAGACATTAAAAATAAGTCAATCCTTATATGTGAGTTGTGCACCCTTGTGTAAAAATAGTCTCTCTTGGGATTTAATTGCCTCCATATATTGCTAATATTTAGATCTTTCATATATGAAATTGTGGTTTTTGCGACTTTCGCTCTTGTTATTGTTCTTGCCGATTATCCAGTATTGGGCCCAAGTAAAAATTAAAATATCCTACAACCAGTATACTTTGTCTTCCCACTGCTGTTTTTAAGATGTCCTTCATAAAGGCTTCATCGTCATAATTTAGAGCATAAATATTCATAAATGTCCATGCTTCTGCATACCTTCCAGCTTGACTAATCGAAGTATCTTCTATTAACACTGGTGTACTTTTATTAATTAGAATCGTCATCCTTCTTGCCTTTGAACGAAAGGAAGATGATATTATTTGTCCTACCCATCCTCTCTTTAATTTATCATGTTCCAATTTGATAAGATGTGCTTCCTGCAAAAAGATTATATCCACTTTTAATTTCTTTAAGTGTGCCAAGACTTTCTTCCTCTTCACCATCCTATTTATCCAGTTAATATTAAGACTAATAAACTTTAGTGTTTTATCCATACCATTTTTCAAACAGATTGTATAACAATCTTTCCAATTTTTAAAATACTGTCATAACATTTCTCTTTTAGGAGACATTTCCAACATGTACATTTCCCCTTTAAGAAACACACACACACCCCCTAGCTCTGATGGTGACATTGACAAAGCCCGCAGGTTCTTCCGAAGAAATAACCCTCCCTTTAGCGCTATCTTTTAAAACCACTCCTCTCCTCGCATCATCTTCCCCCCCAAAATCAGAGTTCCCACACTGCTACTTTCCTTACCACCTTTCTATCTTTTCAGAGCTCTTCATATAAACCACAATAGTTTTTCTTTTAACAGTGAAAACAAGATGATTCAGTACTACTAAATATAAATAAAAAGATGTCTTTCAGTTAGTCCTGTTTTGAAATGGTATTTTCAGACCTTTCAGCTGACAACTTTAATCTTTTCATAAAAATTCTTCTATCACTTCTTTATTCTTGAAAATTCATCAATTATCTTCTGAGACATCCACCTTCAATGTTGCTGTGTAAATCATTGAATATTTAAAGTTTCAAGATGTTATCTCTTTACCTCATCAAATTCCTTTCTTTGACCAGGGCAGGGCTAAAATTCTGGAAAAATATTACTTTTGCATTGACCACCACTAATGAGCCATTATTATTTTCTGAATATTCATATACTGCTCCCAATATCGCATCTCTCTCCCGGTAAAAGTCTTGTCGTGGACGCTGTTTGCTGGTTCTTCTTGGTTTGAGGGTCTGGTGAGCTCTTTCAATTTGTAGCTTTGCATTCAACTTGTTTTGTCCCAGCATTTGTGGAATCAATGTTTCAAAGAAAGTCCCCGTCTTTTTCCTCTATTCCTTCTCTTAGTCCAATGATTCTTACATTGTTACATCTGAAATTTTCCATATGATTAATCTTGTCCATCGATGCTTTTTTCTGTCCCACGTTTTTGCTTTTTTTCCCAGTGCCTTTAGCCTGTCTTTTGTTTTGTCCAGCTCAGCCTCCGCACAAATCATTCGTTCGAATAGTCTTCCACAACTTCTTTGATTTCCATTACCTTATCCACGCATCTCTCATCGCTGATTCCACACTCATGAAGTGACTGTGTAGAACTTCCATCTTCTTCAGGATGTTGGTTATATCCTGGGCCAACCCACCCTCCCAGCTCTGCTGGATTCAGCCAGTCTCAAGGCCCCTCCTGAGTCGCTTCTCACCAGACTTCCACTCTGGCTGACCTTTTGCTTCTTCAGTTTTTGCTTTTGGTTACCTTGATCATTTGGCACTAGTTTTATCCATTTTTGACACTAAACTTCTGGTTCTGAGCTTTCTAACCATCATTTTCATACTTTTTGTGGAGAGCTCTTTCAGCTTGTTTACATGGCCATGCCCCAACTAACTCTATCCTTGACATCAAGGATCAACTATAGTTTTACCTGAACATCACATCTTTTTCATTGATCAGAAATGGCTACAGCAGTTATATGGATAGGAAATATTTAGAAACATATATGCATAATCCTGTTTAAGGATGCCTTTTGGAATTTCCTCAGTTCTGGAAGTGTTCCACAGGACAATGGAGCACATCATAGAAGGGATAAATGGGATACGCATGAACATGAATAACATGATCCTACACAGGAGCAACACAAAATGCTACAACTCATCCAGAAGTATGGATTAAAACTAAGCAGAACAGGATGTCAGTTTGGTGTGAAGGAAATCACCTTTCTAGTTGATAAGCTGTCAGAGGCAGGTGTGGAGCCACACAAGAGCAAAGTGAAAGCATTTCCAGAGATGCCCAGACCCACAGACAAAAAGGCCATATTGAGAGTGATGGGAATGATCAATTTCATTGGTAAATTTATCCCAAACCTGTTTTCCAAAACAATGTACCTAAGAACGTTGTTAAGTGACAAATGTGAATTCAAGTGGATGGCCAACTACAAAGAAGAATGGGGACAACCGAAGACCATTCTAAATACAGAACAAGTGCTTTTGATGTTCTTTGACCCATCCAGGACAAAAATATCCATGGACACTTCAAAAGAGGGAATAGGTGGCATACTATTTCAGACTAAGAGAAGATTGGAGGACAGTTGCATTCACAAAGATGATGACCACATCTGAATGTCACAGTGTGCAGATAGAGAAAGAGTACCTAAGTCTGGTCCATGAACTTTAAAAAAAAAAAATCCATAGCCATGTATACGGTCTACCGTCATTTGTGGCAGACAGACCACAACCCATTGATAGCTATAATCAAGAAAAATGTCAGTGAAATGTCACTGATGATCCAAAGACTAATGATGAAGCATCAACGTTATGACTTTGAATAGGTGTACACACCAGGGAAATGTATTGTGCTGGTTGATGCACCATCCAGGGCAACAACAGAGTGAAGCACACAATAAAAGATCCACAGACACAGATGTGAATCTCCATGAGAACCTCATCACTGAATCTCTTCCCATATCTGACATGAAATCCAAGCAGATCACAGCTGAAACAGGAAAGGACAGTTCTACAGAAGGTCAAGTATCTGAATGAAGGTTGGCCTAGAGGCAAGTGTCAATACCACAACATCATTTTTACTCTGCACAGCAGCAATAAAAACACTATCACGTGGGTTGCAGAGTATTGATGGAAGAACAATTAATATTTTACACTGGGCTTGGAGATACTAAATTTTACATTAATCATTCGTTTTTGTGAATACTTTCTGGATTACAGCTGATGAGGCTTTGAACTCGAGATAAGATAATTTCATTAGAACTATTGCAGTCTTCCAGATTATATGGTGGAGAAACCGTCAATACCCCAGCCACACACAGCATCTTATTTTGGTCCCCTTGCTCTGAAACTGGAATCCGATTTTTCTCCAACCAAGACTTGAGGCGGGATTTCCGTTGTTCAAGCTCCTCATTGCTGTAGGTCCTAGTGGCTGCTGGCATAAACAAGGCAGAGAGTTTCTCAGTGATGTTGCTTTCTCCTTCATTGATCAGCTCCACTGCTTGGATTGCATGACCCATAACAGTTACAACGGACACTTTCCCAGCATCTATGAAGTTCACTAGGACAATGCTGTAAGAAATTAAAGACCACAATAATCACCAGGGGGAAAAGAAAGACAGAAACAACTGTTAAAAGTCACTTCTTCGAACAGCTAAACCTCCAGTTTGTAATCAGTGAGCACTGCCAAAAGTGCATTCTCTGTGTTATTGCGCTTCACAAAGTCAACAATGTTGCAAGACAGTGTTTTAAAAAGTCATTTGGAGCAAGCAGGCTATTGGTGGAAGTGTGATCAGGTGACCAAAAGTTCAAGTGGAACACCACCATAAAAGTGAAGAACCGTGTAGCATAGAGGGAGCAGTCGCTGATGTTGTCGGAGTGGATTGAGTCAGAGTGGTAAGGCTTTGGCTCAACAGGCTTTGGCGAGAGCAGGTAAGAGGCAAGGGTTATAATGTGGGTGAGTATATTGTTCAATACTTATTAGTGTTAATAGATTAGGCACTATGACTGTTGGGTTAGTGCTCTGCAAACAGTGTCAGATGTGGGGTCCCTGGGAGACTCTGAGCCTCCGATGCACACACGGGCAGCTCCAAAGAGACAGTGTTAAGGAAATGGAGCTGCAACTTCATGACCTACAGTGGATTAGGGAGAGGGAGGAAGTGATAGATTGGAGCCACAGGGAGTATATAGAGGATACCTCTGTGGTCATCCCCCTCAGCAACCAGTTTATCATAGACAGTATTGGGGAGGATGACCTGACACAGGACAACCATAGTAACCGGGTCTCCGGCACTGAGTAAGGCTCTGTAGCGGAGAGGGTGAATAAGCTTGCAATAGTGATAGGAAATTCCATTGTGAGAGCAGACAAGAGATTCTGTGAGCCCAATAAAGACACTCAGATATGTGTTGCCTCCCTATGGCCAGGATATGGAATGTCTCCAGAACATTCTGACAGGAGAGGGCAAACAACCAGAGTTAAGATCAGAGAGGAGGTCTTTCAGAGGGAATACAGGGAATTGGTGAGGAAGCTGAGAAGCAGGAACTCCTGGGCCATGTGCTAGTGAGGGGAAGAATAATGAGATCAGGCAGATAAATGCATGGCTAAGAAATTGGTACAGGGGACAAGACTTCAGATTCTTTCATCATTGGGATCTCCTGGGGAAGGTACAACCAAAACAAAAAGGATAGGTTACACCTGAACCTAAAGGGGTCCAATGTCAGGGGAGTGAGAACTGGAGTGCTCGTACTGAAAAAGGGAGAACAGCAGTAAAGTGAAGATAGTTGGGTAGCAAGGATGACAGGCAGGTGATAAGGCCAAATAATGGCCAGAGGGATGACAGATACACAATGCATTCAAAAACTGTATTATACTTACAGTGAATGCACACAGTATTGGAAACAAAATGGATGATCTTGCAGTACAGCTAGATTGGAGGGTATGATGTGGTCATTTGAGTTGTGTCTAAAGGATGAAAGTCCAAGGATACACCAGTAGGTAGAGGGGAGGAGGCGTGGCAATAATATTAAATCATTGGAAAGAAGTGACATAGGATCAGAAGAGGTACAATCCTTGTGGGTTGAGTTAAGGAATGGTAAACGTAAAAGGACCCTAATGACAGTGATATGCAGGCTGCCAAACAACAGCCCACATGTGGACTACAAAATAAAACTTGAAATGGGCAAGGCATGTTGGAAGGACAGCATTATGATAATCATGGGGGATTTTAATGTGAAAGTAGATTGGAAAAGTCAGGTAGGTACGGGATCTCACAGAGTTTGTGGAATGCCTAGGGGGTGGCTTTTTGGAGCAGCTTGTTGATGATTCCACCAGGGGATCAGCTTTTCTGGATTGGATGCTATGTAATGAAACTAGAGGTGATTAGAGAGCTTGAGGTAAAGGAACCCTTGGGAAGCAGTGATCATAGTATGACTGAGTTCAATTTGAAAAGGAGAGGTTAAAATTCAAAGTGTCGGTATTTCAGTGGAGTTAAGGAAATTAGTTGCATGAGAGGAACTGGCCAAAGTCGATTGGAAAAACACACGAATAGGGATCAGCAATGGGTGGAGTTTCTGCAAGAAATGAGGAAAATTGCAGGATAGGCACTTTATTAACAAAAATATTTATGAATAGAAAAATGAAATAAATTGGCTGACGAGAGAAGTTAATGCCAAAGTAAAAGAGGAAGCTTTTTAAAAACTTAGAAAAGACAACTAAGGTGATTAGGAAGGAAAAGATGAATTATGAAAGAAGATCAGCAAATAATATCAAAGAGGATGTTAAAAAGCTTTCTAAAATATCGTATATAAAGAATAAGAGTGACCAAAGTAGACGTAGGACCGATAGAAAACGACACTGAATGAATTGTAATGGAGGCAAGGAGATCACTCTTCACTGTGGAAGACATTAGCAGCATACCAGACTCTCATGGTTCTCTGGGAAGAGAAATGAGTGCAGTCAAAATCACGCGAGAGGAGGTACTTGGGAAGCTAAATCATCTAAGGGTAGATAAATCCTCTGGATTGGATGAAATCCCCCTTGGGGGAGATTGTGTAAACAATGGTAATGATCTTCCAGGAATCGATGGATTCTGGTGTGGTTCCGGTGTACAGGAAGATCACAAATTTGTGGCTAAATTTTCAGATGATAGGGCAAGTGGTGCTGAGGATACGGAAAGGCTGTAGAGAGACTTGGATAGATTAGGAGAATGGGCAGATGAAATACAATGTTGGAAAATGTACAGTCATGCACTTTGGTAGAAAAATTAGACAGCAGACAAATGTTTATATGGGGAGAAAATTCAAAGTTCAGAGGTGCAAAGGGACTTGAGATTCCTCATGCAGATTAACCTCAGATTGAGTCAGAGGTGAAGAAGGTGGATGCAATGTTGGCATTCATTTCTAGAGGAATAGCAGATAAGAGCAGGGATGTAATGTTGTGACTCTATAAAGCCCAAGGAGACCTCACTTGGAGAACTATGCACAGTTTTGGGTGCCTTATTTGAGAAAAGACATGCTGGCGTTGGAGAGGGTTCAGAGAAGATTTACTAGAATGATTCCAAGAATGGAAGGGTTAGTACAGGAGGAACAATTGTCAGCTCCTGGACTGTACTCGATAGAGTACAGAAGGATGGGGGTGGGGGGGGGGACACCTCACAGAGGCTATTTGAATGCTGAATGGTCTGGACAGAGTAGATGTGAAAGGATGTTTCCCATGGTAGGGGATTCTAGGACAAGGTGGCACAACTTCAGGTTAAAAGGGAGTCAATTTAAAACAAAGATGCAGACCCTTTAGTCAGAGGGTCTGTGGAACTTGCTACCACAGGTGACCGTGGAAGTGAGGTTGTTGAGTGTATTTAAGGCAGAAATTTAAAGGTATTTGATTTATCAGGGCATCAAGGGCTACAGGGAGAAAACTTGATAGTGGGGCTGAGTGGGAAAATTAGTAAGGTTGAGCAGACTCAATGCGCAAATGGGCTACTTCTGCTCCTATAATCTTATAATCAGAAATAGAAACAGGAGTCAGGCCTTTCAAGGCTAATCTTTGACCTCAACTCCATTTTCTAGCACTATTCCCAATTTCCTCAATGTCCACAAATCTATTGGTCTGTTTTGAAAGCACAGAATAATTGAGCCTGTACAGACCTTCAGGGTAAAAAAAATTCCAGATTCACCATCCTCTGAGTGAAGAATTTTCTCGTCATCCCATGCCTGACTAGCCTGGCCCTTGATCTCAAACTATGCTCCTAGACGCCGTAGTCGGGGAAACATCCCAAGCAAGTATTAATAAGATAACCTCTTTGCCTTTAAATTTTAAACAATGAATGCGAAAATGAGAAAACAATTTCTCTGCACAATTTATCCTCATATCTCTAATCCATTCATCTCTGGAACCAGTCTAGCAAACAAAGAACATTGTATCACAGTACAATGCCTTCAACCCACAATGTTGTGCCAACCTACGTAAACAATCTACTCATACCCATAACCCTCTATTTTTATTGCATCCACGTGCCTATCTTTTTTTTTTTTAAATTTTTTATTTTTCACACCATAAATCACAATAGCCATGATATACACTTTTTCTTTTCCACACATTTACAGTGACTTTTTCTCCCTCCCCCCTCCCTCCTCCCAAGCCACCCCCCCATCCCCCCCCCTCTCATCCATTTTAGTTATACAATCTAGGTTGCATTAATTCAGTTAGACAATGTTGTCATTCAACAAAAATACACCAGAAATTCTACTGAGTCCATTCTTTTCTTTTCTTCTCCTTCCATCAACTTAGGTAATGTTTGTTCCCGGTAGGTTTTCGCTATTGTATTTAATGTAAGGCTCCCATACTTGTTCGAATATTTCAATATTATTTCTTAAACTATATGTTATTTTTTCTAATGGAATACATTTATTCATTTCTTTATACCATTGTTGTATTTTCAAATTATCTTCCAATTTCCAGGTTGACATAATACATTTTTTTGCTACAGCTAGGGCTATCTTAACAAATCTTTTTTGTGCATCCTCCAAGTCAATTCCAAATTCTTTATTTTTTATGTTACTTAGGAGAAAGATCTCTGGATTCTTTGGTATATTGTTTTCTGTTATTTTATTTAATATCTGATTGAGATCATCCCAAAATTTTTCTACTCTCTCACATGTCCAGATTGCATGAATTGTTGTTCCCCTTTCTTTTTTACATCGAAAACATCTATCAGATACTGTTGGGTCCCATTTATTTAACTTTTGCGGTGTAATGTATAGTCTGTGTAACCAATTATATTGTATCATACGCAGCCTCGTATTTATTGTATTTCTCATCGTTCCAGAGCATAACTTCTCCCATGTTTCCTTTTTTATCTTTATATTTAAATCTTGTTCCCATTTTTGTTTAGTTTTACCATTTGTTTCCTCATTTTCCTTTTCTTGCAGTTTAATATACATATTTTTTATAAATCTTTTGATTAACATTGTATCTGTAATCACATATTCAAGGTTACTTCCCTCTGGTAAACTCAAGTTGCTTCCTAATTTATCTTTCAAGTAGGATCTCAGTTGGTAATATGCCAGCGTTGTATCTCCCGTTATATTGTACTTATCTCTCATTTGTTCAAAGGATAAGAATCTACTTCCTGAAAAACAATTTTCTATTCTTTTAATCCCTTTTTTTTCCCATTTTCTAAAGGCAAGGTTGTCTATTGTAAAAGGGAGTAGCTTATTTTGCGTCAATATTAGTTTTGGTATTTGGTAATTTATTTTATTTCTTTCTACATGAATCTTCTTCCATATATTGAGGAGATGGTGTAATACCGGAGAAGTTCTATGTTGTACCAATTTTTCGTCCCATTTATATAATATGTGTTCAGGTATCTTTTCCCCTATTTTATCTAATTCTAGTCTCGTCCAGTCTGGTTTTTCCCTTGTTTGATAAAAATCTGATAGGTACCTTAATTGTGCGGCTCTATAATAATTTTTGAAGTTTGGCAATTGTAAGCCTCCTTGTTTATACCATTCTGTTAATTTGTCTAGTGCTATCCTCGGTTTCCCCCCTCTCCATAAAAATCTCCTTATTATTTTCTTTAACTCTTTGAAGAATTTTTCTGTCAGTTGTATTGGCAATGCCTGAAATAAGTATAGTATCCTTGGAAAAATGTTCATTTTAATACAGTTTATCCTTCCTATCAGTGTTAGTGGTAGCTCTTTCCAATGCTCTAAATCGTCCTGTAATTTTTTCATTAGTGGATTGTAATTGAGTTTATATAATTGGCCTAGATTTTTGTTTATTTGCACACCTAGGTATCTTATTGCCTGCGTTTGCCATCTGAATGGGGATTCCTCCTTAAATTTTGAGAAATCCGCGTTATTCATAGGCATTGCTTCACTTTTATTTACGTTTATCTTGTATCCCGACACTTCTCCATATTCCTTCAATTTCTTATATAGTTCTTTTATTGATAGTTCTGGTTCTGTTAAGTACACTATCACATCATCCGCAAACAGACTGATTTTATATTCCCTGTCTTTTATTTTTATTCCTTTTATATTATTATCTCTTCTTATCGATTCTGCTAGTGGTTCTATAGCTAGCGCAAACAATAATGGTGATAGTGGGCATCCCTGCCGCGTTGACCTGCTTAAGTTAAATTGCTTTGATACATGTCCATTTACTGTCACTTTCGCTAACGGTCCCTTATATAATGCTTTAATCCAATTAATATACTTCTCCGGTAAACTGAATTTTTGCAATACTTTGAACAAGTAATTCCATTCTACTCTGTCGAAGGCCTTCTCTGCGTCTAAAGCAACTGCTACTGCCGGTGCTTTATTTCCTTCTACTGCATGAATTAAGTTAATAAATTTACAAATATTGTCTGTTGTGCGTCTTTTTTTGATAAATCCAGTTTGGTCTAAATTTACCATTTTCGGTACCTGTTCTGCTAATCTGTTCGCTAATAGTTTAGCTATTATCTTATAATCTGTGTTTAGCAGAGATATTGGTCTATATGACGCTGGTGAGAGTGGATCTTTCCCTTGTTTTAGTATCACTGTAATTATTGCTGTTTTACATGAATCTGGTAAGTTTTGTGTCTCATCAATCTGGTTGATTACATCCAGGAGGGGCGGTATTATTAGGTCTTTAAATGTTTTGTAGAATTCTATTGGGAGTCCATCCTCTCCTGGTGTCTTATTATTTGGTAAGTTTTTTATTATCTCTTGTATTTCTACTGTTCCAAATGGTTCTGTTAATTTATTTTGTTCCTCTATTTGTAGTTTTGGTAGTTCAATTTTAGTCAAAAATTCATCTATTTTCCCTTCTTTCCCTTCGTTTTCGGTTCGGTATAATTGTTCATAGAATTCTCTGAAGTTTTCCTTAATTTCTTTTGGATTATATGTAATTTGTTTGTCTTTTTTCCTTGTTGCCAATACCATTTTCTTAGTTTGCTCTGTCTTAAGCTGCCATGCTAGGATTTTGTGTGTTTTTTCCCCTAGTTCATAATATTTCTGTTTTGTCTTCATTATATTCTTCTCCACCTTATATGTTTGTAATGTTTCATATTTTATTTTTTTATCCGCCAATTCTCTTCTTTTGGTTGTATCTTCCTTTATTGCTAATTTTTTTTCTATGTTTATTATTTCCCTTTCCAACTGCTCTGTTTCCTGATTATAGTCCTTCTTCATCTTGGTTGCATAACTTATTATTTGCCCTCTAATGAATGCTTTCATTGCGTCCCATAGTATAAACTTATCTTCCACTGATTCCGTATTTACTTCAAAGTACATTTTTAATTGTTTTTCAATAAATTCTCTAAAATCCTGTCTTTTAAGTAGCATGGGGTTTAATCTCCATCTATACATTCTTGGAGGGATGTCTTCTAGCTCTATTGCCAATAACAGGGGTGAGTGGTCCGATAATAGTCTAGCTTTATATTCCGTTTTCCTAACTCTCCCTTGTATGTGGGCTGATAACAGGAATAGGTCTATCCTTGAGTATGTTTTATGTCTAGTCGAGTAGTATGAGTATTCCTTTTCTTTTGGGTTTTGTTTCCTCCATATGTCCACAAGTTTCATTTCTTGCATTGATTTAATTATAAATTTGGTTACTTTGTTCTTCCTGTTAATTTTTTTCCCCGTTTTATCCATATTTGGATCCAAATTCAGATTGAAATCCCCTCCTATTAGTATGTTCCCTTGCGTATTAGCTACCTTCAAAAAGATATCTTGCATAAACTTTTGATCTTCTTCGTTAGGTGAATATATATTAAGTAGATTCCAAAGCTCTGAATATATCTGACATTTTATCATAACATATCTCCCTGCTGGATCTATTATTTCCTCTTCTATTTTAAATGGCACATTTTTGCTAATTAATATAGCCACTCCTCTTGCTTTTGAATTATACGATGCTGCTGTTACATGTCCTACCCAATCTCTCTTTAATTTCTTGTGCTCCAATTCAGTTAAATGTGTTTCTTGGACAAATGCTATATCTATTTTTTCCTTTTTCAGTAAATTTAGTAGTTTCTTCCTTTTAATTTGGTTATGTATTCCATTAATATTTAGAGTCATATAGTTCAGCGTAGCCATTTTATATTTTGTTTATCTTCTCTTTCCGTTTTTCCATCATTACCTTTCCTCCTTTTCCATTTCTGTTTTCTTATTTTCAACTCTTTACCAGACAACATTCCTACAACATCCAACATTTTCCTTATTCTCCTATTTCTATCTTCTTTATCCCCAATCTCCCCTTCCCCTCCTGAGTTGCCCTTTATCCCTTGTCGGACAACCACATCTCCCCTCTCCATTTGGATTTGCGAATCCACTCGCAAGCGTCAACTGATTTTGCAGTGACCGCTCTTTTCCCCCCACCCAGCCCCCCCCAGAAAAGATTTCGTTTTTTATATGTCACAAAGGTCACTCTTTTAGTTCCCTCCTTATTCTCTCTATTCCATTACCTTCCCTTATTAATTCTTGTCTATACTCTCTATGTTTTCCTCTAATTACAGATACTTTCACATATGCCCATTGTCTCTATTCACTCTTATACCTCTTTACCCGCATACATATCAATCGTGGTCATTTTTACCCTCCTTACCCGTCTTCATCCCTCAGTCTATTTTTGTCTTTACCCACATACATATCAATCGTGATAATTTTTGCTCTCATTACCCGTCTTCATCCCTCAGTCTATTTTTGTAATTGTTCTGCAAATTTTCGTGCTTCTTCTGGATCCGAGAATAGTCTGTTTTGTTGTCCTGGAATAAATATTTTCAATACCGCAGGATGCTTCAGTGTAAATTTATATCCTTTCTTCCATAAAATCGCTTTTGCTGCATTGAACTCTTTTCTCTTCTTTAGGAGTTCAAAGCTTATATCTGGATAAATGAAGATTTTTTGCCCTTTATACTCCAGTGGTTTGTTGCCCTCTCTTACTTTTTCCATTGTCTTCTCCAGTACCTTTTCTCTTGTAGTATATCTTAGGAATTTTACTACAATAGATCTTGGTTTTTGTTGTGGTTGTGGTTTAGGGGCCAATGCTCTATGTGCCCTTTCTATTTCCATTTCTTGCTGTAGTTCTGGACATCCTAGGGCCTTAGGGATCCATTCTTTTATAAACTCCCTCATATTCTTGCCTTCTACATCTTCCTTAAGGCCCACTATCTTTATGTTATTTCTTCTGTTATAATTTTCCATTATATCTATTTTTTGGGCTAGTAATTCTTGTGTCTCTTTAGTTTTTTTATTAGATTCCTCCAATTTCTTTTTTAAGTCTTCTACCTCCATTTCTGCTGCTATTGCCCGTTCTTCCATCTTGTCCATTTTTTTCCCCATTTCTGTTAAGGTCATATCCATTTTATTTATTTTCTTTTCTGTGTTGTTTATTCTTCTTCTTAAATCATTGAATTCCTGTGTTTGCCATTCTTTAAATGACTCCATGTATCCTCTAACAAGAGCAAGTACCTCCTTTACCTTGCCTATCTTTTCTTCTTCTATTTCCCTGTACTCTTCCTCTTCTTCTTCCTCTAGGTTGACCATCTGTTGTTTCTTTGGTGCCCTTTCCTCCTCTTCTTTCTTGTTTCCATTGTCTTCTGTGGTCTCTTCTTGCTGCAGGTGTTCTGCAGCTGTCGTTGCCGGCTGTGGAGATCGACTCCCCAGCTGGTCCCCCCTCCCGTCGGTGTGTTTTTTTTCATGCGCATCGCGCATGCGCGAGGAGTCGCGCATGCGCGGTTGCGCACTTTTACTCGGCTCTGTGAGCCATTGTTGTAGTTCTCTTTCTACCGACCTGAGGTAGTGGGGTCTTCTCTCCACAGCGGGCCTCTTCGGACAGGTAAGGCCTTCACCTTTTTCCTCCGTTGTCTTCTCTTCCTCTCTTCTTTCCGTTGATTTTGATTTTTCTCCTTTTGTCTCCATCTTCTTTCCACCTTTATATTCACTTTTCTTTAACTTTTATTTCTGTGCCTTTGTATTTTCTCTTGTTTTTCCCGACTTTTCTGGAGAGGGCTGGAGTTCACCGTCCGGCCACTACTCCATCACGTGACTCCCCCCACGTGCCTATCTTGAGTTTTTTTGAATGCCCCTATTAAATAAGCCTCCACCACCACCCCCAGAAACCTATTCCAGGCCCCCACCACGATGAATAAAAAAACTTACCTCTGACTTCTCCCCTAAACTTTCCTTCATTCATCTTAAACAGATCTTTTGCTGCACTCTGCCAAGGTCAAGTGTGCTTTGCATAAATTCCTTAGACCTGTAACCAATCCTTAATAAAAGCCAATAGTACTACTCGACTGCCAACTAGCAAGGCTTGTTTGTTGTCTTTAAGTGACATAAACACACCTTGGTCCCTTTGAACATTACCCAATCTCTCATCATTTAATAAATCCTTTGCTTCAAGTTGCATGCATCAATGGACGATCTCATCTTTTTCTATATTATATTCCATCTGTCATGTCTCTGAAACAATTCTATTGCTATACCCAGTTGGAACAAATAATGGTAAGGCAAAACCAAGACAATGTTGTGTGCTATATACAAATGTAAGATAGTCATAATAATTAAATAGGAAATCCAAGAAAAACCTCTATCCATAATGGATCAAACCAAGGAAAACAAATGAATTTAAGAGCAGCAAAAAAAAAATCTGTTGAAGAAACTCTATTATGTTTTAAATGTTCTATTATTTAAAATAAACTCAGTATCATTATTTACTGCATCTGGAGGGAGGGCATGGGAGAAAGGAATTGTCAAGATTTTGGGTCAAACCCCTTCATCAAGACTGGAAGAACATTAAAAAGGAAACTAATTAAAAATATAAGAGAGAAACAAATATTCAATAATACCTACAAGTTAAGGAGATTTTCAATTACGTACCTTCCTGTTACAGGGTCGACAGTGAAGACCCAGCCTTGGTAAGTATTTTTTTCATCTGCAGTAACTTTCACTTCTTTATTTAGGAATTTATCCCATTCTAAAGGTTGTTTTGCTTTCCATTCAGTCATATTTACCAGACCACAAATGTCCTAAATCTATCAAGATACAAAGATATGCACATTAAATGTTCTATTATTTAAAATAAACTCAGTATCATTATTTACTGCATTATTGAAATCAAATTTCAGATGGATTCAATTAAACAGACCAACAAGTGGTTCCGGGAATCTGGAACAAAACAATCAAATTATTGGATTGAAACTTCTTTAGCTTGTTGTGTTTGGCTATTTTTTTGCTCATCAATGAGTTCAATTTGGGCACCTTGTTCCCTCATTCCCTAACTTTGTTGGAGTTGTATAATCCAATAAAAGGAGAAGGCTAAACCTTTCACTACTCTAAAAAAAATTTAAACCATACTTCTCAAGTCAGATTTACTGTCAAAGTACATACACAACATCACATACAACCCTAAGATTATTTTTCCTGCGGGCAAGGCAGAATTACCTCATATTGGTAGTGTAAAAAAAAACCGTAAACGCAAAAAAAATCAAGAAATGTAAACAGACTGACTGCAATACAGAGAAGAAAAAACAGTGCAAAAGAGTCCTTAAATGAGTCCCTGATTGAGGTTATTGTTGAAAAATCTAATGGTGAAGGGGTACCAGCTATTCCTGAACTTGGTGCAAGTCTTGTGGCATTTATACCTCTTTCCTGATAAAACAGAGCACGTGCTGGGTGGTGTGGATGCTTGATGATTGCTGCTGCTCTCTGACGGCAGCATCCCTGTAGAGGGTTTTGTCTATGATGTCTTGAGATGTGTCACTACCTTTTGTAGAGATTTAAATTCGGCGTATTAGTGTGCCCATACCAGACTGTGAAATGGATCAAAGTCCTGGCAAATCCAAGGACTTTAACTAAAAAAAGATGAAAGTGTTCAGGCAAGGGTAAATCTTGTAAGTCCAGAAAAAAAATCATCAGCAGGTTAAATCCAACAGAGAAAGATTTTTCTTTTTATTCATCAAGACATGATTCTTTTTCTAGAATAGATTTGTTTTTAGTATTGGCACATCTTCAAGCTCGAATTATTCAGGCTGAATATAAGAGCAGGATTGTGTCCGATCATTCTATGCTATTCATATCTTGTGGCGGTTCTAAAGTTATGCAGCTAACTTACAGATGGAGATTTACTGCAACGTTATTGAAAAAACCTGTGTTCATTACCTATATTAAAGAACAAATTGCTTCTTTTCGAAGTATAAATAATAATTCAGTGCAGAGTAATTTTATTTTGTGGGATGCTTTGAAAGCATATTTACCATGTCAAATTATTAGCTATTCAGCAAAAGTTAAGAAACAATATTTGGCAGAAAGTTTGACGTTGGAGAAACAGATAACTGATTTGAAAAAGGACTTCCAAAAAAATACTACTGAAGATAAAAAGGCGGCATTAACTAAATTGAAACTTTGTTATAATTCATTGCAAACATATCAATTTGAGCAGTTAATTCAAAGGTCTAAACAGCATTATTATGAATTAGGGGATAGAGCCCATAAAGTATTAGCTTGGCAGTTGAAGACTGAACAAGTTTCAAGGACTATTAATGCTGTTAAAAAGAATTCAATAGTTACGTATAAACCTCAAGAAATTAATGATCAATTTTGTTCATTTTATCAAATATTATATATTTCTGAAGGGGTTCAAGATGATGGTTCGATTGAATCCTTTTTATCTGCTTTGAATTTGCCAGTTTTAGGAGAAGATGAAGTGAAGGAGTTGAAGTCTCCATTTATAGATTTTGAAATTAAGGAAGCTATACAGGCGATGCCAAATGGGAAATCTCCTGGAGACTATGGGTTTACTGTAGAGTTTTACAAGGTGTTTTATGAAGATTTGTCTCCGGTATTTATGGATGTGCTTCAACAAATAACAGATGAGCAATCATTACTTGACTCTTTTTCAAGAGCGATAATAACAGCAATTCCAAAGAAAGTGAGATCCATTGAATGTAGCTTCATATTGACCAATTTCTTTATTAAATGTGGATTATAAAATAATAGCTAAGGTATTGGCAAATAGACTTGCTAAATATTTACCTCAGTTAGTGCATACAGATCAAGCAGGTTTTATTAAGAATAGATGCGTGTCTGATAATATTCTTAGATTGATAACGTTGATCAATGAATCAAGACAGCATCCCAAGTGGTTGCGCTTGATACGGAAAAAGCATTTGATTGGGTTGAGTGGAATTTTTTATTTAAAGTGTTGGAGAAGTTTAATTTCAGCTCTCTTTTTACTGGTTGGGTTAAAGCATTGTATAAAAATCCGATTGCTAGGGTGGTGATGAATGGCCAAACTTCAATGCCATTTAAATTAACGCGATCAACACGTCATGGTTGTCCATTGTCACCAGCCTTGTTTGTGTTGGTAATCAAACCATTAGCTCAGGCAATTCGACAGAATGATAACATTAAAGGGATAAGAATTGCAAATGATGAATATAAGATTAATCTATTTGCTGATGATGTATTGATTTATTTGACATATCCAGAACAATCTTTGAAATATGTACAAGAATGTTTAGTTCAATTTGGGGTGCTATCTGGGTATAAGGTGAATTGGGATAAGAGTGAAATATTGCCAATTTTGGAATGAAATTATGAAGTGTGTAAACATATTATAAAATTAAATATTTAGGAGAAAATGTGAATGCAAATGATCAGTCTTTATATAAATTAAATTATGTACCTTTATTGAGAAATATTAAAATGGATTTGATTAAATGGAAGGATCTTCCATTAACTTTAATAGGTCGAGTAAATTGTATCAAAATGAATATTTTTCCCCGTATTTACTTCAGTCAATTCCATTCTTACTTCCAAAGGGCTTTTTTTCAAGATTTGAACAGGGTGGTGAGGAAATTTTTATGGAAGGGAAAATTAGCTTGGGTAGCTTTACAGAAGTTGACGTGGAAGTATGCGTTAGGTAGACTTCAGCTGCCTCATTTTCAAAATTATTATGAGGCTGCACAGTTAATGTTTATCAGTAGAATGATGGATATTAATCAGCCTCCTAGTTGGGCTATGGTGGAATTAGCTTGTAGTTTTGAATCTGATGTTCATCAGTTTATATATAAATGGAATTTGCGTTTATTGCAAGATATGCCAGTATGAAAGCATTTATTAAAGATAAGGATTAATAGAAATGCTGTTATAGGTATGAAGAGTAAATTATCAATTCAAACTCCATTATATCAAAATCAGCTTATTTCTTTTTCAATGTTTAATAGGTATTTAAAGGTATAGCATTCTGAGGGTAAAAAGGTGATTCAGGATTGTTTTAAAGAAGGACAGTGCCTTTTTTTTTTTATAATCGATTGAGGGAGAAATTTGGAATTTGGAATACCAGCAAATTCTTTGTGTACTATCAACTTAGAGCTTTGATAAGGGACAATTATAGAAAGGATATGAGATTACCTGAGTCAACGAAGTTTGAATCTTTGATTTCCTCTATACAAGGAGGGGCTTTATTCCAGATATGTATCCATTGTTACAAGAGACCATGGATAAATCGAATTTGGAGAAATCCAGAAATAAATGAGAAAGTGATTTAACTTATGCTATACCTCAGGAGAATTGGGAGGTTACGTGTCATGAAAGGACATCATAAACTGACTAATGTAAGATGTGATTTGGTTAACAATAATTTTTTGCATCAGTTATATTTGACCAAATTTGTGTTTTAGATATGGGTTAAATACTGGAACTTTTCTTCATGTAGTTTGGTCTTATGATAGGGTACAACCATTGTGGGAAAAAATTAGGGTAATTTTGGAGAAATTATTTAAAATTAAATTACCAAAAGACCCAGAGATTTTCTTGCTGGGTTCTTTGACTGGTTTAGGGCTGGATATGTTTCAGATAGCTTTTGTTCATTTAGCGTTATCAGTAGCACGGAAATGTGTAGCAATTACTTGGAAAGACAATGTAGAGATTAATATAGTTCGTTGGCATAATGAATTGAGATCTTGTAATTATATGGAAAAAATAACATATAATTTACATGATAATTATTCTTTTTTTGTTAAAATATGGTCACCTTATTTGGAATATATGTGTTTAGAAATATCTTAAAATGTTGTATACGTTTTTTTTACTCCCCTTGCGGGGGCTGGCTGGGGGGAGGGAGGGTTGTTTGTTGATTTGTTTATTGTAAATTTTTTTTACGTAATGTTTTCAGGTTGTTTTAAAACTTAAATAAAGTTTTTAAAAAAAAGAGTGAAATATTACCAATCTCAGGTGGGGATTATAAAGAGTGTAAACAGATTACAAAATTGTGATGGTCTGATAAGATTAAATATTATGGGGTAATTGTTGATGCAGATTATCAACCTCTATATAAATTAAATTATGTACCATTATTGAAGAAGATTAAAGTGGATTTGAATAATTGGGAAGATCTTCCGTTAACATTAATGGGCCGGGTAAATTGTATTAAGATGAATATCTTTCCACGTATTCAATATCTCTTTCAATCAATCCCATGTTCACTTCCAAAAGTATTTTTTCAAGATTTGAATACAGCGGTAAGGAAATTTTTGTGGAAAGTTAGCTAGGGTAGCATTACAGAAATTGAGTTTGAAATATGCCTTAGGAAAACTTCAATTGCCTCATTTTCAAAATTATTATGAGGCTGCACAATTAGATGTTAGATATTACACAACCTCCTAGTTGGGCTAAAATCGAATTAGCCTTATTTCTGAGTTTCAGGTTCATCAATTTATATTTAAGTGGAATTCTTGTTTATTACAGGGATATAATATGCCTGTTTTAAAACATATATCAGGGATTTGGACTAAAACTAATTTTACTATAGGTTCAAGGGGTAAAAATAGGGTTATTCCTTTTTCAATGAATAATATGTATCTAAAGACTTGGGACTCTCAGGGTATAAAGGTGATTGAGGATTATTTTGAAGAAGGACAGTTTCTTTCTTTTAGTCGACTTAGGGAAAAATTTGGAATACCATTTAATTCTTTATTTGTGTATTATCAAGTCCGAGCTTTGGTAAGGGATAATTTTGGAAGAGAAATTAAGCTACTTGAATTAACAATGTTATTAAATTAACAAAGTTTGAGTTTTTGATTTTGCATACATTAAAAAAGGGTTTTATTTCTGATATGTATGCTTTGTTACAAGATAGTATGAATAAACCAAATTTAAATAAATCTAGACATAAATGGGAAGAAGATTTATCTTATGATATACCACAGGAGGATTGGGAAATTATGTGTCAAGATGGGGTGACTAAATTACTTAATGTAAGATATAGTTTAGTTAATTATAATTTTTTACATCAGCTTTATTTGACTCCTGAGAAATTGAAAAGAAATGGATTTAGTAATTCAGATTTATGTTTTAGATATGGATTACATATTGGAACATTTTGACATGCAGTTTGGCTTTGTGATAAAGTTCAACTATTCTAGGAAAAAATTAGAGTATTTTTTGAAAAATTATTTAAGATTAAATTGCCATTAGACTCAGAAATGTTTTTGTTGGGTTATCTTTGACTGGTTTGGGGTTGGACAAGTTTCAGATAGCCTTTGTTCGTTTAGCATTGGCAGTAGCACGGAAATGTATTGCGATTATTTGGAAGGATAACGTAGAAGTAAATATAGCCCATTGACATAATGAATTGAGATCTTGTATTTATATGGAAAAAATAACATAATTTGCATGATAATTATTCTTTTTTTGTTCAGGTGTGGTCACCCTATTGTTCCAATTTAAACTTAAGAATCACCGGTAATCTTTGAAAAATCTTTCCAAAATTTTTCTAAACTTGGGTAAGTCCAAAACATCTGAATCAAAGAAGCCTCAGCAATTTTACATTTGTCACATAGAGAATTTATATCAAAGCAAAAATTAGATAATTTAACTTTAAACAATATGGACCACTTTAAATCATAATAATCAATGTTGTGTACAAAAGGAGGTAGTATTAGTCAAATTACAAATGGAATCCCAAACCTCATTAGAGAAAGAAAGATTCAAATCCTGTCCCAAATCTCTCTTATTCTTAACTAACGCAGCCATTCTTAAATCAAGCAAATTGTTACGAAAAATTAATATTGAACCTTTACGAGAAACTTCTAAATCAAAAATATTTGCCTCAGGAATTTGCGTAAATTCAGGGATCTGAGATTGAACAAAATGTCTAACTTGTAAATATCTAAAAAAATGAATGTTTGGTTCAAGTTCTTTTAACCATTTAATTTAATTTGGAGATAAAATTTGGTAACAGGCCCTTCCAGCCCACTATTTGAATTGATATTTTCCACATTTTCTCAATATTCTTCTTATCACAAATCCACAATGACAGTCCACAACTCTACCATCAATTGGATAAAACTTTGCACTACAAGAAGGTAGTAATGGCACTGAGGAGGATGTAGAGGAGATTCACCAGCAAGCTTCCTGGATGCAATGTTCTATCTATGAAAGGTAACTCCATAGGTTGGAAAGGAAGGTGATAATTAGAACTAGATAAGGAAGAGATAGTATCAGTAAGGAGAAGGGATTGGGAAGCCAGTGGGTTGTTTGTGTGGGTGATGAAAAGGTGAAACCAGATTAGGTAGGGGAAAGAAACTAGGTATCAGAGTTAAGGGAGGGGTTGGAAATAAGGGTGTCCATAAGAAGACATAATGCATCGAAAGGAGAAATAAAGTCACCTGAAATTGGAGAATTCACTGTTGTACACTATCCAGCTGGAATAGGAGGATTTATTCCTCTAGTTTGTGTTTGGCCTCATCCTGAAAGTGAAGAAAGTTGAAGACAAACAGATTAATGTGGGAATGAGGAGTTTAAGTATCTTACAAGATTTACAAGAATAAATAAATGGGGATGAGACAGTTAACATTGAGGTTTGGTGGCTCTGGGCCTGTACTTGCTGATGTTTAAAAGAATGAGGAGGGATCTCATCGAAATATACAGAACATTGATAGGGCTGGATAGAGAGAATGCAGAGAATATATTTCTAGTAGCTCGAGAGTCTAGGACTAGAGGGCACAACCTCAGAATAGAGTGGAGATAAGAAGTTTCATTCAACCAGAAAGTTGTGACTCTGTGAAATTTGTTGCCACAGATGGATGTTGAGGCTGTCATTGGGTGTATTTAGAGCAGATTCTTGATTAGTACGTGCACCAAAAGTAATGGAAAGAAACCAAGATAACGGGATTGAAAGGAAAAATGCATCAGCCATTGTATTTTGAATGGCAGAGCAGAATCGATGGGCTGAATGGCCTAATTCTGCTCCTGATCTATTTATTTATTTTACACAGAAGGTGGTAAATGTATGGAATAGACTGCCAGAGCAGGTGGATAAGGCAAGTACTGTTGCAATGTTTAAGAAAAAAAATCAGAGGCATACATGGATAGGATAGGTTTAGAGGGATATGCAGACAGGTGGGACAAGAGTGGATGGGACATTTTGGTCAGCGTGGGCAAGTTGGGCCAAAGGGCAGGTTTCCACACTCTATGACTAAATCTTATGGTCAACTGACTCCAGCATTCAAGGGGGCTACCTTCATCCTGGTGCTCAAGAGAGCAATGGTAGGTGAACTAAATGACTATCATCCAGTGGCTCTAACCACCACAATCTTTGACTAACTGGTAATGGAGCACAAAGCGCACCAACCAGTGAAAATGGACCCATTCCAGTTTACCTATTGGCCAAACCAATCCACAGATGATGTAATAATTCCAGCCTCCCACTCTGTCCGGATCTAACGAGAACGATGCCTCGTACGCCAGTCAGGCTGTTGTTCATGGACTTCAGTTTGGCGTTCAACTTCAATACCTGGTTGATCAATTGTCCGTGCTGAGACTCAGTACCCCTCTCTGCAATTGGGTCCTGTATTTCTTGATTGAAAAACCACAGTCTGTCCAGATTGACAACAAAACCTCAAGCTCTATCACACTGAGCAGTGGAGCACCTCAGGGCTGTGTGTTCAGCCCACTACTAACTCACAACTGAACTGGCAGGTTCAGCTCCAAAAAGGATCATCAAGTTTGCAGATGAGGCAACTATAGTCAGTCTCATCAGTAACATGATGAGTCGGCCTACAGAGAGAAGGTTGAAAGGCTTGTACAGTGATGCAAGAGCAACAACCCAAGTCTCCACATGGACAATACAAAGGAGATGACTGCCGACTTCAGGAGGATGAAAAATCACTCCCCACTACATATAAATAGCTTCGCTGTAGAGAAAGTGAAGAGCACACAGTTCCTTGGCATTCATTTAAAGGGCAACCTATCCTAGGGCCACATCACCACCTCATGAGTCAGGAAGGAACAGGAGTGTCTACATTTTCAACAGAGGTAGAGGAGGGCAAGGCAACCAGCCACCATCCTAACAACATTCTACAGAATCACCATAGTGTGTCCTGGCTGGCTGCACCATATGGTAGTGATATGGTAGCTGCAAAGCATCAGATTGGAGGCAATTACAGAGCGTAATTAAAACTGCTGAGAAGATCACTAGGATCTCCTTTCCCTTTATTAACAATATTTACAGAGAGTGATGCTTAAAGAGGACTCAGAGAATCATTAAGGACCCTTACTATCCAGCCTGCAGCATCTTTAAGACACTACCTTCAAGGAAGAGGTATACAAGCATAAAAACTTTTTTCCTGCAGGTGGTGAGATTTTTGAACAAGCCTAGAAATCCATAATTTATTTTTAGATATATTTATTTTGGATTGCTAAGTATATTCGCCATTTGTGTGTAGGGTGTATTGTAAGTGTGCACTATGGTCTGGAGATGCACTGTTTCGGTTAGTTGTACGTGTCCATGACTACTGAGGACAAAACACAGGTGTTAGGCAAAGTGTCACCTGGGTGGAAGGTGAGATCCAAAGGAACTCCATCACTGTTTTCTTGGTTGGGGGGGGGGGGGGGGGGAGGGCAAGAGTGGGTTGAGAGCATAAGTGCGGGAAATGACAAGATGTGAGCGAGCAATCCAACCACTATAAGTGAACAAGAATGTTTTCTGAAAAAGTACATTATTGATGATTTAGAGTGGAAACCCTCATCTTGCATCAGAGATGGAGAAACAGAAAGAAAGTTATGACAACCTACCAAAAGACCAGGTGGGAGTTGGTTGATTCATCTTTGGTGCCAGTTGATAATTTGTCTATTGTGATGAAGAAATCCAGAAATGAGTGGGCAAGGTGTCAGGAATGATCCAAGTCATGTTAGAAGTTGATACATTTTGCACAGGTGCAGGAGTCAAGACCAATGTAGCCATTGATGTAATAGGAGAGTCGGTTTGTAACAAGGAATGCTCCACCTAGGTATTGTATCTGGGGCCTATGCAAGTGCCATGGCAACCATCATTGTTCTGCCCATCTCACTAATGTCATTCTGTACAACACAACCAACTTTCATCTGCTTTCAACATTCACAATGCACATGACAAATAGGGTCTTAGCACCTCCATTTTAGGCAGAGTACCCCATAAGCAATCAGTTACCAATCTGATAAATTCACAAAAACACTAGCCAATTGGACAGGAGTAGATTACCAGACCCCTCAAGTCTGCCTCACCATTCAAAATGATCATGGCTGCTTCAAATTCAAGTTTATGATTACCTGACTATACCTATACAACAAGCTGAAATAGCATTTCCCCAGACAATGGTTTACACATACAACACACATAATGCATTGGTCACTCTGCACAGTCACATACATTGATAAAAATGTTTAGAAATATTCTGGAATAATTTACTCAGTTTCTTTTATAAGAGACCCAAGGTTTCAATCAATCAATCGTGGTCATCAATCTCACAGCTTGCAGGAAGAAGCAGTTTCCCAGCATGGCAGGCCTGATTTTGAGGATCCTGTACCTCCTTCCTGATGTTAGTAGGTCAAAGATACTGTGTGCTGGATGGTAGAGTCCTCAATAATTCTTTAAGTTCCATTTAAGCAATTCTCCCAATGAATGTCATCAACAGAGAAATGGGAGACTCTGACAATGTTCTGGGCCATTTTATTGATCCTGTATTGACTTCTAGTCCAATAACCATATACCCATTTACGGATACTTTGAAGCTACCATACCACACAATGACGCAGCCAGACAGGAAACTCTCAATTGAGCTCCTGTGAAATGCTGTCAAGATGGGGGCTGGTACCCTTGTTCTCAACCTGCTCAGAGGTTGACAGGATAGCTTGGAATGACAATAACACCATCTACAAATCTCACAGACACTCAATGACGCTTGGGAATTTGCATTTTCTTCTCTTTCTTTGACTGTAAGAGGTGCTCAGCAATTTCAGCTGATGACAAACTGTCAGCCTTATGATTCAGCTGCAGAGAGGAGTGTTGTGTTCCCAACAATAGTTATATCCACCAACCTCTGAGTATATCGTGTTGACCACTGATCTGAAGTCAATGAACAGGAATTAAATTTGTTCACCCTCTCCACCTCTGATTCCCCGTTAATCACTGGATCATATACCTCTGCTTTTCTCCTCCTGAAGTCCTCAATCAGCTCCTTGGTTATAGTAACATAAAGTGCAAGGTTAATACACCATTCAGCCAAGTTTTCAATCTACATCCTCTATGCCGACTCATTGTTTATTTATACAACCCACTACTGTGATATCATCAGCAAATTTGTAGACAGGGTTAATGTCATCCCAAGCCATACAGTCATAGGTGTAAAGCAATTAGATTAGGGGGCTAAAAGTTGCAGCCCTGTGGTTCTCTGGTACGGATGGAGATTTTCTTACCAATCCTCAGAATGGGGGATGGAGATGAGGAAATTAAGAATCCAATTACACAATGGGGTATTGAGGCCCAAGTCTTGGAGTTTGCTGGTTAGCTTCTTATTTTGTTGCCAAGACCCCTTGTTCATTACTTTCCCTATAACTAAAACATCTCAGCAGCTGCCCCGACAAATCCGCTTGAGTTTGAATAAGGTCAAATCTCATCCTTGCAAGGAATAATCACAAGAGACTACAGATGCTGCAATCTGGAACCAAAAAAAAAGCAAATTCTGGAGAAATTCAGTGGGTCAAACAGCATCCTTAGAGAGGGTGGGGGAATGAATCTTGGAAAGTCTGAACCCAAAACATCAACTGCCCATTTCCCTCCATCAATACTGCCTAACGCAATGAGTTCCTCCATCAGTTTATTTTTCGTTCTAAGGAAAACGGTCATACATGTCAGGAAATGAATGCCAACTATCCTTGATTCATCCGAGCCTCCCCCAAGTGCAAATTAATCAGGTCCCTCAGGTCTTTCAATAATTCCACCACTAACGTTATTCTGGTGCGTGAAATCTCACGTGAAAGCAGTGTCCTGCGGATAACTGATCTTACGGTACGATTCTGTCCTGAATTTCGTTGGCGGAGTGGGAGAATGGAGGGCAAGGAGCTCGGTGCTACGGGAGGGTCGATGGGGGAAGCCTCACCCAATTGTGTCCGCAGGTGGCCCCTCTGGTTCCCCTCGCACAGCAGGCCTGAGCCCTCCAGCCGAGACTCGGACTCCTCTGAACGTCCCGGGATCCACTCACTCGTCCCGACGGCGGCCTTCATTCGACCATCTTGGCGATCGGCGCACGTGAATGACGTTTCCAGGGGCAGGTCGTTAACGACACGACGCGGTGACGTGTGGATCTGGGTGTTGCAGAGCTCGAGGACGCCTTTGGGTTGAAATTTAGATTTAGCGACTGGGCGTTTCTTCCTTCTTATTGAATCAATTAGAAATAAGAGGAGAAAGCAGTCAAAGTGCCACACAGGAATAATTTTGAGAAGGGCTTGCTGTTTCATCTCTGTCCCCAAACGTTGTGGAAGTAACCATTCCCAGACAACACTGAAACATTAGACAATGGGAAATAATGCATGCAATAGGTAGCTTGTTACGAGCCCAGCGGACCCATAAACCCAGCAGCAATAGATAGTCACCAAGACAAATAGTGACTTAAACAAAAGTTACTTTTAATTATCTTTAAACATGAAAACAGAATCAAACGTTAACTTCTTACTTACTTAATATAATCCCCTTCTAATTCTAAGCGCACGTGTATGTAATATTTGTGTACGTTTAGAAAAGTTATTTGGTTCACAGTCCAATCTCACTTCTCATTCCTCCAAGTTCACTGGTTGCAGGCAATTCTTATACTGTGCACAGAATTTAACATATACAAAGTTCACCAGGCTTTGGTGCTTGAAAGGTAAATGGTTACCACTCAGGAAGGTTCCTGTTCATTTTCAGAGAGAGATTTGTTGTTTCAGGACATCCATAACTGATGTACTTCCATCAGCCACTCCATTGTCTTGCTGATGAAACTTGCCCCTTCAGGGTTCTCCAGATGATAACCTCTTTCTTTCAGGTCACCACAGAGTTCCTTTTTGTTTCCCTTATTCCAAATGAAACATTAGATAGCCAGTCCTCCCCTCTTGCATGAACCACAAGGGCTTTGACCAGGCTGTCTTCCAAATAGACTTTTCATAAGCTTCCTAGCTTGTCCTGTTCCAGTCCCAGCTGCTGTCTGTAACATTGTTCAAGTGATCTGTGTGTGCCTCTCGCTCTCTGAGAAAAGCCTGTTTGACTCTCTCTGCTTGCAAAACCACATGACCCTCTTACAGCAAGCTCTCCTCCAGACATAGTGGCTCTGACATGTTCTTTCATTTGTTACCTTTTGTAAACAATCCATTAGTAAAGTCTCTTTAGCACTCTTCAAAAGCTCTTGCAAAAGATCTGGAGCCGATATGTCTACCATGGGGCAGAACTCCAGTATTTTAAATAAGATCTGTTTTAAAGTGTTTGTAATGTGACCCATTCTAACAAACCTTCCCCAATTTTTCTCCCAAAAACATAACTATAAATATCTCTATATACTCTGTCACAGGACTAATAAATTAGTGACTTTGTTTTGATGCATCACCTGGGAAGTGAAGGGTGTTGAAGTCCATAAGCTCATTGTGCTAAATCCCGCATGATAGAGGGGGGTGGCACTATATTCTTTAGTGCCAATGGTGGGGGGGGGGGAAGGAGTATCATCACTACTTTTTTTCTAGGGTTCTTTGGGGGCTTGGTTGGAGGCTTCTTTTCTTTCTATCTTTCTTTTCAAACTTGTAAAAATCATGTATGATTAATCGTGAATGAAATGTATATAATGTAATTGATTGTCTTTTTCTTCTTTGGCTTGGCTTCACGGACGAAGAGTTATGGAGGGGTAATGTCCATGTCAGCTGCAGGCTCATTTGTGGCTGACAAGTCCGATGCGGGACAGGCAGACACGGTTGCAGCGGTTGCAAGGGAAAATTGGTGGGTTGGGGTTGGGTGTTGGGTTTTTCCTCCTTTGTCTTTTGTCAGTGAGGTGACCTCTGTGGTCTTCTTCAAAGGTTGCTGCCTGCCGAACTGTGAGGCGCCAAGATGCACGGTTTGAGGCGATATCAGCCTACTGGCGGTGGTCAATGTGGCAGGCACCAAGAGATTTCTTTAGGCAGTCCTTGTACCTCTTCTTTGGTGCACCTCTGTCTCGGTGGCCAGTGGAGAGCTCGCCATATAACACGATCTTGGGAAGGCGATGGTCCTCCATTCTGTAGATGTGACCTACCCAGCGCAGTTTGATCATTGATAAATAAGTAATAAAAGGTGACCTTCGCAAATGGCCTATTTAAGTTATCAGGGACTGGACTCCAGGCAGCCTGTCTAGACTTAGCCCTGACCTTCACCTAATTGGCCCAGGTGAAGCACCTGGGCTGGCCCCTGCTGAACCCCTACCTTTGGCTTCGAGCCATCGGTCACAGCAGCCAACGGGGCCCAGCCTGCCCCCGAGCAATTGGCTCCCCAATACTTGCTTTCCTTTGTTTTCTCTCTTTTTGACTCCTCGTGGCCTGTGAGTATCACCTTTCGTAATGGGTTGGGCTGAGTCCCCAGGTCAGTTAGTCAGAGCCATGTCCATATAAGTCAAAGGGTGGGGGCATGTAGTATCACCTTGATCTGATTGTTTATTTTGTGTATTTGTGTTATTTCCTAAGTTCTTTTGATTTCCACCTCATTCCCCTTGTGTATCGTGCATTTAGGTTAATTTAGCATTTAGATCCCGTTGTTCCATCTGCATCCCCTGATAATAAAATAAACTTGTGCTTTGTACTTCGATCTCTGTCTGGTTCTTAACCTGTGGGACCCACATGAACCTTCGCTCACAACAAAGGCCCTATTACCGTGCTGTATGTCTAAATTTGTTGTGAAATAAAATTAAATTATATTTTCCCAATTAACTGGTGTACGGTGCAGAATTAATGCTTGACCTTATCTGGATAGCAGGCCTAAAGTTATGAGACAGGAAGAAATGAAATTAGCAGCAAAATACAACAATAAATAGTGGAAGAAATTATTTGGTTGTATTTTTTTTAAAAAAGCACACACATTTGTTTCCAAACTGGTACTTCAGCAGAAGCATGATAAATGTTACAGCACATGCAAACCAGCACAAACACGTCTCCTAATATTACAGTGAGCTCAATATGTTGAACTAAAATATAACTAAGAAAATAAGTGCAAGATAGTGCTGAACTACACATGATATTGAAACGTTGCTGTATTTATTGAAATGTCATGCAAGGGTTGAATTTTGTGTCTTTTTTCTCCCCAATAATTTACATTGTAGATTTTGTTCCATACTTTTTTTCTTAAAAATCAGTTGATTCAATTAATTCAATCCCCCTTTCTAAATCTGCTTGGTTATGCGATTATTTTCTGAGTTGTTTATGTCTAAATATTGTGTGCCTGTAATCAGTACATCCTGAATGATGTCAGTTGTCATGGGATTCAAACAGCTTGTTTCCTGCTGTTAAGATGCTATCCTGATTATTCAGTCTTTGCTAGTAACAGTCCGTTACAAGACCTCAGTATCTGTCTATTCCATGAGCTCTGCCCACTGAGAGGACAATGAAGTCTTGACCTCAGACTCACAGTGTAGGTACTGGTGAGCCAAACCCCACGTTAACATTTTCCCTTCATTAACACTTTACTTTATTTATTAACACTTTATTTCTGTATAAATAATTAAATAAGCCAAACAAAAAAACCTGCAGATAATTGAAATAAAGGCCATTGTCAAGGTAAAGGGTTAGGTTTTCAAGATGCAGCTTTAAAAATAGAACTATTGTCAGGGTTAAACATTTCTATTGCTATATATGCAGAAAAAATGCAATTCCATGTTAAGATGTCAGCCAGCACAAATTATATATTTTTATTATTAAAATAGAGCAATTGCAGAGAGAAAGATTGATACTGAATGCAGATGTGGAGTCAGTTAAAATCTAGACTTTTCCTGCTAGCACGGTGCCAGGACTTGACCAATGTTTTTCCATGCTGACTGTTAAGAGTATGACAAAGTCCCTAAAGTGGCAACGCCCTTTATAATCTTTTCACTACAAAATTTTCATTTGTAATTTTTAAATATTGTATCAAATACTTAGATACAGCAGTAGCAAGAGTAAATTTAAATACTTAGTTTAATTATTTGAATGAGAATTTTTTTCTCAGTTTTGTGGTTCATCATAACCCTAATTAATATTAGACTCAAATATCAATAAAACTTCAAGATATAACAATGTCAAGTAAAGCGGTCCCTCATCCATTCTCAAAGAAGCATTTAACTTACATGTATATGTTTGGCCTGGAAGTCAGCCTGAAGAAAACTGAGGTCCTCCATCAGCCAGCTCCCCACCATGACTACCAGCCCCCCCACATCTCCATTGGGCACACAAAACTCAAAACGGTCAACCAGTTTACCTATCTCGGCTGCACCATTTCATCAGATGCAAGGATCGACAATGAGATAGACAACAGACTCGCCAAGGCAAATAGCGCCTTTGGAAGACTACACAAAAGAGTCTGGAAAAACAACCAACTGAAAAACCTCACAAAGATAAGCGTATACAGAGCCGTTGTCATACCCACACTCCTGTTCGGCTCAGAATCATGGGTCCTCTACCGGCATCACCTACGGCTCCTAGAACGCTTCCACCAGCGTTGTCTCCGCTCCATCCTCAACATCCATTGGAGCGCTTTCATCCCTAACGTCGAAGTACTCGAGATGGCAGAGGTCGACAGCATCGAGTCCACGCTGCTGAAGATCCAGCTGCGCTGGGTGGGTCACGTCTCCAGAATGGAGGACCATCGCCTTCCCAAGATCGTGTTATATGGCGAGCTCTCCACTGGCCACCGTGACAGAGGTGCACCAAAGAAAAGGTACAAGGACTGCCTAAAGAAATCTCTTGGTGCCTGCCACATTGACCGCCGCCAGTGGGCTGATATCGCCTCAAACCGTGCATCTTGGCGCCTCACAGTTTGGCGGGCAGCAACCTCCTTTGAAGAAGACTGCAGAGCCCACCTCACTGACAAAAGGCAAAGGAGGAAAAACCCAACACCCAACCCCAACCAACCAATTTTCCCCTGCAGCCGCTGCAACCGTGTCTGCCTGTCCCGCATCGGACTTGTCAGCCACAAACAAGCCTGCAGCTGACGTGGACTTTTACCCCTTCCATAAATCTTCGTCCGCGAAGCCAAGCAAAGAAGATATTTTCCAAAATTTCACTTTGAAGCTTATGGTCCAATGTCTCCTTCAAGATCATCCCATAGAGAAAGTTTTCAGCTAATTGACAAGATTAACTTGTTACGTTAGTCTGGCTGCAACTGACTTCAGGTCTCAAAGATGACAAGCCAGTCAATGCACAAATTCAGAACGTATCAAGTTATAAATGATCTTGATTAATGTATATTTTGGTGTAAAATGCTCATAAAAGTCTCCTGATGCCAAATTTGAATGTGGACACTGCTCTTCCAAACCACAAAATGAAAACTCTCAAAATTCAACATGCAAATATGAAAATCTGGTGATGGATTCAATTAACTCACAGTAGAACAGAAAAGCATGCTGACAGTTTATTCTTTCTTTCTTTGGCTTGGCTTCGCAGACGAAGATTAATGGAGGGGTAATGTCCACGTTAGCTGCAGCCTTGTTTGTGGCTGACAAGTCCGATGCGGGACAGGCAGACACGATTGCAGCGGTTGCAAGGGAAAATTGGTTGGTTGGGGTTGGTGTTGGGTTTTTCCTCCTTTGTCTTTTGTCAGTGAGGTGAGGTGAGGTGGGGTGGGGTGGAGTTTATTAGTACACCAACATCCTGAGGTTTTCCTCCTTCCCATTTTGCACATTTCTGCATCTTTGATTTCCTCAAATTACAAAATTAGGAGATCAGTAGAGCTGGAAAGTGATTGCCTCGAAATGCAAATTATTGCTTCAATGCACCATTCAACAAGAACCACAGAAGCATAATAGAAGGTGAATCAACCCATTAGAAACATCCCAGAGAATTTACACCATCCCATAACCTACACTTTTCTTAGGAGCTCTGTGATTTTTCTTTTCTCTCATATCCTCTGTTTTAAGCAACAAATGACTGCTTCCATCATCTTTCAGCTACTCAATCCCAGACCCTGATTACTTGCTGCATGGATTTTATTTTCTTGAATCCCCTACTCTTCCACCATCCTCTCCCCTCCTCCCCCAGTGTTACATTCAGATTTTGTTCCCTGCTTCTTGACCCATCAGGCAATGGGGACAGTTTCATGACTTGACCATTTTTGTTCAACCTAAAAATTAAAAATTGCAGATGCTGGAAATCTGTGATTAAAAATAGAAAATGCTGGAAACACTAGGCAGGTTAGGTAGCATATGGGCAACAGACACTGTAAACAATCCAGGTTCAGGATCCTCCTTAAATGTTAACTGTTTCTCATGCCTGGCCTGGTGAGTATTTGCTAGTTTTATTCAACCTCTTCACCTTCTCTGCTCTAAAGCCAAGCATCCCAGGTTCTCCACACCAGTACTCTTCCCTATTAAACCTTTTCTGCTTCCATTTTAGTAACTTCACACAAATAGACAATATTTTCTTAGCATCCTCCATATCCATTAAATCTTTAACAAACCAAGTTTGGTAAGCTGTGGAAGGATCCTTTTTGAATTTGAAGTGCAAAATAGAAATTGTTGGCCTGTGGTGCATTTGTCAAACAAGACTTGGAATGAAAGAACACTATTATTTAAATCACAATTATGAAACTGTGGTGTTGAATCTATTCTCCAAGTATGCATTGTCCCTTTTTGTCATTACAGTTGCATAGTGTAAACTGGACAAACACTACTTCAGTAACCTTTGCAGCAGCTTAACCTGATGATTGCAAATTTTCAAAATGACAACAGTTGTTAGGCAACACCAACAGAATTAGTTTAGGATGTATTCAAGCACATTGCTTAATTTTTTTTTTTAAAAAAGTGTACATTTATTCCCCTGAGCTTGTTAACTTTGTACTCCAGGACACATTCATAATTGACATGAAACTCAGAAATAGTCCCAGGTTTCAGAAATGAGGTATACTAATTCTGTTTTCACTCATTATTTGCAAAAAGAATATTGGAATATATATATATATCTATAGCCTTTGTTAAATATTTTAACACTTTGCAATTAAGTAACTAGAGTAGAGCAAAACATAAGTGTTACCGTGGCATTTTTTGGAGTAATTGAATTATACAGCAGGGAAACAAACCTCTTCCAACACACTATGGCAAAACAGCAAAATAATTAATTTTAGAAAATCACATCATAAGAACATAAATATTCCTACTGTCATCATGATCAAATAAAGACATCAAATCTGTTCTCCAAACCTGCACAAAAAGCACCAGATCAATAATAAATCAACAGTAGTGTTCAGAATTGAATTCAGCAGTGTTTTATCTAATTGTTTGAAGAGAGATAAATAAAAAAGCAGGTTAGTACATGGGTGCTTTTTAGCAATCTTCCAATGAACTCTATAATTAGTAACCACCTTAAAATTAATTAGTAAAACGTTTTTATCCTATATCTTATCTTTAGACTACAATTAAGCAACTTTCATTGGAGTGCTGGATTTTAGTGCAATTCCTAATAAATCAAGTACAAGGGAGAAACAAATCTACTTGTATCATTCCTGCTACATCTTCAGAAGTAGCTTTTCTTTATTTGAATCAATTCCACGTCCACTCTTCTACGCTGAGAGCAATGAGCTTGGAATCTTCACTCCGCCAGTTGGAACTTTCTTCTCAAGTTGCCTTATAATTGGAAGTTAACCAGGTCAACCCTTCATAAAGTCCATCACCAGTGGTTGCCGAGGAAGGTTGAACATACCAGTTGCGATCTCGTATTCGAGTCAGGCCCAATTTCTCCTGAATCTCGTGAGGTTTCATGGCCTGGGGCAGGTCTTGCTTATTTGCAAGGACCAGAATGACGGCATCACGCATTTCTCTGTCATTAATGATGCGGTACAGCTCTTGCCGAGCTTCATCAATGCGATCGCGGTCGGCGCAGTCCACCACAAAGATCAGCCCCTGCGTGCCTGTGTAATAGTGTCTCCAAAGAGGTCGGATCTTGTCCTGGCCGCCTACATCCCAGATATTGAACCGCACATTCCTGTACGTGACCGTCTCGACATTAAAGCCCACGGTCGGGATGGTGCTGGTGGGCTGGCCCAGCTTGAGTTTGAACAGGACAGTGGTCTTCCCGGCCGCATCTAGGCCCAACATCAGAATCCGCATTTCTTTGTTTCCAAAAATCTTTGAAAGGTATTTACCCATTTTTGTCGAATCAACATCAAATAGGTTCCTGGAAACCACAACTTCAAGTGGTAAATCTGAAAAACCCCAACTTCTCAGAATGACGAATAAAAGACCAAAGGAACTTGGTTCAGAGAAGGTTTTCCAGCTGCGGCAAAGGCAACACTGAAGAAAGACTTCTTGCCGTTTTGTCACTTCCTTCGACTGTGTCCAGACCAAAGCAAATGTTGACAAAGGAAAAGTTTTCTTCCTGACCTAACAGCTCAGTTTGCAGCAGTTAATCTCTGTTTCTACAAAAGGAAGTCTTCTGAAATCCATTGGCCTTGCTGCTTCTGAAGGACTTTCACATTTTATAGTTAACGACTCGAAAGTAACAGTACAGATTTTAAACAAGTGTAGACTGTAAATGGCTTAGAATAACTCACTCATCCTCTATATATGGGTTGAGGCCTTACTCAGGCCTATAAAAGCCACCTGCTGGAGAAGATTGAAAATTGTTTGGAATCAGAATAAGGTTTATTGTCATGAACATGTGGCTTGAAATGTGTTGCTTTGTTGCCTAGAGGCAAGATTTTTAAAAATAGATCATTAGTGTGAAAAGTGAGCTTGTGCATAGGAATCACTTGTCTGTATTATGTCTGGTGGTGTGCTTTTGCACTGAGAACACTGTTTCAATTGTATGATAAATAAACTCGAACTTGTGTCCATTCAGAAATCTGATGGCAGAGGGGAAGAGGCTGTTTTTGTAACACTGGGTCTGCATCTTCAGGGTCCTGCACCTCCTTCATGATGGTAGCAGTGAGAAAAAGACATAGCCTGGGTGATGAGGGTCCTTGATGATAGAAGCTGCTTTCTTGAGACACCATCTCTTAAAGATGTCCTTAATGGAGAGATGAATAATCTCCTTCATGGCGCTGGCTGAATTCACAACCCTCTAGTATTTTCCTGTCCTGTGCATTGGCTGAGGAAATTTGCAAGAGTCTTTGATGACATAACAAATTTCCTCAAAATCCTCATGAAATATATTGCATTAACATGAAGAATAGATCTTCAGAGATATTAACATTCAGGAGTTTGAAGTTCTTTACTCTTTCTTTTGCTGACCCCTCAATGACGACTGGTTTATGTTCTTCTGTTTTCCCCTTCCTGAAGTCCACAATTAATTCCTTAGTTTTGCTAACATTGTGTGCAAGGTTGTTGTGTAACCAGACAACTAACTGATCTATCTCGCTCCTGTACGCTTCCTCATTGCCATCTGTGATTCTGCCGACGACCATGGTGTCACCGGCAAATTTATAGATGGCATTTGAATTATGCCTAGCCATACAGTTATGGGTGTAATAGAGAGTGCCCCTATGTTAATTGTCAGGGAGAAGATGTTACTTTTTTAGATCTAATTAATCTCTTTAGCTAAATATATTGACAGCAATTCAATAAAAACTGCTATCGATAAGTTATTAAAAAACTTTGTGATAGACCCCAAGTAAAGATATCAAGAAAGTTCCTTATTCAAATGTATTGTTCCTTAAAAGTAGTCAAGGCAAATAAAGAATATTCAATCCATTGAAATTCACTCCTTTGGTAACCAAACAGACTCAAAGAGTCTTTTTGATAAATTTAATATTGTGAAAAACAAATTAAGTCATCTACCCCAACTTCATTTTCTTTAAAACTTAATTTATCTTATATTACTCACATGTCCTTTTATTCATTGTCTGAGCTTCACTCATGGCATAATCAAACAATAAATTTGAAAGCCACAAATCCAAAGCAAACACAAAATGTGCAGCGTTTTCTATTTTTCTGATAGTTTTTTCCTTTTCATTTGGAATCACTCTACACTCCAACATTGATTGCTTTTAAGAGATTAAAACTGTGTGCTAAAAAGATTTGTTCCAAATATACTCCAAACTTGATCTTGCATTTAAAACCATTTGCAGATTTATTTTTTGTTTTATGTAATCTTAAAGAATGTAAATTGCTTAAAAAACACATTTCTGGCTCTGTAATTTATTAAAATGTCACCTCCCCAGGTTGTATGAATCATTGTTAGATGTTACAAAGACATTTCCCTAACATTCACATTATAAATTGCAAGTTAATATTGTATAATTGAATGTGTGAATGATCTCTCCCAATCCACAAGACTCAGTAGACAAAAGATCAAAATCACTGCCAGCAATATACTGCTGCACATGCCATTCCCCTTCTTGATCATTTGTTTCACTTAAAATTTCTCAATGCACTACATTTAAAATCCCTATTCTTGTTTGGAACCTTCCCCCTGGGCCCATGTCACCATATTTCTGAAACATTTTTTTCTCCATTTACATCCTCCAACAACAAATTGTGGTCTTCTGGATCCCTGCTTTGCAATTTTCCCCCTGATGATCCATCATTACTTGCATAACCTTCTAGAATAACTCTGTTCCCCATCTTTCTCATCTCCTTTAATTAATCTAGTTTGACACTCCATTCTGCTGAGGAACATTGCTCTGTCAGACAAGAATCACTAAACTGGGACTCCCATCTGTCCTTTCAAGTCAATATTAAATTGCAGATAAATGAAGGGAAATTCTTCTGGGTAAGATTAATCCCTAAACAGTATATGGATCATTTTACTCATTGAACTTGATGGATCTTGTTATGACCATACTGTTTGCCAAACTTTACCACATCAATATTAGGAACATTTATATTCAGTCTGATCAGTTACATTTACAGATGTTTTTACCTATTCTATTTTGCCATTCCTTTTAAAAACATTAATTATGATATGTACAAAATTATGTGTTACCTTGTAGTGATCAGGCATTCATTTCTGACTTTTTATTCACTTCACAGTTACTACTTCATAACAGGCTTTGGTAGAAATCAGATACATTGATCCTTTCGTAAGCCTCCCGATGAATAAAAAATAAATGTCGAAAAAACAGATTTCAGATGCTTTGGTGTGTTCAATTATGACTGCATTTTGTCTCTAATATATCAGTTTTCCTTAGAAACAATGCTTTTTTTGCAAAATTGGCCAAAAATCCATTATAAAGGATTAGGATGCTTTGCAGTTGGAACCTGTGTTAAAATATGCTGGAGGCTGCCGCCTTCATGGCTGATGTAGCCTGTGGAGCTGCTCTGGGAACCAGATCATCCTGGAGGATGCTGCTGCTGCCTTCCAAGTTATCAGCTCCCAGTTGGGCCATCTCTAGCGACTTGGCCAGCTGTACGTTGTCAGACTGCGCCGCACTGCCTTGCTCTAGCAACCGCTGCCTTATGTACTTGGACCTCATGCCACCAACAAGAGTGCCCCAGATCTGCTCTTCTTCCCGTTCTCAGGCCATGCTGTACTCGTACCCACAGTTTCTTGCGAGTGCTTGTAGGATGAGGTCAAAATCTTCAGTGAATTCACCAGGCCACTGCTTCTGTTACAAGAGCTGATGCCTCACGAGGACGACATTCTGGGGCCTCATGTAGTGAGCCTTCAGCCTTTTGACTGCCGACTCATAAGTTGTACAGTCCCTGATGATCATGAATCCTTTAGGTCCAACAAGAGAGAGGAGCGCGGACCTCTTGAGCTCATCTGTTGAGTAGGCCATTTGTGTTGCCGTCAAGTACATTTGGAAGCACTCCAGCCAGTACGCGAACTCTTCTGGGGCCTCTGGGGACAGAGAGTTGATTAGGAGCATCGCAGGCTTCAACAGAGCTTCCATCCTACTCTTAATGAATAAAATTGCAGCGTGAGAGTGTACACAAGACCAGAGAGAGTACCACGCACTTTTGGTTTTGGCAGGGGATCCAGCGTTCATTGTGGGCTATGTGGGGGCGGAGTCGGGGAGGGAGCTAGTCCTTAGAACATCACACCAGTTGTGAATTTCCAGTTCACTTCAATATCACACAAACCAATCAGATTTCAGATTACTTTATTGTACAGAATATTGAATAAAATTGCCTTCTGCCAGCCACAAGGAAGACAAAGAGTTGCCATTAGTGTTGCCTGGCATCCCTTACAGTAAGAGAAATATAAGCAAAAGTCCCTTCAGAGTCACTGAATCCTTTCTTGGGCTTATGATAAAGATCTGCAGCAAGCACTGGTAAAACAGTATTATAATCCAGTTAATTTGGACAACTCTTCAGTGTCATTAAACCACCCCCCCCCCACCCCAATCACCATCCCCATCTTGAAATCTTCAGCTACTTTTCCTAAAACTCACAAGGCCTGCAGTGTAACACTCACCACTCGAAAACAGTTTTCAGAATACATCCTGATGTCTGAAACACTGAGATGTCCCTGTTCAAATGTTTTACAATATTTTTAGTACTGTGGGAAGTGAATAATTTCCTAGCCTGCTTTGACCTTTTCTGTATTAAAATTTCATCACGGTTATTCCAGGCGGATCCATGTTCAATCGGATAATGAAAGTGGGGGCTTGGCAATAATAATACAATTTAATTTGGATAAAAAGTATTTTGTTGTCAATGGTCATTTTTGGGCATTTTCTGTTGTGAATGTTACTTGCAACTCCTCAGCTCGTACTTGAATGATGTTCAAGTCTTGCTGCATTCAAGAAATGATTGCTTCATTTGTGGAGGTGTGGTGAATGGATTCATTTACAAACATCACAATGGAAGAAAGGCTATTGATAAAGTAACTGAAAATTGTTGGGCCATGGATACTGCACCAGAGGTTCGATGGCTGGGATGACTTTCAACAACCACAACACTTCCTTTATGCAGAATATGACTTCATCTATTGGAATGTTTTGCCCTTGAGACCACACTTGAAAAGTTACCTTGAATTTTGCAACCCCTCTCTGCAAAGTATGCAGATCTTGACTAAGTGCTTACACCTTACTTCTGCAATTCAGTTCTTTGAGCCTATGGAGTATTTTCTGTTTTTATTTCCGATTTCCAACATCTGTGATATTATATATTAAAACAGTTCAAATACAGGCAAATCTTTTGAGCTGTCACTTTGGGTCTTTGGAAACATTGACCCTGTTACTCTTTCCACTGATGCTGCCTGACCCCTTAAGTGTTTCGAGTATTTTCTGTTTTTAAGTTACCCTGTGGTGTATCGCAGGCTGTTCAGAATCATTGATAGGAGGAGAAATTAATCGGCATTCGTTACTCTCGGTGTCGCTCGTGGGATCACCTCGTGGGTAAGAGCTTTGCAATAAATATGAATTAATTGGAGGGAAACGTGGGTATTTTCTCAAACATGACGCCGTGCAGATCTTCGGTTTTCGTCATTTTTACTTAAAATGGCTTTTAAAATGTTTAATTGGGTGTTTGCAAGGTGCCGTACAAAAGACATCTTAAAGAACCAAAGATTACAATCAAATCCGTGCAAACATCGCGATGCAAGCCCCAATAAACCGGTCGCTATGTTCTAGAGTTATTCAGCAATGGGTACCTCACCCCTCACTGCCTCTAAATTAGGATGCGTACGACTTCGTCGCGGCTTTTTGTAGCGTTGCAGACGCCATTTTGAAATCAGGAACTCTCTTATTCCAAAGCAAACACAACGATCAATATGGAGGTCGGAGATTCCTCACGTCAGAAGCGTTGGGGGGGGGTGCGGCGCACGTGACCTCCCTTCAAACTCCATCCCGAACTGCTGTCCTTTCCAAAGCCGTCATGCCAGGCGGGGCTTCTGCTGAGTGCCCGTATGTGCCGTGCTCCCAGTGCGCACGCGCAAACGGCAGAAGCTGGTTGGGATTCGCTCTCAGTTAATGGAGACCAGGCAGAGGGAAGAGTGAGTGTGTTATTATGTCCCGATACAACCGGTGCGGTGGAGGTGAGGATTCCCCCCGTTTAGTACTGAAGGGATACCCAAACAGAACATAAGAACATCGATGCAAGCCAACGTCTTGTTCCCACCCCCATCCCTCTGAAGTAGGATGCTTCTGAGCGATCCCTAAAGGTGCGGAAGCTGCCATCGGCGCGATGGTGGTACGCCAACCTCCAGCATGGCGGGGGTCGAAGCCGCGAAATGGCGGCCGCTTTTTCTCTTCCCTCACGTCATTTATGTGGCCCTTGTTATTTTAATGTGAGGTTTTCTTTCAGGGGAAATTGGTTTGGTTGAACTGGAAGGACGATGTGCAGCATCAGGCTGCTGGGTTGGAGGGAGTGAGTCCCTGAAAAGGAAAGCCGTTGTGTTGCGCGCGCTCTTTGGCGGGCCCTGGCCGATGTCTTCCCTGTTTCCGGGGGCCTGACATTCTCCCCCCCACCTCCTTTTTGGGTAAAAGGCTGAGGGGCTGATGAGTTCTGGCCAATGCCTTCCTTATTTCCAGGGAGCTGATCCCTTTTTCAGTTCGTGGTTAAAATTTGGGGGATGCTCGGGGTTTTGATGGAGATTGTATCCGAATTGTGAACCCACTAGCTCTTCTGACCGTTTTGTGGCAATGCTGGGTTTGGGGCCAGGGGATCAAATGGATTGAACACGCGCCAGACGATTGTTCCCCTTAAAACAACATTATAATTGTTGGCCAGTAACTCTTTCGTCTTGTGATGTCTAATTATGGCATCTTTGTAGGATTTGCTGTATGACTGCTGTTATAATTTCTGTAAGAACATTTCTGTCCTAAATGTGAGAAATCACAAGAGTACCAAACTTTGTTTTATACGAATGCTTCAATTTTAAAAATGTTATGTTGTAAAATGTATACTTCCTGACGTAACCGTTGTATATTGTTTATAATCTGGCAATCGAATTGTGACTTTTATTTGAGTTTATGACCGTTCATGAGGAACTTCAGTTGCTTTATGGTAAGGCTTTTTAATAAATCATTGTGTAAAATACTAATTGCAAAATGATCTTGAAGAATTCAGACTGTCATTGATTTGTATACCCAACAGAAATTTTTGTATGAACTATTTTAACCAGTCGAGTAGATTCTAACAACTCACTTGTGATTCTTCATTAACTTCATTTTTAAAACAAAATTCAAAGTTTTATTACCCTCCTAAATATTTATCCCTCTTATTAAAGAGTTTTATACTAATTTCCCACAATTTTTCATGCTAATTAAATACAAAAATGTGCCAACCTTGATCCCACAATAACATATTCCTGTTAAAATGAGACGTCATGCTTCTGATTTAAGAGATAGACCAGTTGGATTTGTAAGTGCAACAGTGTGCACTTTGAAGGTACTGTCTTTTGGATGAGACATTAAAACTAAACCTTGATGGCACTCTCACATTCTACTGTTTAAATGACCTGATCAGTTTGTTTCCATGTAGTAAAATGTGCTCTTATTTTTGATGAAAAGGTCTTGTGCTGTAAATGGCTACATTTCAAAAGTATGTTGCAGGTAATATCTTGAGGGGTTGATGTATTGAGATTATCATTTTAAATTGATAAATTTCTATGTGTGTACAAGAATATCCTCGGCTCTTAAAAGTAAAAGAAAATACTAGTCATTGTACTGTTTAGAAAGGAATCTAAATTATAGATGAGTTATAACTTTCATAGATAAATTATTGGAATCCATTATCAGGTGAGATGAATCGAGGGGCAGTCAGTATTTGTTGCAGAAAGGAACATTATGTCAGACCTCTGCAACCTTCTATCCTTTGCATTTAGCAAATCATTCTCTGCCATTTCTAACCACTTCAATTGGACTAGACCACCAGGGATTATTCTATCTGTGACTTCCTGGTCCCTTGGCATTCTCTGCCACAACTGTAGGTGGTGCAGCACTTGTCCCCACACCCTTCCCCTCTCCTTTTCACCACTATCCATGGGGCCTAAACAGCTCTTCTAAGTGTGGCAGAGATTCACTTGCACCTTGTCTATTGAATTTGATGCTCTCAATATGGCCTCCAATACATTGGTGAGGCCAAGTGTAGACTGGAACCATTTTGGAGAAGTTCGACATTGTGACCATCAATACTTCTAGTGGCATGTTACTTCAATTCTCATTCCTGCACCAATTTGTCTATCTTTGGGATTCTCCACTGAGGCGAAATGCACCTTGTATTCTTAAACACAATGGAATGAACATTGAATTCTCCAATTTCAAGACACACACACACACACACACACACACACACACACACACACACACACACACACACACACACACACACACACACACACACACCTACCTGTTCTTTCCCACTCCTGGTCCACCTTGGTTCTCTCTCCCTTTGCCCAGCTTTCCTAGGTCCATCTGCCCATCACTACAGCTCCTTTTACACAGCCTCTTCAAGGAGGGAATTTTGCGCCATACCGTTCAGTGTAAAACATACAAACACAGAATGGGTGGGGGGGGGGGGTGTCATTGACCTGCCTTTAGCCAGAAGAATAAGCTTATCCAAAGACTGGCTGAGTTCTTCCAGCATTTCTGTCTGTTTTTACTCAACTCATTTCTGCCAGGCCCTGTATCACCCCTCCCTCATCTCTTCATGTAGGTGGTCTTCCCTCTTCAGTCAGTCTTAATGCAGTCACATCCTGAACTGTGACTACTTGTTTTCTTTCACTGATGCTGCTTTGAGTTCTTCCAACAGTTTTATTACAGCATCTGCAGACTAACTTAACTGGATTTTTAAAGGAAATCTTGTGGGTTGACAGGGCAGTGCATTTAATGTTCACTTGGATTTTTGCAAGGCTTTTGATAAGATCCACTGTCATTGGTTGGTCAAAATATAAAGTCCTATTGAATTCAAGGTAGAATAGCAAACGAGATCCAAAATTGGCTCTGGCAGCAAGTGGAGGGTAATGGTTGGCTGTTACCATTGGCTTTCCAGAGTATGGTGTTCCTCTTGAAATATAATGATTTAAACTAAAAGTTGGAAAAATGGGGATTAAATAAAAATTAGCTACTTGGTTGATAGTTTCAGGACTTGGGTTCTAAATAAAATATATAGGAGAAATAAACTGCTAGATTTTCTCATTCAGGCAGAGAAAATGAATTTGGGGAGGTGCAACTGTAAAGGGGCAGCACATTTGGCGTAGTGGTTAGCGCAACGTCTTTAGAGTGCAAGTGATTGGAACTTTGGTTTGAATCCCGCGTAGGAATTTGTATGTTCTTTCTATGCCTACGTGGGTTTTCCCCGGGGCTCCGGTTTTCTCCCGCTGTTTGAAACTTATCCGAGGTGTAAATTAATTGGGCGGCAGGGACTTGTGGGCCAAAATGGTCTCTATTACCGTGCTATGTGTCTAAATTTAAAATTAAAAAAAAATGAAATAATGGAAAGGATAGTGAGTAACTTGATGGATCAATGAAATGAATAAAAATATATTTCGATATATTAGCTGAAGTATAGATTACAAAGTTATGCTAGAATTATGTTGCAACATTTTAACAAATCGCACAACAGGAACATTGATTTCACTTGGTTTGCAGAGGAGTCTTGCCAGGACTGGAGAATTATAGCTTTGAGAAACTATTGCTTTTGGACAATATAAAGTATATTTGAGTATAATTAAATTTGAAAGATTAAAGACAGTTTCCCTAAGAGGGTGCTTAAAACGGTTTCCCAAAGAGGGTTGAAAAACTGGGTGGCAAAAAAATCTAAGCAATTGATGATGGAATTAGCATGGAGACCAGGAAATGTCTGTCTAAGAGTAGTTGAGATAGAAACTTTAAAAAGAATTTTGAGTAACTGGAGTTATGGCTAGAATGTGAAATTGTTAAGTAGTCTTCTGGTTGAAATGGCAATTTTGTGTAATATTACATGTTCTATACTATGACATTACAATCTTGCTTGACATGGATATGCTGATGGCCTCAAATGACAACTTTTGTATAATTCTAGGCAATGCTGTTTGGAGCATCCTGAGGCAGCATAGACATTATATGAATTCTTAAGTTAGGCCAGATTTGGTGAAAGTCGCTTTGCATGGCTTAATTATTTCTATCATTGGATTTGCTTTTAAATCTTAAGATCACTTTTAGAGTTTGTAATTTTATTCTCTCTCTCCTTGGGCAACATTCAGCCTTTTCTGAAAAGCAGAATTCTCCGCTGAACTGAATTCCCTGCAGAACTGAATGGAAGCCTCCATGTTGAAATTTTTATGTGGTTAGTTTGTTGCATTATTTTTCAGTAAGTAGCTGCATATTGCATTCTTGTAATCTTGCAGTAGAAACTGCAATTCTGTTTTTGAATGAGGAAGCTAATAATATTCTGAGAGGAAGTACAATGAAATCCTTCAGATGAAAAATCGGTTTATTGCTGCATTGCAGTCTCACCGTTTCTGATCATCCCCAGGATATGGATGCTTGACCTATGGAGATGTGTACAAATGAGCGTCTATGATATCAAATGAAAAAGTTTGACATTCGCACATAAGTATGTTTTTATGACTACCAGAATTTTATATCTCCCTTTCAGTGTTTTCATCTCATTGTTACCATATTGAATGATTCCTGTATATTTACTGACTTGTAGACAAAATGGACGTAAAAATCTGTTTTAAAAAAAATTCATGACCCAGGTATGGCCTTTAATCTATAATTAAGCCACATCAAATTAAATGTGGTATGTTGAATTCATGTTTTAAATTGAATATGATTCTAGTTCATGTGAATCTTGGATTTGTAGATTAAGGTTTGATACTGCAATTGATTTTTTTTTAAATTAAGGTTTTTGAAATTTCAATCCTGGAAAGCAGATTAGTTTACCACTTTGAAAAGATGTTTCTGTTCAGTTAATGTGTTTAATGTTTTTTATACTGTAGTTGCATATTTTAACATTAAATATGTGTTACTTATGACAAAGATACATTTGTGCCAATTGAAAAATGCATTTCTGTCGATGATTTACATTTAAACATCTGCTGTTGCAGGTGTTTGAGTGTATACATGCTATTGGAAAACTTTAATTTGGCTTTCAAATAATGTGCATTTAATATAGAAATAAGTAAATGATGGCTACTCTGCACTTCATCTCTTTCAATGTAAAACATAGTTGCATTGTATCTGAGCATTCTTTAACTCTGCATTTAAAGTCTTTGTGTTTTTGATTTTGGGTGTTCTGTAGTTTTACATATCCATAGGAATTGGAATTTGGAGATGGATGCCAATCCCACACTTCTGTTTGACCAAAAACATCTGTCCTTTTTGAATAAATGTGGGGTAAATTTAAACTGGTCATATAGTTTAGTTGAATTAATGTAAATATAAAATAGTTTGAGCTGGACTTCTAGATATTCAAAGTACTTGTCATATAAAACAACAAAATATTGTGCTTTATTATCCATGTGGATCCAGTAACACTAAAATGTTTTTTTTTCCCCGTTTCACCAAACCCCACCCCCCCACCCCCCCCCCCCCCTCCCCGGGTTTGGTCAGAAATTGAGGTTATTTAGAATATTTGTAACTTTTTCGGGAAGGCAAAGTAACTTTTGCCTCTAGTATTGCTTCCCAGATGAATTTTCTGTTAAAATATTTGAGCAAAGGTCACTGTAAAGTTGAACTGGGATTTTATGTTAAAAGTGAAACCTAGGATGTAGAAAATAGGACCTTGTGCCTTATTGTTAACTTCCAGTGATTTTTTTTAAATCTCATTTGTGCAGATTGGTACCACGAGGGTGATAGTTGGAAGTGCGGTTGAATGGGAATATCTTTATATCGGTATGTCTTTATCGTATAGGTTTTTTAAAAAACTGTTTTTTAGTTTAAGCCATTATTATGTGGAGGTCTAAGTCAGGGAGAGTTCCTGGGAGACTTGTCCAAGTGTGTTTCCATTAGTTGAAGTTTTAAAGATCTTGCAAGAACTTGAAAGAATTTTGTTTTCTCACAGAATTGTTAATTCTCAGTTCTCATGCAGGAGTATCCTTCAAAATTTTGCAAAACATTCAGTTTTCTTCACTTTCCACAGCTTTTCATTTGCTTAGATTTTATAGCTTGCTATTTTAAGATCCAAAACATCTTGCCCATTGTACTAGTGGTATGGTTGACAGTGAAAAAAGGTTATCTAAAATTACAACAGGATCTCGATTAACTGGAAAAGTAGGCCAAGGAATAACAGATGGAATTTTGACAATTGCAAGGTGTTGCATTTTGGTGGGTTAAAGCAGGACTTGCATGATGAATGTAGGAGCCCTGGGAAGTGTTGTAGAACAGAGATTTGATGGTATATAGTTCCAAGAAAGTAGCATCCCAGCTAGTCACAGGGTGGTGAAGATGTTTGTCTTCATCTGTCAGGGTATGGAGTACAGTAGCAAGGAGGTTGTGCAGTTAGACTTTGGTTATACTACACTTATTGAGTGCAGTTTTGGTGATCCAGCTATAGGAAAGGGATTAGCTGGAAAGGCAGAAAAGATTCACAAGAATGTTGCTGGGAAGGGTGGGGGGGGGGGGTGTCTTGAATTATAAGCAGAGGCTGGATAGGGTGGGATCTTAGTAAAAACAATGGCGGAGAAATTCAGCAGGACAAATATATGTATAGGTTGTACTTCTCTTATCTGACACTCTATGGTCCAGCTATTCCGATGGTCTGTCTGGCACATTTGAGTCTGCCGTCGTTAATACAAACTCCTTACGGACAACACGGAACTTGAACCCTGGTCCTGATAGCTGGCGCTGAAAAGGTTGAACCTGCTGCGATCGGGACAGGTGTTTGAGTCCCACACCGTCTGTAAGGAGTTGGTACTGATGTCCCAATCACTGGTGCTATAAAGACATCACGCTAACTGCTACACTAACCATGCCACCCCATGGTATTATTTCCTGCTTTAAACTTTGTTCTACCTTTGATTTTTTTTTTACGTAGGAGGTTCCCTTTGGGGCCATTTTCCTGGCATTTTCTGTGGTCAGGCAATCACTAGATTAGAGGTACAATCTGTACTTAATATAGCAAAGATACATATCGAATGTTTTTGTCTTTAGCCCTTCATCGCGGTGTTTGCACACTTTTGTGTTTTGCTCTAGGCTGCGATTTTTCTCCCTGGAGCATAGGAGACTAAAGGGTAATCTAATAGAGGTTTATAAAATAGAGCTATAGGTAAGATAAATAGTCATAGCCTCTCAGCAATCTCTTCCCTCCCCTTCCATTAATAACCTGAGGCATATCTCATCTGGATCTGCGACTTGAAGAAAATCTAGCATGGATCGTTCCTTGACCAAAGTCCTTTTCTTGGTGAATACTGAAGCAAAATATTGATTTAGGACTTCCCAAACCCCAGGTTCCAGGCACATTTTGGCTACTTTATTGTTAAGTGGCCCTACCTTCACTCTCTTCATTGAGTATTCATTCAAGATGGCATTTTTCAGTATAGACTTGATGTGGTGAAGGAAACCCAGAGACAGCCCTGTAATTTGAAGCCATAACTGGCTAATGCTTTTAATGCTGCCTTACTGTGGTTCAAATATACCTAAATGCATTTGGATTTGTTCTATCCATCTGATGTAACAATTTCATATTCAGTGCTACATTATCAAATTGCCCATTTCATTTGATATTTCTTAAGTATGGTGTGGATAAGCCTATGATCTCTCCTGTATCATTGAGGAAGAAATAGCAAAGCATGTGAGTAGAAATTATTCATCAGGCAAATGTATCATGGATTCATTAGGGCCAGGTCCTGTTTAACTAGAGTTCTTTGAGGATCTAATGAGTGCAATGGAATATGGGGAGCAGGTGCATATGGTATATTTGAATTTCAGAAAAGTGTTTAAGATGCCACACAAGACTTGTGCATTAGATCAGGGTGCATGGAGTTGTGGTTAATGTGTGCTGACATGGAGAGAACATTGGTAAACAAATATGGTGAGTTGGGGTAAATGGATGTTTTTCTGGTTGCCAGTTTATGGGTGCTGCAGGGATTGGGCTCCAAAACTATTCACAGTACACAAATGATTTGGAGGAGGGGACCAAGTGTACAGTATTTAAGTTTGCTGATGGCACTAAATTGAGTAGAAGAGCAAATTCTGTAGAGGATGCAGTTTGCTGAGAGATATAGGTAGGTTAACTAAGTGGACAAGGATCAGGCAAATGGAGTTTAAAGTTTGTAAATGTGAGGTCATCTTTTATGAAAAGAAAAAGAAAGTAAATCAGACCATTTAAAGGTGTAAAAATTGCAGCAGGCTGTTGTGTACAGACACCTGTATGATTTACTGTATGAATTGCTAAAAGTTGGTTTGCAAGTGCAGCAGGTAATCAAGAGGCTAATGGGATGTTGGCCTTCATTGCTGGAGGAAGTTAATTTAAGAGCAGGGATGTTCAACTGCAACTTTATAGGCGTTTGAGACTGTACCTACTGGAGTCCTTGCATATGAAAGGCTGTACTGGCTTTGGAGGTGGTGTAGAAGTTGTTGTTGATTCTGGAATTGAAAGGGGTATCTTTTAAGAAGAAAAATTGAATAGCCTAGGACAATACTCTTGGTGTTTAGAAGGATGAGGGGGATTTTATAGAGACTTAAAATTATGAATGCAATAGATAAGATAGGAACAGGGAGTTGTTTCCATTGGCAGCTGACACTAGAACTAAGATAAGTCGCCTTTCAGGGAGTAGATTCAAGGTCAACATGGGAAGGAACTGCTTCTCCCAGAGAGTAGTGAATGCTGCTCAATGAAGCAGCAGAAATTGTTTTATGTATTTAAGACCAGGTAGATTTTTGAGTAATAGGGGAGTTAAGGGTTATGGGGAACAGGCAGGTAAGTTGAGCTGAGTCCATGTCAAGATCAGCCATGTATATGTGGAAAGGCAGAGCAGGTTTGACAGGTCCATTCCTGCTTTTACTTCTTGTGTTCTTGTGCATTTATTCTCTCTGGCAAGGATGATACAATTAAGGCGCATTTTAATCCACTGTTATCATTTTCAGGAAGTTGTATCTTGCAACCCAGCCTTTAAAATGTTCAGCTTCCAGCACCTGCTGTTTCTTGTCTGAAATATTCTGGTGCAATTTGGACCCAGAAGTTTTTTCTAAACTAGTGATGTTATCGGTAGTCCACTTCAAGCCTCTTGACATTCATCAAGGTCACAAGTGATCTTTTATCTCAACATAATGTACAGCACTATTCTCATGTCCCTTGATTCCTTTAATGTCCTGGATTGTTTTTTGACTAGCTATTCAGTCATCCTGTTGAAATAACTGTCTGATTGTCAGTTATCCTGATAATCTTCAACATCTGATTGATTGGAAAAGACAAAGTTGGCACCATAGATTGGAATTTTGTGGTTAGATGTGAATTCTGCAGAGACTTCCATTTTTTTCACGGATTATTGCTTCATCTACCTGATGGTGTCCTGTGAAATGTAAAATGGAGTAACGTTGCAAGATTGTTCATCAATCTAAAGTGGACCCAGCCAAGGCTATATGGCCCTCCCAATGTAGTTAATGAGGTATACAAAAAGCACAAATGAACTATTTTATTTTAAAAAAAAAGCTCCAATAAAGACAAAAATAAGAGAATTACGAGACTTTCTGCCCAGCAACGCAGAATATAACAGTGCAATGCTCCCTGATGAGTTAAACATGGTCTATGCTTACATTGAACAGGTTGGTGACAACCACATCAATTATTACAAATGATGCTACACCCATAGTCATTGCTAAAATCAAGATGGCCTTCCAGTTGGTGAACCTATGGAAAGCAACTTGTCCATATGGAATCCCAGGACTTGTTCTGAGAGTCTACACAGATCAACTGGCAGAAGTATTTATGGACATCTTTAATCTCACGTTGCAAGAGGTTGAACTTCTCACTGGCTTCCCAAAGGCCATCGTCCTAGCAATACTAAAGGAAGTCGTAACTTGCCTAAATATCTTCTGGCCAGTGGTTTTGACATCCACCATCATGATGTGCTTTGAGCAGTTGGTCATGGCTCACATCCAATTTATCAGCCAAACAGATCCTCCACCATCTCCCTAGCTCTCCATTTGACTGTAGAACACCTGGATGAAAAGGATAGGCTCTAACTTCAATGCCATAGTCCCTAACCAACCAATTCACAATCTTTAATTTCTTTGTCACAGTGCTTCTTCTGAAACAGGATCCTTGACTTTCTCTTTGACAGACAGCAATTGATGAAAATGGGTAACAACTCCTCTATGATTCCAATTAACGTTGGTGCTCCTCAAGGATGTGTTCTCAGCCCACTACTATACACATGTGTGGCCTTTAGTAGTCACTGGTTTGTTGAACAGCGTCAACTGGCTATTGAGGCCGATCCTGGAATGGCTACAGTTACTGCATGTGTAGGAAATTGTTGTTGCTGTCCGCTGTGCTCGCCACTCCTCAAACTGACTCAAGATCACTCCCTCGCCTTAGTCTAGGTGCTGATGAAGAGTACCTCGCCATTTGTTGCAGTCACCTAGCGTATCCTCCTAGCACTCTGTTGATTTTTAAGGCTTTCGTGTATACTTAAATAACCATTCCAAAATACATCTTGAAATTTGCCACAGACTCCATATTAGTGGGCTGGGTATCCAATAACAAATGAGTTGGAATACAGAAAAGAGATTGAAAGTCCAATGGCTTGATGACAAGACAATAATGTCAATAAATCAAAAGAGATAATCATTGACTTCAGAAGAGATAGCAGAGTCCATGGCCCTCTCCACATTGATGGTGCTGAAGTTTAAAGAATAGATGACTTAAGTTCTTGGGATAAATGTCTCTGATGACTTGACCTGGAAAAAGCTCATTAACTCAATGGTCAAGAAAGGTCAACACTTCTACTTTCTTAGAAGACTAGGGAAGTTCAGCGTGACCCCTGTTCCTCAACAATGTCTACAGGTGCACCAGCAAAAGTGTTCTTACTGGATGCATCACAGTACAGGACCCATTTAGCTCAAGATGGGAAGAAACTACAGAGGTAGTAAATGCTGCCTAGATTGTAATAAAAAACACTTCCCTCCCCTTCATGGACTCCATCTACATCTCTGGCTGCCAAGGAAAAGCAGCCAATGTACTGAATGACTTTTCCCTCCTTCCATTAAGGAGAAGGGTTAAAACGTCAACAGACTTGTATACAGTTTTTCTTCCCTTCAGTCATCAGGCTCCTGAATGAACCACAACTGTGTTCTCGTGTTGCCTTTGCTTGATGCTAATCGATTTTCCTTTTCATTGTAATCCTTACTCTGTAAATTGTGTTCTATACATGACTAGAGGTAACCTGTTGGTCTGCTTACAGATGATACTGTTTCACTTTCTTTTTCAATGTTTTTTATTAAATTTTTCAGTAATGCACAAATAGAAGCCATAAATCAAAAGTAATATGAAATAGGAAATATACAAAGAAAATCTAATATAGGAAAAACTATTGCATATGAAGTAGATATCATAAACAGTCAAACAGAAAAAAAGATCAAGTAATCATTTAAACAGTAATAATATATGGATAATTAAAAAAGATTTTAAAAAGTTTACAAATTCTATCCCCTTTTTCCAAAGTTATTGGTTCGATACATTCAAATCTGCTGCCATTAAAAAAATCATAAGGCAGGATCTGATTTTATAAATTATGAAAAAAATGTATTAAAGGACCCCAAAACTTAAATTTTAAATCCATTACATTGGAAGACCATCCAATTTCCTTTTACCCCCCCCCACCCCCCAAAGCATGCCATCATGTCATATAGCCATTGAGTAAGAGTAGGAGGGACAGTATCTTTCCATCATCAATATTGTTCGTACAGCAATAAGAGAAGCAAAAGAAACTATATGGGATTGAGACATAGATAATTTCAAATCAGATACCTCAATTGCTCCAAAAAGAGCAATTAAAGGATTAGGTGTAAGCTTTGTTATGAGCCCAGAGGACCCATAAACCCAGCAGGAAAAGATATTCACTAAGACAAATGGTTACTTAAAAGTTGCTTTTAATTATGAAAACCGAATCACATTTAAACTTAACTAACCTAACTTAACCCCCTTCTAATTCTAAGCATATATGTATGTAATGTGTGTGAAAGTTCAGAAAGGTTCTTTGGTTCACAGTCCAATCTCACTTCTCATTCCTCGAAGTTCACTGGCTGCAGGCAATTCTTTTTAAAAAAAACTTTTAAGATTTTCAAATTACATTAAAAAAAATACATAAAGATAATAACAAAATAAACTGAAAAAATATAAGCCCAACCCCCCCCCCCTCCCACCCACAGCAAGCCCCGCAAGGGGAGCAAAAAAAAAATCAATTAATTACATACATAAACTGTGTAATATCTCAAACTTATAACAAAAAGATTTAAGATATTTCTAAACCCATATATTCCAAATAAGGTGACCACATCTGGAAAAAAAAGAATAATTATCATGCAAATTGTACGTTATTTTTTCCATATAAATACAAGATCTCAATTCATTATGCCAGCGGTCTATATTCACTTCTACATTATCTTTCCAAGTAATCGCAATACATTTCCGCGCTACTGCCAATGCTAGACGAAAAAAAAAATATCTGAAACTTGTCCAACCCCAAACCAGTCAAAGATACAGTATAACCCAGCAAAAAAAAATTCTGGTCTAATGGCAATTTAATCTTTCAAAAAATACTCTTAATTTTTTCCCAAAAGGATTGAACTTTATCACAAAGCCAACCTACATGTAAAAATATTCCAGTATGTAATCCATATCTAAAACATAAATCTGAATGACTAAATCCATATCTCTTCAATTTCTCAGGAGTCAAATACAATTGATGTAAGAAATTATAATTAACTAAATTATATCTTACATTAAGTAATTTAGTCATCCCCAACTTGACACATAACCTCCCAATCCTCCTGAGGTGTATCATAAGATAAATTATCTTCACATTTATTTCTAGATTTATTTAAATTAAATTTATTCATACCGTCTTGTAACAGGGCAAAAAAAAATCAGAAATAAAACCCTTTATAAATATATGCAAAATTAAAAACTCAAACTTTGTTAATTCAGGTAGCTTCATTTCTCTTCCAAAAATGTCTCTTAACAAAGCATGAAGTTGTTAATACACAAATAAAGAATTTAATAGTATTCTGAGTTTTTCCCTTAGTCGATTAAGAGAGAAATTGCCCTTCTTCAAAACAATCCACAAGCACCTTTATACATTCAGAATCCCAAATCTTTAAATGCATATTCATTGACAAAGGGATAACCCTATCTTGATATAATGGAGTTTGAGATGATATCTTGCCCCTTGAACCTATAATAAAATTCCTTTTATTTCAAATCCATAATAAATGTTTTAAAACAGGCATATTATATCCCTGTAATAAACAAGAATTCCACTTGAACATGAAACTCAGGCTAACTCCATTTTAGCTCAACCAGGAGGTTGTGTAATATCTAACATCCTATTAACAAATTTTAATTGTGCAGCTTCATAATAGTTTTTAAAATGAGGCAATTGAAGTCCTCTTAAAGCATATTTCCAAGTCAATTTCTGTAATGCTACCCTAGCTAACTTTCCCCTCCATAAAAAATTTCCTTACTGCCGTATTCAAATCTTGAAAAAAATACTTTTGGAAGTAATCATGGAATTGATTGAAAAAGATATTAAATACGTGGAAATATATTCATCTTGATACAATTTACCCGGCCTATTAATGTTAATGGAAGAAATTTCTATTTATTCAAATCCAGTGTAATCTTTTTCAATAATGGTACATAATTTATATAAAGATTGATAATCTGCATCAACAATTACTCCATAATATTTAATTTTATCAGACCATCGCAATCTTGTAATCTTTTTATACTTGGTGTAATCCCCATCTGAAATTGGTAATATTTCACTCTTATCTGGGTATAAAGTAAATTGGGATAATACTCAATATTTCTCCAAACACTTTTGCAAATGTTTCAAAGATTATTTTGGATGTGTTAAATATATCAATACATCATCAGCAAATAAATTAATCTTGTATTCATCTTCTGCAATTTTTATCCCTTTAATGTTGTCATTTGGTCTAATTGCTTGAGCTAATGGCTCCATGACCAATGCAAATAAGGCTGGTGACAATGGACAGCCCTGATGCATTGATCGTGCTAACTTAAATGAAGAAGAAGCTTGGCCATTTTCACCTTAGCAACTGGATTTTTATATAATGTCTTAACCCAACCAGTAAAAAATGGTCCAAAATTAAAATTTTCTAACACTTTAAATTAAAAAAATAAACACTTTAAATTAAAAAAAATCCATTCAACCAGATCTAATGCTTTTTCCGCATAAAGTGCGACAACCATTGGTTGGTTGGGCTGCTGCTTCGACGCATTGATCAACGTAATAAGTCTAAGAATATTGTCCAAAGCATATCTTCTTAATAAAACCTACTTGGTCACCATGTACCAATTGAGGTAAATATTTAGCAAGTCTATTTGCCAATATTTTAGGTAATATTTTATAATCTACATTTAATAAAGAAATTGGCCGATATGAAGCTACATTCAAAGGGTCTCTGTCTTTCTTTGGAATTACTGTAATTGTCACTCTTGAAAAATATTCTGGTAATGATTGTTCATCTGTTATTTGTTGAAGCAAGTCCATAAATATAGGAGACAAATCTTCATAAAACACCTAATAAAACTCTACAGTAAATCCATCATCTCCTGGAGATTTCCCATTTGGCATCGCCTGTATAGCTTCCTTAATTTCAAAATCTGTAAATGGAGACTCCAATTCTTCCATTTCATCTTCTAAGACTGGCAAATCCAAAGCAGATAAAAATGGTTCAATAGAATCATTATCCTGAACCCTTTTGGAAGTATATAATTTCTGATTAAAATGAACAAAATTGATCATTAATTTCCTGAGGTTTAATTGGTAACTATTGAATTTTTTTAACAGCATTAATAGTTCTTGAAACTTGTTCAGTCTTCAATTGCCAAGCTAATACCTTATGAGCTCTGTCTCCTAATTCATAATAATGCTGTTTAGAGCTTTGAATTAACCGCTCATATTGATATGCTTGTAATGTATTATAACAAAGTTTCAACTTAATCAATGCTGCTTTTTTTATCCACTATAGTCTTCTTCTGAAAGTCTTTTTCCAACTCCGTTATCTGTTTCTCCAACGACAAACTTTCTGCCAAATATTGTTTTTAACTTTTGCTGAACAACTAATAATTTGACCCTGTAAATATGCTTCAAAGCATCCCACAAAATAAAATTACTCTGTACGAATTAGTGTTTATACTTAAAGAAGCAATTTGTTCCTTAATATAGATAATGAACTCAGTTTTTTTCAATAACATTGCGTTAAATCTCCACCGGTAAGTTGATTGCATAACCTCAGAACCAACACAAGATATAAATAACATAGAATGATTGGACACAATCCTGCTCTTATATTCAGCCTGAATAATTCGAGCTTGAAGATGTGCCGATACTTTAAAAAAATAATTCTTTTTCTGTTGAATTTAATCTTCTCCAAATTTCTACCAAATTCAGGTCTTTCATCATAGATGCCATCTGTACAGCCATCTTAGATTTCTTTGTTTTTCAAAGATTTATCCAATAACGGGTCCAAAACAGTTAAAATCTCCTCCAATTAAAATATTTTCATTAGCCTGGTTTAATGTTAAAAAAGCTTAAGATATAAATTGCTTGTCATCTACGTTAGGTGCATAAACATTCACGATTCTTCAAAAATCTTACAATTCATCGTTAAAACTCTACCAGCTGTTTCAGAAAATGATTCCAATTCAAACAATATCTTCTTGTGAACCAGAATTGCTACTCCTTGCGCACTAGAATTAAAAGAAGAAGCAACTACATGACCTACCCAATCTCTTTTTAATTTTAAATGGAATTCTTGTAAAAAAAAGCAATATCAACCTTCATCTTTTTAATACAAGCTAACACATGCTTACACTTGAATGGATTATTCAAACCCTGAACATTAAAAGTTGGAAAATTCAAATTAGTCATACTTTACTAAAAAAAATCTTCTACCCACACAGTTAACAATTATATTAAAAAAAGCTTCCCTTGCTTAAACAATTAAAAAAAATTCCCTTAAATAAAATACAAAAAAACACAAAGAAAAAATTCCCCAAAACTACATAGTGGCAGATGACTTTCAAAAGCATCAGTCATCCCCCTCCCCCCACCCACCCCCCCCCCCCCATCTGAACTTCTCAAAAATTATTAATTTCAATCAAATTCATCCCACTGACTCCAGTCCCAAAGATTGTTCTGGATCCTCAATATCAAGCAGACCTTGTGTTAATTCTCCCTTCTTTCCATTCCCATTCCTCTTATCAGATGCTTTCCTCTTGGGTGACAATGGTCAAACAGATCCCCGCATGTCTGGCAAAGGTTAATGCAACATGATCACTCTCAAAAAACTAAGATTGATAATTCCCTTGGAAACCTTTCAACACGGCAGGATATCGAAAAGTAAACTTAAACCACTTTCTCAACAACATCTCTTTAGCTGAATTAAATTCCTTACGACTCTTAATAATCTCCTGTCTAAGGTCAGCATAAAAAAACACCCTACTGTCTTGAACCATCATTGGAGCTTGATTTTGTCGAGCTTTCTGGACAACAATCCGCAAAATCATCTCTGTCCTGATATCTCAAACATCGAATTAAAACTGCTTGAGGCGGCTGACCCGGGTAAGGTTTCTTTCTCAACGCCTTATGTGCTCTGTCCCAATTCCAAGCACATCTGGAATCCACTTTTTGAAAAACTTCACCAGATCTGAGCCTTCAATGTCTTCTGGAAGTCCTACTATTTTCACATTATTCCGTCGACCTTGATTTTCCAAGGAATCAATATTTTTCAACAACTCTCTTCTGAATCTCCCATCCAACAAATGAGTCTTCCACTTTTTCTATTTTTCCTCTATTCCACTCCACTTGATCTCTACATTCATGAAATGCCTCTTCAATTTTTAAAAAAAAATTACCTTGTACTGTATCCACTGATATTATTCATTTTAACTTTCATGTCCATAAATCCCTGATTCATCTGAGAAGACATCTGTGATGTCTTTAAAGGGTTATGGGGATAAGGCTGGAAAGGAGTACTGATGGTAGTGATCAGCCATGATCTGTAAAATGGTGGTGCTGGCTCGACGGGCCGAAGGGCCTACTCCAGCTCCTATTGTCTATTGGTTGGGCAATACTTTCTAAGGCAGTTTCTAATTCTGGTTCCCCCATTCCACCTCCTTGAGGCCTACCTTCTTTAACTGCAGTCGCTGTAGTAAATTCTTCATATTTCTGTGTTTCTAACAAGGCAGGACTTCCTCCTCTTCACCTGCACTTGCTGCCGGTTGGGTCGTTCGACTGCGGGTTTGGACCCCTGCCAATGCTGGGCCGACTTCTTCAGTCCGGTGTTGGTTGGGCCCCCCTGCTCCCCAGACCCTTTCTAGCAGTTCTCGCACACGTGCCGTCCTGTATGTGCCTGACGGTGCTGTCAACCGCGCAGGCGCATCTTCCGTCGCACCACTGCGCGTCTCGGGACCGCCAGGCACAATAGCGGGACTGTGTGTTGACGTCGGGAGATGCCACTTGGCCGCCTTACTTGGCCTGGTGGGTAGCAATGCCAGCGCCATCTTGCGGTTGCAGGACAGGCGTCAGCATTGTACTTATCCATCCAAGAGTTTGTTGAGATTTAGGAGCAGGATCAATCAACTCCGTGGCTTCACTCTGGTAAGTAGGCCTCAGTTCTTCAGCACTTTTATAAGGTAATTTCTTTTGCAATTGAACTTTTGGTTTCTTCACATTTGTAGCCATCGTCTATCTTCAATCTTCAGACACCTTCAGAAACTTTAAAAAAAACTTTTCAATTTGGGCATTAAATAGTTCAACTGGGAAGAGGTGAATTACACAATTTCTTCCGATGCCATCCCGCCACGCGCCCCCCCCCCCCCGCACCCCCCAGCAGGCAATTCTTGTACTGAGCACAGAATTTAACATTTATAAAGCTCACCAGGCTTTGGTGCTTGAAAGGTAAATGGTTACTGCTCAGTAAGGTTCTTGTCAATTTTCAGAGACATTAGTTGTACACTGATATCCACAACTGATACTTTTTTAAAATGAGCCACTTCAGTGTCTTGCTGAAGAAACTTGCCCCTCAGGATTTTTCAGATGATAACCTCTTTCTTTCAGGTCACCACAGTGCCTTTTAGTTTCTCTTATTCCAAGTGAAACATTAGACAGCCAGTCCTCTCCTCTTGCATGAACCACAAGGGCTTTGACCAGGCTGAATGAAGCACTCACAACCTGTCTTCCAAATGAGGTTTTGCACAAGCTTACCAGCTTGTCCTGTTTATAATTTTTAAAAAACCTGCCCCAATTTATCTCCCAAAAAAACATAGCTTTAAATTAAGAACTAAAGATAGGGTGCGAAAAATATCTTCCCAAAAATTTGTAAAGCAAAGAACAAGACCAAAACATATTTAACAATGTACCTTCCTCCTTCCTACATCTGTCACAATTCTGGGAAATATTAGGATAAAATTTAACCAATTGAACTTTGGAAAAATAAGATTGATGTACTATCTTAAATTGTAAAAGTGAATGACAGGAATTTACCATTTAAAAAAAAAAATAGAATCTCATATAGTGTACAAGAATGTGAACTGAAAGTCTTGCTCCTGTTATTTTTTTAAAAAACTTATCTAGATATTATCCCTAGATTTTAATAGTAAATCATATAGCTGATTACATTTCTTTTTACTCCTTTTAAAACTATAAATTATCCTTATATTTATAACAAGGTCTTGAGGGAGTCTCAACAATAAAGAGTTCCTAAAGCTCCTAATTTATAAATATCTAAATAAATGATGTTTTGGGTAATTTAAATTTAAAGATAGCTGTTCAAATTAAGCTACATTATTTTCAATAAATAAATCTTGAATAGATTGGATACTCAAGTTAAACCATTCAAGAAAAGCAGAATCTTGGAAGGAAGGTGAAAGAAGAATTGTGTAATATAGGGCTAGCAAGTAAAAAATCTGATACCCAAAACATTTTCTAAATTGAAACCAAATTCTCAATGTATGTTTGACAATAAAATTATCCATTAATCTAGAAGCAGAAAAAGGTATGGTGCTCCAAGTAACGAAATAAGAAAATATTTTTTAGTAGAATTAATTTCTAAATGAATCCAGTTTTAGTTGTTCATTCTAATAATGAATCAAAAAAATTATACATCTGATATTAGCTGCCCAATAATAAAATCTAAAATTAGGTAAGGCCAAACCACCTTTTTTTTTAAGGTTTTTAAAGAAAAAATTTATTGGATGCTTATTTTTCCAAATATGAGAAAAAAATTCGAGTAAATTGAATTTTTTTTAAAAAAGAGGTTTTTTGGAACAAAAACAGAACAGCTTGAAAGATGTTCAAAAATAATTAGGTAAAATATTCATCTTAATAGCATTAATTTGCCCAATTAAGGACATCGAAAGGGGAAACCACTGAGATAAAGATTTAACATAATTCGGTAATGTAAGAAAATTCTCTTTAAATAAATTGTTATAGCATTTTTGTAATAGTAACACCTAAATAATTAATTTTTAGTTATTTTAAAGGGAGGGGCAGTATCTAGAAAGCCAGAAATTTCAATACAAACAACACACCTTTCTGATGATTTGTTGTGTAACCTGAAAATTGATCGAATTGATGGAGTAATAACAGAATGGATGGAATTGAATGATCAACATCTGAAAAATATACAGATCATCCGCATACAAGGAAACCTTATGAACACTTCCATCTCTTGAGATCCCAAAAATATCATTAGATTGGCAAAAGTCCATAGCTAATGTTTCTAGCCCCAGATTAAATAGCAAAGGTCTGAGAGGACAGCATTCTCTAGTTCGGTAAAAATTAAAAGGTTTGGATTTAAGAGTTGGTAAGAATTGAGTCAGCAGGAGAAAAATATATCAATTTTAAAAATTCAATTTTCCTAGCATTTTAAAATAAATGGTCCCAATCCACCCTGTCAAAAGCTTTTTCAGCATCTAAAGAAGTAACATACTCAGAGGATGAGACAGGAGGAGAATATTCAATAAGCAATGATTGTTAAATTGTGAATTATGACCTTTAAGAAATCCGGTTTGATCTTCAGAAATAATAAAAGGCATAATGTTTTCTAACCTACAGGCCTCAGCATTGGCATTCATGAGAGAAATCAGCCAATAAGAGAAACAATTAGACAGATCCTTATTTTTTGAAATTGAAGTTTCATAAAAATTATCAGATAGTTTCCCAACAGTAAAAGGTTCAGAAAAACGCTGAATCTAATAGGGTACCAATGATTGTGAATAAGTTTTATAAAACTCGGCTGGAAAATTGTCGGGACTGGGAACTTTGCCAGCTTGTAAAGAGTCAATTACTACAGTAATCTCCTCAGTAGAGATGAGCTTTTCCAACAGTAACTAGTCTTCTAAAGAGAATGAAGAAATATTCAAATTATCTTAAAAAAAATTTATCAAAATTGAATCTTTAGAAGATTGAGTTATAAAGGTTAGAATAAAATGTTGAAACGCTTAATTTATCTCTACATGATCAATAGTAATCATTATCTTTAGGAATTTCTGAAATAAGTTGCTTAGCAATATAGCCTTTCATTTGATTAGCTGGAAGCTTTCTTGCTTTATCACCATGAGTATAAAATTTGGATTTACTCTGGAAAAAGTTGAGTCTGAATAGGATATGTAAGAAGTAAATCTTCAGTTTTTAGTTTGACCCTTTTTGTAAAGCTCAGGCTTCAAAGTTGCAGCATATTGTTGATCTATGACCTTCATTCAATTGGCCATTTAGTCTCTCTCAAAGTTAGATTTTTTTTCTCGTTGGCCTTAAATAAAATAATTTTACCTCTAATATAAGCTTTAAAAGAGTCCCTTATTACCAATCCAGAGACCTTGAAGAGGACTCTTTTAAAAAAGAAAGCAATTTGATTTTTAATAAATTGATATAAGCATTAAAAGAGTCCCATATTATGAATCCAAAGAGGATTTATTTTTAAAAAAGAAAGCAATTTGATTTTTAATAAATTCAAAAAAATCGGGATCTGACAATAAAATAGGATTCAAACTCAATTGTTTAGAAGCTCTGGGTAGATCGGAATATTAACTGATAGTACCATCAGAGTGGTCAGAAATTAAAATGCTCTCGTATTTACAAGAATCAATGAGTGGAATTAATTTGTTTATCTGCGAAAAAATATTAATTCTGAAAATGTGTACATTCTTTGCCAAAGCAGTGATGTCGAAATGCGAATGATGGGCCATATAGTACATTTCCTACATTATTGTCTTACGATTTTCATTGTGCTTGTACTTTCTATAACTTCATGGTTGTTTACTGGAGGCAGCCATGTTCAAGTGAATTAAAACTAATTACTATGCAGCTAGAGTTCATAATAGCCATTGTTGATCAAAAAATCTACATTTAAACCCTTAGATTTTTCCACTTTATCTCCTAAGCAGCAGTGTAGTAAAAAAGGTAATGTTACTTTTTATAATGATTGAAGAAGGAATGTTGGTTGAGTTCTTGGGGAACATCTGATAAAGAGTGTTATGTTTCTGTTTGATGAATTTTTGGAAGATGTTTAATGTCTCATTTAACTGAGACAACCATCAAGGAATTTTCCAAGTACTATAGATACAGTACTAAAATATATCCCAAGACTAAATGCATCCTCAGACCTGGTGCTTTGGGTGAGTGGTGACAGTGGAACCAAATGACAGTCATGATTGGATAGGATAGTGCTCGGCATGTGAGTACAGAGAATCACTTCTGTATCAATGCATAGAGCTGCCATATTGCTCACTAACCTGCCTCTGTTAGCTTTAGTTTCTTTTCCCCAAGTTTCCCACCCTCATCCTTTTGCTCCTGGAATCTTCATTTTCCAGTTCATAAAAGTAGGCTATACATTTCTTGACATTAGTGTCTGAATTTTTCAGTAGAAGAATATGTCCCTTTCTAATGATCAGTTCTAATAACTATCAATTTTTTTTTAATTGTGTGAAATTGAACTGTTTCTGTATGTGCCTTGTGCCAAATAAATTTGATGCCACCATCAAGGCAGGTAAATGTGTAATATAAATATATTTCTCAGTGACATTGCACTTTACTACTGATATTTGTGATTATTTAATTGTTTATGAATTTTTAAAAGTAATAAATGTTAAATTAAGATGCAAGTTTTTTTTAAATTACCACCCCTTTAATGTATGTTAGTATATCTTTGCATGTTATTTTATTAAATATTCTATTCACTGATAATTTTGCATGGATCCAATCTCTGCATATATTGTAATAAAGAGGTACATTTGTTCTGTTCTAAAATCCAATTCCATTTGAAATTATGATAGTTATTTTTTTATTGAAGTAATTTTAGTTAGGGTTCTGTTTTGCAGACTCTAATGATGTCTGATGTGCATCTCAACAGAAACCAAGGTCTATGTAGGTAACTTGGGAACAGGTGCCGGTAAAGGGGAACTAGAGCGTGCATTCAGCTACTACGGACCATTGAGGACTGTCTGGATAGCACGGAATCCCCCTGGTTTTGCTTTTGTGGAGTTTGAGGAGCCTCGAGATGCTGAAGATGCTGTTCGTGGTTTGGATGGCAAGTAAGTAAACTTTAAAGGAGAACTAAACTCATCCTTTTAGTGTTATTCTTGCAGAAGATGTATGCTTTCAGTTATATTGAAAACTTCTGGTCAGGATTCATTATGCCATCAGCATCCACGGAGAATGGGGAAGGCATGCTGTTTGCATGATAATTGCTCAAAAAAAATTGATGTGTCTCGCACGCTAGTATTCTAAACCTTGAAATTTCCAAATCACATTTTATCTCCTTGGCTTTTTAACGTTTTGCACTCCAATTTTATATTTTGGTGAAACAACAATAAATCAATTGAATAAGTGTACACACCATCACATGAAGGGCCAAATTTTCTGTGTGTGTTGCTGTTAATTGCCTATAATTGTAGTGCCCTTTGTGCAAACATCAATATAAAATGTTTTTATTGCATTTGGTTTACACGGTGCTTGAATTAAAATACATTGAACATAAAATGAACATTTTATTTTAAGCCATGATAGGCTTGTGTATATTTGTGAACATTTTTGCAAAATGCGTGGGAATTCCATGTGCATAAATGCTAGGTAAACAAATTTCTGTCTGTACATTTTATTCTGTAAAGTAGGCATTCAGTAATGAGAATGACAGTTCTGTTAGCTGGGTGGCTGAAATTTGAAGCATTGATGTTTGTTTCAAGGTTCCAAACTTTCTCTAGACTCATGAGCAACTCTTATTCAAGAGTGTCATTAGTTAAACAAATTAAGCAATAATAATTTTTGTATTATTCATAATTTCCACTGAAGTCAGCATGAAAGGAATGCAAGCCTGCTGTAAAATGGTTTGCTTTTGTTGACACCATTGGTGAAAAATCAAATCACCTCTTCCCAATCTCTCTTTGCAGATTTTATTCTTTTTGCATGTTGCATTGCTAGAGAAAGAAATCCTCATAAATAGTACAGTAAAGAGCTGTACACTTCAGCAAACTTGAATATAAAACGATACCTCATGACTCGCCCTCAACTAGGACCTTTGGGTGAGCCTTTGTTCTTCTGCATTTTGTGGAACTTTGGTTATGTTTTGGAGAGCTTTCGTGACAAATCAGTCTCCAATCAATCTGATTCTTAATTATGTAAATGAAAGGAAACATGTTGATTTGCATATGGGGAAAGGAAGATCCCAGTTAAAATTGAGAGCTGGAACTGATCAAAAAGTGGCACTTCAAAATAGTCTTACTATCCTCGTTGATCAACTTGCCAATCTTGGGCTTTGCTACAAAGTCCTTTTAAAAGGACTGTAATCAAGAAAAGTATGTAATTCATTGCTTCTTAGACAAATATTCTAAATGTGGCATAATCCAGATTTGCGCTTTTTAAAATCTAGAATTGACATTTTTCAATCTCTAATGGTAATGATAATATTGGGAGTATATTGCCTTGGCAGTATAACTGATTATGGGGCAAAACACTCTATTAGGTCAACTTTGTTTTCAGAAATTGGTGCCACTGTAAACATCAGTTTATATTTTGTCCAGGAATTGGAATTTATTTGCTTCACTTAAGTTTAAATAAAATCTTTTGATGCATTTCTTGTTGCTTAGAGATCGTTGGTGATTTACCTTCTCAACTTCTTCCCCTTGTGGCTATCCATATAACTGGTCCATGCTTGCTGTGCTGCAAGTCTGCTTGCTTTTGAAAACGCTTTTGGACTTGGTGACCTATTTCCTTCTGTTAATTTTCTATTTCATTTTGTCACTTTTGCAGGGCAGATCTGCTAATTTGTGTTAAGGTCTGAAGTTTTTTTTGACATGGTTCCTCTGAATTTTGATTATCTGTATAAACCCCCAGGCTTTTTTTGAATGCCTGGCATGAATTTTGGAGGTTAATGAAAATATAGGTTTGTGCATTCGTCCCAGAATTCTTCCATCAAAGTTGTTCAGTTTACACTTTATGCTGAGATACTTTAATGCTCATGGATGAAAAAGTTGGAATCGATTGAGGAATTGGAGTTTGAAACTTCAAATCAACAAGACACTTTCTTGCAAGGATCAAGTTCATCTGGCCAAATACTTATTACAGTGCCTTTGGCAGCAGTGCATAATGAACAATTAATTTTTTTTAATACCTGAAAGTTTCTACCTAGATATCACAAGGTGCATTATGCATGGAGGTAATAATAGTTATTTGCATTTACAATGGTTCCACAGCAATTTGTGAATTGTCGATTGTTTGAATTTTTTTTTTTTGCTTTGCTCTCTACCTTTTGTCAACTATTAATAGGTAATTTAAATGAGTCATCCAGAAATCGTGATTTAATGGCCTTGGCAATTCTGCAGTATCACTGATTTACTACGAGAGAATCACTCAACTCTTGAACTAAAGTTGTATAAATATACTTATACTGGACAATGCTTACCATTTTCTTTCATCTCTTTCCTCTCCCAGATAATTGCCTTTTTTTTTAAATCATTAAGTGGTAAATGTTATTAAACCATTGTTCTTAAAGAACAATTTTGGATTTCTTCTATTTCACTGTGGTGGTGTCATCAGTCTCAGTTGAATTTTATTTTCAGTGCAAATCTTTCAGCTTCTATCACCTGAGCCTGCTCATGACTGCTTTTTCTTTTTAAGTCCCTGAATAACAAACTGAGATGAACAACTCTTGTCCAATGAGATGACAGGAAAGTGGAGATTAATTGCTGTAATTAATCTTTTTTGGAAGGAATCCTATAAGGCCACATTTCCCAAACTGGGTTCCATGGAAAGGTGTAGGGGTTCTGTGGAAGAAATGATAGGGAGTACCGGTAATAATGATTTACCTGTTCTTCTTTAAATTGCTTTTTACCTCTGTCTTTAATTCCATTTGTTTCAGGGGGGTTGGCGAGGTACAATAGCAACCATGGCTGTGGGGGGAGGAAGGGGGAGCCAAACCAGACTCTGGAAACCTGGGGTGCTTGAAAAGTGATGGGCAAATATGACAGAACACCAAACAGCACAGCGGCCAGTTTCATGGCTGCCAGAAATCCCATGGCGAGAATGCACCTTTTCTCTGCCGAAGGAGCTGAGGGTGCAGTCGCGACTTGGAAGTGACTAAGGAGCATGCACATTGTTCTCCAATGCCCCAACTGTGCGGATGAAGCTGGTGCCTGTGGGCCAGAGTTGGCACCATTGCCAGGGTGACGTGCGCGGTGGCTTTTGGGAGCTGGTAACGGTGGCATGAAGATTTGCGGCATTTTTGAGGAGGGGGCTCTAAGGTGGCCTGTCACCTGCGGTAAGTGAACAACAGGAGGGGTGTGTGTGTGACAGGTGGCCAGTACAGCTAAATGAGAGGCCAGTAGAGAGTGGCGCCTGGGTGGCCAGACCCTCGATGGGGAGCGAGGGGCATCCTGGGCCCATGGCAGGGCTAGGTTGTGGGGGGGGGGGTGGCCTTGCTAACGCTTAGCCTAGGGCCCAGGTGGTAGTCAAACTGCTACTGGTGAGTTTATTCACTTTTTTTCTATGCTTATATACCAGGTCTTTTAAACTGTAATTGAAAATTGGGGTTCTGCAATTTCCAAGTGCTCCCCTGTTATGTCATGTTTTGAAAACTTTTGTTGATGTTTAATTCTTTGCTCCCCATATACTTGTAGTTCTGTGTTCTGTTATAGCTTCATCCATCCTGGTGAAAATTGTTTATTGCTTATTTGAATGAACAGTATAATAGCTTAAATGTGCCTTCTTTCAATAAAAATATTTTTTTAAATTTTGTCTCAGCCATGTTCCTGTTTGTTTTTTCACTGAGTTTAAGGGAGGTAGGTACTCATTCTTTGTGCTCCCCCCCCCCCCCCCCCCCAACGAATCCAAATGATGGTTTTGAACTTGCATTTTTGGACTAATGAGAGAAGTATATTTTTCTGAAATTTTAGTTGGGATCTAGTGGTGTTTACATCATTGCTGCATGAAGGTGGCTTTCAGTAAAGGAATCCGAAAAGCATGGTTGTGTGCAGAAACAAAGGTGGTAGAATCTCAATTAGTATATCTCATTGAATGCAATATGAAATAATGTACAGATTACTACTGAAGCTTTAAAATTCCAATAATGACAGCATTGTTGTACTTGAACATTTTAACTTGTGCATTGTGGGAATGTTGTGTAAACAGTCATTTCTTTAACTTAAGGGTAATTTGTGGTTCACGTGTTCGAGTGGAATTATCAACAGGAATGCCACGGCGTTCACGTTTTGAGCGGCCACCAGCACGAAGGCCCTTTGACCCAAATGATCGATGCTATGAATGTGGAGAAAAGGGTCATTATGCATATGATTGTCACCGCTATAGTCGACGCAGGAGGAGCAGGTATGGGATACCAGTCTCAGTGACTTAATATTGCTTCAAAGCATTTTAAGTATATGAAAGCAGTATTATTTTCATCTAAATAAAGAAATGCACTGCTTTATCATTGTTTGCTGATTTACATTTAAGTGTTAATTGGTCTTGTGGCATTTTTATTTGTTTGACTTTTGAGTTTCAATGTGAATGTTTTGAATATTAATGATCCGCCTGGTCCAAACCTTTCAGGTTTCTTCGTTTGAGTCAGTCACCGCGATTCAGAATGTCGTGAGCCTCATGATATCAGGCTAAGGCATCTAGCAAATCCAACAGTTTTGATGCGCCTAGAGCATACAGTGATTGGCATGAGGCCAGATCCCCTCGAGAGCCTGCTACAACTAGCTTCACCTTTAAGATTCTTTTGAGGGCAGAAAATGTTTGAGAATGAGACAAGGTGATCGCCGTTATGCTGTAAATTGGCTTTCAATTGGGCCCCTTTCTAGAGGAACACCAGATTGACCGCATTCCCTCGTAGACAAACCATCCTGCGTCAATCAAGCCTCACATTGGCTCATTTGGCTGTCAATTTGATCGTCGTTAGATTGAAGAACATCTAGATGCTGCGATGATCTGATAGATACTTCTAGATCGACTAGATCTGCTTGAGCTTGGTCCAAAGAGGGGGTCGACTGACCTGCAAACTTGCAAGGTTTACTTTATGTACCACTTACAAGTTTTTTTTTTACAATGCACAAAATGCTAAGAGAAATGTAATTTTTAAACTGGATCTACGTTATGTAGATTTTAACTAAAAAGATGTATATAGGTCCCCACATTGTCTTCAAACTGACACAAATACTGTATTGTAGCAATTTTTGTTTAGATTCCAGCAGAGATATTCCTTGAATATTATTCTGAAACGACTAAATTTAACCTTCCTCTCCTTTGTTAAACCAGGTCCAGGACTAGATCACGTTCAAGATCACGTGGAAGAAGATATACTCGTTCACACAGCCGTAGCCGTGGCAGAAGGTATTGTTACAAGCCCAGAGGACTCCAAAACCCAGAAGCAATAGAAATTCACCAAGACAATGGTTACTTAAACAAAAGTCACTTTTCATTTTCTTTAAACATGAAAACAGAATCAAACGTTAACTTCTTACTTACTTAACCCCCTTCTAATTCTAAGCACATGTGTATGTAATGTTTTATGTAAGTTCAGAAAAGTTCTTTAATTCACTGTCCAATCTCACTTCTCATTCCACCAAGTTCACTGGTTGCAGGTAATACTTACACTGTGCACAGAGTTTAACATTTATGAATTTCACCAGGCTTTGGTGCTTGAAAGGTAAATGGTTACCACTCAGGAGGGTTCTTCTCAGTTTTCAGAGAGAGATTTGTTGTTTGCTGGACACAAACTGATCCCTTTCAATCAGCCACTTCAGTGTCTTGCTGAAGAAACTTGCCTCATCAGGGTTTTCCAGATGATGACCTCTTTCTTTCATGTCACCACAGAGTTTTTATTTCCCTTATTTCAAGTGAAACATGAGACAGCCAGTCCTCTACTCATGTATGGACCACAAGGGCTTTGACCAAACTGAACTAAGCACTCACAACCCATCTTCAAAATGGGGTTTTTCCACAAGCTTGCTAGCTTGTCCTGTTCCAGTCCCAGCTGCTGAACTGTAGAACTGAATTTTCTTTCTCTCTGAGAAAAGCCTGTTTTATTCTCTCTGCTTGCAAAACCACATGGCCCTCTTAGAACAGCAACTTCCAGACAGACTGTGGCTCTGAATCTAATCCTCCGACTTCTTTTATCTGTTGCTTTTCAAAACAACAATCCATTAGTGAAGTGCCTTGGGCTCTCCCCAAAGCTTTTGCAAAGGTATTCTGAGCCAGAATGACTAGCTTGAGCAGGGCTCCAGTATTTTAAATGAGATCTGTTTTGGTGTTTGTATGTGCCATAAACTTCCTGCCACACTTTACCTCCCAAAATCCTATCTGTAAACAATATAAAACAACATATTCTGTCACAATCTACACTATACCCCCATAATCTATCTCTTTTTAAGGACATATTTATTCATAATATATAATATAACCTGTAACAGTATTCCTTTAAGTCAATGGTTCCCAACCTTTTACTTTCCACTCACATACCACTTTAAGTATTCCCTATGCCATAAATGTTCTCTGATTAATAAGGGATTGCTTAAGGTGGTATGTGGGTGGAAAGAAAAAGTTTGAAAATCACTGATTTAATCATTCCAAATTGATTCGTTATGTGCACAGTTGCATAACTCCAAAGGAAATGGACCAATGACAATTTTTTTCAAGCAAAATATTTCAGTAATAATTGGGTCTAGAGCAATAATTCTCAACCTTCCCTTCCTACTCACATACCACCTTAAGCAATCACTTACTAATCACAAAACACTTATGGCATAGGGAATACTTAAAGTGGTATGTGAGTGGAAAGTAAAAGGTTGGGAACCACTACTTTAAGGGAAGTTTAGTATCAAGAATTGGTACCTTGGGTTCTAAAATGTATTGTATAATGTAACAATAACTATATTCAAATTTTGTCAAGGTCCAGGTCATTTTCTCCTCGGAGGTCCAGATCATTTTCTCCTCGGAGGTCCAGATCTTTCTCTCCTAAAAGGTCGAGGTGAGTACAACATAACATTATTCACTCTCCTTTAAAGTATATTGAACTCTGAATCATTTGATAATTGTTTATATTCTACTGATTGCATGTTTTCATTCTTTCTTGACAATTGTTTGAAAGTTAATATCAAGGAGAGGCCTGAGGAGTTACCATCTTGAGAAGATATTAGATATTATTGGTGCTTTGTTTGTAATTGGTGCCGAATTGAATTTTTGAGCAGTGACTGTATTTAGATGCCTGTGATAACATTAATGCAGTTAATTAGTAAACAAAAAAAACTGCAGTGATCGAAAATTAAAGCAAAATGTTCTAAGTGCTCAGTGGGTCAGGCTGCAAATGTGGAGAGAACCTAAGTTAATCTTTCTGAGCAAAGAGCTGAGGTTTCCAGCATCAGGTTTTTTTTTGAGAACTGCAGGGTTGTTTACAGCTGATAATGAGTTTGCGCTTGAAAGCAAGTACAATGTTTTAAGATCTTATTGACTGCTAGAGTGTGAATTTTTTATAAATTTTAAAATTAATTCTTGAAATGGTTACAGTTGACAGTACAAAAATTTTCTAAGAAGTTGCAACATAAAGCAGGTAGTTTGACTCTAGTCTGATATGATACTCTGATTTATTCCACGCGTCCTGCTTCTATATCCTCTTATTTTGTCAATTGTCTATCTTGTTAATGGCTTTGGTGCGTTGCACTCACTGCAACTGTAATATAACTGCTAAATAATGGCGATCTTGTTTATTTAAATGTATCCTTTTTGAATAATTTTATTCCCTTCTGTATTGATTGGCTTTTGGTCTTTGTGTTTGTTATAGTACAGATTCTATCACCAATGTGTATATGTACAGATTGTAGTGTAGGATGACTGTGATTGGTTGAGAGTGTAGCCACACCTACTGGCAGGTCTTAAAGGATTGCTCCTAGCCAGACCAGGTCATTCTGGACTGGTCGACCTACTTGTGATATGCTCCAGTCTTTTAGTTAATAAAAGCTTTGGTTTGGATCAACAAGTCTTTGGTTCTTTCGACACGCACTACAGTGGTAAAATGGAATTGTTATATTGTGACAAATGGCTTCAATTTTAAGTATGTTAAAATGGAAGAAAATGTAGGTATTTAGAATGAGCTTCATGAAAACTGCAGAAGATTAATAAATATGTTTGGAATTATCATGTATACCAGTGTAATAGTCAATTTTTTCTCCTCCCCCCCCCCCCCCCCCCGCAAAATTCTTGGCCCTGACCTCCTGAAGCCTCGACTATAAATCTTCGGCTGTGCGCGCCCTGCGACACTGCTAGGCCCTGGCCGCACATCCACTCGAGCTCCTGACTCCTAGAATGTGGACTTACCATGCAGTCCCAGCTATCCAAGCTCCCAGCGCAGGTACTGACCGCAGTCAAAAATATGGCTACTGTAAAAGTCGAGGCCCCCCCCCCCCCAAAATTTGACCGATAAATTGGTCCAAAAAACTTGACTGTTACACGAGTATAAACAGTAATCACAAAAGTGCCTGAAGGAATGTACATTTTGATCATTTCTATTTGCAAACATAAACTTTCCTAATAAACATATATTTGCAGTCAGATAGTTTAAGCAATTGTGAGAGCCAACAGAAATTCAATGGTGGAGGCTTCTCTGGAATTCAGTTAGTTTATGAAAGAAGTTCAGTTGACTAGCTTATCCAGTGGCTGATTTACCCCAATTTGCAAATTAACTTGAGTGTGTGTGAGGGGGAACCTTGTATTCTTTGGTTTAAAAGCTTGTACTTTCAGACAAAATATTGGGCACTACTGTGCTTGTTTGATTATGTAGAGCAGCAAGATGCTGCACTCTTGAATAATTAATTGATTTTGGAACAATTCAGGTAATTATTAGAAAAGAAAGTCAATTAAGCAGCAGGATAAAGTACTTTAAACAAAGTACTATGCAAGAGCTTCCATTGCCATTTTAATGTATTTTTGCCTTATCTATTGTGGTTCACCCCTTCATTACTCTGGATAACTGAATCAATTGTAGATGACATCAAAGCACTTATGGAGGATTGGTAAATGTTTTTTCTAAGTTAAGTACCTGTAAGTTGTAGTTTGTTTACCCCATCTCGTATTGCTGTCATTTTAATTTGGTATTGCTCTTTTGTATAGATCTCGATCAAGGTCACGATCCAGATCCAGGTCTCTGTCAAGGCAGAGAAGCAGGTCAGTTTAATTTTCATGTAATATTTTTTCTGTTAATTAATCTGCTCCATATACGTGGAGATGGTTTTAATACCATTTGAGAAAGCTTATTATTAGCTGCAGTAAAATTTGGAAACCAGTTCATTGAGTATTGAATGCTTAACATAGGATCAAAAATAGGCCATCTTTCACTTCTAGCCTGCTCTGCCATTGATACGGCTGGTTTTCTATCTTGGGATCGTTTTCCAGCATTATGTATAATGTCTCTTGATTTCCTTAATTCCCAAAAATCTATTGATCTCTACCTGGTGTGGTGAGATAGAGAATTCCAAAGTTGACAGACATCTGAGTGAAGAAATTACGGTAATCTTCAGTCCAAAAGAGCTTAGTCTTGTACTCAGACTGTACACCTTGGTGTAGTCCCCAAATTAGTGGAAAGATTCTCCTTGCATCTAGTCTTTCAAGCACTTTAAGAATTACATAAATTTTGATGTGGTTGCTCATTCTTCTAAACTCAAATGTAGATCTAGTCCATTCAATCACTCCTCATAAGGAAGATATAAACATGCACCAGTTGACATCTTGCCGAGCCTCCATGCAGTTGCAGTAAGATTTTTATAAACAAATTTTTTTGTGATAAAGGCTAAAATACCTCTAGCCTCCAGTGACATATGCGAGCACACCTAGGACTCCTCCAGTATATCTCGTAGTATATCTCGTATGGTCCCGAGGTCTTATCTATCTGAATAATTTTTTGAAGATCTAGTACTTTCTCTTGACCTCCGTGTACTCCAGCACATTAGCCTGTTCTACACTGACCTTGCATTCACCAAGATTCTTCTCCCTCATGAACACTGCAGCAGAGTATTAATTTAGGACCTCTTCTGCCTCCAGGCACTTGTTCATCTCTTTATCCCCAATTGGTCCTCTCTAGTCATCCTTCTGTTCTTCATGTATGTGAAGAACATATTAGGTTTTTCTTTGACTTTGCCAGGATCTTATTGAGCCTTCTTGTTCTCCTGAGTCCTTTTTCCTTTCTGGCTACCATACAATTCTCGAGCCCTTCCTAACATTTGCTTTCTTGTCCTTGTGCAACCTTCTTCCTCTTGACTAGCTGCCTACCCATTTTGTCAACCATGGTTCCCTTATCCTATCATCTTTTCCCTGTCTCAGTCGGGCAAACCTATCCAGGAACCCATGCATGTGGTTCCAAAACATCCTCCATATTTCTGCTGTGCATTTCCCTGAGAACATCTGTTCCAAATTTACACTCTCAATTCCTCCCTAATTCCCAATTGAACATGTTCCCATTTTGTTTACAATCCTTGTCCATAATCCTGCTTCCCCACCGAGATTTCAGAATTGATTCATTACTGAATATTAGATCCAGTATGGCCTCTTCAGTTGGCCTGTCCAAATACTGTGACAGGTATCTTTGGCTACATCTGAACCTTTTTGCACTCTTGGGGAAGTTGAAGTCTTCCATTTCAACAGCCCTGTTCTCCTTTCCAAAATTGTTCTTATTTGCTCCTCAATGTCCTGGTGGCAATTTGAGGCCCAAAGAATATTTCCAATAGTGATCGCTGCCTACCTGTTTCTGACTATAATTCAGTAGGTGATCCTTCTACAATGTCCTCCCTTTCAGCAGCTGTGATAATTTCCCTGATTAGTAATGCTGCTCTCCTCTCAACTCCTTTGCTATCCCTTTTGAAATGTCTAAACCCATGAACTTGCATCCCATGTACTGATCCATACTCTTAAGTTCATTAAAGAACACAGACTACCTTTATGCTCCATTCTTCATCACAACCTCACTGTGCATCCTATATATCTTTTCACCAACTGCTCCATCATCTGACCTAACACTCTGGTTCCCATCCCCCTACTTAGTTTAAACGCTCTGTAACTTCTCCAGTAAATCTGCCCACAATAATATTGGTCCCTCCCCAGTACAGGTATAAACCATCCTTTTAAGTGATTCACCCCTGAGAATCAAAAATCCTAATTTCCCTCTAAATGTGCAAATCCTTACTTTTGAACTGTACTGCAATGCCCATACGTGCTGGAAACTCAAGTGATGTAGCATTCATAAGGAAGAGTATCCAATGTTTCCGGTTACCCTCTATTTCCTATAGATGCTGTCTGACCTCCTGAGTTCCTCCAGCTCTTTAGTGTATTGCTTTACAATCCTAGCATATGCAGACTTTCATGTTTAATCCTGTTCTCCATATTTTTCAGATACTTCCTAACCTGCTGGAAAAACATCCTCTTAGCATTAACCATATCAATTCACAGCATTGTTTTTTATTTTCATAGCAAGTTCCTACCATACCTGCAAGGATGCAGCTCCAGAAACTCTCCACCTTCACAAATGCCAGGGGGAAATGGAAAGAGATTTGAAGGATGTGCAACCTATCTTGCTGCTTCCTGAAATCCCCAGCATTCCAAAAGCTGTGTTTCAGTTAATTCAATTTGCTCCACTTGATTACAAGAAATGGTTCAAAGCACTGGATAAAACAAAGACTATGGAATAAAACAACATCCTAGCTAAAATACCAAAAACCTTGTGCCCCAGAACTAAATGTTTACAACCCTGGAACCTGACAATGTGCCTAAGTATGTCCTATTCACAGAGTAGGACTAATGCAGTGCAGCTAATTATTCCCTGTCAATCATCAACAGAATGGTAGTGACAAGCTATCAAGCAGCATTAACTCTGGTGTGCAGTTTGGGTTTGCCAGGACTGCTCAGTTCTAGACCTTCACAGCCTTGGTTCAAACTTAGACAAAAGAGCTGAATTGTACAGTGAAAGTGACCATTCTTGATGTCAAGGCAGAATTTGACCAAATGTGGTATCAAAACACCCAAGTAACAGTGAAATTAATGGCATTGAAGGGAAAGTACTTCAGTAGATGGAGTCATTTTTCTCACATAGGTTCTGGTAAATGTATGTCAATCCTTGCAGTCCCAGGTTATCACTGCAGTGTTCTAGGTCCATGCATCTTCAGCACTTTGGCACATGCTCTTGCATACCAATCCTTATGCCACCATGCCTGTGTTGCCAATTTCAATGAGCTAAGTATTTGTATCCATCGACGTATCGACTCTCCCCAGGGCACTACCATTTACTGTATGTCCTAAACTGATTTAACTTTCTGTATTACTTTGCACTTGAGTCCATTAAATTTAATCTTCTAATCCTCCTGATCAAGATTAATCAGGATCCTTTTGTATTCTAAATTTTTTGTAACCTTAGACATCCTGCTTCCATGTCCACCAAACTGCCAATTTTTGCATAGAAAATAGGGAAGGTCCTTAAAGAATATGGATACTTAAGAAATTGGGAGGGCAAAGAGGGACCTGAAATATCATCAGTGGACAGGATAATGATTAAGGGCAAGAAGATTACCAGGGAGAAAGGAAAGGGCTTATTAGGGTCAAAATAGTGATCTATGGCAGGAGTAAGGTCTTAAATAAATATTCTCATCATATTCACTTAAAAGGGAGAGCTTTGTATTGGAGAATTTAGGCAGTGAAATTCTAAAACATTATCAAAAGGGTGACATTGGCTTATTTAAAGTTGGCAGATCTACAGGACACAATGAGGGATGTTGCAGGCTACATTGGGAAGAAACAGGTGTGCTGTAGGTTCCATTGGAAAGCAGGGGAAAGATTGCTGCAATATTAGCAGATTTTTTAAAAATCTTAGGCCACAGGTAGGGTCAGAACATGTACCATTGAATATCAGCAGGAATAAGCCAGGTAATTAATTACAGGCTATGGATGTAATTCATTGGTAGGAAAGATATTTAAAAATTAGGAACTGGATTGATTGGCACTTGGATTGCCTAGGGTTAATCAAAGATGGTCAACATTTGTTTAGTTAGAGGTGGCATGGCTATTACAGCGCCAGTGACCCAGATTTGAATCCAGCACCGTCTGTAAGTATGTTCTCCATGTAACCTGTGTGGGTTTTCCCTGGATGCTCCAGTTTCCTCCCACCGTCCAAAACGTACATGCTTTTATGTTAATTGGGTATCATTGGTTTCAATGGCCAGAATCTGCTTACCATGTTTTCAATAAAAAAAGTCTTACCAATTTGATTGAATTTTTTCAAGACATAATAAGGCAGCTGGAAAGTAATGTCATTGATGAAGTCTACATTGACTTCACTAACGTCTTGGACAAGATTCTGTAGAGGAGACTGGTCCAGAATGTTAGTTCATTTGACCTTGAGCAAGTTGGCAAATAGTTACAAAATTGGCTTTGTAATAATGGCAGGGCTGATGGTAGAAGGTTATGTTTGGGAGTCAAATGACCAGTAGTATATGACATGGATTGGTGCCAGGAACCTCATTGCTCATCATGTACATTAATGGTCTGTATATTATCGAGAAGATATGATTAGAAGTTTGCATATGACAAGAAAATTAATGTTGATCTTGAGGAGGACATTTGTTACAGGATAAGATTGATTAAATCTTGTTTAAATATGCATGAGGTGATGTTTTAAAGGACTAATAAGGATAGGATATGCATAATGGTTGGCCTTGGAGTATTAAAGGACCTCATTTTGCAAGTCCAAGACCTTGAAGATATCAGCATGGGTAGATAAGATAATGAAGAAGGCGTACAAGATTCTTGCTTTCTTTACCCAGAGCATAGAATAAAAGAACAATGAGGTTAGGGTACAAGGATAGAGATCAAGAATCTGGTTGGGTGGTGCCAGAACAACAATCTTGCTGTCAATGTCACAAAGACCATGGAGCAGTTGATTTTTAGAAGGAGAAGCCTGAGGGACCAAGAGATGAGATTTAGATTAATCTGAACAAAAATAATTCACACCGCTATTTGGTTAGAATTTGGAACAGTCTCTTGCAACATTTAAGTATTTAGAGGAGCATTTAAATTATTAAAGCATTGGAAGACTACAGACTAGATGGTAGTAAATGGTATTAATACTTGATGGTTGGCATGGACATGGGTTGAAGGATCTAATTCTGAGCATCCATTCACTTCACCTTTGTTGATTGGCTTTCATATGTGATATCCACACAACACATTGGAGTGACTCAAGCAGTCGATTTTGACAGCATATCACCTGGTGATCTCTTCCATCATGGTTAAAATACAAGTTTCAGACCCAGGTTTCCTGCTGTCAAACTAAATGTTAAATATGAAATATTATTTAAATAATTAATCTTGTCTTGTACATCGCTAGACCTAAAATAGTCTGTCTCCTTCCCCGCCCCCCCCCCCCCCCCCCCCCCAACTGCTGGGAAAATCCCACATGATTGTTCTGAATCAGTACAATGCTGATTATCAGAAAGGGTTGGGACCGGACCTATTTCAAATGACTGAATTTTTCGGATAACTGGTAAGATTACGACCCAAACCCCGTAATATCAAAATAAAGTTATTCCTTTTTTGATGAATAATTCGTATTTAAATATTTGGAATTCTAAAGGTATAAAGGTGATCGATGATTGTTTTGAAGACGGACTGTTTTTCTTTTACTAGACTTAGGAAAAAATTTTGGATACCATCTAATTCTTTATTTGTATATTATCAAGTGCAAGATTTGGTGATGGATAATTTTGGAAGAGAAATGACGCTACCTAAATTAACTGAGCTTTTGATTTTAGATACATTACAAAAGGAATTTATTTCAGACATGTATGCCTTGTTACAAGATAAGGTGAATAAACCAAATTTAAGTCAATCCAGAATTAAATGGGAAGAAGATTCCTCTTTTGATACATCTCAAGAGGAATGGGAAGTTATGTGTCAAGATAGTGTGAATAAATTACTTAATGTAAGATATAGTTTAGTTAATTATAATTATTTTACATCAGCTATACTTGACTCCCGAGAACTTAAAAAGATGGTTTTAGTAATTCAGATTTATGCTTTAGGTGTGGACTTCATACTGGAACACTTGTACATGCAGTTTGGTCTTGTGATAAGGTTCAACCATTCTGGGAAAAAATTAGTCTTTTTGGAAGAATTATTTAAGATTAAATTACCATTGGATCCATTAAATTTTTTTGTTGGGTTATACCATATCTTTAGTCACTGGTTTAGGGTTGGACAAGTTTCAGATGGTGTTTGTTTGTTTAGCATTAGCGATAGCACAGAAATGTATTGCGATTACATGGAAAGATAATGTGGAATTAAATTATAGCCCACTGGCATAATGAGTTGAGATCTTGTATTTATATGGAGAAAATAGCATATAATTTGCATAATATTCTTGTTCAGATGTGGTCACCTTATTTGAAATTTATGGGTTTGGAAATATCTTAATTTTTTTTATTGTAAGTTTGACCACACAGCAAATGTAATTAACTGATATGGTTTTTTTTGCTCCCCTTGAGGAGGGTCTGTTGTGGGTGGGGGGGGGTGGATGGTGGTGTTGTTTATTTTAGTTTGTCTTGTTTATTTATAATCTTAAAATACATATATAAAAAAAACAAAAGGTTTCCACAAAAAAAAGGTTGGGACCGGACCTATTTCGGATGACTGGTCATTTTTTTAAAAAAGCAGCCAGTAGCAATAGGAAATCATGTATAATAAACCACAACAAACATAAGCATTAAAATAATTTTTAATTCTCACCAAAAAAACAGCTGGCTGCTGCTAATCCCCAATACGTTCCTGCTACTGATCCCTGACATGTCCCAACTGCTGCCGCCAATCCCCGAGGAGGTTTCCCAGGCCGGTTGAACACTCATTTGACGAGTCGGTGGGCTCCTGTCTCCTCATAGGCTCGTTCCAGCAGGGGCTGTTCCGGCTTCAAGTCCTGGTACTCCATGTTTGAGTTCAACACATTCCTAATCTTCACGTGCGCACTCCCCCTTCCCAACTGCTGCCACCAATCACTGACTCCTGCCTGGGAGCCTGAAGTTCCTGCTCAGGAGGCCACTCTCCTTGATGACGCTGGGACAAGGGATTCTCCCAACCACTTGTGGCTGGGAGACAGTGGCACGCAGTTGGAGAGAGAAGTCAATAGAAGTAGGTGAAGAAGAAATGGAAGGAGAGATGGTAGGGAGTTACCTGAAACTAGGACTATCGTCATTCTAATTTCATGTCAGGTGAATTTTTTTTTCAACCTGTGCGCTCATTTCAGCTCCCAAAAAAAAAATTTGGATAACTGAGGATTTCTGATTGTTTGGGATATCCTCAGTTATCCAAATATTTTTGGCAGTGAACCAATGTCACTTCTGGGACCAAAGAAAATTGGATAAATGAGGATTTCAGAAAATTAGAGTTGTACTGTTCTGAAATTGATTTGCCTAGATTCAGTGAAGATTAAAGTCGCACGATTATTGCCATGCTTACAAGCCTCATAATTTCTACATTTTACTCTTACAGTGTAGGCTTTTGTATGGATTACCTCCACCAGCAATTCTTTTACTTGCCCAAACTTAGTTTTCCACTATTGTACTGATCTTGTCCTTATCAACATCATCCTTTTTATTATCTTTCTAAAATTCTTTTTGGTACTGTGGAACATTGTTCTCCGCCTTGGTTACTTTGAAACCACTTGTCTCCACTGGAATACAGCCAATTCTGTTTTGTATCATCAATTTACCCTGTTACAAATATTACATCTATTCAGAGCTTTTGTTTTGTTTTACTATTTCTTTGAGTCATACAGTATGGACGTAGGTCCTTTGACCAACCACATCTATATTAAGCAGGAGGAATAATCCATCTACTTTTTTTTTTCAGTAGCACAGGGCTTTTTTTTTTAAATTTTTTATTTTTCACACCATAAATCACGTTATATCTACTCTAATCCCACTTTTTTTGTTACATCCTCATACACATTCCCCCCTTCTAGCTCCTGATCTAGATTGGGGACAATGCTCATACCTTTGGAATGTGAGAGGAAACTAGAGGGGAATCCTTCCTGATCGCATGTAGGATATCCATGCTCTGCACGCAGCAGCAAAGGTTACGTTTAAATCTGTTTCTGGAGCTGAGACAACATCAACAACAACCATAACACTAAGTTGCCCCACTGACCTTGTTTTGCAGGTGCACTTGTGTTTGCATGCTCTATTCTTTCCTGTCATAGCTGGTTATTACCCTTACTACTATTTGCCTCGTGTTTTCATATTCTGAATTTCCTTCTTTTAAAGTCCATTTTCCCTCAACTATTTAAAGAGCTTTATACAAACTTGGTTATTGGATTTGCTGGGACACAATTCGCAGCTCAAATCAAAGGCAGTCTGTCATTGTGGAATGGCTCTCTACTAAAGTGGCCAGTGTCACCCATTTTTCCCCACATCATTCTTTGAGGCATAAATTTAACTTATTGATTTTTGTTGATCCTATGCCAGTTTGCATGCACTTAAGGTAAGAATTTAGAGATTATTACCATTGCTTTTTTTTTCATTTAAAACCTAAGTGTTCATTCTCCCTCAGTAGAGGGCGGCACAGTTAATGCAGCAGTTAGCACAATGCTATTACTATGCCAGCAACCTGGTTTTGAATTTGGCACTGTCTGTAAGGAGGGGTTTGTATGTTTTCCAGTGTCTGCATTGGTTTCCTCCGGGTGCTCAAGTTTCTTCTCACCCTTCAAAATGAACAGGGGTTGTAGGTTAATTAGGATACTTGGGCTCGTGAGCCAGAAGGTCCTGTTACGGTGCTCTGTTAAAATTTAAATTTAGAACGAACCAGAGAATATTACAGCACAGAAACAGGCCCCTGCAGCCCTTAGTCTGCGCCGAATTACCTTTGTGCCTAGTCCCACTGACCTGCACCCAGTCCATTGCCCTCCATACACTGCCATCCATGTACCTGTCCCCAAATGTTAAAAATGAGTCTGCATTCCGCACTTCCACCACTCTGTGCGAAGTTCCACCTCAACTTTTCACCCTTAACCCATGTCCTCTGGTTTGTATCTCACCTACCCTCAGTGGGAAGAGCTTACCTACATTTAATCTGAGCAACCCTTCATAATTTTAAATACCTCTATCAAATTTCCCCACATTCTTCTATATTCCAAGGAATAAAGTCCTGTCCTGTTTAAACTTTTCCTGTAACTCAGTTCCTAAAGTCCGGGCAACATCCCAGTAAATATTCTCTGTTTTCCTAATATCTTTCCTGTAATTAGGTGACCAAAAGTGTACACAATATTCCAAATTTGGCCTCACCAATGTCTTGTACAACTTTACCATAAAAATCCCAACTCCTATACTCAATATTTTGATTTATGAAGGCCAATATACCAAAAGCTGTCTTAACAACCCTGTCTACCTGTGTTGCCACTTTCAGGGAATTATGTATCTGTATTCCCAGGTCCCTCTGTTCTACTGCACTCCTTGCACCCTACTATTTACTGTGTACGGCCTTTCTTGGCTTGTCCTTCCAAAATGCAACACTTCACACTTGTTTGCATTAAATTCCATCCGACATTTTTCAACCCACTTTTCGAGCTGGTCCTGATACCTCTGGAAACTTTAAAAAAACATTCTTTGTTGTCAACACCTCCAATCTTATTGTATCTGCAAACTTGCCGATCCAATTTACCACGTTATCATTTGAATCATTGATACAGATGTCAAACAACACCTTTATTGGTGGCAATGGCTTAGGCTCCTGCCTTGCTCCCTATTAATCACTCATACCTGCCTTACTTGTAGTCATTCGGTCATTTCTGTTCTTCTGAAGTATTGAGTTCACTTCATTGACTCTGAAATGAAGTGAAGTTCAACAAGATCTGCAGTCACTTGCTACAGATCTGGCTGCAGAGTTTATACATGATATAGCCACATGTCTGTCCAAATTTATTTGATTCGTACTTTGTTTTTCAACTATTTACAACGTCTTAGATTTGGTTTTAAGTTGATCCTTTTTTTGTGCTCTTGATTGAAATTAGTGAATCCCTTCATTGGATAGAGTGAGAGAGAGAGAAACTCTAATTAATTTCTTTCTATGCACATGTGCAAAACTTGCTCCTCTCCCCATCCCCCAGTTTGAGTTGCTGGTTCTCTTTATTAATTCAACCCTGTCTTTTTTAAAATACTAGCACAAAGTAGTGTCTGTTACACTTCTGCATTTCACTGGAGGGCAGGGGCACAAAGAACTTCATTTCAATATTAATAGTACTTTTTGGGTTGAAATCAAGATAAATTTGTTATTGAGAAGGTGTGCATTTATTTTGCTAATTACTGTTTTGGCTGGTTGAATGAAAAAAAAACTGAGGAAAGACCTTGGAAGTGACTATTCCCACTTTCTCACTCCCATGTTTTTGATCAGTACAAGAGAGTTTAAGGAGCTAAAAAACCTTGGTCTGTGAAATGACTTGATAACACTTCAGATAAAATGTGCAGAAAATTAATATGCAGCTGACCATTGATCGGAACAGAATTTCCATGCAATGGCAATTTATTGGTAGTTCAGGAGGAATTGAACTTGTTTTATATGAAATTTTAAATAGCAAAGAACTAGTAGTTTCATAATCTTGGGATGCCACAACATTGACTGCCAGGGAATGGCTATTTAACGCTAACGGAAGCTTGCTTAAAAATGATAGTTTAAGAAATTATTATGTTTCCTCAGTCCTGTTGGTTTAAGAGCAAGTTCTGGTGATAGCAAGTACTCCAGTTCCATCTCTTCCCTTTCCCTTGCTATCCTCTACTGGTTTGACTTTCTGCACTTATCACTGTTTTCCTGAGGTGTTCTCTTGCTATTGCTGTCTTGTAAGTGCTGCACCATTCTGGTGTTGGGAAAACTTGAGCTAAGGTTTGGATGTGGCAATTTGTGTTTGAATTCAATTAAACTATTTAAATGTGTCTTGAGTTTGCAGAAAACTGAATTAAGATTTGCAATAACAATTCAACTGACTTATTGAGGGACTGGCTAATGAGATCTATAAACCAGATACAGGCTGCTTCGTGGTGGTGTATTTTCCTTATCTGTAGTTATCTTGAATACACACCTTCTGCAGACTGGAAGTTAAATCCTCTTATTTATGCTAATAAACATGGTAAATTATTTTTGAAACTTGTGTAGTTGTACAATTTATCTTGGGTATTGAATTTAATGCAATTTGGTTAAACATTTTTTAAATACAGATCTCTGTCTCCTCTACGAAGATCTAAATCTCGCTCTCTTGTTCGAAGGTGAGAGGAAATCACAGTAATTGTTTACTTTGTTCAAATCCTTTTTCTATACTTTCTTTCCTCTCCCAGTCAGTTTAATTTTTAAATTGCATGTCCCCTGGGAAAAGCCTTAAATGGTTGATCTGTTAACGATCTAGAATTAGCATTGAGCTATTTTGGTTAATTCTGATTTTATGATTCTTGGGGATTAAAGTACTCTGATGGGTTTACGATTGTGTAGATTTAGTTATAGAAGTTGGAATGTATGTTTCCTGAAAATTTCAGGTCCCTATTGAATATTGTTTCATTTTGGGTTGGATACATATTCACCTTTGTTTTCTACCATTTAAACTTTTGAATCCAGATCCTAATAACACACTATGAATGGCCTATCCTTGGTAGAATAGCTTTGGAATTGAGGTTTGTTGTTCAGATTAAGTTGAAAGCTTTAGTTTGTTACTGTTAATTTGTGGAGTGAAACCTTGCACTTGCCCTTGCCTGTCTGTTATCCTTTGGATATTTAATTAACTTCTATATTCTATTCCAAAAACAGTTGCTCAAAGTCCAGATCACATTCACCAAAGGGAAGGTAAGGAATCACCGAAACTAACAATTTATGCACAAGAGAAATGGATTTTTCTCTACTTAATTATATTTGTAAGAATATTCATTAAAATGTCTGAGTCTATACCTGCAAAACTAATTTAGATTTAAGAAATTTCTTATTTTTTTATTCTACCATAAATTGTTAATACATCTCCAGTTTGTTTTGGTCAGACATAGTCATGCAATAATATAAACAGGATTGATGAAAAAGCATGGTCTTTGAATTGTATATTGGTAGTTAATAACCTGAATGTCTTAGGTAATGAATCTTGGCTTGTTGCTTTTATTCAAAATGGACTAGTATATTTAAAATAAACTCGTTATTTCTTAAAACATTATGGCCTGAGAAATTCTAAATCTGCATCAGCAAAGTGCTGGATCACAATTTATTCAGAATGGGGATATGTTATTGATAGTCTGCTGAAATGTGTATTGATGTAAATAAATTTTGTTCTTGAAATTTTGTTCTAATTATCTTTTTCCTCCCTCAGTCGCACACCATCTGAAAATTCTCGTAGAAGTGCAAGTCCTGATGGAAATGACTAAGTCCAGTTTGCAAAGCTAAACTTTAGAATTTTTTTTGGTTTACATTCTTTGAAGTTATATGGGAATCTTTTGGTTCTTTGTGGGGGTTTTGATTTAATTTTAAATGAAAGGGCTTGTTTCTAATTTAATTGTCATGCTTTTTTTTCCCCCTTTTGTGGAGAAAATATTAGCATGAGTAGGATGTTTTTTAAAAAGATTGCACATCCTGGAGACTAAATTGAGTGATCTGCATTTTCCCCTACATAAGTGTTGTATTCTTATGTTGTAATATCAGATTCAGCAAGCCATTTGATGTATCACATTTTTGTATCTGGAGATAGAAATAAATAAATTGTCTTGAGAAGTGTGAATGTCTTTTTTAATTGGACCAGTACAAAATCATTGCACTTAGTTGAATTTATTGTTACCTCTGGTGAAAATGGAAGAATAACATAATTGGGAGTAGCTCGGGAATGGGATCGTCATCTCATCACTACACAAGGGAGCTCTTGAAAAACAAGTACAGTTTGTAGGATCACACATCTGCAAAGATTAATCTTAGAATATGGAAGCTTTGGTATAGTAACAGTGATAATCTTTGGGCTTGTGACCACTGGAGAATGAAGCCTACTTTTCTTTCAGCACTAATCCGTGGAGGGATCAGCGTAGGAGAGGATCAGTGAATCCACTTTTGGTTTTGAGTCCCAATACATGTATATTATATTGGAGCTCAAAACCAAAGGTAGATTCTCCGATCCTTTCCTACAGTAATCCTTCATGGATGTATACAGCAAGAGCCCATGCTGCTCTAATACACCAATTAACCTACAAACCCCATACTTTTTTTTCAAAGGGTGGGTGGAAACTGGAGCACCAGGATGAAACCCACCACCAATGTACAAAACTCCCTGTTGGCCAGATTCTAACCTGGGTCATTGGCGCTGTAATAGCATTGTGTTAATCACTCCACCTAAATATTAGTAATGACGTTTGATAACATTTGAATCCATTCACCCACCACTAAGTGTTAGAAATTTCTTAACTTACAGAGCAATCAAAGGCTCCATAATAAATAAAATTGAAAATATATTGAGCTTTTAATCTATAAATTTTAATCACTAGTGATTATTTAAGCACTTTGTATTAGAGGCCTCTTGTAATTGGAAATGAAGATAATTGGAGTAGAAAAAATAGGAAGCAAATTACAGTGTGGAATGCACTGAAATTGAATTACAGCAAACCCCTGATATCCAGAATTTAAGCAACCAGGAAAAAAGGAAAATAAACAAATTAAATAAAATTTCATGGGTTAAAAAAAATATGCATTTGAAATTGTAAAAATAAATGATCTCTGAAGTAACATATAAACCTTGGGTAAAGATGGAAGCAAATATTCAGTTAGCAGACTGCCTTGGTCGAGCATTACTTGTAGCAGCTGTTTGAATAAAGTTGTGTGAAGCAGGATGAAGAGCTGGTTGATGCTGCTCGCCATTTCCTTATCCCTGCTTAGTAAGAGTTGCCCTGGTCAAAGGCTTTATCTGTAAACTTGGAGGAGGGAGAGGCACCTGCAGATAGGTGTAACAATTAAATTTTTTCAAAGAATGTGATTGAAAATGAAGTAAAATGCTTTACAATTAACATGTTCATCAAATGAAGTTTGTTCATTGTAAGTACAATATCATTTATCTTTAAAATATTTTTATTAATTTTTGAGTAATAAGTTTGTACAGAACAATTATGGAATGTGGTGCAGAAAAATAGATAAAAGCACTGAGAATAATCATGCATATGAATTCCCAAAGCACAGCTATAATAAGTTGCTCAAAATAAATTTAAAATTTACATAACCCCGACTCTAAGCCAGTTTAGTTGCCAACCCCCAACCATGCGACAGGTAGTACTGGGTAACATGGTACCAGTAGCACTCAAATGAATGACCTGACCAGTATATTGTCTTACATATGGCAAGGAAAGTGCCCCTATTTAAATAAAGCTCATATTCAAAAGTTTAAAAGAATTGATGATTCCTAATTTGAGATTCCATTACTGTGCGGTCAATTTATGTAACCTTATGTTCTTGTTACAATTTTATAATCAAGTTGACTATCCTGCTTTGGTAAAAATGGAATTAAATTCCACCAAAAATGTTTCTATCTCGGTATTTCTTGGGTCATTACTTTCTTTTGTTTCATATAAACTAATTGACCATTTGATTGTTAAATACATTTTGAGAATATGGGTGCAGTTTAGAAGGTATTTTGGATTTCATGGCTTTTCTCTTGCAAACCTCATTTTGTCCAATCACCTTTTACAGCCTTGTAGGATTCTACTTTTAATGATTGGTATTAAAGACCTTTTTATTGATAACCATTTTGCATCTTTTAAACAATTGGAAAATTCAGTTTACCAGATATTTATCACTCCCATAAATTTGCCTTGACAAATTAGGCATTTTATTCAATCTCAGATCCCTGATTTTCCAGAGCTCTGAGCTGAATGTTCTTGATACATTTTTTGGATTACAACCTTCTGGTAAAGGATTAATATCTGTTATTTATTACAAGTTGACTGGTCTAAGGCACATGGGGACAGGATTTGAACCTTTCACTGTCTAATGAGGTTTGGGACTTCAAACTGATTAACGCTATGTCTTTGTGTGCTCACTGCTGTCTGTTGCAATTCAAAGTGGTTCATAGGGCCCACATGTCATATTTTTGTCTTTTAAATGGTTTATTCTTGCATTGTAAGAGTGTCTCAAGCAACCAGAAAATACTTAGTGGCATCTACCAATCCCCATAGGTACCAGGGGTTTACTGTAATTTTCAAAAGGGAATGGGGAAATAAATGTTTGCAATGTCAGTATTTGTAGCTCATCTGCAAAGGTTAAGGGTTTATCATTTAAACTGGCAAAATAACAGGAGGTGAAGCTCTTGTTCTTGGTTGGAAAAAAAATGTTTGGAGTCGATCATTTAAAACATTACAGGAGAGAGTTAAATTTTAAGCCATTTCATTCTTTTCTGTCACTTGTTCAAACAGTTATGTATATTAGGTACTGAGGTGATACAGGAAAATGTTCTGTACAATATAGTGTCGTATTCTTTAAAAATGTCAGTTTTAAGCCATTTAAAGACTATTATGTTACAAAAGGCAATTATATGAGTTGATTTAACTAGTAGTAACTATTAGAATCTTCAAACTGTGAAGTTATTGATATGTACTTTTGTGTTTTGGGCACAACTTAAAGGCTAAAATTGTCATTTATTTGGTTCAAGGGAAATGTAATCGCTTGAGTTTCAGGCACACAGTATTGGCTTTCCTGTGGCCACTGATGTCCTAATGGATTTTTATAGAAACCTTCCCTGGGAAATGACCTAAAGAGATATCATTACTTAATCTGGACACCTTGAATAAATTGCCCTCTTATTGACATATCAGTAAATAGGGGAACTGTATTATATTTCCTAATGTATTTAATTTCCTCACACCATCAAACCCAAACTACCCTTGGTTTCCATATATGCAAAAGATTGGTGTTATAACTTTATAAGTATTTATATTACTTATGGTAGCTATGATTCGAGCTTTGTCACTCCCTGGCCTCATCTCACCTTAATAATTTTTAAATTTTTAACTTTTATTATTATTTGATGTTTTTTATGTATTTTTTTGATATGCTTAGATTTTGACCAAGTTTTCTATATCCTATATTTATAGTAGTTTATTAATTCATTATATATTTTATATTTATAGTTGTAGAGGTTAACATTATTAGCTCATAATTTATAAGGTAATATCCAGTATTGTTTACACAATTTATTTATTTTACTGTGCTTTTTTCTCGCTTTTCTTGGTTTTTTTTCTGAGGGAGTAGGTGGAGGGGGGAGAAAAAAATGATAAAACACATGTATTGATTTTGATCGATAATTTGGCTATGTATATACTTTTTACATTCGCCAATAAAATAAAATTTGAAAAAAAAACCCAAACCACCCAAGTGTGATTTATTTTTTACTGAATATCTTCATTCATATATGGCAGCAGATACGGAGCTGCTGTATTATTGTCTCACTGAGAATTTAAACCAGGTTGTATGATTATATTCTTCACCAGGTCTCAGCAATGCATCTGGGAAATTCTTCTGCAATACATAAACATTTAGTTGAGTTAGCCTCCTGTTGTGCTTCCTTTTAAAACTCCCATTTATGAAGAGAATCTTTTATTGCATAAAGCTGCTACTATGCAAGTATACCATTGCTACAGTTTTTTTTTCATTTTTGTGCAGTGAAATTTTAAAACAATGAAAACAAATGATGGTTTTGGACAATAAAATGGTCAAACAAAATTATAATTCATCATCACCCCCTTTTACCTTTATCTTCCCCACCATGCCCAAGAAACCAACCTTGTTGACAGCATTGGGCCAGTTCTGGGTTTCCAGGCAAAAAGCTGAATGCTTAGGATAAGTTGCTCCTTCTTTGCCCTTCAAGCTTCCATCAAGAAAATTGGCAGTGTAAAACTGAATTCCTGGCTGTGTTGTCTCAACTTCCAGCAGTCTGCCACTTGGCTGATGGAATACCCTGTAAACATGTTTTCAACCCAGAAATTCTTAGATAATTAATCTGACTTTTCTCCCAAGTTTACATTTAGTTCAAGGAAATAAGATTCCTGTTGGTGATTACTTGTGGTCTAGCCATCAGGAATTGAAATCTAGATAAGGTCAGGGATAATGTTTTTCTCTGCCGAGCTACTTTCCACATTAAAACCACTGCTACATTTAGAATTCCATTTCACAGGTTATCGGAACTACACATCTTGTTAGTTTATTTTCTTTGTTCAATATTGTGCACTAGTTACCAATTTATTTGAACATCATTTCAGTGAATCCTAACAAGTGCTGTATTCAAGGCCATGTCACAGACATTGAACTAAATCTCAAACTGAAAGGCTCTCAGGATTTTTTTAACTGAACAATAGTATCAAAACATAAATAGAAATCAGAACTGTGAGCCTATCAATTCCATGTCTCTTGGTTCCCTTCAATTTTTAAAGAAAATCCCTCAGTCTTCAAGACACTGGTATTCAAATTTCCAAAGATTTGCAGCCCTCTAATTAAATAAAAATTAATTTGACCTCATGGGCCAATTGCTGATATTATGGCTCCAAACTTTAGATGCTGTAAAAGTGAACATGAGGTTCCAACAGTGGTGATGTTGGAGAGGTTTAGGAATAATTGGCTCACATGAAGATCAGAATACATGCAGGAAGTCAGTACAGGGTACTCTCTATGACTGTTCCCATCAATAACAATGGGCAATAGAATCCACAAATCTGAACCCCCACACCAACTCTTCAACCACATTCATCTGCCTTAATTTCCTATTTTTCTCACTAGCATGTGGTACAGGCAGCAATTTAGAGATTAACACCCTTGAGGTACTGTTCTTTAGCTTCTTTCCTTACCTCCTATAATCACCTTCAGGACCTTACCAGTTTTGCTATGTCTGTCATTGGTACTGTTACGAGCCCAGAGGACCCATAAGCCCAGCAGCAATAGATATTCACCAAGACAAATGGTTACTTAAAGTTGCTTTTAATTATCTATAAAACATGAAAACAGAATCACACTTTAACCCCCTTCTAATTCTAAATGCACTTGTATGTAATGTGTAAGTTCAGAAAAGTTTTGATTTAGTCTCACTTCTCATTCCTCCAAGTTCACTGGTTGCAGGCAATTCTTATTCTGTGCACAGAATTAAACATTTATAAAGTTCACTAGGCTTTGGTGCTTGAAAGGTAAATGGTTACCACTCAGGAAGGTTCTTATCGGTTTTTAGAGAGAGATTTGTTGTTCCAGGACATCCACAACTGCTGTACTTCTATCAGCCACTTCAGTGCCTTGCTGATGAAACTTGCCCCTTCAGGGATAACCCCTTTCTTTCAGGTCACCACAGAGTTCCTTTTTGTTTCTCTTATTCCAAGTGAAACATTAGATAGCCAGTCCTCTTGCATGAACTACAAGGGCTTTGACCAGGCTAAAACAAGAACCCGTCCTCCAAATGGGGTTCTCCACAACTTGCCAGCTTGTCCTGTTCCAGTCCCAGCCGCTGTTGCTGGCTGTAACACTGCAGAAATGATCTCTGCATGTGTGTCTCTCGCTCTGAGTGAAAACCTGTTTGACTCTGCTTGCAAAACTACATGACCCTCTTAGAATAAGTTCTCTTCCAGACAATCTGCAGCTCCAACAAGATCTTTCATCTGTTGCCTTTTGTAAACAATAATCCATTAGTGAAGACTCTTGGGCACTCTTCAAAGCTCTTACAAAAGCTGTGCAGCCGATATGTCTAGCATGGGGCAGAGCTCCATTATTTTAAATAAGATTTGTTTTAAAGAGTATGTAATCTACTCTTTAAAGAAAACCTTTCCCAATTTATCTCCCAAAAACATATCTATATACTCTGTCACAGTACCATAACATCTGGATGCTCAGCCTCCCGTCTCAAGAATTCTATGGACAACCAGAGACATCTGACCCTGAGACCTGGGAAGCAATATACCATCTGAGACTCATACATGCCAACTAGAGGATAATATGGGCTCAGGAAGAAAAAGGAGGGTTATGAGAATTATATGGTAGCCAGGAATCAGCTCAAAAAAGGACAGGACCGCAAGAAGCATGTGAAGACCTTGACAAGTAGGATCAATGAAAACCCTAAAGTACTCTACATATACACGAAGTACAGAAGAATGGGGTGTGCTACGTGATGATGTGGGGTTAGACAATCTCTGCTCTCCTCGTAAAAGTGATTTTAAAAAAAGACAAAGTTACAGGAAGTATAAGGAAGAACTGTCTGAAGACATTAACAATGCCACCAATGAAGGATGTTACTTGATGTCTGAGCCAGTGAAAGGAGGGAAACAGACATATTTCTTAAATTATTCATTTCCCTTCCTCAAACCCACCAGTTGATCCTGGGATGGAGGGTGGGGATAACAGAACAATACAGCGCAGCACAGGCCCTTCAGCCCTTGATGTTTTGCTGACCCATATATTCCTCCTAAAAAAACTACTAAACCCTCCCTAACCCATAACCCTCTTTTTCTTTCATCCATGTGTCTACCTAAGAGTCTCTTAAATGCCCCTAAAGTTTGTGCCTCCACCACCATCCCCGGCAAGGCATTTAAGGCACCCCCTACTCTTTTATTTAAAAAAAATTGACCCTGATGTCTCTCCTAATCTTCTCTCCCTTCACTTTGTACAAATTTCCTCTGATGTTTGTTGATACTGCCTTGGGAAACAGGTGCTGGCTGTCCACCTTATCTATGCCTCATAATCTTGTAGACCTCTATCAAGTCTCCTTTCATCCTTCTAAGATCCAAAGAGAAAGGTCCCAGCTCTGCTAACCTTGCTTGCTTGCTACGAGAGAGATAAGGCCAGGTGAGGTAGTTTAAATCCTTTAATTAAAGTTAGATAATGGAGTCAGCTAGGGCTCTGCATTGTCTCTGGTTGCGGGATGTGGGAAATCTGGGACAGTGTACTTGTCCCTGACAACTACACCTGTAGAAGGTGCATTCAGCTGCAGCTCCTTACAACCCATGTTAGAGAACTGGAGTAGGAGTTGGATGAACTGCGAATCTTGAGGGAGACATAGGTAATGGCAGGTAGGAATGTCAGGGACGTGGTCACCCCTATAATTCAGGTAGGTACCTGGGTGACTGTCAGGAGAGGGAAGGGAAAGATGCAGACAGCACAGAATACTCCTGTGGCCGTCCCCATCAACAACAGGTATACCATTTTTGGATACTGTTGGTGGAGACCTACAAGGGACAAAACAGGATAATGACTCTGGTGCAGAGGCTGGCCCCTGGCTCAGAAGAGAAGGGGGAGAAAAGAAGGGCCATAGTGATTGGGGACTCTGGTTAAACAAGTGGATAAGAGGTTTGCTGGATGAGATCAAGGTTCCCGGATGGTATGTTGCCTTCCAGGTGCCAGGGTCAGGGATGTCTCTAATCGAGTTCATAGTATTCTTGAGGGGGTGGGCAAGCAGCCAGATGTTGTGGTCCACGTGGATACCAATTACATATATAGAAGTGGGGATGAGGTCCTGAGGAAGAATATAGGAAGTTAAGAAGTTAAAAAAAGTAGGACCTCAAGAGTGGTATTCTCGGGATTGCTGCCTGTGCCACGCTCTAGAGAGGGTAGGAATAGGAAGCTGTGGCAAATAAATGTGTGGCTAAAGACTTGGTGCAGGGGGAGGGGTTCAGATTTGTGGATCATTGGGAACTCTTTTGGGGAAGGTCTGACCTCTACAAAAAGGATGGGATGCACCTGAACTAGAGGGGGACCAATATCCTGGCAGGCAGGTTTGCTAGATCTATTAGGGAGGGTTTAAATTAGTTTGGCAGGAGGGTGGGAATCAGAATGAGGGTGCGGAGATTAGGGTTAAAGGACTAGATTTGAAGGGAGAAAGGATTGATATTGTTAAAATTAATGAAGGAGAGGGGATGCAAGGAGGATGGTAAGTAAGGTGGATGAGCTTAGAGAATGGATTGAGAGACAGAAATATGATATTGTTGCCATCAATGAAACTGTTGCAGCAGGGTCATGATTTCAGCTAAATATTCCAGGACTCCATTACTTTAGGTATGATAGAACAAGGGGGATAAAAGGTGAAGTCGTGGCATTGCTTGTTAGAGAAAACACTACAGCAGTGATATGGCCAGATAGATTGGAGGGCTCATCCAGTGAAGCTATTTAGGTGAAGTTAGGAATGGGAAAGGCATGAAAACACTAATGGGAGTGTATTATAGACCCTCTAATGGACAGAGGGAATTAAGAGGAGCAAATTTGTAAGGACATAGCATATATGTGTAGTAAACATAAAGTAGTGATTGTAGGAGATTTTAACTTTCCACACATTGACTGGGATGCCAATACTGTAAAAGGGCTGGATGGGTTAGAGTGTTTGTCAAACATGTTCAAGAAAGTTTTCTAAATCAATATATAGTAGAACTGACTAGAGAAGGGGCCGTAATGGATCTCTTATTAGGGAACGAGATAGGTCAGGTGACAGGTTTGTGTTGGGGAACACTTTGTGTCTAGTGATCATAATACTATTAGTTTTTGGTTAATTATGGAGAAGGATTGGGCTGGGCCTCAGGTTGAGATTCTTGATTGGAACAAGGCAAATTTTGAGGAGGTGGGGAAGGATTGAATTGGGATAATTTATTTTCTGGGAATGATGCAACAGATAATTGGAGGATATTTAAAGGGGAAATTTTGAGAGTACAGAGTTGGTATGTCCCTGTGAGGATTAAAGGAAAGGTTAGAAAATATAGGGAGGCTTGGTTTTCAAGGGATATTGGGAATTTGGTTTGGAGGAAGAAGGATGTGTACAACAGGTATAGGCAGCAGGGAATAAATTAGGTGCTTGAAGAATATAAAATGTGCAAAAAAAATTAAGAAATTAGAATGGCTAAAAGGAGATACGAGTCTGCTTTGGCAGGGAAAGTAAAAATAAATCCAAAGGGTTTCTACAGGTACATTATCAGTAAAAGAATAGAGAGAGATAAAATTGGGCACCTTGAGGATAAGAGGGGTAGGCTATGTAAGGAGTCAGAAGAGATGGGGGAAATTTTTAAATGATTTCTTCAGTATTCATTAAGGAAAGGAATATTGAGTCAGGTGAAGTGAGGAATACAAGTAGTGAGGTCATGGAAATATACAGATTAATGAGGAGGTAGTTCTGGGTATTTTAAAGAGAGTCAAGATGGATAAAACTCCAGGTTTTAGAACCTTGAGGGAGGTTAGTGTAGAAATAGCGGGGGCTTTGATGGAAATATTTAATATGTCATTAGCTGTGGGGGAGGTGGTGGAGGATTGGAAGGTAGCTCACATTGTTTCACTGTGTAAAAAAGGCTACAAAACAGTGGTTCTCAACCTTTTTCTTTCCACTCACATACCACTTTAAATAATCCCTATGCCATAAGTGCTCTGTAAGGGATTGCTTCAGGTGGTATGAGAGTGGGAAGGGAAGGTTGAGAATCACTGCTCTAGACCCAATTGTTTCTGAAATATTTTGCTTGAAAAAATTGTCATTGGCCCATTTCCTTTGGAGTTATGAAACCATGCACATATCGAGTCAATTAGGTACGATTAAAAGTGGTTTTCAAACCTTTTTTTCCACCCTCCTTAAGCAATCCCTTACTAATCACAGAGCACTAATGGCATAGGGATTACTTAAGGTGGTGTGTGAGTGGAAAGAAAAAGGTTGAGAACCACTGCTCTAAAAGTAAACTGGGTAATTATAGGCCTGTGAGTCTGACGTCAGTGGTAGGTAAATTAATGGAGAGTGTTCTTAGGGATGGAATATACAATTATTTGGATAACCAGGGAGTGATTAGAGAGGTCAACATGGTTTAACAAATCTTATCAAATTTTTCAAGGAGGTTATGAAGAAGGTTGATAAAGAGAAGACTGTGGATGTTGTTTATATGGACTTTAGTATAATGTCTTTGACAAGGTTGTGCATAAGAGGTTAATTAGGAAGGTTCAATCATTAGGTATTAATGTTGAAGTAGTAAAATGGATTCAGCAATGGTTGGATGGGAGATGCCAGAGAGTAGTGGTGGAAAAGTGTTTGTCAACTTGGAATGCAGTGACTAGTGGAGTGCCTCAAGTACTGGGTCCATTGTTGTTTGTCATACATATTAATGATCTGGATGATAGTGGTAAATTGGATTAGTAAGTATGCAGATGATACTAAGATTGGTGGTGTTGTGGACAGCAAGGAAGGTTTTCAAAGCTTGCAGTGGGATATAGGCTGGTTAGAAGAGTGGTCTGAAAGATGGCAGATGAAGTTTAATACCAAGTGTGAAGTGCTACATTTTGGTAGGAAGTCATATATATCTCAAATGGGAGACAATTGAGGAGTGCAGCAGAACAAAGGGATTTAGGAATTCTGGTACATAATTCCCTGAAAGTTGAGTCACATGTAGATAGGGTGGTGAAGAAAGCTTTTGGTAAGTTGGCCTTCATAAATCAGTATTGAGTACATGAGTTGGGATGTCATGTTAAAGTTGTAGGCATTGGTAAAGTCAAATTGTAATATTGTATGCAGTTTTGGTCACCAAATTATAGGAAGGACATCAACAAATGGAGAGGGTGCAAAGGAGATTTACATGAATGTTGCCTGGGTTTCGGGGTTTGAGTTACAGGAAAAGGTTAAACAGATTAGGACTTTACTCCCTGGAGTGTAGAAGATTGAGTGGTGATTTGATAGAGGTATTTAGAATTATGAGGGGGATGGATAGAGTCATTGTGGATAGGCTTTTTCCATTGAGAATGGGGGAGATTCAAACAAAAGGACATGGATTGAAATTGAAGGGGGAAAAGTTTGGGGGAAACATGAGGGGGAATTTCTTCACTCAGGTGGTGGGAGTGTGGAATGAGCTTCGCCAAAGGAAAAGTTGAATACGTATATGGATGAGAGGGGTATGGAAGATTATGGGGTGGGTCTGGATCATTTGGATCAGGTGGGAGAAGGTGTTCAGCATGGACTCAAAAGGCTGAACTGGCCTGTTTCTGTGCTGTAATTGTTATATAAGACTTATTTTCCAATCCAGGCAACATCCTGGTAAATCTCCTCTACACCCTCTCCATAGTTTCCATGTTTTTCCTTTAATTAGGAGACCAGAACTGAACACTACATTCCAAGCATGGTCTTACCAGAGATTTATAGAGTTACAGTATGACCTCCCTACTGAACTCAATCTCCCAATTAATGAAGTCCTGCATTCCACAGGCCTTTGTAACTATCCAATCAACCTGTGCGGTGACTTTGAGGGATGTATGGATTTGAACCCCAAGGTCCCTCTGTTCATCCACACTCTTAAGTAACTAACCAGTAACCCTGCATTACATTAAACATAATAGCGAAAACCTACCGGGGACAATCACTACCTAAGTTAACGGAAGGAAAAGGAAATGAAAAGAATGGACTCAGTAGAATATCTGGTGTATTTTTATTGAATGACAACATTGTCTGACTGGTTTAATGTATCCTAGATTTTATACCTTAAATGGACGGGAGGGGGAGGTAGGGAGGGTGGGATGGGAGGAGGGAGGGGGGGGAGAAAATGGCACTGTATATGTGTGAAAAGGAAAAAGTGTGTATCATGGTTAATGTGATTTATGGTGTGAAAAATAAAAAATTTAAAAAAAAACCCTGCACTCAACCTTCTGGTTTGTCCTTCCAAAATGCATCACCTCACATTTACCTGGATTGAAACTCATCTATCACTTTTCTGCCCAACTCTGAATCCTGTTTATAAACTCTTGTAACCTTCGACAACCGTCAGCTCCATCCAAAACTCCTCCAACCTTCATGTCATCCACAAACTTACTGACCCATCCTTCTGCCTCTTTATCTAAGTCATTTATAAAAATCAAAAAAGAGCAGGGGTCTCAGAACAGATTCTTGTGGTTCTCCACTAGTCACTGATCTCCAGGCAAAATACTTCCCTTCCACTACTACTTTCTTCCTATAAGCCAATTTTTTATCCACACAGCCAAGGTTCCACTGATCCCGTGCCTCATGACTTTCTGGATGAGTCTCTTGTGGGGATCCTTGTCAAATACCTTGCTAAAATCCATACAGACCACATCTTGTGCCTGATCCTCATCAATTTATTTTGTTAACTCCTCAAAAAACTCAATTCGACTCATGAGGCACAAACCCATGCTGACTTTCCTTGAGTAGACTGTACTTCTACAAATGCTCTTAGATCCTATCCTTAAGAATCCTCTCCATCAGTTTACACACCACTGACATAAGACTCATCAGTCTATAATTCCCAGGATTCTCCCTATTACCTTTTTTAAATAAGGTGACGATATTTGCCATTCTCAAATCCTCTGGCACTCCCCTGCAGCCAAAGAGGATTCAAAGATCATAGCTACTGCCCTAGCAATCTCTTCTTTCACTTCCCACAGCAGCCTGGGGTATATCGTGTCTAGCTCCAGGGACCTTTCAATAGAGATGTTTTTAAGAAAACCAAAACTTCCACTTTCTTAATCTCCACATTGTCCAGTACACAAACTTGTTCAATTTCGACCTTGATGTGATCAAGGTTCTTTTCTCTTGAAAATACTGATCCAAAGTATTCATTTAGGACTTTCCCAACCTCCTCCGCCTCCAGGCACATGTTGCCACTTTAACAGCCTTTAGCAGCCCCACCTTCATTCTCGTCATCCTTGTTCACAAACGAATAGAATGCCTTGGGGTTCACCTTAAATCTACATGCCAAGGCCTTCTCATGCTCCTTTGAGCTCTCCTAAGTCCTTTCTTAAGCTCCTTCTTGGCTACCATATGCTTTTCATGAGCCCTTCCGGTTTCCTGCTTCCTATATCTAATGTTTGCTTCCTTCTTGCTCTTGACTAATTCCCTGACCTGTTTTATCAGCCATGCTTCCCTTTTCCTCATCCCAGTGGGACAAACCTATCTTGAACCCTGCACAAGAGTTCCCTAAACTTCCTCCACATTACTTCTGTGCTTTCACCCTTAAACATCTATTTTCAATTTATTCTTGCTCGTTCCTGCCTCAGCCCTTCGTAATTAGCCCTTCCCTAGTTTGACTGTTTTTATCCTTTTCCATAGCTAGGGTGAAGCTAAGGGAGTTGTGGTCACTCTCACCAAGAAGCTCTCCCACCGAGAGGTTTGCCATTTGACTAAGTTCATTCCCCAGAACTAGATCCAGTATGGCCTTTCCTCTCATTGCCCGGTCCACACACTGCGTCAGGAATCCTTCTTGAACACACCTGACAAGTTCAGCCCCATCTATACCTCTTGCAGTCAGTAGATGCCAGTCAAAAATAGATAAGTTGAAATCACCCATAACTACAACCCTATATTTCCTGCACCACTCCAAAATCTGCCTGTTTATCTGCTCCTCGGTATACCAAGGTCTATTTGGGGGCCTGTAGACTACTCCCAGTACAGTAATAGCTCCCTTCCTATTTCTGACTTCCACCCACACCGACTCAATGGACACTCCCTCTGCAGCATCTTCCCTTTCTATAGCCGTGATACTATCCCTGACCATTAAGCTACTTCTCACTCCCCCCCCCCCCTCCCTTTTCTACCTCTCATCCTATTCTTTTCAAAACACTTAAACCCTGGTACTTGCATCACCCAATCTTGCCCTTCCTCCAGCTAAGTTTTAGTAATGGCCATTACATTGTAGTCCCATGCTCTTAAGTTCATCCACTTTATTCCTAATACTCCTAGCTGGCTACCTTTATATTTTATCCCCTCCCAGTCCTTCCTCACCAACTCAGAGCGCATAGCACCATGCTTTTGTCCTTCTACCCTTATCTCTGCACTCAATTCTGGTTCCCACCCCCCTGCCAAACTAGTTTAAACCTTCCCCAACAGGTCTAGCAAACCTGCCCGCCAGTTCAGGTGCAGCCCATCTTTTTTGTACTGTCCAGAAGAGTTCCTAATGATCCAGAAATCTGAACCCTTGTCCCCTGCACCAACTCTTCAGCCACACATTCATCTGTCACAATTTCCTGTGCGTGGCACAGGCAGCAGTCCTGAGATAACCACCCCTGAGGTTTTGCTTTTTAACTTCTTAACTCCCTATATTCCCTCTTCTGGATCTCATCCCTACTCCTACTTATATCATGAGTCCCCACGTGGACCACGACATCTGGCTGTGCGTCCTTCCTCCAGACTGCTATGAACTCGATCAGAGACATCCCTGACTCTGGCACCTGGGAGGCAACATACCATTCGGGAGCCTCAATCTCATTCACCAAATCTCCTATCTGCTCTCCTAACCAATGACTCCCCAATTACCATAGTTCTCCTCCCCTCTTCCCTTCTGAGCTGGGTGGCCAGCCTCTGTTCCGGAGACGTGACCACCTCAACTTGTCCCTGAAAGATCGTCCCCCTCCCCCCAACAATATACTTGTTGTTGAGGGGAATGGCCACAAAAGTGCTCTGCACTGTCTGCCTCTCCCCCTTCCCTCTCTTAATAGTTACCTGCCTCCTGCCTTTTAGGGGTTAGTGTCTCCCTGAAGCCCTCTCGATAACCATCTCTGCCTCCTGAATGATCCTGAGTTCATCCAGTTCCAGCTTCCTACCACAGTTTCCCAGGAACTGCAGCTGGATGCACCTCATGCAGGTGAATTCATCAGGGACTATTGTGCTGTCACAGATTTCCCACATCCTGCACTCAGAGCATTCCACTGCCCTAGCTCTGTCTATTAACCCTTCCTACCTTAAAATCAAAGACCTTACCTTCTTGGAAGCATGGAAAAATCTTGCTTTGTGAAGATATCACAAAATTGTGGAAGACTATGTTGTGCAAGGTGAAAAAGCCTTGATACATATTGCTTTTGCACTTCTGACACAATGCAAAACAAATGAATGTACACATTTTAGTTTTACCTTGCAGTCTTTTGATATTGCAAATTTTTTGTGGAGAAATGTACATGTTGGCAAAATGCATAATTATGTAAGGATGGACACTAAAAATTAGAAAATAAATTGATGGACGAGTTGCATTTGAACCCCGGGGGATTCTGGCGGGGATGCTTGCTAGGGTTACTCAGGAGACTTTAAACTAGAATGGCTGGGGGGACGGAACCAAATGAAGGAGAACAGCAAGGAGAAGGTTGGAGTGCAATCAGAGAAAGCTTGTAAACAGTGTTTGAGGGGAGAAAGGCAGGTGATATAAAAGAGGGATGCTCTTTACGAAGATGGTCAGAGGTCAATTGCAAAAGATCATAAGAGAGGTGTTGGTAAAGATAGGGGCCTACAGGAAGTAAAAAGTGGGAAATCTAAAATGGTGGATGAGCTAAAGGTATGGATTGACATTTGAAAGTATGACGTGGTAGCGATTAGTGAAACATGGTTACAGGGGGGATGTGACTGGCAGCAAAATATTCCTGGATTTAGTTGCTTTAGGTGTGATAGAACTGAGGTGGGGGGCAAGGGGGGATGGGGTTGCACTACTTGTTAGAGAAAATATTACAGCGGTGCTTTGGTGCGATAGAATAGAAGGCTCGTCCAGGGAGGCTATTTTGGTGGAATTGAGGAATGGGAAAGGGGAAGTTACAATTATAGGGATGTATTATAGACCACCGAATGGGGAACGTGAATTAGAGGAACAAATTAGTAAGGAGATAGCAGATATTTGTAATAAGCACAGGGTAGTGATTGTGGGGGATTTAAATTTTCCAAATATTGATTGGGAAACCCATTCCGTGAAAGGGCTGGGTGGGTTGGAGTTTGTAAAATGTGTGCAGGATAGCTTTTTACATCAATACATGGAGGTACCAAATAGAGAGGGAGCTGTGTTGGATTTACTGTTGGGGAATGAGATGGTTCAAGTGACAGAGGAATGTGTGGGGGAGCACTTTGGGTCCAGTGATCATAGTGCTATTAGCTTCAAGGTAATTATGGAAAAGGATAGGTCTGGGCCCAGAGTTGAGGTTTTTGAGTGGGGAAAAGCTAGCTGTGAGGAGATGCGAAAGGATTTACAAGGGGTGGATTGGGACAATTTGTTTTCTGGGAAGGATGTAATAGAGAAATGGAGGGTCTTTTAAAGGAGAGGTTTTAAGAGTACAAAATCTTTATAAACCTGTTAGGTTGAAAGGTCAGTCAAAAGTTTGGGAGAGCCATGGTTCTCAAGAGATATTGGAAACAGTTCGAAAAGAGAGAGTACTACAATAAATATAAGAAACAGGGAAAAAAGGAGATGTTTGGGTACTATATTGAATGTAAAGAGAATCTTAAGAAAGAAATTAGAAAAGCTAAAAGAAGGTATGAGGTGGCTATAGCAAGCAGGGTGAAAATAAACCCAAAGGGTTTCTACAAATATGTAAATAGCAAAAGGAAAGTGAGAGATAAAATTGGTCCAATAGAGAATCAGAAAGGACAAACGTGTGTGGAGCCAAAAGAGATGGGGATGGTCTTGAACAATTTCTTTTCCTCAGTATTTACTGAGAAGAAGGATATTGAACTGTGCAGGGTAAAGGAAGCAAACGGAGTATATATGGAGACTATAGTGTTTAAGAAAGAGGTAGTACTGGAGCTTTTGAAACATATAAAGGTGGATAAGCCTCCAGGTCTTGACAGGATTTTCCCCAGGACCTTGAGAGAAGTTAGTGAGGAAATAGCGGAGGCTCTGGCAGTGATTTTTCAAATGTCATTAGAGACGGGTATAGTGCCGGAGGATTGGCGTGTTGCGCATGTGGTTCCTTTGTTTAAAATGGATTTGAGGAGCAAGCCTAGCAATTATCGGCCTGTAAGTTTGACATCTGTGGTAGGTAAATTGATGGAAAGCGTTCTCAGAGATAGTATATATAAGTATATAGAGAGACAGGGTCTGATCAGGGACACTCAACACGGATTTGTGCGTGGAAGGTCGTGTTTGACCAATCTTGTTGAATTTTTTGAAGAGGTGACTAGGAATGTTAATGAGGGTAGAGCAGTGGATGTTGTCTATATGGACTTCAGTAAGGCCTTCGATAAGGTTCCGCATGGGAGGTTAGTTAGGAAGGCCAAGTCCTTGGGTATTCATTTGGAGATAGTCAAATGGATTCAACAGTGGCTGGAAGGAAGGTGCCAAAGAGTAGTAGTAGTAGTAAATTGTTTGTCAGGATGGAGGCCAGTGACAAGCGGTGTACCTCAGTTCAGTATTGGGACCATTGCTGTTTGTCATATATATTAATGATCTGGAGGATGGGGCAGTAAATTGGATTCATAAATATGCAGATGATACTAAAATAGGGGGAATTGTGAATGATGAAGAGGGTTTTCAAAGATTGCAGGGGGATTTAAACTGCTTAGAGGAGTGGGCAGAAAGATGGCAGATGGAGTTTAATGCTGACAAGTGTGAGGTGCTTCATTTTGGAAAGAATGATCAAAGCAAGACATATGTGGTAAATGGGAGGGCATTGAAGAATGCAGTGGAGCAGAAAGATCTAGGAATAATGGTGCATTGTTCCCTGAAGGTATGAGCACATGTGGATAGGGTGGTGAAGAAGGCCTTTAGTATGCTTGCCTATATAAATCAGTGCATAGAATATAGGAGTTGGGAAGTAATAATGAAACTGTACATTGGTGAGGCCAAATTTAGAGTACTGTGTGCAGTTCTGGTCACTAATTTATAGGAAGGTTATTAACAAGATAGAGAGAGTGCAGAGAAGATTTATAAAAATGTTGCCTGGGTTTCAGCAACTGGAATACAAGGAAAGATTGAGCAAATTAGGTCTTTATTCCTTGGAACGTAGAAGGCTGAGAGGGGATTTGATAGAGGTGTTTAAGATAATGAGAGGGATAGATAGAGTTGATGTGGAAAGGCTTTCCCACTGAGAGTAGGAGAGATGGATACAAGAGGTCATGGGTTGAGAGTTGACGGGCAAAGGTTTAGGAGTAACATGAGGGGGAACTTCTTTACTCAGAGAGTGGTTACTGTGTGGAATGGGCTTCCAAGAAAGGTGGTGGAGGCAGGGTCAATTTTGTAATTTAAGAAAGTGTTGGATAAGTATATGGATGGGAAGGGGATGGAGGGATATGGGCAGAGTGCTGGTAAGTGGGATTAGAGGAGGGTACTGGATCAGAGCGGACTAGAAGGGCCAAATTGGCCTGTTTCTGTGCTGTAATTGTTATATGGTTATATGGATATTTGTAAGCTCAAGATTGATTTTTTTAAAAACTAGGCTGCTTACCTTGCACAAGGGGATCGTTGCTTTGAGAAGCTTAAACAGAAATTGTGGTCAAAGCCTTCGGTTAGCTTATTCTCAATGTGGCTTCCAAGTAGTACAGGATTTCTCAGATCAAAATAAGTATTCATTACTGAAGCAATTTCACCTGTGTAAAGCAGAAATATTAAATAAAATACTGTCTCATCTGCTTATCTGTTGTAATACAGAACAAAAATGCTTGCTGAAATGTCATGGATTAGTTACAAAATATTTAAGTATCCACCCTGTTCCCATGCGATACTTTGAAGAATAATGCAAAACAACTTCTTACCAGTCCGCTAATACTGTCTTTGTTGCATTCCATCTATTTCAACTCGGTTCCCTGGGTAAGGGGATCAGATCTGTATTTTAAGATGCTCTCTCAGCAGAGCTCTAAATTGTATGAGTAATGTTTCTAATCTTGCTTTCAAATGGTTTTTCAGTTGAAGATCAAGATATTTTTTGCATTTCTTAATGCATAGAAAAACCAAGAGTATCCATATTTCTCTAAAGATTAACAGAACTTTCAATCTCCACTAAAACAAAAATCACTATAACCACGTTTTTCTATACTGTATTCCATCTGCCATGTCCTCGTCCTTTCACTTAACCACTTTACATCTCCTGATACCACTGCATAATCAGCCTACCAGGGATGGCCAACCTTTTAATTTTTAATTTAGACATTCAGCACGGTAACAGGCCAATTGAACAACCCCGGTATGCACTCATGGGGTGAAATGGCCTGTTACCGTGCTGTATGTCTAAATTAAAAGGTTGGCCACACCTGCGCCTCGGCTGTCAGCACAGCTCATATTATCAGTAAATTTGGACATACAGGTACTCTTTGATTTGCGACTTGTGTCCAACCGCACATATGACCAAATTCTTTTTAAAAATAAGAGAAAATATAAAATTTATGCTGTTTAATTTGTATTTGACAAACTATAACAGGGATACAGGACATGTAAGAGCCAAAATGTGTGTACTTATCTCGTTGGTCGGCGCCCCAGGGTTTGTAGGCTGGGCACAGCCATCATGATTCTTGTGCGCATGCACGAGTCTTCAGTTAGCACATGCACAGTGGGTTTGCTTATTGGAGTTCGGTTGGCACATGCGTGAGAGTTAAGGGTGTGAATTCAACATCATTAGGGCACTTAACTCTTGCGCATGCGCCAACCGAATATTCGCACAGGAACCAAGATGGCCACGCCCAGCCTACGGAGCCTGGGATGCTGACTAACAAGATAAGTTCGCAATTCCAACATGCGTCCATTCTGAGATACGACTGTTCATCCAGAATGGAACATGGACATATGTCGGAGAGTACCTGTATTGCATTTGATCAGTTTATCCAAATTGATACAGGTTGTGAACAAATCACAATTTATTGTCATGAACATGTCACAAAATTTGTTGATTGCAGAGCAAATATTGCTATAGATTAAGTTTAATAAAAATAAAATAATTAGAGAAAATGAGGTAGTGTCTGTGGTTCATTGATCATTCAGAAATTTGATGGTAGAGGGGAAGAAGCTGTCCTTGTGCTGCTGGGTGTTCATCTTCAGCCTCCTGTACCTCCTTCCTGATGGAAGAGGACATGGCCTGGGTGGTGAGGGTCCTTGAGGATAGAGGCTGTGTGTTTTTTTTTTAAGATACTGTCTCTTGTAGAGGTCTTCGATGAAGTGAAGACGAATGCCCATGATGTCACTGGGCTAGTTCACAAATCTAGTTTTTTCCTGTCCTGTACATTGGAACCTCCACACCAGACAATGAGGCAACCAATCTAAACACTCTTCACAGTCTTTGGTGACATACCAAATCTCCTCAAACTCCTCACAAGGTATAGTCTATGGTGAGTCTTCATGATTGCATTGTCATGAAGGCCCCAGGATAGGTCTGCAGAGATGCTAACACCCAGGAATTTGAAGTTCTTAACCCTTTCTACTGTTGACACCTGGTTGAGAAGTGGTTCATGTTCTTCTGATTTTCCCCCTCCTGAAGTCCCCAAACTGTCCCTGCTCACAACTCCAAAATATCTTCATTTTCTGTCTTCTATGTTTTGAATAAAGGTTACAAAGCTTCTAGACATATTTCTTTAAATATAGTTTCTAAACTTTTGTTCATTTTGACAATCATTCCAGAATTGTCAATAACATGAAAATAAGCAATGGAAAGATTTTGTATTTAAGCAAACAGCTAAACTGAGATGGGACTGGGCAATTATATCCCTCCAATTTTTTTGCCCTTTCTCCTCCTTTATAGAGAATGAAAGATGAATAAAATAACATGTACATTCTTACCTGTCGGAATTAATGTCTTATCCACTGGCAGATAACTCTCTGCTTCTATGGAAACCTCGTGGTCATAGATTTTGGGAGTTCCCTAAATGGGAAAGAGGTGGGAGAAATGGTGGCAATAGAAAAATTAGAGCTTTATTTCCAATACAAGATGAATTTCATTTTATTCTGGTGTTTGCTATCTTCACAAGCTCAGCCCTCCCCCTTCCCCAATCCCTCCTAGTTCTGTAAACTCGTACTTTTGCACAACTAACTTTAAGCACAGCAAACGTCCCTCCATTCATCAATTTTAAAGATCTTAGATTCTCCTGCTTATTGATTACATTGCTGTCAGCTGATAACTTATTTATTTCTTTACCAGGCAGTGACAGCACTTACTTTTGAAAATAAATTGTGCTAAATATCACAGCCTCAGTCAAAGTTGTGGGTTCAAGTCCTCATTACAGAGATGTGATCACATCCAGCTGAACAAAGAACAGTACAGCACAGGAACAAACCCTTCGTCCCACATGATTCCCAAGTTACAGTAAAATCCTCCTGCTTGCATATGATACATATTCTTTTATCCCTGCACATTCACCTCTTCGAACCAGAAGCCTTTTAAACACAACTATAGTGTCTGCTTCTCCCACTACTGGCAGCCCTGGTATCTACTGTGTCAAATCACTTGCCCCACACATCTCCTTTAAACTTCGCCCCTCTCACCTTAAATGCACGTGAGAGTCATGTAGCATGGAAACAGGCTCTTTGGCCAAACTTGTCCACACCAACCAAAATGTTCCACCCACACTAGTTCTATCTGCCTGCGTTTAGCCCATATCCTTCTAAACATCCTATATGTGTATCTGTCTGTTTTTTCCTTAGACTTTGTAGAAGTAACTGCCTCAACACCTCCTCCGGCAGCCTGTTCCATACACTCACCACCCTGTGAGTAAAATAAGTTACCCCTCAGGTCTCTCTTAAATTCCCTCCCCCCAAACCTATGTCTTCTGGTTACCAATTCCCCAACTCTGGGCAAAAGGCTCTGTGCGTTCATACGATCTATTTCTCTCATGATTGTGTATTCTTCTAAGAATCACCATCATCCTTCTATGCTCCAAGGAATAAACCCTGAGCTCAACCTCTCCCTGCAGCTCAGGTACCTAAGTCGTGGCAACATCCTTGTAAATCTTCTCTGCACCCTTTCCAGGTTGACAACTGCTTTCCTGCAGCTTACTGACCAAAACTGAACAATAATCCAAATGGGACCTCTCCAATATCTTGTACAACTGCAAAATGACTTTCCAACTTCTACACTCAGTACTCTGAATTATGAAGGTCAATGTGTCAAAAGTGTTTTTGACCATCCAATCTAGCTGTGATGCCACTTTTAAGGTAATATGTACCTGTACTCCAAAATCCCTCTGCTCTACAACACTCCCTGGAACCCTACAATTCACGGAACAGGTCCTACCCATGTTTTATGTCCCAAAATACAACACTTCACACTTCTCTATTATAATAAATTCCATCAACCATTCCTGTGCCTACCTGATCAGTGTCATTTGTAAACTTACTAATCATGCCATGTACATTTTCATCTAAATTATTGATATAGATGACAAACAATAATGGGCCTAACACCAAACCCTATGGCACATCACTCATCACAGGCCACCAGTCTGAAAAAAAAAACCTCCCACCTTCATTCTTTGTTTTCTTCCATGAAGCCAATGTTTTATCCAGTCTGTCATCTCATTTTGGATCCCATGCAATCCAACCTTCTTGAGCAGCTTACCTTATCGAACTCTAGTATGTGACATTTTACCTTGATGGTTTTATAAGGGGCTTCTGTAGTGTTCTGGGTGCTTTCTTTCAGAAGTAATTTTAATCAGAGATGCTATAAATCCTTAAAAAGGAGTGCATGAGGGTGCCCTGGTGTCAATGGTCAGCATTGCTTCTTGCCTTACAAAACTTCTATTTATTTGACCTTTTGTGGTTGTGAGATGAACTTGTATTTAACCATATAACCATATGTCTATGCTCCAACCCTCCAGGCGGAACCAGCAGAAAAGGACAAGTTCTACACCGACCTGCGCAACCTCATCCAACGTACCCCTACAGCCGACAAGGTTGTCATCCTGGGCGACTTCAACGCTCGTGTCGGCAAAGACTCAGAAACCTGGCCAGGAATCCTGGGCAAGCATGGCGTCGGCAAGTGCAACGACAATGGGC